>NC_086318.1:153155543-153765230 GCF_036172605.1 Pelobates fuscus
CAATACATGATAACATGAATACCCATCATATCTGTGGTGGAATAGTTACAGGAGTGCCACCAGGAGATCTGTATTTGGTGGCCAGTCACTGCTTCCCGGGACAGTGCAAGGATTTTTACACTACACAAGCAAAGATGCATTTTCCTATCCCACTTTTGATATTCCCCCCTCTTGAGTAATTCTTTTTCCATTCCTCTACATTCCTCTAGCATGGCTAACACTAAAAACTGCTTTTTCCCCTCTTGATCAGCCTCAACACTATAACTCCATGTGACTGGTGGCAATGCTGTTAAAGGAGGGAGTAGGGTCAACCACATTCTGCCTGTGTTAGTCATTGCAGACATCCCAACATCCAAAAACACACTTAATTTCATGCGCGCCCCTACACACAGTCACACACAACATATTATAACTATTTACACACACTATTAACACACGGACACGTGCACACACCTTGACACACAAATACACACACCTTGACACACAGATACACACACTGATACACATATATACATAGTGATACACACACACACCTTGACACACAGATGCACATTGGCACATACACAAAAATACACACACATACACACTGGCACATACACAGACACACAGATACTCAGATACACACACTGGCACATATACACTGATACACACATTGACAGACAGACACACACTGGCACATACACAGACATTCAGATACACACACTAGCACTTACACACAGAGATAAGTACACACACACACACACACACACACAAGCTGACACATTGCAGTCATCTGTTAGCTTACTTTTTGGTGTCTGGGCTGAGGTTGATGGGAGTGGACATGCAGCAGCAGCTCACTCCAGCCTCTCCATACTGCCTGCTCTGGTGCTGCCTCCAGCTTCCTCCTCCCTTGTGGCCGTCTATTTTGCTGGGAGGAAATTACTGCATGTCACTTCCTCTCAGGGCCGGACTGGGGATACAAAGCAGCCCTGGGAAAAAAAATCTATGCCAGCCCCATAAGTCATTGCGCCATATATTGTCGCATGTAATATGTAAGGCTATGTCTTGCCACCCCAGATGATTGAGTAATTATATATATATATATATTGCTTTTTCTAATATAATATATTGGTCCTTTCAGAGTAAAACATTTAATTATACAGTAGGCATACTCACATGCAGACACAGACAATCTCACTGACACACACAAGCTCATTGATACACAGCCTCATAGACGAACAATTTCACTAATATACATAAGCTCATTGACATAAAAACACAAGCTCACTCACTAGCAGACACACACACACATGCAAGCAAGCAAACTCACTAGCAGGCGCACACACACACAGCTTAATGTAGTGGTTCTGGTGTCTATAGCCTGTCCCTGCAGGCTTTTGAATGTAAACACTGACTTTTCAGAGAAAAGGCAGTGTTTACATTGCTTCCTAGTGACACCTCTAGTGACAGACACTCAGACGGTCACTAGAGGCGCTTCCTGTGTCAGTGCGGATTGGCTGAGATCATCAAGCTTGATGATCTCAGTCATAGAGGCAGAGACCAGCATGACGTTGGAAAAAAAAAAGTGAGTAAAACACTATTTTTACAAACACACACAGACACTACGACTGACACACACACACCATGACAGACATACACACACCATGACACAGACAGACACACACACACCATGATACAGACACACAGTGACACAGAGACACACACACGACACAGACACACACACCATGACACAGACAGACACACACACACACACAGCATGACAGACACACACACAGCATGACACACACACACACACAGCATGACACAGAAACACAGCGTGACACAGACAGACACACACACAGCATGACACAGACAGACACACTCCCACTGACATACATACTTGTTGTTACCTGTGTGGGTGGGTGGGCAGACTGATAGGTGCCCCTCCCCTTCTGTGCCCTATTTTGCCCCCTGTCCTCCTGTGTGCTTTTTAGCCCCTTCCCCTCCTGTGCCCTTATGTAGCACCCTCCCTTCCTGTGCCCTCTTAGCCCCCTCCCCTCCTGTGCCCTTTGTTACCCCCAACCCCTTCCTGTGACCTCTTAGCCCCCTCCCCTCCTGTGCCCTTTGTTACCCCCCACCCTCCCCTTCCTGTGACCTTTGTTACCCCTCCACCCCCTCCCCTCCCCTCCTGTGCCCTTTGTTACCCCCCTCCCCTCCTGTGCCCTTTGTTACCCCCCTCCCCTCCTGTGCCCTTTGTTACCCCCCCTCCCCTCCTGTGCCCTTTGTTACCCCCCACCCTCCCATTCCTGTGACCTTTGTTATCCCCCCACCCCCTCCCCTCCCCTCCCCTACTCACCTTCCAGCCCAGCCAGCCTTCCTGAAGCTCTTCTTGCGGCCGCAGGGGAAGCTCTTCTGGCGGCCGCTGGGGGAGCAGGCTGTTCTGTCTCTGCTCCCCCTCCCTCGCGCGCAGCTTAATGAGACCGGGGCCGGAATATGATGTCATATTCCGGCGCCGGTCTCTTTCTAGCGCGCGAGGGAGGGGGAGCAGAGACAGAACAGCCTGCTCCCCCAGCGGCCGCCAGAAGAGCTTCCCCTGCGGCCGCAAGGAGAGCTTCCCCTGCGGCCGCCATCCAAGCTCTCCATGCGGCCGCAGGACACCCACATTTCTCCCCGCCCCCAGGTGCCGACGGCCCACCGGGAAATTTCCCGGTATCCCGGTGGGCCAGTCCGGCCCTGCTTCCTCTCAGCTGGCAGATACTGCAGGGGCCCCGTCAGGCTCTTTAAGGGCCAAGTTCTATCAAATTCCCCTACCTGTGAAAGTCCCCTACCCTTGTCACTTCCGGTGAAGGAAATCAACTGGATTCTGTGCTGCATATGCGTGCTAGCACTCCTGCTACTCCTTCATAGCAAGGTCATGGAAGGTAAGTAAAACTAGTTTTACACTTTCATTATAGTTAGTGCATTTACTAAGGTTAGGACATGGGACATAAGTTTTAGTTTTTGCTCCCACATAATGGGATGCCCCAAGCACACAAATGTGAATAGGCTGGTCCACACTAATCAGCATGACATTCTCTAAAATTATGCAAGCTTTTTGTGAAAAGAAAAGCACAGGGTTATATACAACATTTTGGATGTTCATTTATGGCATTTCTTCATTTGCAATTTTAAAATACCCAGTGCTTTGTATGATTATTGTTGTATTGACTCCTTCACAAAAAGCAGTGTTAGAAGTTCCTAGTGCCTAGTAAGTAGGGCTGGATTTCCCATTAGGCAGAGTAGGCACCTGACCCAGTAGCATGCTAGCAGCGTGCACTGCCCAATGGCAAAAAGAGGTGATAGGGAAAGATAAATAGAATAAAAGGAGGGAGGATTGAATGAAATAAAGCGGTGGGGAATAATTGAGATACACGGAATGATAGCGACATTGAGTGATGGACAGACATGGGATGGTGGGAGAGGGACGTGGAATGTGAGGAGGGACATTCAGTAAGGACATAGAATCATTGGATCCTTGGGATAAAGGGAAAGTCAGGAAATAATGTGGGCGAGACATGGAATCATGAGGATATGGAATTTGAGGAGGAACAATGAATTAGAGGATGATGATGTACTGAGAGATACACATGGAATAGGGGGCATGGCAGTGATGGAGAGAGATTTAATGAGGAGAGGGAATGTATTGAAGAATATACAAGGGATGAAAGCTGGCATATGGAATGAGAGTGGAAAAAAGTGTTGAGGCAGTGCAAAAAAAGTGGTAAGAGAGATGAAGTGGGGTTAAAATTAAAAAGCAGGCATATTATAATGTCATAATACAGAAAGACTACACCAACCAGGCCTGGCACTTTGCACATACAGCATTATGGGCGAACTGTTCAGTATCTCTCCCAACATCACACATACACACAGAAATCCCTGGATAATCAGAAAAATGTAAATGAGATTTAACCTGTTCATTTAAAGGGACACTATAGTCACCTGAACAACTTTAGCTTAATGAAGCTGTTTTGGTGTATAGAACATGCCCCTGCAGCCTCACTGCTCAATCCTCTGCCATTTAGGAGTTAAATCCCTTTGTTTATGAACCCTAGTCACACCTCCCTGCATGTGACTTGCAAAGCCTTCCATACACTTCCTGTAAAGAGAGCCCTATTTAGGCTTTCTTTATTGCAAGTTCTGTTTAATTAAGATTTTCTTATCCCCTGCTATGTTAATAGCTTGCTAGACCCTGCAAGAGCCCCCTGTATGTGATTAAAGTTCAATTTAGAGATTGAGATACAATTATTTAAGGTAAATTACATCTGTTTGAAAGTGAAACCAGTTTTTTTTTCATGCAGGTTCTGTCAATCATAGCCAGGGGAGGTGTGGCTAGGGCTGCATAAACAGAAACAAAGTGATTTAACTCCTAAATGGCAGTGAATTGAGCAGTGAAATTGCAGGGGAATGATCTAAACACTAAAACTGCTTTATTTAGCTAAAGTAATTTAGGTGACTATAGTGTTCCTTTAAAAGTTTATTGGTCACCAGGATTTGTAGTTGAAACATGACACTAAAGGTGACAGATTAGTGTGGCTATTGTCTCTAACCTTCACTTGTCATTGTTGGTATATCCTTGTTTGAGAATATTTTTTTTTATTTTCTGCTGTGTTTGTGTCACAAAAGGATCATTGGACAGACCAGGGCCTTACTTACTTAAAGAATTTTCTTTCTGGTCTCACATGCTATTTTGTTCACAAATCGGCAACGCGATCCATATTTGTTCATTCTCTTATTAAATGTTAACAGAAACATGAGTCATTTTTGGCAAATAAAACAAAAATAGACTTATGTATAAAAGAGTAACACTACTACGTAAAATGTTGTGTGTCTATTAAGAACTTTCATAGTCTTCATATACTGAATTGAAATATTTTGTATTCTACATTTAGTTTATCGTGGTGTGTTTGACAGTTTTTTTTTACAGTTTTATGCATTTTGTACTAATTAGACAGAGAGAAAGCATTTAACTCACCCTTGGCTATTGTTTATTTTCTTTTTGTCAAGCAGTGGATTTTTGTGTGCAATTGAAGCCTTTGGATTCTATTCCCAAGAGACCCATATTTATTGTGTATTTTTACATCTTTTGGAGATAGAAATACCAGCCTTGGATTGTTAACGCACAGGAATGCCCTCTTTTTACTGGGTATGTACCTCCCTTTATATAAATTAAAAATCTGTTTGAATTGATTAGTCTCTAGATATCAACAAGGACATCTCAACTATATCCCTGAAAACAGTTCTGTTGGAAAATATACGCATCTATATAGAGTACCTCGCCGAGGACATAATGTTCTTTCCTATGCTGTCACTCAAAGTTTCAGTGTCACATAAATTAATAATGATACAACATGTCATTAAATAGGACGGCTCTCAAAAATCAGAAACACAAAAAAAATTGTGTGGGTTTATCCATTAATCACATAGAGACCAACCATTAAGTGAAATACATTTGTTCACATGCTTATTTGCCCTATAGAAAAGCATGGCCCTAGGCCATAGCTTAAGTTGCTTTCTGGCATCATCACTTAAATGTACATAGCACACATATTTCATTTGACCTTCATACACCTACTCTTCGGTTCTTTGTGTAAATGTATTCCCACGGGAAAGGTTGGATGGGTATAACAAGCTTGAGATATGGGTGGAATACAAAATTGCCTATTGTTATCATCAATTTAACTGGGAACAATCCCAAGAGCCCATTGTGGATTCAACATAAAGCACTTGCTGAAACATTGTTCATTTTATTTTTCAGTTTAGTTGTTCCATTTGGTAGCTTCATCGACATTTAGAAACACTTGGGCTTCAAATCGTCTGCTTCTTTTTATATTACAAATATATGTTGACTCCAAACAGACATTTTTGGCACATCACTTTTTTAGGTGCCATGGAAGTCACCATTATATACCACGGAAGTCACCATTATATACCACCAAAGAAACTCAAAAAAGCATTAGTGGGCAATAAAAATTATAGATATTGGTATTTCTGTGTGTGGGATCCTTGATCACCATATAGTATAGATATAAATTTTCATTTAGTGTGGGAGGCGGAGAACACTGGGGGCACAGAGGTGAGCAATAATTATAACAGGGAGGCTTGAGCCATTGGGAACGTGAAATTATGTTTCATCCATTTATAATACTTAGGCTGATTATTTATTATAATTCTTGAGAACATAAGTAGTGTTGACTGGTGACGTTTAAAGGGACACTCTAGGCACCCAGGACACTTCAGCTCATTGAAGTGGTCTGGCTGCTATGTCTCATTTGCATTTAGTGCTGCAATGTAAAACATTTACATTGCAGCTCTAAGTCTGCCCACAGTGGCTGTCTACTAGACAGCCAGTAGAGGGCTCCCTAGATTGAAACAGACCTTTGGTATGGTATCTGACGCTGGACATCCTCACGCTCTGCATGAACTCCTTATTCAATTATTATTATTATTATATTATTTATAGAGCGCCGTCAAATTCCGCAGCGCTTTACAATGAGTGGACAAACAGACATGTAGTTGTAACCAGACAAGTTGGACACACAGGAACATAGGGGTTGAGGGCCCTGCTCAATGAGCTTACATGCTAGAGGGAGTGGGGTAAAATGACACAAAAGGTAAGGATAGTAATAGACTAGTGACAGTTGCAGAAGAGGAATCAGTTGGGAGCTATTAAGAGTTTAATTGATACGCTTTTATGAAGAAGTGGGTTTTTAATGATTTTTTGAAGGAGTGGAGACTGGGTGAGCATCTAACGGAAGAGGGAAGCGAGTTCCACAGGAACGGTGCAGCCCTCGAGAAGTCTTGAAGGCGAGCATCAGAGGTGGGAGTACAGACAGAAGATAGACGTAAGTCTTCAGCAGATCGTAAGGGCCTAAACGGGACATACTTGTGTATAAGGGAGGATAGATAGGTGGGAGCAGCATTATGTAGACATTTGAAAGAAGTCAAATGAGCAGTCACTCCCTGTTCAACAAGATAGATGCATTAATTTAGGATACAAACACACTTGAAAGAGGTCCAACTTCAATGGCACCATGGGTGTCTGCAGAGGGGGGCAAAGTGGAGTACTTGTCACCCCTGGATTTTTCACCTTGTTCTGCTATTTTGCGTGTGAGATTGAAAATACACTGCAATACCGGCAGTAGGTGGCGCTGTGTGTGGAGAGAGACAGGAATAGGAAGCTACATATTATCCCAGCGTCTCTCTCCTGACTGAATCTGCAGAGGAACAGCACATGCAGCCAGAGACAGCCTACAGATCAGGTAAGTGAGGCATGGGCGGGAGGGGCAGAGAGAGCCTATAGATCAGGGAAGTGAGGCAGGGGGGGCAGAGAGAGCCTATAGATCAGGGAAGTGAGGCATGGGGGTGCAGCCTATAGATAAGGGAAGTGGGAGATGGGGGGGATCCTCCTACAGATCAGGTAAGTGAGGGATGAGGGGGAGGCAGCCTACAGGAAGGGTCAGCAAGGAGCAGGAAGGTAAATCAAGATAAGGAGTAGAAAGGAGACGGAACAGAAATGAGCAGGAAGGGACATCAAGGAGCAGGAAGGGCCAGCAAGGAACAGGAAGGGTCAGCAAGGAGAAGGAAAGGTCAGCAAGGAGCAAGATGGGTCAGCAAGAAGCAGGAAGGGGCAGAAAGGGTCAGCAAGGAGCTGGAAAGGGCAGCAAGGGTCAGCAAGTGAGAAGGAATGGTCAGCAAGGAGCAGGAAAGGTCAGCAAGGAGCAGGAAGGGTCAGCAAGAAGCAGGAATGGTCAGCAAGAAGCAGGAAGGGGCAGAAAGAGTCAGCAATGAGCAGGAAGGGTCAGAAAGAAGCAGGAAGGGACAGAAGGAGCACAAAGGTAAAGTAGGAGAAGGAACAGAAATGAGCAGGAAGGGTCTGCAAGGAGCAGGAAGGGGCAGCAAGGAGCAGGAAGGGTCTGCAAAGAGCAGAAAGGGACAGAAGGAGCACAAAGGTAAAGGAGCAGAAATAACCAGAAGGAGCACAAAGGTAAAGTAGGAGAAGGAGCAGAAACGGTCTGCAAGGAGCAGAAAAGGATCAGAAAGAGAAAGGAGCAGAAGGGGGAGCACAATAAGCAGAAAGTAGCAGAAAGGTGAAGGAGCAGAAGGAGCCAAGGAGGAGAGAAGACAGTGTTAGAAGAAAAAGAGAACTGTGTCAAATGAAGGAGAAGAAAAGGAGATTGGAGCAGGAAGGACAAGTGAAGTGAACCCTCCACTTTATTCTGGACACCACATCATAAGGCTTTGGTACCTGGGCCTGGCAGGGAAACTTTGGACCTTCTCATCTCCCAGGTTAAAAAAAAATATCAGTGTTAATGTGTTCACTTTTATTTACTGAGTGTCAGGAAGCACAGAGTGCCGCTGGGTAGGGGTGTCACTGATTGGCTAGAGCGGTCAGCTCTAAGCCAATCAATAGCTCCCCATTCATAAAAAAAGCAAAACATGTTTACCGGGAACCGGGAACTAGCGATTGGCTTAAAGCGTCAGCTGACCACTCTAGCCAATCTGAAGCACACATGCCTGATGTCAATCTGCACTTCCTGACACTCCGTTTCAGAAGCCGAATACCACTGAGCGACCTGGAGGAAGCCTTTGGGGTTTAACCATTTGATAGCGGTTTAACCCCTTAAAGTAAAAAGAGCACCCAGGGGCTTCCTGGCATTATAGCATTTTCATTTAGATGAAGTTGTTATGGTGACCAGAATGTTCCTTTAATTTGCTTAAAAGAACAGTATAGTGTCAGGAATACAAACATGTATTTCTGACTCCATAGTTGTGAAAACGCTATTCACCCTGGTTTTATGTAATAATGACTATGCCCCTTCCCTTTCATGACACTGTCATAAAGGGACTAAGCATGGATGTCATTACAATTATGCCCCCCTAGAAAAATCCCTGCGGACGCCCATGAATGGCAGTCTTACGAGACAAGACAGTACGCATATCGGTTCATAAGGGCACAATAGGACAGCACAATATTAGGTCAATGGGTGATCTCAGGATTAATGCTAGAGCCAATTAAGCCGAATGGGGGGGGTCTATATCCAAATGATGCATTTTGTTTAAAATGTTGCCTCTCAGCCGCATGTCCTGCCATCAAAATGGGTGGTGAGGTGGGGGGAATAAACTACAGTATTAATGACACACACAGTAACACACTTATTATTAGTACTTAGCCCATGTATATGTAAGATTTTTTTGTTGTTGTTGCAACAAAACCTGTGAGTCCTGACTAACCTGCTTCTACAGACAAGCCTCCACTTGGCATTGGGGACACTGAGGGAGTGGAAAAATGTCCGTACCGTTTTAGTTATGACTGTTGAGTGAAAGTGTGAATTGGAGTAATTCCTTTTTACTGACTTACAAAGTAATCAATGGTTTTATTTGCATATTTGCTGGGCATAAGAGGGCGAGCCTGGGAGTTCGGGAGCTCGTAGCCGGCGTCACCGTACGACCGCCCGCACTGTGAGGACACCTAGGAGCGAGGTCGTGTTGTCACGTTTGGGTGAACAGAAGCCTGGGAAGTTGTCGAATGTTCAGGAGCGTGCGAACGTTCTGGTAGCGAATGGCTGCGTTCGGGAGCAAGAAGCCATTCGGGCCGCAAACAGGTGATGGCTGGAAGTAGTGAATAAACGGGCCGCGAACAGGCGAATGGTGAAAGTGTTGAATGTTCTGGCCGCGACCAGGTGAATGCCGGTTCCAGAGAATGGGAAGGGCACACATAGGTACGACAGAAATCTGCTGAACGTGCGAACAGGATTGTACCCATGCGCGTGCTGGTTCGGCCCACGAATCCAGGTTGGCACGTACGGCTGTCCAGATGGGCTGTGTATGCAGTACATCTCAGGCACACAGGAGTTCCACTGGCACGGCAGGCTCTGCAGCAGGCGGGAACGGTGCTGTGAGTGCGGTTGGTCACGGAGGGGCGGCAGCTGGTCTCAGGGTCGGTGAGTCATCCATCATCTTGGCAGGTGCACAGTATCTGGGCAGCGGGCAGGTGGAGAGTGCCCTTGCGGTAGTTGCCAAGGCCACAGCAGGGTTCCAGGCTGCGGATAGGCAGGTCTTCTTTCCCCTCAGCAGGTCTCGGGAGTGGAGGATGTCCCCAGCGTCACCTCCCAGGTCACAGTCAGGATCGTCGGGGGGAGCAGGAGTAGCCAGCAGAGGACGAGGTACCAGTGAGGACGAGGGATCAGTGCCAGAGTCAGGACGAGGGCAGGAGGGCGTCCAAACCTCGCAAAGCACAGGACAGGCAGTGGGCTTTTGGCGCCGCGCTCAGGACAGGCACATTGGGCCCCCGGGGGCGCCAGCAGGCACAGGTCACAGGAGAGGTCTCAGAGCGGTTGCAGCGCCTGAGGGCGCAGTTACAGCACGGGCTCACCTGGGGTTCAGAGGCGGGACGGTCCCCTGTTAGGGCAACGGGAGAACGGGCGGAGCTGGTCTGGTTCATCTAGTGGGAGTTCCCGAAGGGGCTCCAGGGTGCCTGAAAGAAGCGGCCACGGCCCCAGGGGTCAGGGGTCAGGACAGCAGGTGGGCGGGGGATGGATCAAAGGGGTCCCAGCACGGGAGTAGGCAGGTCAGGACTCCAGGTCGCACGGCCTACCCATGGTTCTTTCTCGTTCCAGGTCACCAAGGCGGGTAAGACCTCGGGAGGAGGGCTTACGGCTGGAGGCGCCGTCGCGCCTGGGCTTGGACGTCAGACGAAGAGATGCGGCTTTGCAGCCTGGGACAGCCAGAGGTTCAGATGGTGAGTTGTCGACTCTTACTCCTTCTGGGGATCTTTTGCAGGGTTTGAAGTCTGTTCTGGAGTCATGGAGTGGAGTGTTAGTTTTGGTCAGGTGTGGACAGTATCAAGGGGCAGTATTTCATCGACCTCTGTCTTCCCATGGGGTGTTCCATCTCCTGTGCATATTTTGAAAAGTTCAGCACTTTTGTGGAATGGGTGGTCCAGGTGGAGGTGGGCACAAAATTTGTGGTCCATTACCTTGACGATTTCCTTTCTGTCGAATAGGATTGAGGATGCTGGAATGGATGGCGAGTGTGTTCGGGATTCCACTGGTAGGTGACAAGACTGTGGGGCCGACCACTTCTTTGTCTTTCTTGGTCCTGGAGATAGATTCGGTCCGGGGTGAGTGTAGGTTGCCAGACAATAAGTTGCTGGAGCTCCGGCAGGCAGTGGCGGAGGTGCAGAGGGCCAAAAAGGTTACCTTGCGGGCACTGTAGTCATTGGTGGGCTGGCTGAATTTTGCATGCCGGATTATCCCCGTGGGGCGGGTTTTTAACAGGTTCCTGTCCAAAGCTACTAGTGGGGTTGCTTCCCCCCATCATTTTGTGCGGGTGTCAGCCTTCATGAAGGTCGATTTGGATGTCTGGATGTTTTTTCTTCGGGATTTTAATGGTCGGATGTACTTTCGGGAACCGGCAGTGTCTTCGCCCGAACTGGAACTGTTCACGGATGCGTCGGGGAGTCTTGGGCTCGGGGCATTTTTTGCGTGGCGTTGGTGCTTGGAGCCATGGCCGAAGGAGTGGAGGGCCAGCTCCCTCATTTGCAATTTAGCGTTTTTGGAGTTCTTCCCCTTGGTGGTGGCGTTAGCTTTGTGGAGTCCCTGTTGAGCAACAGAAAAGTTATCTTCTTCACCGACAATATGTCGGTTGTGGAGGCAGTTAATGGGTTGTCTTCTTCTATTCCTGTCATTTGGCTGCTTCGCCGCTTTGTGTTGGTTTGCATGCAGTTTAATATTGTGTTTCGCGCGCGGCATGTACCGGGGTTGCTGAATGTGGTGGCTGATTCGCTTTCTCGATTTCAGTGGAACAGATTCCGGGAGGCGGCTCCGGGCGCGGAGGAGGAGGGGATGTGATGTCTAGAGGATGTGTGGTGGCTCAGGACCTCTTGCTTGAAGGACTCATAAAAGGTTTGGAATGACTGGGACGCTGCTGTGGGATGTACTGATTGTCAGGTATCGGGGCGGAACGCTTCAGCACTTTGTTGTGGTTCCTCTGCTAGTTGATTGCTGAGGGGGCGTCTCCATCGGCGGTTGGGCGCAATATGGCGGCGTTGGCTTATTGGCGGTTGGGAGGATTTAACTAAATGGGTGGTGATTCATCTACGTTGTTCCAAGACTGACGTTTTGGGGAAAGGCTCGGCAGTTACACTATTTGCAGTGCCGAGGTTGGCAGCGTGCCCGGTGTATTGTTGGTTGGGCTTTAAGGTGGTACGTGCCTTGGTCGGTGGTTCCTTGTTGTTACATGCGGATGGCTCTTAGCTATCAAAGTTTCAGTTCCTCCGGGGCTTTTGGTTGGCGTTAGGGCGCCTGGGGCTGAGTCTGACACAGTTCGGTACGCACTCATTCTGGATTGGGGCCATGAAGGAGTCTTTGCAGCTAGGCTTTGGTGATGATCTGGTCAAGAAGATCGGGAGATGGGAATCAGTGCAATTCAGGTCTTATGTGAAGCCCAACCATTTATTTTAGATATTGGTGGGAAGGGGGAGGGTTGTTCTCTGTTAACCTGATTTTCTCACCTAGGTTGGACCAGTTGCTGGGATACAGGAGGGCTGCAGTTCATCGTCACGGCACGCAGCTGGGCTTACCGCTCTTGATGGTGCAACTTAAGTGGTTTGGTTTAAGGAGGGCTGGTTGGCAGGGGCTCTGTTCTCAGCTGTTCAGATTGATTGGCAAAGGTCATGTTATTTTAATTCATGCAGGTGGGAATGATTTGGAGTTAGTTTCTCAGAGAGACTTAATTACCGGGATGAAGAGGGATTTGGAGAGGCTAAGGCAGTTGATCCCTGATGTGGTTGTCATTTGGTCTGAGATGGTGCTGAGGTTACTGTGGCAGCACGCCAGGGATCCTGGGGCAGTGGCATAGACTAGGGGGAAGGTAAATAAGCTGATGCCGGCATAGGGATTTGGAGGAGCAGCTTGCAGGGTATTATAGGCAAGATGGAGTGCACCTATCTGATGTGGGTATTGACTTTCTGTTGTTGGGGTTTCAGGAAGGATTGCAGTGTATATTGTTTTTGGTGGGGATGCTCAGGTAGTTTGGGGGATGGATAAACAAGTTGGGCATAGGTTGTTTGTCCAGATGTAAACACAATTGGACAAGGCTGAAATGTGTAGAAGGGGCTGTTTGTGGTGAAGTGTGTGTGTGTAAAGGGGCCTGTTTTTGGTGTACTATGTGTAGCTAAGGCTGTAGTGTGTGCACATGCTCATGAATAGGGGCTTTAGAGACTGTGTGTGCTTTATCAGGCCTGTAACGTGTATTGGGGTTGCATTGTTGTATTGTGTGTGTTTATCAAGGAGATGAAGACTGCATATATATATATATATATACATATATATATATATATATATATATATATAGATAGATATAGATATAGATATATAGAGAGAGAGAGGTTGTAGTGTCTGTGTAATGGGGTGAAGTGTGTATGCGGGTGAAGAGTTTATATGTGGAGAAGAGTGTGCGTGGTGTACAATAAGGGTATGTGGAGGTATATTGCATGTGGGTGGGAGTGTTCTATGGGGGTTTACTGTCTGTGAGGATGTACTCAGTGTAGGGGGGGTGTAGGTAGTGGGATAGGGAGGGTTGTTACTATTTTTACTAAAAAACTCATTACTGATACACACACACACAAAAACTGACTAATACACACATAGACACAATAGTGGGATCCAGCTGATATCTCTAAAACATATAAATACAACAAAGCAAAACACTTTCTGGTTGCACTCACAAATTTAATGTGGTAAATTAGCCTTGAATAAAACATCCCCTGGGATAAGGGGTACAGCTTTCTCCTGGGAATCAATAAGGAAACCCACCTGGAAGCCGATCTCAGTAACCACACTGGTAGTAAAACTCCTGAGATTTGTTCCAAAAATTACTAAAATGCTTTTATTGGCATATAGAAACATAAAATCAAAGTAAAAAACAACGAATGCTGAAATAGGTCCTACACGTTTCGTCCTCTATTGAGAACTTCCTCTGGAACCAACATGTAAACTATGCAATAAAATACAAATGACAAACACAGCCTAATCCCACCTGTGGGGATATTTATGGGATAATAATAGTAAACAGTTGAGAATTGCCCACTATTTCAATTCTCAGATCCCAAAGATCGTTATCGTGTAAGTGAAATGTATTCCATATAAATAAAATCACAATTTGTTATAAAAATAGATACAATTTATTGTGACAATTTAAATAATAATAATAAGTAACATGCGTGACAATAATCAATGAATATTTAGTATAACATGGTATGCAATTAAATGGCAATACACATTCCAATGGTTAAGAAAAGATTTATGACTGTCTTTCACAGAGAAACGAAAGTGAAACTTACACACAGACACAGAGCTGCAGCTTAAGGCCATAAAACTTTAGCTGACAGTTAGAATAACCCTTTCAATGCTGGCTAGACCTCCTAGGTAATTAAGACCTATTCTCATGTGATTTTAAATAAAATAACATTTAAACCAGTTCATTAGTCATTTCCTGGAACCATCCAATAAGAGTAATCTACTATGTTCTATAAGCAGAATCTTAACTTGCCTAAACAGATATTTTATCTTATTTTAGAGCAAATCAATACACCTTGATAAATATCACGATATGCTAACATGTGATATGTCACATAAATACATAATTATTCATTTCTATCTGCAGAATAGAAAGTTTAATAATATATTTCTTTAGTAACTAAGATTTCTAAATATCGAAATCTGATCGTGATTTATCCAGTCATATATCATGCTATTAGAAATGTTTAATTAATTTAGATTAATTAAATGAAACCAGTATATTTACCAGTTGAGTAGATATTTTCATCAGATTAGTAGGTTGCTCTGACTCTGCTTTTCTTTCTTAGCCTGCGATCCTGACTTGTCCCCGACTGCTCACTCTCTCTTCCCTTTGTCTTAACTTTTAAAGGGAAAAAGTCTCTGTTCATCACTAGGTGATAGACCAATAAAAAATTGGAGGTGTGGTTACCTTCCAGATAGCAAATTAAGTATTTGGTCTATAGAGGGCAGTCTCGTCCCACTAAACATACCTATCCAGGAAAGAGTTAACTTTTCCTGGTGGCTATTTTGACGTCATTTACCTTATCTTTATACAAAAAAAGGAAAGAAAAAGGGGCTAGAGGAAGCCCATGTGGAGAGTAATATAGTGGAGGGGGTCCCTACCTTTTAATAATCCTAAGGGAACAAAGCATAAGTAAATAAACTAAATAGACAGGAAAGTAGTGAGAGACCAATCAAAGGGGAATATATCCAGAAAAGCAGCTGCTCACTTAAACCTGAAGCAAGCTGTTTAGTATCCTAATTCCAAAAGTAAAAAATCCCCCCAGAGGTGTGTCACAGTAATTGATTCAAAGTGGTTTAGAGGACTTCAGTGGAGCGAGATTGGGAAAACTGCAGACTCTAAAAAGAGACCCTAATAAACCCCAAGTTACTCAGCCCATAACAGAGACCCTTGTTGAGGGTAAACTGTCCCTAAGTACCTCAGCAATAGTGGGTTACACACTAGTGCCTACGAAAATTCCAAATCCCTGCCTAGACAGGAAGGTAGTGAGAGACCAATCCGAGGGGAATATATACAGGAAAGCAGCTGCTCACTAAACCTGAAGCAAGCTGTTTAGTATCCTAATACCAAAAGTAAAAAATCCCCCTAGAGCTGTGTCAGAATAATTGGTTCAAAGTAGTTTAGAGGACTTCAGTGGAGCGAGACTGGGAAAACTGCAGACTCTGAAAAGAGACCCTAATAGACCCCAAGTTGCTCAGCCCATAACAGAGACCCTTGTTGAGGGTAAACTGTCCCTAAGTACCTCAGCAATAGTGGATAACCCACTAGTGCCTACGAGAATTCCAAATCCCTGCCTGTCTAAATAACTTAAATAAATCAATTTAAAATTAATCCATAAGTGCTACCAATAGAAAGTGCAAAAATAAATAAATAAATGTAAGGCTAGCTCGACGCGCGTTTCGGCGTTTCAGCACGCCATCGTCTTGAGCAATGAACTTGTAGTGTTCCCTGTGGCTGTTTAAATACCTTAGTATCTGATGAAAACTGCTGCCGGCTGTGTGCGGTCACGTGGGTTGCCGTTCACGTCCGTCCGTGATTGGTTGGATCGCTCGCTCAGTCCCACCTCTCCTGGCCGCGTCATATGACGCGGACCGGGAGATGATGCTAGGAGTAGAGGGGGTGTGTGTGTGTGACGTCTCTAGCCGCGCCCCTTGTCAGCCGCGTCATATTACGCGGTATCTGACGTGGGCGACGAGGCGTGTCCGCACACAAACACGGAATGATGTCCGCCCCCAAAAACGAGAAGGGACAGCAACGGAATTTATGATTCAAGTATAACATAGTAATCAGTGTTAATAAGGTTACTTGTGACAGTTGGTCAAAGGGATACAGTATTACGCAGCCCAGGGGATGGAACTATAGTGTCATGTCGGTCGCATAATGCCTAATTTAAAGGTATAGACTTGCGAGGAAGGTATGACAAAATACAGGGAGTGCAGAATTATTAGGCAAGTTGTATTTTTGAGGATTAATTTTATTATTGAACAACAACCATGTTCTCAATGAACCCAAAAAACTCATTAATATCAAAGCTGAATATTTTTGGAAGTAGTTTTTAGTTTGTTTTTAGTTATAGCTATTTTAGGGGGATATCTGTGTGTGCAGGTGACTATTACTGTGCATAATTATTAGGCAACTTAACAAAAAACAAATATATACCCATTTCAATTATTTATTTTTACCAGTGAAACCAATATAACATCTCAACATTCACAAATATACATTTCTGACATTCAAAAACATAACAAAAACAAATCAGTGACCAATATAGCCACCTTTCTTTGCAAGGACACTCAAAAGCCTGCCATCCATGGATTCTGTCAGTGTTTTGATCTGTTCACCATCAACATTGCGTGCAGAAGCAACCACAGCCTCCCAGACACTGTTCAGAGAGGTGTACTGTTTTCCCTCCTTGTAAATCTCACATTTGATGATGGACCACAGGTTCTCAATGGGGTTCAGATCAGGTGAACAAGGAGGCCATGTCATTAGATTTTCTTCTTTTATACCCTTTCTTGCCAGCCACGCTGTGGAGTACTTGGACGCGTGTGATGGAGCATTGTCCTGCATGAAAATCATGTTTTTCTTGAAGGATGCAGACTTCTTCCTGTACCACTGCTTGAAGAAGGTGTCTTCCAGAAACTGGCAGTAGGACTGTGAGTTGAGCTTGACTCCATCCTCAACCCGAAAAGGCCCCACAAGCTCATCTTTGATGATACCAGCCCAAACCAGTACTCCACCTCCACCTTGCTGGCGTCTGAGTCGGACTGGAGCTCTCTGCCCTTTACCAATCCATCCATCTGGCCCATCAAGACTCACTCTCATTTCATCAGTCCATGAAACCTTAGAAAAATCAGTCTTGAGATATTTCTTGGCCCAGTCTTGACGTTTCAGCTTGTGTGTCTTGTTCAGTGGTGGTTGTCTTTCAGCCTTTCTTACCTTGGCCATGTCTCTGAGTATTGCACACCTTGTGCTTTTGGGCACTCCAGTGATGTTGCAGCTCTGAAATATGGCCAAACTGGTGGCAAGTGGCATCTTGGCAGCTGCACGCTTGACTTTTCTCAGTTCATGGGCAGTTATTTTGCGCCTTGGTTTCTCCACACGCTTCTTGCGACCCTGTTGACTATTTTGAATGAAACGCTTGATTGTTCGATGATCACGCTTCAGAAGCTTTGCAATTTTAAGAGTGCTGCATCCCTCTGCAAGATATCTCACTATTCTTTTCTGAGCCTGTCAAGTCCTTCTTTTGACCCATTTTGCCAAAGGAAAGGAAGTTGCCCAATAATTATGCACACCTGATATAGGGTGTTGATGTCATTAGACCACACCCCTTCTCATTACAGAGATGCACATCACCTAATATGCTTAATTGGTAGTAGGCTTTCGAGCCTATACAGCTTGGAGTAAGACAACATGCATAAAGAGGATGATGTGGTCAAAATACTAATTTGCCTAATAATTCTGCACTCCCTGTATGAACAGCAGTACTAATAAATGTACTTATTGTAACAGTTAATCTGAAGGTTACAAGATCATGCAGCCTATAAATCAGAACTGTGAAGTCATGTCAATCGCATAGTACCTAATTTAAAGGTATAAACTTGCGAAAGAGACATGACAAAACATAAAGAAAATATGTACATATAAATATAAATGCATTTACTTTTGGAATTAGGATACTAAACAGCTTGCTTCAGGTTTAGTGAGCAGCTGCTTTCCTGTATATATTCCCCTCGGATTGGTCTCTCACTACCTTCCTGTCTAGGCAGGGATTTGGAATTTTCGTAGGCACTAGTGGGTAACCCACTATTGCTGAGGTACTTAGGGACAGTTTACCCTCAACAAGGGTCTCTGTTATGGGCTGAGTAACTTGGGGTTTATTAGGGTCTATTTTTAGAGTCTGCAGTTTTCCCAATCTCGCTCCACTGAAGTCCTCTAAACCACTTTGAACCAATTACTGTGACACACCTCTGGGGGGATTTTTTACTTTTGGAATTAGGATACTAAACAGCTTGCTTCAGGTTTAGTGAGCAGCTGCTTTCCTGTATATATTCCCCTCGGATTGGTCTCTCACTACCTTCCTGTCTAGGCAGGGATTTGGAATTTTCGTAGGCACTAGTGGGTAACCCACTATTGCTGAGGTACTTAGGGACAGTTTACCCTCAACAAGGGTCTCTGTTATGGGCTGAGTAACTTGGGGTTTATTAGGGTCTCTTTTTAGAGTCTGCAGATTTCCCAATCTCGCTCCACTGAAGTCCTCTAAATTACTTTGAACCAATTACTGTGACACACCTCTGGGGGGATTTTTTACTTTTGGAATTAGGATACTAAACAGCTTGCTTCAGGTTTAAGTGAGCAGCTGCTTTTCTGCATATATTCCCCTTTGATTGGTCTCTCACTACTTTCCTGTCTATTTAGTTTATTTACTTATGCTTTGTTCCCTTAGGATTATTAAAAGGTAGGGACCCCCTCCACTATATTACTCTCCACATGGGCTTCCTCTAGCCCCTTTTTCTTTCCATTTTTTGTATAATATTTGAGGGTTATTCCCTACTCTGGGAGAGTATTTTTTAGGGCTTCCTGGCACTTACTCATTGGTCACCTTTTTTGACCTCTGAATCAAGAGCCATCATCATCTCTATTTACCTTATCTTTTTTTTTTTTTATATATTTTATTTTTTTTTCTTAGTTTTTTGGTCTTGGAGGTATTTCTCCATAATTCAAGAATCATAGTACAACAGTATCTTGTAACACATGCACAAGAAATAAAGATTACAATTATAAGAGAAGAAAAAGGAGAGAGAAAAAGAAAAAAAAAAAGAGAAAGAGAAGAGAAAAAACAACAAAGAACCAATTATCGCATCACCATATACAGCTAATACGTTTTCAGTAACAATCGTATTTGGCCTAGGTCACATATAACCTTCATATAAATCATAAGGAACAATGAGTATCATCCTTTGGTGTCTGTGTTATCGAACCTATTCTGTATCACTAGAATGATGGTCTATTCTTTCTGAATCTTACTCCGTTTCTCAGGTTAACTTATCTATGTTAATTACATGCTGGAGAGGAGAGAGAGAAACAACCCTGGTCCTCCCGGACTTATCCCTCGTTACTCCTCGGCCCCCTCCCGAATTGCCTCCCCCTCTCTGGTCACTCGAGATGGCACTAGTTTTAAGCCTGTCTTCCTCCCAGGAAATCTTTCCAAGGTTGCCATATATCTTTATACCTATAATATTTGTCTAGTGATCCCCATCTGAGTTCCTCCATCTCATGAAATTGTTCTATTCTAATATACCAATCTTTGGTATTGGGCTGAGTTGCCGACTTCCAGTGATTTACCAGTGAGCTCTTTGCCGCCGTCAGCATGAAGTACACTAGAGAGTGTTTAAGTTTACGTTGTGGTATATTAAAATGGTAGAGGAGAAGAGCCTCTGAGCCGAAGGGTATGGATGTGTCTGTTACCAGATTGACAGTGTTCCAAACCTCTCTCCAGAAACCAGATACAGCATTGCATGACCACCATATGTGTTGGAAAGTGCCTTTTTCTGCATTGCACCTCCAACACATGGGGGAGGAATTAGAGTCAAAACGGTGGACTTCTACTGGGGTGGTGTACCACTTGGAAATTAATTTATAGTTAATTTCCTGTAGTGGTATGCTAGAGTGTGCGTGGAAGATCGTTCGGAAAATATTCTTCCAATCTCCTTCTTCTAAGTCTGTGTCTATGTGTTCCCTCCACAGTCTGGTAAAATACGGTAATTGTGTATAAGTCTGGGTTTGCAGCAGTTTGTAGCAAAGGGATGTCGGCTTAGAGGGCATTTTGTCCCCTGAGCATAATAGTTCAAACTTGGAGTTTTCTCTTGGGGTCCAGGTTAATAGGCCTTGCACGGACAAGAAATGTCGTAGTTGTTCATATTGAAACCTCTGCATGAGTGTGGGATCTTTCCCTTCCGTCAAGAATGCAATTGGTATCAGTCCCCCCTCCTTCACCACGTCAGTCAGAGTTATATGTGTCTTCCTGTGTCCACCTCCCTGTGGTGATAATAGTAGTCCCTGTTTCCCTGCTATGAAAGTGGGGTTATTCGTGTTAGGGTAGTTCGGGGATGTTGTCGGAGCTATGTCTGGGAGATTGTTTACCTTTTTCCATATTCGTATGGTTGGAGTCACTGTCGGATGTGGTGGTGTCGTCCAGTCATTGACTGATGTCATCAGCCAAGGTATTGCCTTCAAAGATTCCCCAACCTGAGCTTGTTCTAATGTGACCCATAATTTGGAGGCAGTTTGGTAAGACCAGTCTATGATTCGTCCTACGTGTATTGCCTGATAGTATAGCCACATGTCCGGTAAGCCTACTCCCCCCTTCTCTTTGGGTCTAGTGAGTATGTTATATCTTATTCTAGGGCGTCTTTTGGCCCATATGAATCGTGTAAATAAAGTCTGGATTTTCTTAAAGAAGGTTCGCTGAATGGCAATGGGGAGGGTGTTCAATAAATATAGCAGTCTAGGAAGGATATTCATTTTTAGAATATTAACCCTTCCAAACCACTGGAAATGAGGTTTATTCCAGGATTCCAGGTCTGCACTGATGGCTCCCAATAGTTGTGGGAAGTTAGCTCCGTATAGAAGCTTGTTGTGGGGAGTGATATTGACTCCCAAGTATTTGATGGACTTTGACGCCCATTTAAAAGCATATTGTGCCTGTAGTCGTGCTTTGTCCATGTCTGGTAATGTGAGATTTAATATTTCACATTTATCTATATTTATTTTAAAATTTGATAGAGTGCTATAGTCGTCCAGTAGTCCTAATAGTGTGGGAAGGGACTTGCGTGGGTTAGAGAGTGTGAATAACAAGTCATCTGCAAATGCAGATACCTTGTACTGGAGTTTACCCACCTCTATCCCCTCCACGTCCATATTATTCCTTACTGCATTCAGTAGAGGTTCCAAACCCAGAATGAACAGCAATGGTGACAGGGGGCACCCCTGTCTCGTGCCATTTGTTATTTGGAAGGGGTCAGACAGTACACCATTTATCTTCAGCCTTGCTGAAGGGTGAGAGTAGATTGCTTGGATCCACTGCATCCACCTTTTTCCCGAAGCCTAATGACTCCAGCGTTGACAGGAGGAAGTCCCAGTTCACCCTGTCAAACGCCTTTTCCGCGTCAATAGCTAGTAAAATGGATGGGGCTCGGTTCCCATGGGCTCCATGGATTAGGTCAATAATTTTCGTAGTATTATCTTTGGCTTCCCGTGAGGGGACAAATCCCGTTAATTAACGAAATTGGCCTATAATTACTGCACATATCAGGATCCTTCCCGGCCTTGTGGAGAAGAGTGATATTGGCTTCCAGGCTGGGTTTGGGAATGGGTTTGTCTGGGCTTATGGAGTTAATTGCGTGTAGCAGGTGGTGGCCAAGCTCCTGTAAGTACGTTTTGTAATAGGTAGCTGAGTAACCATCCGAGCCTGGGCTTTTGCCCGAAGGGGTTGTTTTGATTGCATGTATAAGTTCGGTGAGCGTGAAGGGTTCATCTAGGGACTTTGTCAGTGCTTGGGGTAGTACTTTGTCAAATTTATCTAGTAAATATGCTTCTATACTAGCCTTGTCCTGAGAGGATTTCGTTATATTATAAAGTGAGTGGTAAAACTCCCTAAATGTTTTCGCGATCTCTTCGTTTGATTGTACAATATTGTGATTCACCGTTCTGATCTGGGGAATGTAAGTTCTCACCTGCTGGCGCTTTAACACGTTAGCCAAAAGTTTCCCACACCGTGAGCATAAAAGACTTGTTTAGTCCACACCAGTGATTTTTTAGCCTTTGATTGTAACAAGAGGGTCAGTTCCGACCTGAGGGATAAGAGTTTTTGGTAGACAGATTCAGACATAGTGTTCTTATGTGCTTCCTCTAAGTTTTTGATATCCGCCAACAACTCCGTCTGTCTTTTAATTTTTAGTTTTTTAAGATATGATCCCCATTTTATTAATCCCCCTCTAACTACACATTTATGTGCTTCCCACTGGAGGAAAGGGGTTGTGTCTTGTGTGGCATTATCTTGGAAGTATTGGGAAATGGTGTTGGCAATAGCCTTTTTCACTGTTGTGTCCTGTAAAATGGTTGTGTTTAGCTTTCACTGGCCTTTGCCTTGAGCCAAGGAGGGGATTTTAAGTTGTATATGGATCGGTGCATGGTCTGACCATGTGATATTGCCAATTGATGCTAAGGTTATTAGCGAGAGGTCTCTATGTGTGGTGAGGAAAAAGTCTATCCTTGTGTACGTGGAGGCTGGTCTCGAATAGAATGTGTAGTCTTTTGTGGTGGGATGGAGTGCTCTCCAGCAGTCCACTAATTGATGGTTGTGTAGAAGTCATTTGATTTGTGTTCTAGCCGCTTGTAGATGGTTGGGGTGTCTTGTAGTGCTGTCCTTTTGGGCATCTATAGAGATATTAAAGTCACCTCCTATGATTAATGTCCCTGTAGTGAGTTGTTGGATTTTATTTAATATCCTACGGAAAGTATAGCATTGGCGCTGGTTAGGGAGGTATATGTTCACCAATGTGACTGGAAAATTGCTAATCAAGCCCTGTAGAATAACGTATCGGCCTGAGTCGTCTACATAGTGGTTGCTGTATACAAATGGTATCGTGGTCCCAATCAAAATTGCCACACCACGAGATTTGCTATGTGTAAAGTTGTTGTAGTAAGCTTGGGGGTATTGTCTATTAGATAGTTTGGGTGCCCCCGACCCCTTAAAGTGCGTTTCTTGCACGAAAACTACGTCTGCTCGTAGTCTGTGGAACTCCCTAAGTGCCTTATTCCTTTTTTCAGGAGAATTAAGTCCACGAACATTATATGAGAGTATTTTTATAGTGTCTATTAGAGGTGGGTTTGTTGTGGAGGTAGTCATGGTAACTACCCTTGTGGCCCTGGCCAATGTCAAGTAGTAATTAGCTTAGCGGTGTGTGCGAAATGAAGTAAAGAATCAATAAAATAACTAAACTAATGCATAATATAACTGGTTAACAATGAATTGAAAGAACTGTGATTTCTAAGTCTTGTAACCACGTATAACAGTTAGTATTTCCACTAACTATCTAGGAGTCGGTGCTATATGACTTGCTCCGTCAGCCTCTATAGCTGAGTCGGGACTTCGTATCCGAAATGTTACTGACGTTAGTGCACCGCTCGTAACCTTGAGCGGTTACCCGGGGTGTGAGAAAATTTGTTTCGTAGAAGCAAAGAATGAAATTGTGGCTTCTAACTGTAAATACCTGTTGATTTATAAATTTGTGTAACGGTTCTCTGCAACCGTTCGAATTACACTTATATTCTAGCGCCGCCAAGCGCGTTTTTTTTTTTTTTTGTGTTTTGTTTTTCCATATATGAGCAGTGTGCATAACATGTGCAGCCGAATATCTCCATCCCTTTTACGGTAGCGAATACCAAAATATATACAAAGAAATATAAAGTAATATAAACAAATATAGAAGGTATTCCCTCCAACATCTTAACTGAGCCCCACATTCCCCTACAACCTTATTTACCAAAGCAACACATACACAGGGGAGTTTAACCCTTCAGCGCCCTCACTCCATCCCCGACTGCCCCGATCTCCCCTTCTTTTAGATTATGTATTACTGTAGGGGGCCCCACACAAAAATGTGATATAAGGAACAAATGCCCATTCCCCACAAGATAACACTTGGTGAAAGGATATAATACTTGCGCCTGTAGGTGCATGTGCCCTCTAGGGTCGTTGCTGATGGGATTACAGTAAGTCCGTATTTGAGTCTGGGGGCATCCCTTTATGGGGATGAGAGAGTCTGTAGATTGGGAGAGAGCTCTGTTTCGAAAGGTGTCTGGGTAGGCAAATATTGGGTAGATCATAAGTTCCAGATATAGAGTGTTCTATTCACGTGTCATGACCCACTGCCCGTGGTCTGGAGGTTGGTGTGAAAGGTAGCCTTTTCCCAGGTGTCCTCCTCTTCTCCGCCGCGCCTCTCCATCTAGATCGTTGAGGTAAGGCTTGTGTAGCTCCTTGCGACCAGGGGTCATACCAGTCCTGGATCTCCATATGTGGAATATCGAATGCCTTTAGAAAATCAGGCACATCTTGTATTGTTGCGATGCTGTGTTGCACTCCTTGGTGTGAGACGTTTAGGGAAAACGGGTATCCCCACCGGTACCGAATGTCCTTGGCCTGAAGAGCCTGGACGATAGGCCTCAGTGCTCTCCTCCCTTGTAGCGTCTGCCATGCCAGGTCTGGGAGTATTTGCATAGGCGTGCGCAGCCTATTGCATTAGGGTGTGCACCCTAAAGCACAAGCACACGCGGCGTGTATATATATATATATATATATATGTGTGTGTATATGTATGTGTGTGGGTGCTGTATGTGTGTGGGTGCTGTGTATGTCTGTGGGTGCTGTGTATGTCTGTGGGTGCTGTGTATGTCTGTGGGTGCTGTGTATGTCTGTGGGTGCTGTGTATGTGTGTGGGTGCTGTATGTGTGTTGGTGCTGTGTATGTGTGTGGGTGCTGTGTATGTGTGTGGGTGCTGTATGTGTGTTGGTGCTGTGTATGTCTGTGGGTGCTGTGTATGTCTATGGGTGCTGTGTATGTGTGTGGGTGCTGTATGTGTGTTGGTGCTGTGTATGTCTGTGGGTGCTGTGTATGTCTATGGGTGCTGTGTATGTGTGTGGGTGCTGTATGTGTGTTGGTGCTGTGTATGTCTGTGGGTGCTGTGCATGTCTATGGGTGCTGTGTATGTGTGTGGGTGCTGTATGTGTGTGGGTGCTGTATGTGTGTTGGTGCTGTGTATGTCTGTGGGTGCTGTGTATGTCTGTGGGTGCTGTGTATGTGTGTGGGTGCTGTATGTGTGTTGGTGCTGTGTATATGTGTGTGTGGGCGATTGTGGGGGGTGGAGGTGGGGGTACATTACTTAATATCCCCCCTCCCTTCTTACTTTATGTAGGGAGGGGGGATCTTTCCTTTCTGCTTTCCCTGGTGGTCCAGTGGAGGTGGGGGCAGATCAGTTATCCCCCCTCCCTTCTTACCTTATGCCTGGGAGGGGGGATCCTGCTGCCGCCATCCATCCCTGGTGGTCCAGTGGAGAGTGAACTCTAGCCCCGCAGGGCTAGAGTTCACTCACGCGAGATCTGAGCGTTGCCGCGGCAACGCTCAGATCTCGCGAGTGGAACCCGGCGGAGCTGCTGGCAATAGCTCCGCCGGTCCTCTCCTGCCTCCCTCACTGCCTGTGAGCCGGGGAGGGGAGGCTGAGAGCAGAGCCGGCGCTCGGATAGCGCCGGCTCTGCATGAGCCGGCAGGGGAGATCCTGAGATCTCCCCTGCCGGTCTCAATACATAGGCGTGCCGCGGGGATTAGGGTGTGCCCAGGCACACCCGGCACACCCCGTGCGCACGCCTATGAGTATTTGTATACGGGAGGCAGACATATTCAAAGCAGGTGAATTCCTCGCTTGTCTAAGTATGTCCTCTTTCGTGGTATAGTAATGTACCCTGCATACTATATCCCTGGGGGTCTCTTGCGGTAATCCCCTAGGTTTTGCTGCTCGGTGCGCCCTGTCCAGTAGTAATGGGGTCTCTGGGGCCCTCTGTAGAATATCATTGAAAAGGGTTTGGAGCATGCCTTTAACATTTTCAGAGTCCCCTTGCGTCTCAGGCACTCCCCTGATACGGAGGTTGTTTCTCCTGCTTCTATTATCTAGATCTTCCGTGTGGCGCATAATCTGAATTATTTTAAACTCCTGCGCTTCTTGTCTCTGTTCAATGTTGTGTATCTTGAGCTGCATGTTGTCTCTATCCCCTTCTAGGTCTCCCACCCGGAGCCCCATCTGGCGTACCTCTGTGGTGACGGAGGACAGTTTCTCATGCATGGAGGATTCCAACTTCGCCAGCATGGATGCCATGTCCTCCTTTGAAGGTAAGTTTTGTAGTAAATCCTGAAGTGATGTGTGTCCAGTCGGGTAGAGAGACTCGGAACTTGCGGGGCTCGCCGGCGGGGAGACACGTGGCGAAGATGGCGGCGCCTCTTTGTCCGTCTCTGCTAGCACTTTCACTTTGTCCCGAAAGTATCGCTCTAGATCTCCCGTTTTTTTGTTGGAGACAGAACCCGGGGTGTCTTGTGAGGCTGGCTGTTTCTTTTTGTTACCCATAACTTGAGTTATTAGTCGCTCGGCGGCTTAAATTAACTCGGAGGAACGGGAGCTCTGCAGAGATGCGACCACTCACATGTAGAGTCAGGCCACACACCCTATTTACCTTATCTTTATAGTTGTCTATAACTTAAGTTTTCTGTCAGTTCAAGAGTTTCTTCACGTTTTGTCCAGACTATGTGTCTGGCAAATTCTGCAATAATTTCTAATATGACAGTTATAACTAAGTATGACCCCTAAACTTACAATGGGACGTTATACAATATCAAAAGGAAAATTAAATTATTTAATCTTCTCTGTCACAAATGTCTGGGTTTATAATTGATTATATGCCATTAGCATTTAGACAGTCTGTCCATCCCCCGTTCTCATCTCTTATCAACAGGTTTGTATATACTAAGCATTCCTAAGCTCCTGGCAAAGTGGTTAGTTTTACAGAAAGGATAGAAATCTTGTGTCTTTTGTTAGCTTGAAGATAACAAAATGGAGTCTACTCTGTTCAGAGTGACCGACAATGTACATTTTAATTTCTATCATAGCACAAAATGTCTGCCGATATAAATACCCTGACACACCCTATCATAAATAGGGCTAATCCCAACTGTTCATTGGTGGTGAAGTGGTCACTGTCAGATCTTCCCTCTGGATTGGATTCCTGGTGGGTGTCCAGACCTATCGTCGTCTTGGAGTCCCAGCACTTACACAGAGTGACCCATACACATACAGACTGACCTCCCCCTTCCCCACACACACACAGCTCAATCCACCACACACAAACAGACTAACACATACATACACACTGCTCCACTGCTGCTAGATTTGCCTGGATATTGAGCATTGGATTGCCTGACCATGCCTTTGCCTTTTCCCTGTCGGCTTTGTTTGCCTTGAGTACTGCACATTGGGTTTCATATTACCAAGCCTGACAGAGACAGACATAGAATCTGATTTTATCTCCTGTCCCCCTCCACACACAGAACCAGCACTGTGGAACTAGAACAAATCCTGCTGGGAATCAGGAGCTGAGGCAGCAGCTGAGCAGGAGATAAAGGCAAGCGAATAGAAACCCGAGGCACTTGCCACTGTTGTCCAATTTTGGAAATTTTCCATATACAACTATTCTCTGCACTCTATCTTTAAGCCAGTGTTCTATCCAAGAACACAATTTTTCATCTAAACCAGCTCATTTCGGTTTTAGCAGTAACTTCTTGTGTGGAACTGTATCAAATGCCTTAAAAGAATCCAGATCTTCTGGAACACCGTGATCTATATTTCTACTAACTTTTTTACAAAATGTAATTAAGTTAGTTTGGCATAACCTGTCTTTCATAAAACCATGATGATTTTTACCAATCATGTTTTTGTTCAAAATTAATTCTTGAATATTATCCTTTAAAAGCCCTTCATATTATTTCCCAACCACAGATGTATCACTCACAGGTTTGTAGTTTTAGTGCACTTTCTATTTCGTATATACTTATATCTCTGGAATGATTAACTAAATCATGAGCACAATTTAATAAATTGTGTGTACAATTAAAATAAATAGCCCTTCAGTAATGAAAGCACTTTAGTAGATGATCTCTAATACTATGATCTCCAATCAGGGCCAGATTAAGAGCCCAGTGGGCCTGGTGCTGACAATTATGATGGGGCCTAATTACAGAAACTTATCGACCAAAAACACTAAAACAGTCATACCTCTCAAGAGTCATGTATCTGATGGAGTTGGTGTTGGAGGGAAACTCAAAGGATGCAGCTATAAGAAAACACATACTTTATGCTAATCTCGCAGTGTCCATGGGCAGGGTAAAAGGGTGCACCACTGACGTGAATCATGTGACCAGAACTGCCAAAAGGGGCGAACATTCCAAAAAGGGGGCATGTCTGTCGAAAGAATTGGAAGGCCAGTCTGGCATCAGTGTCCCTATGTATCACAGTGTCAATGTCCCCATGTCGCCCAGTCCCCATAGTCTCCCAGTGTCTGTGTCCCCATTTCTCCCAGTGTCACTAGGATACTAGGGGACACTGAGAGACATGGGGACACTGAGAGACATGGGGGCACTTGTGAATACAGAAATGGGGACACTGGGAGACATGAGGACACAGACATTTGGGGACACTAGGAGAAATGAAGAGACAGACACTAGGGACACAGACACTAGGAGACATGGGGACACAGACATTATGGACACTGGCTGGGAGGCATGGGGACACAGACACTTGGGGACACTGAGAGACATGGATCACTTGTGGACATAGACATGGGGACACTGAGACATTTGGGAACACTGGGAGACATGGGGACACTAAGGACATAGAGACATGGGGACACAGACACTGGGAGACATGGGGACACAGACACTAGGGACACTGGCTGGGAGACATAGGGACACTGGAGACATGGGGACACTGAGACACTAGCTGGGAGTCATGGGGACACAGAGACATGGGAACATTGAGAGACATGGGGACACAGATACTTGGGGACACTGGGAGAAATGGAGCACTTGTGGACATAGACATGGGGACACTGAGACATGTGGGAACACTGGGAGACATGGGGACACTAAGGACATAGAGACATGGGGACACAGACACTGGGAGACATGGGAACACTGAGACACTAGGGACACTGGCTGGGAAACATAGGAACACTGGGAGACATGGGGACACTGGCTGGGCATCATGGGAACATTGAGAGACATGGGGACACAAAGACATGGGGACACAGATATTGGGAGACTAGGGGACACTGGGAGCCATGGTGACACAGACATTTGGGGAAACTAAGACACTAGGGACACAGAGACATAGGGACACATACACTAGGGACACTGGCTGGGAGGCATGGGGACACAGACACTTGGGGACACGTGGGGCACTTGTGGACATAGACATTTGGGGACACTGGGAGACATGGGGACACTAAGGACACAGAGACATGGGGACATAGACACTGGGAGACATGGGGACACTGAGACACTGGCTGGGAGACATAGGGACACTGGGAGACATGGGGACACTGAGACACTGGCTGGGTGTCATGGGGACACTGGGAGACATGGGGACACTGAGAGACATGTGTCCCCATGTCTCCTTGCTGCCTTTTCCCCCATCCTTCACTTACCTGAGCTGTAGTCTGTCTCTGCAGGCTGGGAGCTGCTGTCTGGACTCGCTGTGCTGTGTAGCTGCTCCTCCGTGGATCAGTGAGTAGAGAGAGGCAGGGAGATGCAGGGAGATGCTGTAACTTCCTATCCCTGCCTCTCTCCCCTGCTGGCCGGTGCTGGCATTGCAGAATAATCTCCGTTTATACGGAGAAAAATATTTGCATTTGTATTGTACAGCAGTACCGTCATGGCCAGGCAGTCTTAAATACCTGATGTGCCTTAAAATACCTGTCAGTTGGTAAACCACAGAGTCGTCTGTAAAAAAAAAAAAAAAAAAGTAATTTTTTTTTTTTACAATGGGCCTATTCCACGGGCCTAGGCCTGGAGCTGCAGCTCCATCAGCCCCTATGTTAATCCGGCCCTGTCTCCAATACTATGAACCTCATAAGTATCAGTGATATGACATGCGCATAGTGGCCTTAATGGCATAACCAGCCTAATTAAAACGCAGACTACAATTTAACGTTGGAAAATATTTGTTCACAGCTTTATTAACACACATAAAAACACGTCCTTCGCCCACCGTGTGTAATTAACCAGGCAATAACCCACACATATACACATGATCCATAATACAACAGTAACTCAATAACATGACATATAACATACCAAGTAGCATGCTTACCAATACATAACAAACCGTAGGGGTATACACCCCCAGGTTCGGAGCCACCGACAAGTTTGAACCTACCAACCAACTGTAACCCCAGTGAGTATTTGCCAATCAACCCTGCAAGTTCTCAACTCACTCTACCCCACCACAATTCAGGTCTTGACCCCCTTAGGCCACCTGAGCGCCCCCACCCTTCAAAAACAGTGCCCTGCTGATACCCTCCTGAAACCCAAGATTAAGCATATCATAACCAACATCTGAGAGATGCACCCCATCTGGCCGATAATACCCAGGAAGTATTCCTTCCAGTTCCCGATACCTCACCACTACTCAACCTGTCCGCCTTATGAAAACTGACATCGTCTTGTTAACCTTTCCTCTACACGAGCCACTGTGGCAAGGTCCCTAGCATGCCTCCAATGCTGCCGAGGAATCATCTCAGACCACACCACAACCACATCAAGAACCAGTTCCCGTATTCGGTCCACATCCCTCTTCATAATTCTCTCTTAGGAATAAGCCCTAAATCATTTCCCCCAGCATGAATTAAAAATGTCTAGGGGTGGACGTACCCCCAGATGTTTTAAAATCTCTTTGCACACACCTACCTAACTGTAACCCCGAAAACCCATCCAATGTAATTGAACCAAGGCACGTGAGAAACCCAGCTGCATTGAAGGAGTGGCCGATCAACCACACCACCCAACCTTAAAGGAGAACAAGAACGTAAACATTGTAAACACCCCTTAAACAATGCGATGATGGTGTATGTAGGAACGAAATCGTATCGATTCCCACTGTCCTATGTGCTTGACTACACCCTGTTCCAAATTATTATGCAAATTCTATTTAAGTGTCACAAAGATTAAATATTTAGTTTTTCAGTTTAACTCATGGATGGCATTGTGTCTCAGGGCTCTTTTGATCACTAAAAACAATCTCGGACACCTGTGATAATTAGATTGCCAGGTAAGCCCAATTTAAGGAAAAACTACTAAAGGAGGGTGTTCCACATTATTAAGCAGAGCACATTTTCATGCAATATGGGAAAGAAAAGGGATCTCTCTGCTGCCGAAAAGAGTGAAATAGTTCAATGCCTTGGACGAGGTATGAAAACATTAGATATTTCACGAAAACTTAAAGGTGATCATCGCACTATTAAGAGATTTGTGGCTGATTCAGAGCACAGACGGATTCATGCAGATAAAGGAATATTGAGGAAGATTTCTACCAGATCCATGCATCAGATCAAGAGAGCAGCTGCTAAAATACCATTACATAGCAGCAAACAGATATTTGAAGCTGCTGGGTGCCAGTTGAGTCCCACGGACATCAAGGTGTAGAGTCCTCCAGAGTCTTGCAACTGTGCATAAACCTTCTATTCGGCCACCACTAACCAATGCTCACAAGCAGAAACAGCTGCATTGGGCAGAAAAATACATGAAGACTAATTTTCAAACAGTCCTGTTCCCTGAGAAGTGACGTGCAACCCTGGATGGTCTAGATGGATGGAGTAGGGGATGGTTGCTGGATGGCACCCTGTTCCAACAAGGCTGCAACGTCAGCAAGGCGGTGGTGGAGTCATGTTTTGGGCCGGAATCTGGGAAGAGAGCTGGTCAGCCCCTTTAGGGTCCCCGAAGGTGTAAAGATGACCTCTGCAAAGTATGTGGAGTTTCTGACTGACCACTTTCTTCCCTGCTACAGAAGGAAGAACTATGCTTTACGTAATAAAATCATCTTCATGCATGGCAATGCACCATCTCATGCTGCAAAGAATACCTCTGCATCAATGGCTGCTGTGACAAACTGCCATTTGCCACTGGGCATTGGAGAGGACTGATCGCTAGCCTCCTGCCCTGCGACTATGGCCCTGGAATGTATTGCCCTTTAGGAATTACATTTGGGCATAATGGATTTTTGAATGTTGTTCCTGGTCCTTTAAATGCTGTGGAGCAGGGTTACAACTTTTAAACTGGCACTTCGAATGCAGTCGAAGTGCCGAAGTCGTCGAAGTGCCAAAGTCGTCGAAGTGGCCGCCATTCGACAAACGAACACGTGGCGGCGGCGGCGGCGGCCATTTTACCCTATTCGAACGCGGTCAGCGGTGTGTGCAGCCAAATCTATGGAACTGTTTGCGGCTACCCAATTGCACGAACACCGCTGACCCGTACTTTCTTCGACACCGCGGCTGGAGACTAAGTCCCGTTCGAAGATTCGAACTCCCGTTCGAATGGGACTTAGTCAATTTCTCGATGTAAAATAGACCGACCGCACAGCCCAAATCCATGGAACTGTTTTGGGCATGAAAATGTGCTTGCGGTCGGTCAAAAGAGACTTTTTAATATTTCTGGAACCACTGAACGGATTTTCACGAATTTTGAATATGTTGTTCCACAAGTTGTGTTGTTCATAAAAATGTAAGTTTCATGTACTATGTAAAATGAGAAAGTTATAAAAATGTATAAAATGTATAAGTTCAGCTTGGAGATAATTGAGGAGATACAGTAAGAAACTCAATTATCTCCCAAGCAGAGGGAAGGGAATCTGTGGGATGTAACCGATATCTGATTGGTTAATGCCTAATTGCCTGTGGGCGTCTCCCTTGCAGGGGAGCACTGCATAAAAGCAGAGTACCTGCCATTAAACATCAGAGATCTTCTTGACCCTCAATACGTAGCCGTGTCTCGTTATTGGAGGGAACTGCTATGGGGATTGCTATGCTCGGCATACTCCCTTGAGCTGTAATCACTTAGCTCTTGTTCCTGATACGCTCTCCTGGAGGAGAGGTCTTCCCCACACGGTCCTGGGGGACAGAGGTTGATTCCAGGGTGGACAGAAGGCGGCGCGGCTCCAGTTAAGCTACGGCGGTTGTGGAGTCTGCGGTGGTTGTGGTGTGCAGTGCGGTGCTTGTATGCTAGGAAGCGTCCATCAACGGAAGGTGTCCGTTACAGCTGCTATGGGGATAAAAGGAGAGAAAGTCATGGTGTGGCCTCCATCCTCCCCTGACCTCAATCCAGTGGCGGATCCAGAGCCTGATCTCGGGAGGGGCACTTGTAGATTATTTAAATAAATAATCCAGACACAATAACCACTACAGCTCAGTGTAGTGGTTATAGTGCCAATAATGCCAAGATCCCCTCCCAGAGTAAGTAGTCAAACTGTTTAAGAACTGTTTGACAACTTACCTGAGGTCCTCTGGGAAATGGGGCTGTTGTAGGGCAGAGGAGCAGTGGTATGTGTGAGTGGTGCAATGTGTGCAGTGTGTGTGTGTGTGAGGGGGGCAGTGTATTAGCAGTGTGTGTGTGAAGGTTGCAGTGTGTACGTGAGGGCGGCAGTATATGTCAGGGGTGCAGTGTGTGTGTGGATCAGTATGTGTGTGTGACAGTTACAGTGTGTGTGTGTATTGCAGTGTATTTGTGGGGCAATGTATGTGTGTGGGGGCAATGTGTTTATGGGGGCAGTGTGTGTTTGTAGGGGCAATGTGTGTTTATGGGGGGCAGTGTGTTTATGGGGGGCAGGGGCAATGTGTGTATATGGGGGAAGGGGCAATGTGTGTGGATATGGGGGGCAGGGGCAATGTGTGTGTGTGTATGGGGGGCAGGGGCAATGTGTGTGTGTGTATGGGGGGCAGGGGCAATGTGTGTGTGTATGGGGGCAGGGACAATGTGTGTGCATATGGGGGGCAGGGGCAATGTGTGTGCGTATGGGGGCAGGGGCAATGTGTGTGCGTATGGGGGGCAGGGGCAATGTGTGTGCGTATGGGGGGCAGGGGCAATGCGTGTGCGTATGGGGGGCAGGGGCAATGCGTGTGCGTATGGGGGGCAGGGGCAATGTGTGTGTGTATGGGGGCATGGGCAATGTGTGTGCGTATGGGGGGCAGGGGCAATGTGTGTGTGTGTGTGTGTGTATGGGGGGCAGGGGCAATGTGTGTGCGTATGGGGGGCAGGGGCAATGTGTGTGCGTATGGGGGGCAGGGGCAATGTGTGTGCGTATGGGGGGCAGGGGCAATGTGTGTGCGTATGGGGGGCAGGGGCAATGTGTGTGTGTATGGGGGGCAGGGGCAGTGTGTGTGTGTATGGGGGCAGGGGCAATGTGTGTATGGGGGGCAGGGGCAATGTGTGTATGGGGGGCAGGGGCAATGTGTGTGTGTGTGTGTATGGGGGGCAGGGGCAATGTGTGTGTGTATGGGGGGCAGGGGCAATGTGTGTGTGTATGGGGGGCAGGGGCAATGTGTGTTTATATGGGGGGCAGGGCAATGTGTGTTTATATGGGGGGCAGGGGCAATGTGTGTGTGTATGGGGGGCAGGGGCAATGTGTGTGTGTATGGGGGGGCAGGGGCAATGTGTGTTTATATGGGGGGCAGGGGCAATGTGTGTGTGTATGGGGGGCAGGGGCAATGTGTGTGTGTATGGGGGGCAATGTGTGTGTATGGGGGGCAGGGGCAATGTGTGTGTGTGTGATAAGAAGGATTTTTTTTTTTCATGTGTGTGTGGTTTTTTTAATTTATTTAATTAAATAAATGTTATGTCCCCCCTCCCTTCTTACCTTTACTGGGAGGAGGGGGGACATCTTTCGTTCCCTGGTGGTCCCAGTGGGGTTCATTGGTGGTCCCAGTGGTAGAACTGAACTCTAGCCCGCGCTCCAGGGCTAGAGTTCACTCTCGCGAGATTTGGAGCGTTGCCGTGGTAACCGCGGCAACGCTCCAAATCTCGCGAGAGGAGGACCCGGAGGAGCTGCTGGTAATAGCTCCCGGGTCCTCTCTCCCTCCCCTGACGGTCGGCTGTCAGTAATGTGCCTGCGGACCGGGAGGGAGATCACTGATCTCCCTCCCCGGTCTGCAGGCACAATGCAGGGCTGGCACTTGGGCAATGTCAGCCCTGCATTAGCCGGCAGGGGAGAATCTCGGGGGGGGCAATTGCCCCGTTGCCCCCCCCCTGGATCCGCCACTGCCTCAATCCTCGATCTATGAGGGTGGGAGGCAGTTTACATCCAAACAGCAGCTCTGGGAGGCTATTCTGACACCTTGCAAGCAAATTCAAGCAGAAACTGTCCAAAAACACAAGTTCAATGGATGCAAGACTTGTGAAGCTGCTATCAAATAAGGGGTCCTATGTTAAAATGTAATGTGACCTGTAAAATGTAATGTGAAATGTTTTAAAAGTTAAAATGTTGTTATAAGTTTGATTGAAATAGCTTTTGATTTCAGTAAATATGCTGCAAACACAATGTGGCGAAACCAACCTCGCCACTGGGCCCTGGAGAAGCCTGTTTGCTAGCCTCCTACCTGCTGACTATGGCCCCTGGGTTATTTGGGGCATATTGTACTGTATATTGCTGCTACTGGCCCTTTTAACAGCATCTATGGACATATTGGGACTTTTGGGACTACTGTCCCTTTAAGACTGTGATACATATTCTAGTGTACTGCCTGTAATATTATATGTGTATTAAGTTTAACCTGGGATATGTATGCAGCATTCATCTGATTGTTCGGTAGAATCACTCCATTTATTATATTGAGTGAAACTACCGAACAACCAGACCACCCAGGAATAAGTGTGCCTCCAATTACAGTTTGCAACAATGTTGCAAACGGGTAATTGGCAATCAGTGTAATGTATTCTTTGTCCTCTGGGTGGCCGCCATTCGGGAAACAAACACGTGGCGGCGGCCATCTTAAACTACCGAACAGCGGTGTTTTGCCGTCGAGTGTCTGGAACTAAAATCGGACACTTGACTAGGCAAACACCGCTGAGACCTCCATACTTCCAGAAATTCGTATGGAAACTACCGAATGACCCGCCGTTCGGTAGAAAGAACCCCATAAACAAGGGAATTCATTCAAACCCTCTCCAGGCTCTATAACACAGGCAATTCGCCTGTTTTCATTCCCTTGTTTGTGACCGACCGCAGGGCCAAAATGCATGGAACTGTTTTCGGATACTTTACCCATGCGGTCGGTCAAATCTTTGGAACCACATATCTCACGCACCATTCATCCGAATTACTTGAATTTTGGATATGTTGTCCCCCTGAATAAGGGCTATCCAGCGATGCTGGATTTAAAGGTGTACCCCCGGGTTTTGGGGTACATCCAGAACTTGGCTGAAAAAGTGTACCGGATAATTGAGTTTAATGTTATCTGAGGGGAGGGGATGTGTGGGCTGAACCATGTATGTGATTGGTTATTTTATGCCTCCCCCTGGGTGTGGCCTGTATGTGGATTAGTGTAATAAAAGCCAGGCTGGATGAGCCAGTCCAGAGTTCCTGTTTTAACCTCAAAGTGATGTGTCGTCTCATTATTGGGGGAAGGATTTATTGTATGCTGTTCCAGTTGACTGCTAGGGGTACAAGCCTATTCGTATGGTTCCTATTCAATGGTCTACAGCATTCATACGCTTGGGAGAATTTAAAGGTTTCTTGGATTCGGTGATTATGGTGTCTGCCAGAGTGCTTGGAGTCCTCAGGAAGCACTAGGAGCATCCTTTAACGGAGGTACCAAGTCGGGGTGCCAGGTGATCCGTTACATTGGTGGCAAGCGGTGGGATGGCGTCCTAGTGCGAGGTAAAGCAGCTCGGAGACACAGTGCGTTTGGATTTACAATTGAGGGCGACGCTGGTGTGCATACAGCGTCCCTGTTTACATAAAGATTTGGGAAAATGGGGTTCGTAGACCCCTGGGCAACACACACACCTGAGGAAGAGAGTGAATTAGAATGGAGAGATAATGCCCGGATAGAATTATGGTACGATGCCCTGGAGGAAGTCCAGTATCAACGGCAGCAGCGCCTTCCTGGTGTCGCATACCGGTTGGAGGAACAAATGGCCTGGCGGATGCCGCTTCTGGGAGACCAACCTGGAGGGCAGCGGGTAAGACAACTCGAGTACCTCGTGGAAAGGGAACTGAGCTTGGACACCTCATACCGGGCACTGTGGTGGTGCACTGTCCAGCCAGAGACGTGGAGGGCAGAGGGCATCCAGCCAGAGGGGGAGAACTACACGAGCCCTGGCCTGTTGTGGAAAGCCTTAGTGGAGGATGTCGACTTCGGCAGTCCAGCAGAGTCACGGTACTGGGCTATCTTTCATTACCGAGGTGAGATGATACAGGGCCCGAGATCTATTGGACTGGGACAAGACCTCCGCCGTTTCGCTGCCATGGAACGAGAGCTGGAGATGGACTATGTAGAACTATTAAATTCCTGCCAGCCGCAGAGCAGGGACGCAGACCGGGAAAACTGGGTGGCAGACCCAGACCTGCTAGCCTACAGCTGGGAAAAGGTGGCTGAGGTACCCCCTGCTTCACTACCAGCTGCAGAAGTTGGGGACCTCATAGACTGGTCCTGGAGAGACCCACAGATGGCAGGTGAAGATGGGACCGAGATCTCTCTACCGGCCCTACAGGGATGCTGGGCAGTTGGCCCAGATCCCCAGCGGCAGTCTACGGTTCAGGGAGAGGAGCCTGTTATTACCTCTCCCCAGCGGCAGCACAGCTCACCAAGGGGAGACAGAAAACCCCTCACCAGCGCAGATGGGACCATGGTCTCTGCGCCCAAGTTACAGGGAGCTGAAGGGGCCGTCCTCCCTCCCCAGCGGCAGTGTGATTTGTTGGGAATTGGGAGCCCAGTCTCCATTCCCCAGCGGCAGTGTGAATCACAGGGAATTGGGAGCCCAGTCTCCATTCCCCAGCGGCAGGCTGAGTTACAGGGGGCAGAGGTAGTTGGTCCTTCCCCCCAGCAGCAGAGTGATATGCCGGGAAGGCAGTGTGAAGTGCAGGGAGAGGAGAGCAGCGTCCTCCCTCCCCAGCGGAAGGCTGAGTTACAGGGGGCAGAGGTAGTTGGTCCTACCCCCCAGCAGCAGCATGATTGTTTGGGAATAGAGAGCCCAGTCTCTATTCCCCAGCAGCAGGACACTGAATTGGGAGGAGAGACAGTCGGTCTCCCTCCACAAAGACTGAAAGTAGGCATGGGAGAGGAGATTGTTACCACCTCTCCCCAGCGACGGATCATCGATGGGCAGAGTGTTCTAATGGGAGAGGAGCTGGTTACCACCTCTCCCCAGCGACAGCTTAATGTACCAGGGGGAGACTGTAAGCCCCACACCTGTGCAGATGGGACCGTGGTCTCTGCACTTCCAGCACAGGGGGTAGGGACGGTCGGTCCTGCCCCCCCACAACAGGGCTGTTTAGCCAAAGGGGAGACAGTCTGTCTCCAGCAGCAGAGCTGTGTAACTAAAGGGGAGACAGTCGGTCTCCAGCAGCAGAGCTGTGTAACTCAAGGGGAGACAGTCGGTCTCCAGCAGCAGAGCTGCGCAGCTAAAGGGGAGGCAGTCGGTCTCCAGCAAGGCTCCAACCAGACTACTCCCGGGGTAGTGCTGGCACCAGGGCAGAGTACCGCTGGGCTCTGCCCACTCAGCAACCCACCAAAACAGCCTACCAGTCCCCCACACAGCCATGGTGAGGCACCTGGACCTGGACAAGTTTTTCTCTTACTCAGGTGTAGTAACCATTTATTGTGGGTGGGCTGTACTGCTGTTTCTGTTTTGTGGGTGGGCTGCTGGACTAACAAGGGCACTGACCGGCAAGAGGTCAGGTACCCTGTTAGTCTGTTTGGAAAAGGGGAGAAATGTGGCGAAACCAACCTCGCCACTGGGCCCTGGAGAAGCCTGTTTGCTAGCCTCCTACCTGCTGACTATGGCCCCTGGGTTATTTGGGGCATATTGTACTGTATATTGCTGCTACTGGCCCTTTTAACAGCATCTATGGACATATTGGGACTTTTGGGACTACTGTCCCTTTAAGACTGTGATACATATTCTAGTGTACTGCCTGTAATATTATATGTGTATTAAGTTTAACCTGGGATATGTATGCAGCATTCATCTGATTGTTCGGTAGAATCACTCCATTTATTATATTGAGTGAAACTACCGAACAACCAGACCACCCAGGAATAAGTGTGCCTCCAATTACAGTTTGCAACAATGTTGCAAACGGGTAATTGGCAATCAGTGTAATGTATTCTTTGTCCTCTGGGTGGCCGCCATTCGGGAAACAAACACGTGGCGGCGGCCATCTTAAACTACCGAACAGCGGTGTTTTGCCGTCGAGTGTCTGGAACTAAAATCGGACACTTGACTAGGCAAACACCGCTGAGACCTCCATACTTCCAGAAATTCGTATGGAAACTACCGAATGACCCGCCGTTCAGTAGAAAGAACCCCATAAACAAGGGAATTCATTCAAACCCTCTCCAGGCTCTATAACACAGGCAATTCGCCTGTTTTCATTCCCTTGTTTGTGACCGACCGCAGGGCCAAAATGCATGGAACTGTTTTCGGATACTTTACCCATGCGGTCGGTCAAATCTTTGGAACCCCATATCTCACGAACCATTCATCCGAATTACTTGAATTTTGGATATGTTGTCCCCCTGAATAAGGGCTATCCAGCGATGCTGGATTTAAAGGTGTACCCCCGGGTTTTGGGGTACATCCAGAACTTGGCTGAAAAAGTGTACCGGATAATTGAGTTTAATGTTATCTGAGGGGAGGGGATGTGTGGGCTGAACCATGTATGTGATTGGTTATTTTATGCCTCCCCCTGGGTGTGGCCTGTATGTGGATTAGTGTAATAAAAGCCAGGCTGGATGAGCCAGTCCAGAGTTCCTGTTTTACCCTCAAAGTGAAGTGTCGTCTCATTATTGGGGGGAAGGATATATTGCATGCTGTTCCAGTTGACTGCTAGGAGTACAAGCCTATTCGTATGGTTCCTATTCAATGGTCTACAGCATTCATATGCTTGGGAGAATTTAAAAGGTTTCTCGGATTCGGTGATTGTGGTGTCTGCCAGAGTGCTTGGAGTCCTCGTGAAGCGCTAGGAGCATCCATTAACGGAGGTACCAAGTCGGGGTGCCAGGCGATCCGTTACACACAACAAATTACAATTTTCAGTTCTTTACATCCAATAAAGTGTTTTGAAACTTACTGTGCGTAATAATTTGGAACAGTGCATTGTAAGTTTTTATGTTTTAAAAAATACTGTTATCATTAGGAGGTTTGTTCAATAAAATTTGAATTGTACTCTTAATAGTTGATAACATTAGAATTATGCTGACTGTTATTTACATCAATTATTTAGGTAAATGAGAAAAATATAATTTGCATAATAATTTGGAACAGGGTGTAGATCTTCGCCAAGCCCCAGACGAGACGCCTCCATGGCTGCCTCAATCAGGAAGGAGTGAGTGCCGAACTCTAGAGAGTCCAACCCTAAACTCCATAGCCTCAGTCTAAACACCCGAATGAACTGGAAGCGTGACAGAGATGACCCATCTTCGTGAATCAAAGACGAGCCCGCAGCTTCCGAACGAACATCCATAAATGCATTAGCACATGAGACTAGACATGAGACAGCGTGACCCGACAGCCTTTTCCAAACACATCTGTCTTAGACTTGCGCAACCGAATCTGCACCCTATCCTCATATATCTTGACATCCGGCTCCTACTAACTAGCTCCCCAATCCAAAATGCGCCAAAAAAAGCCCACACAAAGGCCACTGTGAACAATACTCTTTCTAGACCCAGGAAACACATTGTAGGGAACATCATCAGCAACTTCTGAAGGACCTCAAAAGTCACCGGCCTTACCCTTTAGAAAACCTTTGAGAGCCTGCCTGATAATGACATTTTTCATCAGATCTTCCCATCCAGCTTCCGGTCAACCACCAATCCTGCAAACAGTCAACACATAAACCACAAGAGTGAATCTAAAACGCTCTTCTCTGGAATGTTGCCCCCCCTGTGCATTTCAAGACCTCATCCCATGCCCTCCAGACTTTGTCGTAAGCGGCCCATGTTTCTAGTGCTAAAAACTGCCATACCAGCCTTCTATACAGGACGTCCCGAGCCCGAGCCGCCATGTCTCTTCCAGACATTCTTGACCGTTCTCCTGTGCACCCGGCGCCATCATCCGAAAGCGCTCCCACTGTAAACGAGACAATTCATCAGCCACCATGTTCAGATAACTGGGCATGTGTTGTGCCCTGAATACGATAGTCAGAGACATGCAAAATGCCTATACAAACGCACTACGGGAACAGAGCACGCCGACAGACTATTAATGGCATGAACCACAGCCATATTATCCGTGTAAAAGAGCACCCGTTTGTTTCTCAGTTCTTCACCCCATATTAACAAAGCAACCAACAATGGAAACAACTCTAGGAAAGCCAGGTTACCCATCACTGGCTTCCCCATCCATTCTACTGGCCATTGCACTGCATACCACCATCGGGCAAAATACGCACCAAAACCCACTCTGCCGGATGCATCTGTGGACAACTCTAGATCTGCAGACAAAGTTGTTAGGCCACGAAAGTAAAAGCCCGGTAAAGTTCAGAAGAAAAATGTCCCAAACCCGCAAATCCTCCTTTATGGAATGAGAGACCTGAACATAATGGTGGGGGGATCAAATCTCACTTGTGGCCTTCACCAGAAACCGGTTGAAAGCCATCCCCATGGGAATCACAGGACATACGAAGTTAGGGCTTCCCAGCAGCAACTGCACCTCCCACAATAGTGCTGCCAACTTATCAGATGGTAAACGACATTCCCCTGCTACTGAATCAATTTCCAGGTCTAAGAAACTGAGACAAGTCATTGGGCCAACTGTCTTTTCGGCTGCCAATGGCACCCCAGACGACTGCGCCACCCACTCCAACAATCGTAATACGTAACTGCACACCCCCTAATTGGCGGGCCGATGCAAAGAAAATCATCCAGGTGGGAACCACGGAACTGCCCCTGGTTCACCCCTAACCACCAATTCCAGGAAGGTACTGAATTTTTCAAAGTATGCGCACAATATGGGCACTCCATAGGCAAGCAAAGATCGACAAAGTAGGCGCCTTCTAAAAAACAGCCCAGGAGATGATGACAGTCCGGATGGAATAGCAACAAACTAAAAGCAGACTCCACATCAGCTTTTGCCATGAGAGCAGCAGAGCCTGTTTTCCTCACCAACTCAACCGCATGGTCGAATGACGCATAGGAAACAGAACAGAGCTCTGCGCCGATGTCATTATTGACCAAGTACCCTTTAGGGTATGACAAGTGGTGGATTAACCTGGATTTACCCTCCTTCTTCTTAGGAACAACCACCAGTGGGGAAATGCGTAAGTCCCCGAGGGGGTGTACCCCGAATGGACCCGCCATTCTCCCCAGCTGCACCTCCTTTAACAATTTTTCCCGCACAAGTTGGGAAAGCGACAAATGACAACTCCCTGAATGGAATAAAAAAAAAAAAACTTTTATATGTATCGTTATGCATTCTATATATTGCCAATGAAAAATAAAGAATTGAAACATTAAAAAAAACCTTTAGAAAACCCCACCCGCAGAAAACTTGCATCTTCCTGATTAGTGTAGCGGCTTAGCCAAGGCCCCATCGCGCCAACCTTCACCGGTGTTAACTCCAGCGGAAGTGGGCTGGGGCCCAAATGTACCCCCTCCCCCTAGCAGTGTATCCTTACCTTTCTTGAAACACTTGTGGTAACCGTGAGCTTCCCCACAGCCGGAGCACTCATGTTTGAACTTACACGTTGCCTCCTCACTTGCACTGTCCCTCGTTGAAGAGCCAACAGAATCCTCTTTTCTGTGCGACTGATGAGGAAGAAGCTGATCCCGCGCCGGCCCCTGCCTGAAAAACCTTTTGTGCCATCATCAAGTTGTGCCATTATTTTTTGCCTAGATTAGGTGTTTTTAATAAAACTAACAAAATTGTTCAGCACTAAAATAACTGTTTAGTAGATAAGTGAGTGCGCTGGATTTTCATTTTTACAAGCACTGAAAGAAGAAGCACACCTGGGTGGTCTGTCCATAGAGAGCCCTACCCTCCCATCCTCTGTTGCTCCGCCACACCACCCTGTACAATAGTGCGCGCGCTGTCCTGGCCTGAGAGGCCGCAAGTAGTATGCAACTTTACGCTGAGGCTCCTACTGGCTGACTTGGAGGCACTGTGGCAGCAATGGCTATTTCTGGCTGACAAGACCGACAGTCTCTCACTGACATGTCTATCGCCCCAGCGCCATCCCCCACTGCGTTGACCTACAGGAGACCGACTGCCCCTGCGCTGTTCCTGCTCACCCTCAGAGATGCTGTCTTCTAAGGTTAGGTGTACCAGCCGGCCGCCCAGCTCGGATGCATGTAGACTTCAGTCTTTTGCCTGAGAGCGACCTCTGTGGCCCTCCCGCTGTGGGCCAGGCACCTAGCCCTGTGCTCCATCTCCTGGCAGGCCTGGTGCTGCAAAACCTCCCTGGCCTTGCGCTAGGGCCTGACTTGCGCCACGACCCTAGCATGGGTTGAGGCTTTATTAGGGGAACCCCCCTCCCACCCCCAGTCAGTCCCGACCTGGCCCTCTCAACCCTGTGCCTTTTGACCCCGGGGAGGTGAAGAGCCATCTGGGGGGAAGCAATCTGACTCACCAGATGAGTTTGTTGTAAGCAGTACAGCCTCCGACCTCCTGGCAGGACTCTTTTTTTCGTTTGGAGGCCACCGCCGCCAGTCCTGGTTTGACTCCTCTCCTAACCATTACCTCCCGGCAGGGCGCCTTACATCCCTAGTTACCTGGATGGCCCTGTGCTGCGAACCATGTGGGGCACGGGCCGAAGCGCTCCTGCACCTCCAACTGCTCCGCGGCTTGTATTCCACCTGTGCTCTCCTTCCTCCACAGCAGAACTCCTTCTTCTCCTCCTTGCTGGTCTGGCAACTGGACTTAGGCAGTCCTGCGGCCTGGTCATTCGCACTGGTCAGCCTGATAGCATCTGTAAAGGCCCCGCCGATGTCCCCGGCATCCTCAGTCTAACTTGGGTCCAGTCCACACCGCGCTGCTCCACTATCACCCGGACACTCACCAGGAAGGCCTCCACGGGATCCATCTGGAAGACAAAAGAGAGACACTGACCCTACACAACCATAGGTAAGGGTAGGCAGATTAGAAAGAGGGCAATCTTTAAGATGTCCCACTTACTTCCTAAGCCTGCCCCTAGCTCTGTCAAGGCCCATTCCACCTATTCTGTTATTCCATGGGCTGCATTTCATGCTGTCAAACCATGGAACACTCAGCTTATTTAACATTAGCAGCTCTACAAACCTCAGAAGAAATGGAATGAACAAGAAATCCAACTTAGATATGATTCTTGAGCACTAGAATGTAATTACAAAATAATTCCATGATTGGTTTTTAAAGGGTTAATTTACTGTTGGCTAAAAAAAGTTCTAATAACTTCCTTTGGAACTTCAGATGACCTGACAAAAAAATATTTATGTAGATTTATTAATTGCGGGTATAAAGATAAGTAAATTAAAATGTACATCCCCTGCTGTCATATTTTTTATGTGCAATCTTTAAATATGCATAAAAAGAAAGATTGCCATGTTAAGTGATTCACATAGTTATAGCCTATTTTCTTAAGTGAAAAATAAATAATCAACATTATGAGTAAGTCGGTTGTAAAATGTTGCATAAAATGGGATTTGTGTGATGTACAACAAGCAATGACTCTTCACAAAAGTCCTATCTAGGAGAATTACATACAGGGTTATTTACTCACAGGGTTACATTAACTCAAATCTGAACGGCCTTATAACGAATCGGGCAAAGCCATCCGGCTAAGTATGGGGCCATTCGTTTAACTTTTTATGCTTTTTAACAATGTCTGCTTTTTCCATTTCAGGCTCTAAGTAAATTAGGTCCAGAATTCAGTCAAATGGGTTAAATCTTGACCTAGATAAAAATTAAAGCTATTTGCCTATTAGCAGTGCCAACACCAAGAGAGTAAATAGTCCAATACCTTTGGCTCTGGGAGGGTTATTTAGCCAGCCACACACATTAAAAAAGTAATAAATACATTTAAAAAAGCGGCGGGTGGGGGCCCTAAATGACAATGGGGGGGACCTATCATCCCCTCCCGGCCCCCACCCATGAAGGGCGGGTGGGGGACCTAACTTAAGATGGGGGGGACCTATCATCCCCTCCCGGCCCCCACCCATGAAGGGCGGGTGGGGGACCTAACTTAAGATGGGGGATGTGGTGGTGGATTAACCTGGATTTACCCTCCTTCTTCTTAGGAACAACCACCAGTGGGGAAATGCGTAAGTCCCCGAGGGGGTGTACCCCGAATGGACCCGCCATTCTCCCCAGCTGCACCTCCTTTAACAATTTTTCCCGCACAAGTTGGGAAAGCGACAAATGACAACTCCCTGAATGGAATAAAAAAAAAAAAACTTTTATATGTATCGTTATGCATTCTATATATTGCCAATGAAAAATAAAGAATTGAAACATTAAAAAAAACCTTTAGAAAACCCCACCCGCAGAAAACTTGCATCTTCCTGATTAGTGTAGCGGCTTAGCCAAGGCCCCATCGCGCCAACCTTCACCGGTGTTAACTCCAGCGGAAGTGGGCTGGGGCCCAAATGTACCCCCTCCCCCTAGCAGTGTATCCTTACCTTTCTTGAAACACTTGTGGTAACCGTGAGCTTCCCCACAGCCGGAGCACTCATGTTTGAACTTACACGTTGCCTCCTCACTTGCACTGTCCCTCGTTGAAGAGCCAACAGAATCCTCTTTTCTGTGCGACTGATGAGGAAGAAGCTGATCCCGCGCCGGCCCCTGCCTGAAAAACCTTTTGTGCCATCATCAAGTTGTGCCATTATTTTTTGCCTAGATTAGGTGTTTTTAATAAAACTAACAAAATTGTTCAGCACTAAAATAACTGTTTAGTAGATAAGTGAGTGCGCTGGATTTTCATTTTTACAAGCACTGAAAGAAGAAGCACACCTGGGTGGTCTGTCCATAGAGAGCCCTACCCTCCCATCCTCTGTTGCTCCGCCACACCACCCTGTACAATAGTGCGCGCGCTGTCCTGGCCTGAGAGGCCGCAAGTAGTATGCAACTTTACGCTGAGGCTCCTACTGGCTGACTTGGAGGCACTGTGGCAGCAATGGCTATTTCTGGCTGACAAGACCGACAGTCTCTCACTGACATGTCTATCGCCCCAGCGCCATCCCCCACTGCGTTGACCTACAGGAGACCGACTGCCCCTGCGCTGTTCCTGCTCACCCTCAGAGATGCTGTCTTCTAAGGTTAGGTGTACCAGCCGGCCGCCCAGCTCGGATGCATGTAGACTTCAGTCTTTTGCCTGAGAGCGACCTCTGTGGCCCTCCCGCTGTGGGCCAGGCACCTAGCCCTGTGCTCCATCTCCTGGCAGGCCTGGTGCTGCAAAACCTCCCTGGCCTTGCGCTAGGGCCTGACTTGCGCCACGACCCTAGCATGGGTTGAGGCTTTATAAGGGGAACCCCCCTCCCACCCCCAGTCAGTCCCGACCTGGCCCTCTCAACCCTGTGCCTTTTGACCCCGGGGAGGTGAAGAGCCATCTGGGGGGAAGCAATCTGACTCACCAGATGAGTTTGTTGTAAGCAGTACAGCCTCCGACCTCCTGGCAGGACTCTTTTTTTCGTTTGGAGGCCACCGCCGCCAGTCCTGGTTTGACTCCTCTCCTAACCATTACCTCCCGGCAGGGCGCCTTACATCCCTAGTTACCTGGATGGCCCTGTGCTGCGAACCATGTGGGGCACGGGCCGAAGCGCTCCTGCACCTCCAACTGCTCCGCGGCTTGTATTCCACCTGTGCTCTCCTTCCTCCACAGCAGAACTCCTTCTTCTCCTCCTTGCTGGTCTGGCAACTGGACTTAGGCAGTCCTGCGGCCTGGTCATTCGCACTGGTCAGCCTGATAGCATCTGTAAAGGCCCCGCCGATGTCCCCGGCATCCTCAGTCTAACTTGGGTCCAGTCCACACCGCGCTGCTCCACTATCACCCGGACACTCACCAGGAAGGCCTCCACGGGATCCATCTGGAAGACAAAAGAGAGACACTGACCCTACACAACCATAGGTAAGGGTAGGCAGATTAGAAAGAGGGCAATCTTTAAGATGTCCCACTTACTTCCTAAGCCTGCCCCTAGCTCTGTCAAGGCCCATTCCACCTATTCTGTTATTCCATGGGCTGCATTTCATGCTGTCAAACCATGGAACACTCAGCTTATTTAACATTAGCAGCTCTACAAACCTCAGAAGAAATGGAATGAACAAGAAATCCAACTTAGATATGATTCTTGAGCACTAGAATGTAATTACAAAATAATTCCATGATTGGTTTTTAAAGGGTTAATTTACTGTTGGCTAAAAAAGTTCTAATAACTTCCTTTGGAACTTCAGATGACCTGACAAAAAAATATTTATGTAGATTTATTAATTGCGGGTATAAAGATAAGTAAATTAAAATGTACATCCCCTGCTGTCATATTTTTTATGTGCAATCTTTAAATATGCATAAAAAGAAAGATTGCCATGTTAAGTGATTCACATAGTTATAGCCTATTTTCTTAAGTGAAAAATAAATAATCAACATTATGAGTAAGTCGGTTGTAAAATGTTGCATAAAATGGGATTTGTGTGATGTACAACAAGCAATGACTCTTCACAAAAGTCCTATCTAGGAGAATTACATACAGGGTTATTTACTCACAGGGTTACATTAACTCAAATCTGAACGGCCTTATAACGAATCGGGCAAAGCCATCCGGCTAAGTATGGGGCCATTCGTTTAACTTTTTATGCTTTTTAACAATGTCTGCTTTTTCCATTTCAGGCTCTAAGTAAATTAGGTCCAGAATTCAGTCAAATGGGTTAAATCTTGACCTAGATAAAAATTAAAGCTATTTGCCTATTAGCAGTGCCAACACCAAGAGAGTAAATAGTCCAATACCTTTGGCTCTGGGAGGGTTATTTAGCCAGCCACACACATTAAAAAAGTAATAAATACATTTAAAAAAGCGGCGGGTGGGGGCCCTAAATGACAATGGGGGGGACCTATCATCCCCTCCCGGCCCCCACCCATGAAGGGCGGGTGGGGGACCTAACTTAAGATGGGGGACCTATTGTCACCCCCCCTGGCCTCCACCACTGAGCAGCGGATGCGGGCCCTAAATAACAATAAGGGGGGACGACCTATTGTCCTCCACCCTGACCCCCACCCCTGAGGGGCGGGTGGGGGCCCTGAATGAAAATGTGGGGGTACACCTATTGTCCTCCCCCTTTGGCCCCCACCCCTTAGTGGTGGGTGGGGGCCCTAAATTAGAATAAGGGGGAACCTTTTATCCAGCCCCCACGCCTGAGCGGCAGGTGGGCACCCTAAATAACAATAAAGGGGGGGCCTATTGTCCTTCCCTGGCCCAACCCCTGAGGAGCGGGTAGGGACCCTAAATTAGAATAAGGAAGGGACCTATTGTCCTCCTCCCGGCCCCCACCTCTGAGCGGCAGGTGGGGGTCCTAAATAACCATAAGGGGGGGAAAACCTATTGTCCTCCTCCCCGGCCCCCACCCCTAAGTGGCAGGTGGGGGCCCTAAATAACAATAAGGGGGGGGGACCTATTTTCCTCACGCCTGGCCCCCACCCCTGAGCGGCGTTTTGGGGGCCCTAAATTAGAATAAGGGAGGGGACCTATTGTCCTCCCACCCTGGCCCCCACCCCTGAGCGGCAAGTGGGGACCCTAAATGCAAATGTGTGGTGTGACGAGACCAATCTAGCCATTGTGCATTGGAGGAGCCTGGTTGCCCGCCTGCTGCCTTTAGACTATGGCCCCATGTTGAAACGCTTGATTTTCCCCTGCAAAGACACGAAAGCTGGATCATTCGGTGCTTGCCCTGTTTGAGCGGTGATACCCCAGATAGCTATGCCATGGAGCCCATTCGTATAATGAAAGACTATGGGAAAGACTTTGGCTCCATGGCAATTGAACTGTATGTGTGTGATCTGAGCGCCATTCAGTAATAATGTACGCTCAGATCTGAGCTATCTGGGGATATGTGGAATGTATCTGTTTTATGCAATGGCTGCACAGTTATATATTTTTATGTATTTTATTGTCTTTTGCTGCCATGTGTTCAATGGAGTTTTGCCTCTGTCCTTGGAGATAATTGGATTACTTCCCAATTATCTCCAGGATAGAAGACTCTGTGGAACTGGTTTTGGGCAGAAAAGCCATGCTTCATTTGGTCACAAAGGACTTCAATCTATCTTTTGAACCAATGGACCAATTTGGATGATTTTGAAGTATGTTTGTATTTGGAGTATGCTGATTCTGAAAATGTAATTTTATGTGAATGTGATGCATACTTTTAAAATTATGAATAATGTGGAAAAACTGTATTTCTCTGCCTGTGATAATTACATTACCCATTGTGTAAGGTAATTGTATCACCGTCAGAGGGGAGGATTTTGTGTGGGAGTGTCTGAGTGTATTGTACGTGTTTATTGGTTGTTTTCCAAAACCCTGTGGGTGGTACTAATGTGTAAGAATGTGTATATAAGAACAATAAACCCACAGCTCTGCCTGTTCCTGCTTGACCCTCAAAACGGAGCCTTGTCTCGTTCTTGGGGGGATTTATTGTATGCTGTTCCAGTTTGACTGCTAGGAGTGTAAACCTATTCGCATGGTTTTTCCTATTCGGCTGTTTACAGCATTTGTATGGTTCCGGTTCAGCTGTTTACGGCATTCATATGCTTCTCCGGTTCGGTGGATTAGTGTCTACAGTAGCTGTGCCTGTGTCTCTGGAAGGGGAATATCTACTAAATGGCTGCTAACCCCTTTTTATACCTGGGGGTGCCGTTACATGGGGGGGACCTATTGTCCTCCCCCCCAGCTCCCACGCCTGAGCGGCAGGTGGGCACCCTAAATTAGAATAAGGGGGGGACCTATTGTCCTCCTCCCAGGACCCCACCCCTAAGCGGCGGGTGGGGGCCCTAAATAACAATAGAAGGGGGACCTATTTATCTCACGCCTGGCCCCCACACCTGAGCGGCAGGTGGGGGCCTTAAATAAAAATGTGGGGGGGACCTATTGTCCACCACTCCTAGCCCCCACCCCTGGGAAGCAATAAGGGTGGACAACCTATTATCCCCACCCTGGCCCCCACCCCTGAGTGGTGGATGGGGGCCCTAAATTACAATAAGGGGGGGGACCTATTGTCCTAGTATCCCCCCTCCTAGCCCCACCCATGCTGTAAGGGCTATTAAACTGAAGGGGGGACCAATTGCCCCCCTCCGGCCCCCAACCCTGAGCGACGGGTTGGGGCCCTAAATGACAATGTGGGGGGCGACCTATTGTCCTCCCCCCTGGCCCCCACCCCTGAGCGGTGGGTGGGGGCCCTTAATAACAATAGGGGGGGGACCTCTTTTCCTCACGTATGGCCCCACCCCTGAGGGCCGGTTGGGGGCCCTAAATTAGAATAAGGGAGGGGACCTATTGTCCTCCCACCCTGGCCCCCACCCCTGAGCGGCAGGTGGGGGCCCTAAATGCAAATGTGGGGGGAGACCTACTGTCCTCCCCCCCCTCAGCCCCCACCCCTGAGTGGCAGGTGGGGGCCCTAAATTACAATAAGGGGTGAGGGACCTATTGTCCTCCCCTTCGGCAACCCACCCCTGAGCGGCGGGTATGGACCCTAAAGTACAATGAGAGGCAGGGTGGTGGCCCTAAATGAAAATGTTAACCCCCCAGGTGACTAGGGGTCCCCAAGCCCCACCCCAGAAAAAAATTAATAAACCCCTTCCTACCCCCCCTCACCCTAAATATAGTGAGGGGGGAACAAGAGAACTAAATACCTGTAAAAAAACAATAAAACTTACCATTTGATTTTTTTTCCTAAAATCTTATTTTTTCAGCCCCAAAAAGGCCAAATAAAAATCCATATTACCCGTCGAACTTTGAAAATAAGGTAAAAAACCTGAGCACAAATAAAAATTAGACGAAAAAAAAATGCCTTCCTACACCCTGCGATTTAGCTCAGAGCGCTCTGATTGGTTGGTTTAAGCCAACCAATCAGAATTATCTGACAGGTAAATGAAGAGACTGCCAGATAACAGCACTCTGATTGGTTGGCTTGAAATCCAACCAATCAGAGTGTTTTGTGTCATTTTACACAGCGTGGGAAAGTTTTGTCTGGTGTTTTTCCGTCATGTACCGGATATTCGGGCGTTCGACGTGGATGTTTTTCCTTATTTTCCGACGGTCTATGTCTCTCGTCGCACTATTCGGATTCTTCATTACTTTTCTATTCCTTTCTCAGCGTTAACATTGCAAAATATGAAGCCTCCTGTCATGTTGTAAAATTGAAGATTATACTAGCTTTAGTGTACTAATAATCTTAATTTTAGTAATGACAGGAGGCGAGTATTTTCCCACCCTGCTTTGCTATTCCACCCTTCCTGTTAACTTTCTTTATATGTATCACTGGTTGGGCTTTTAATGTTTTGTGTTTACATGGATTAATTTATGTCCATTGGTTTGAAATTATCATTTCCTGCCCAAAACAGTTCCACGAATTCAGCGTGTGCGGTCGGTCAATTGGGAAAAAGACGAAAAACTGTCAAAATACCGAATATACCCTCCTGGCTCATAGTAGTGATTGTTCCCCTGGTCTGTACGAACATAACTACCGAATACCGCTCTTCTGGCTGTTCGGTAAGTGGGAGAAGCGGGCGTTCGGTAGTTCTCAGCGGTACTTCGTGCGGTCGAGTGTCCGATTTTAGTTCCAGACACTCGACGACCAAGTCCCGCTGACTCGCCTTGTGCGAACAAGATGGCCGCCGTTTTCTTTTCCACGTGGTGTTCGGCTATACGAACAGCGGCCACCCAGGGAACATTAGATTGACGGTGCTTTTGATCATAACAAGCCAGGAGGGAGGTCTGGGTTCGGTAGTTGCAAACTGCCGAACTAATAATCCATTGTAGGCAGGAAAAATGAAACAAAATACAAGAAACCAGAAGAAAAGGTCGGATAAAGTCCCTTTTTCTTAACACAAGCACACTGCACCCCCTGCACTAACACACAAACACACTACACACACTGCACTAACACACAAACACACTGCACTCCCTGCACTAACACACAAACACACTACACACACTGCACCCCCTTCACTAACACACAAACACACTGCACTAACACACTGCACCCCCTGCACTAACACACTACACACACTGCAGCCCCTGCACTAACACACTAAGCACACTACACACACTGCAGCCCCTGCACTTACACACAAACGCACTGCAGCCCTTGCACTAACACACTACACACACTGTACTAACACACAAACATACAGGGAGTGCAGAATTATTAGGCAAGTTGTATTTTTGAGGATTAATTTTATTATTGAACAACAACCATGTTCTCAATGAACCCTAAAAACTCATTAATATCAAAGCTGAATATTTTTGGTAGTAGTTTTTAGTTTGTTTTTAGTTTTAGCTATTTTAGGGGGATATCTGTGTGTGCAGGTGACTATTACTGTGCATAATTATTAGGCAACTTAACAAAAAACAAATATATACCCATTTCAATTATTTATTTTTACCAGTAAAACCAATATAACATCTCAACATTCACAAATATACATTTCTGACATTCAGAAACAAAACAAAAACAAATCAGTGACCAATATAGCCACCTTTCTTTGCAAGGACACTCAAAAGCCTGCCATCCATGGATTCTGTCAGTGTTTTGATCTGTTCACCATCAACATTGCGTGCAGAAGCAACCACAGCCTCCCAGACACTGTTCAGAGAGGTGTACTGTTTTCCCTCCTTGTAAATCTCACATTTGATGATGGACCACAGGTTATCAATGGGGTTCAGATCAGGTGAACAAGGAGGCCATGTCATTAGATTTTCTTATTTTATACCCTTTCTTGCTAGCCACGCTGTGGAGTACTTGGACGCGTGTGATGGAGCATTGTCCTGCATGAAAATCATGTTTTTCTTGAAGGATGCAGACTTCTTCCTGTGCCACTGCTTGAAGAAGGTGTCTTCCAGAAACTGGCAGTAGGACTGGGAGTTGAGCTAGACTCCATCCTCAACCCGAAAAGGCCCCACAAGCTCATCTTTGATGATACCAGCCCAAAACAGTACTCCACCTCCACCTTGCTGGCGTCTGAGTCGGACTGGAGCTCTCTGACCTTTACCAATCCAGCCACGGGCCCATCCACCTGGCCCATCAAGACTCACTCTCATTTCATCAGTCCATAAAACCTTAGAAAAATCAGTCTTGAGATATTTCTTGGCCCAGTCTTGTGTGTCTTGTTCAGTGGTGGTCGTCTTTCAGCCTTTCTTACCTTGGCCATGTCTCTGAGTATTGCACACCTTGTGCTTTTGGGCACTCCAGTGATGTTATATGGCCAAACAGGTGGCAAGTGGCATCTTGGCAGCTGCACGCTTGACTTTTCTCAGTTCATGGGCAGTTATTTTGCGCCTTGGTTTATCCACACGCTTCTTGCGACCCTGTTGACTATTTTGAATGAAACGCTTGATTGTTCGATGATCACGCTTCAGAAGCTTTGCAATTTTAAGAGTGCTGCATCCCTCTGCAAGATATCTCACTATTTTTTACTTTTCTGAGCCTGTCAAGTCCTTCTTTTGACCCATTTTGCCAAAGGAAAGGAAGTTGCCTAATAATTATGCACACCTGATATAGGGTGTTGATGTCATTAGACCACACCCCTTCTCATTACAGAGATGCACATCACCTAATATGCTTAATTGGTAGTAGGCTTTCGAGCCTATACAGCTTGGAGTAAGACAACATGCATAAAGAGGATGATGTGGTCAAAATACTCATTTGCCTAATAATTCTGCACTCCCTGTACTGATGCCATACACCCACACACTACACACACTGCACCCCTGCACTAACACACAAACATACTGCCCCCCTGCACTAGCACACAAACACACTGCACCCCCTGCACTCACACAAACATACTGCTCCCCTGCACTAACACACAAACACACTGCACCCCCTGCACTAACACACAAACGCACTACACACACTCTATACCCCTATATACACACTACAGCCCCTGCATTAACACACAACACACACTCTATACCCCTATATCCACACCACACCTCCTGCACTTACACACAAACACACTTCACACACTCTCTATACCCCTTATATAAACACTATACCCCTGCACTCACATATACACAATGAACACACACTATACACCCTATACATACACTACACTCCCTGCACTTTAATACGTTATGCCCCTTTAAACACACACATTACACCCCCTGCATGCAAACACACTAATTTATATCCCCTATAAATACATATTCCGCACCCCCTGTGCACACTACACCACCTATGCATACATCACCGCACCTATACACATGTGCTCTACAGCTCATATATGCATACACACACTAGAGCCTCTAGATATACTCACAAACACACAGTACATATCTTTACATGCACACTCTACATCCCCTAGGCCCACACACTCCACAGGCCCTATATAAATACACACACACACACAGACACAAAAACACATATTTTTCAACCCAGAAACACACACTGCAGCCCCTAGCCACATGCAGCACACCACAAACGGACCCCTTTACACACAATACAACACAAATAGTCTGTTCTACACACATGCAACCTCCAAACAACACATGGAACATCCCCACACATGCACAACACTTTAACAGCCCTGTTCCTGTTTTGATCTCTGGTATCCCACTATTGAGGACATCAGAGACAAATCGCAAGCAAATGCAGTGGATGTTTACATTGCACAAACTATTCCCCTTCCTCCCTCCCCCCCCCAAAAAAAATACCATGGGATTTACTTCATCCAAGAGCACTGGATGCTCTGGAGGAGCGTGACATTAACATACTCATTTGGTGGGGGGGGGAGGGGTTGTGCATGTCAATGGTGGTGACATGACATGCCCCCTTTCTGACCCCACCCCTAATAGTGGGATTCTCTGCCTTTAATTGCCCGGGCTGAATTTTTGTCCCAGTCCGGCCCTGGTTACTTGGATTTTCACATTCATGACTATGTGTCTAAACCCATCACACACTCTCTTTTCAGTATGATTCATCCCTGAAGACATTTTGGTTGTTTGTGTGGAATTCACGGGAAGTTTGCTCCTTCGGATGTTGGATTTAGGAGTTATTGTTATTGCTTGTTATATGTTTGCTTCTGCTTGATGTCGCTTTCTAATAGAGGAAGTGATTAGGTCATTATACCTCATGTACATCCTACTCTCTTGTGATTGGATCTTTTTTTTTCTATGTGTTTCTTTGCTGCTGTGGAGCTAATAAAGGGAGAGGCTGAGGAAAGCCTTGCAGAAGTGGGAACTGCGGTGGAAACCCTGCGGGCTGTTATAAAAACGACTCAACGGGAACTAGATCAATTGGACAGAATTATGGTGAGGCAACATCAAAAAAATAAGATAGGCATAGAAAAGTTATACAAAAAGAAGAAAAATATAGGCTAGGTAGCACAAACACAAATTATATAAAAATAAATAAATAAAAGGTTAGAGGAAAAATCCAGTAATGCATAAATATAAAATATAATATATAAACAACTCTGAACCATTTACTCTGAATTTTAAAATAAAAGTTTAATAAAATTTAACATATAAAAACTAAATTCATCAAAGGTAATGTAATTAGATTAGACTCACCTGGGAGGCAAGCAGCAAAGAAAGAGAAGTTGGGAGGAGTCTGATGGCACTGTATATTACTGTTATGCATTCTGATTGGTGGAATTTTTTACACTCATTGTTAACTGTTTCTTAAGATATTTTGGCATAGGCTTATTTGGGGTATGTGGCACAAAGTTGTTTTTTTATATTGATAATTTTTTTCTCTGCTCAGTCTACATATTTCACGATGCACAGCATTAGCTGATGGCTCTGCTGCCCACTTAGGGATGTGACGATAAGGTGCTGGTAGGAAGAGGGTATTCTGTGTCTTGTGTCTAAAGCTATCACCGCAGAAGTGGGGTTATTTTTCAGCAATCCCCTAGTGTCTGTTCTTAAATTTTTAAAGTATTAAAAGCAGTGAGTGCTGATATATAAAGTTATACACTGGGAACTCTTGCCTCTTACTGTATATCACCCTTCCTTCTAACTCACTTGCTAGATACCAAGGAATTCTTTGCTGCTCACTGCACCCTATTTACTTCATCACCACTGACACAGGGGAGCTGGAGAATGGTTACTTGTCAGCCAAAGAATGAGAGAATTAAAGTGTGTGTGAAAATATGTTTGTTTTTCTAGTAATGTATGTATGTGAATAGTGATGAATTTAGAATTTAAGCAAAAGGAATGAGAAGAGGAGGACAACATGGAATGAGATGTAAGATGGAATGATATGAAGCAGATGTGTTTAAAGAAGATAAGGAGACCTGGAGAGGAAGCTGCACAATGGGTTTAGTGTTATTCCTAGTTCTGTGTTTTATTGACATTTCAGCCAGTAAGCTAGGCCATATGAGCGATAAGTGTGAATTTGCTCAAAGGATCTTGGTCCAAAAAAATCTTGCCCTATACTAACCAGAAGTGGGGTATCTCAGGTGTTACTGCAACAAACAAGATGAATTTGAGCATGAGGTTGATGCTAATTGGTCTGCCCAGGGTTTGCAAGCCTCACATGGTCTCCATTCAAGAACAGAAAGACTGAAGCTTCCACCTGGAATCAGGTTTGGTGATTGCCCATCTGCTTGTTTTAGGGTATCCATTCCCAAGTGGCTAGGGTTTTCCGTGCCCACCATTAAATTATCCCTATCTACTCTCACAATTAATCTGGAAAAACAATTTGTAGCCCCATGTAGCAAAAGCGCAGCTTAGTAGAAAGGAGCCTTAACAGGGCTAGGAGGCGGGCACAGGAGGTAACATGTAGGGATTGGTAGTTTGAGGGTTAGGGGTTGGACTATATAAATAGGCAGCCATCTTAGAAAAATCACTTTTAACTTGCCTACCTGGCTGAGTTTATGTGCACCTTGTGTGTCCACACATTAGGCCTGGTAGGTTTCTTTTTCTCTTTCTGCAGGATGGAAGAGGTGGAGAAGATGCTGGAGGGGATCAGGATGGCGTTGAGGAACCATGGGGCTGAGTGGATCCGGGCCCGGCTGGGATCGGTGATGGTGACGGAGCAGGATGGTGGCAGCGTCGGTCGACCTGCAAGGGCCAGGAGGCCCCCACGTCGGCTGAGCCTAGGTGCGGGCCCTGTGGTGGAGGAACAGGCATTCACGAGGTGGGTGGAGTGGGCCGCGATCCGAGACCCAGGCACGGTGGCCACGCAGTTAAGGCCCCATCTCCCAGCGCGCCGGATGGGGCCCTGCTTGGTGCGGGGGCCACCGTGAGCGACGGTGGGACCCCTGGAGGGCGGCCTCTGGCTTGGATGTCAGGAATGGTGGTGATTCAGGCTCCAGGGCCTCTACAGGATAGAAAAAAGAGCAAAATCTTTCACTATATCACAAACAATAAATTATTAAATACAATACAGTGTTTGCTATGTAATAGCACCAATTCAGATAGTACAATGCTGAAGTGAGTTGAAGGTGCATATAAGAAATATATATATATATATATATATATATATATATTCGACTTCCCTTCTAGTAATGGATATAACCCTGAAGATCTCCTCAAATCTTCAACAAGTCCTCTATGTGATAGGCAAGTGCAGGGGTTCCCTCTGGGCACCCCTTAGGCGGGATTGGTGGTACTGTGGGGCGGCCTGGGTCTCGTAGCCAGGCAGACAGGGTGCAGGGCTATCAGGGAGCTACTGTGGCCTCCACGAGTAGGTGAGGGTTGCTGGGTTGGGGGGTGACCCCCTTCTGTCCTGGTGGGCTCTGGGGTTACTGGGGATACTGGGATAGGGCAGCAGGTGGCCATAAGGGGTCCTGGGGAGTCTGGGGGTCACGTGACAGTTGGATGTCGGTCAGGCTTGGGGCAGGAGGCGGGCGGCCCCCTTGGCAAGACAGGGGTGGTGCAGGGTGGGCTTTCTGCATCGGGGGAGAATCCGGGCATGGGTGCCCAAAGGGGGGACCGGTGTCGGGTGGGGTTCTATTAGGGAGGGTCCACCGGTTGGGGTAGGGTGTGGGCAGAGTCTGGGAGGCAGGTGGGTCGGACCAAGCCTCTGGGTGGGGGGAGGGTGGCCTGGATGGGGGGCAGGTAGACCTTGGGAGTCATGTCTTGGTGGGGAATGCCTCATCCCCTAGGACGCGGTGCCCGGGGAGGCGCCGGTCGCGCGGTATGTCCACTACATGGTCGGGGAGTGGCAGTTCTAATAATGCTGGGGGGAGGAGAGGCCAGCCACTCCTGGTTGTGCACGGCAGCACCGGTCTGCCTTCGGTAGCTCGGCTGGGGATAGTTCTGTGAGCCCCGGGCAGAAGCGACAGGGCAGGTCGCCTGGAGGAGATGGCAGGAGCCGTAGCCCCAGCGCGGGGCTTTTTGGGCCTCCGAGGGGAAGAGGTATGATGACTCTTAGCGGGAGGCCTTGGTGTTGGGCAGGCGCTCCCAGGGCGGGATGGCAGGGTGGCTCGGGAACTGTACACCCTGCCCAGGACTTCTCCTTCTCATTTCAGGTTTCGGAGCCAATCTTCTTCTGGGCATTCTCAGCATCGGGTGGGCTCCCCGGATGGCGGCCAGTCGGCAAATGGTGTGCATCCTGGACCTGTTGGAGTTGGCAGTGTAGCCCCGGGGCAGTCTGGGAGGAGGGGCTTGGCCGGTGAGTCTGATGTTGCACTACACTCTAAGACGTTGCTGAACACTTACAGTCCCTGCTTAGCTCATTGGGGGGCAGGGTGTAGTCAGGGTTCTTGTGTGGGCCAGGTGTGGGCGCATGGGGTGGGGTTCGCGGCAAGCACTGGGTCAAACGCGGGTGGCACAGTGGGATGCGACCTGGGTGGAGACCAGTGGCGTACATACCAGGGTCGCAGGGGTCGCGGCTGCGACCGGGCCCGTTCCACCAGGGGGCCCGGCCGCCCCTGCGACCCGGTTTGTACCCACAGGGCCAGCCTCTTCTGCTGGGGGGCCCAGGAGCCGGCCACCTCCGGGCCCCCCGAGGCTGGCCCTGCTGTCACCCGGCTGGTGGGCGCGCGAGGGAGCACTGTCCCCTGGGTGCTCCCTCTTCAGCTCCCTCGCGCACCGCACTGAAACCGGAGCCAGTAGATGACGTCATCTTCCGGCTCCGGCATCAGTACGCGGCGCGCGAGGGAGCTGAAGAGGGAGCACCCAGGGGACAGTGCTCCCTCGCGCGCCCACCAGCCGGGTGACCAGCAACACCACTGGACCCCAGGGAATCCCCCCAGCTCTCACACAGGTAAGGAGGCTGGGGGGATTAAATTAAAAAAAAACCAGAAAAAACGTGTGTGTGTGTTTAGTGAGTGTGTTAGTGAGTGTGTGTGAGTGTGTGTTAGTGAGTGTGTTAGTGTTAGTGAGTGTGTTAGTGAGTGAGTGTGTTAGTGTTAGTGAGTGTGTTAGTGTTAGTGAGTGTGTTAGTGAGTGTGTGTGTTAGTGTTAGTGAGTGTGTTAGTGAGAGTGGTAGTGAGTGAGTGTGTTAGTGAGTGTGTTAGTGAGAGTGTTAGTGAGAGTGTTAGTGAGTGTGTTAATGTGAGTGTGTTAGTGTTAGTGAGTGTGTTAGTGAGAGTGGTAGTGAGTGAGTGTGTTAGTGAGTGTGTTAGTGTTAGTGAGTGTGTTAGTGAGTGTGTTAGTGTTAGTGAGTGTGTTAGTGAGTGTGTGTGTTAGTGTTAGTGAGTGTGTTAGTGAGAGTGGGAGTGAGTGTGTTAGTGAGTGTGTTAGTGAGAGTGTTAGTGAGTGTTAGTGAGTGTGTTAGTGAGTGTTAGTGAGTGTGTTAATGTGAGTGTGTTAGTGTTAGTGAATGTGTTAGTGTTAGTGAGTGTGTTAGTGTTAGTGAGTGTGTTAGTGTTAGTGAGTGTGTTAGTGTTAGTTTGTGTTAGTGTTAGTTTGTGTTAGTGTGTGTGTGTGTGTTAGTGAGTGTGTTAGTGTTAATGTGAGTGTGTTAGTGAGTGTGTTAATGTGAGTGTGTGAGTGTGTTAGTGTTAGTGAGTGTGTTAGTGAGTGTGTTAGTGAGTGTGTTAGTGAGTGTGTTAGTGTTAGTGAGTGTGTTAGTGAGAGTGGTAGTGAGTGAGTGTGTTAGTGTGTTAGTGAGAGTGTTAGTGAGTGTGTTAATGTGAGTGTGTTAGTGTTAGTGAGTGTGTTAGTGTTAGTGAATGTGTTAGTGTTAGTGAATGTGTTAGTGTTAGTGAATGTGTTAGTGTTAGTGAGTGTGTTAGTGTGTGTGTGTGTTAGTGAGAGAGTGTGTTAGTGAGTGTGTTAGTGTTAATGTGAGTGTGTTAGTGAGTGTGTTAATGTGAGTGTGTTAGTGTTAGTGAGTGTGTTAGTGTTAGTGAGTGTGTTAGTGAGTGTGTTAGTGAGTGTGTTATTGAGTGTGTTAGTGAGTGTGTTAGTGAGAGTGGTAGTGAGTGAGTGTGTTAGTGTGTTAGTGAGAGTGTTAGTGAGTGTGTTCATGTGAGTGTGTTAGTGTTAGTGAGTGTGTTAGTGAGAGTGGTAGTGAGTGAGTGTGTTAGTGAGTGTGTTAGTGTTAGTGAGTGTGTTAGTGTTAGTGAGTGTGTTAGTGTTAGTTTGTGTTAGTGTGTGTGTGTGTTAGTGAGAGAGTGTGTTAGTGAGTGTGTTAGTGTTAGTGTTAGTGAGTGTGTTAATGTGAGTGTGTTAGTGTTAGTGAGTGTGTTAGTGTTAGTTTGTGTTAGTGTGAGTGTGTTAGTGGTAGTGTGTTAGTGTTAGTGTGAGTGTGTTAGTGTGAGTGTGTTAGTGTGAGTGTGTTAGTGTGAGTGTGTTAGTGTGAGTGTGTTAGTGTGAGTGTGTTAGTGTGAGTGTGTTAGTGTGTGTGTGTTAGTGTGAGTGAGTGTGTTAGTGAGTGTGTTAGTGAGTGTGTTAGTGAGTGTGTTAGTGAGTGTGTTAGTGTTAGCTTGTGTTAGTGTTAGCTTGTGTTAGTGTGAGTGTGTTAGTGGTAGTGTGTTAGTGTTAGTGTGAGTGTGTTAGTGTGAGTGTGTTAGTGTGAGTGTGTTAGTGTGAGTGTGTTAGTGTGAGTGTGTTAGTGTGAGTGTGTTAGTGAGTGTGTTAGTGAGTGTGTTAGTGAGTGTGTTAGTGAGTGTGTTAGTGTGAGTGATTGTGTTAGTGAGTGTGTTAGTGAGTGTGTTAGTGAGTGTGTTAGTGTTAGTGAGTGTGTTAGTGTGTGTTCGTGAGTGTGTTAGTGTTACTTTGTGTTAGTTTGTGTGTGTGTTAGTGAGTGAGTGTGTTAGTGAGTGAGTGTGAGTGAGTGAGTGTGAGTGAGTGTGTGTTAGTGAGTGAGTGTGAGTGAGTGTGTGTTAGTGAGGGTGTGTTAGTGAGTGTGTGTTAGTGAGTGTGTGTTAGTGAGTGTGTGTTAGTGAGTGTGTTAGTGTGAGTGATTGTGTTAGTGAGTGTTAGTTTTAGAATGTGTTAGTGTTAGTGTGTGTGTCTGTTACTGAGTATGTTTGTGTGCGTCTGTCACTGAGTGTGTGTCTGTCAGTAAATGTGTGCGTCTGTTCATGAGAGTGTGTGTGTGTGTGTCTAAAGCACTTACCTTTCTCCAGCGCCGGGCTCCCTTGGCGCTGGGGATCTCTGCGTCCCGATCCGCCTCTCAGCTCCGAATGCACATGCGTGGCAAGAGCCACGCGCGCATTCAAACCGCCCATATAGGAAAGCATTACTCAATGCTTTCCTATGGACGTTCAGCGTCTTCTCACTGTGATTTTCACAGTGAGAATCGCAGAAAATCCTCTAGCGGCTGTCAATGAGACAACCACTAGAGATGGATTAACCCTCAGTGAAACATAGCAGTTTCTCTGAAACTGCTGTTTTCAGCTGCAGGGTTAAAACTAGAGAGACCTGGCACCCAGACCACTTCATTGAGCTGATTTGATCTGGGTGTCTGTAGTGGTCCTTTAAGTGTATGTGTTTATGCATGCACTGGCGTACATACCGCGGTCGCACGGGTCGCAGCCCTGCGACCAGGTGCCCGCCCGCCATGTGTTGCGGCCCCAGCCCGCGCAGAGTAAGCGGGGGGGGGGGGGGGGCCCACAGATCAGTTTTCGCACCGGGGCCCCATGGGTTGTGTGTACGCCACTGGTGGAGACACGGGGACAATGGAAGGGCAGGCAGAGGTCGCTGGCCCGTTAAGGGTACACTTAAGCAGGACATGAAGGAGAAGTTGTGGAAGGGGGGAGTTTTGCATTTTCTCGCTTCTTCCGTTGGAGGACTTTATTGACTTCAAGGAGGATGACAAGAAGGACGAGAAAAGGGAGGAGAAGCGGAAGCGGTATCGTAAGATACCAAAATCTTTTGGAAATTGGTTGAGGGCGTTCTGCTTCCTGGCCAGTGTCCTAGGCAAGAAGTCTCCGGGCCGGATGCACGGATGGGAAGATCTTCCGAAGACCTTTGTGATCCTCCAGGCACTTAAGGGGTATTGGAGGGGACATAGGGTTCCTGATGCTCGGAGGTCGGTGTCCTTGTGCGTGTTAGGGGGTCTTATTTGAGTGTTACCCAAGGTTTGTTTTGATGAATTTAAAGGGTTTCTGTTTAGTGCGGCATTTCTCTTGGCCTTTTTTGGTGCTTTTCGGATCGGGGAATTGGTGAGGGCTAACCAGGTGGCTAATGGTGGTCTTCAGGTATCCGATGTGCGCATGCAGGAGGGGCAACTTGTGCTTCACCTGGCATGGTCCAAGACCAATGTCAGGGGGGTGGGATGAGACGTGACACTGGGGGCTCTACTGGGATCCACGTTGTGCCTGGTGGCCGCAGTGTTGCGGTACCTGGCTAGGAGGCCAGCAGTTGGGGGGTCGTTGCTAGTGCATGCGGATGGCTCTTCCTTGTCTCGCTTTCCATTTACCAAAGTTTTTCGGTTAGGCTTGGCTATACTGGGGTTACATGCTGGTAAGTTTGGGACTTATTCCTTCCGCATTCGGACGGCTACGGAGGCCACACGTTTGGGCTTGAGCTAGGTGTTAGTCAAGAGGATTGGGAGATAGGAGTCGGTCAAGTTCCGCTCATATGTACGTTTGGGTCTATTGGATTGAGAAGGGTGGGCCTGGGGAGTACTGGGAATCGGTGTTGATGTTTGTTTGATTCCCTTGGTCAAGTTGCCTGGATCGTTGGGCATTCATTTGTTTTCTGGGCCAAGAGAGGGCTGGAGCTCGAGTTCAGGGTCAGCAGCTGGGCTTTCCAAAAGACCAGTTGGCACTTCGTTGGTTCGGTTACCGGGGGTTTTGTTGGGGGGGACGTATGTAATGCTGTGTTTAGGATGGTGGCAGGTGGGGGTAGGCTGGATTTTCTTGTTCTACATGGGGGGGGGGGGGGGGGAATGATTTGGGCCTAATCCTGCAGCGTCATCTGGTGAAGTAGATGAAGCAAGACCTTAATAGGTTGAGGGACCTGCTTCCCAGGGTCATGTTGGGTTGGTCAGAGATTGTTCCACAGCGACAGTGGCAGTACGCGCGGAACCCATTACCTATTGATCGCTGCCGAGGCTAGTTTTGTCAAGAAAATGGGGGGAGTGGTAATGAGACATAGGGAGTTGGTGGTTGGATTACTATCATTCGGATGGAGTTCACCTCTCCGCAGTGGGATTGGACCTCCTGAACCTGGGTTGGCAGGAAGGGCTACAGAAAGCGCTGTTTCTTTGGGATGGTGGAGCTCAGACGGCTTAAGGGTTCAAGGTCTGAGCTTGTGGTGGGATAGGGAGCTGAAGAATAGTTATGGAAATGGTGAATATGGTTCTTGGTAAGTTTGGAAGGTTTCGAGCCTTGTCGGAGGCTCACAACCTGGTGGGGTAGGGGTATCCGGGTATACCCCTACCATGGTTAATTAAAAATGTTGGCACTTTCAGTTATGTTCATGTTGGAATACTGTTATATGTTATTTATCGTATATACTCGAGTATAAGACGAGTTTTTCAGCACATTTTTTTGTGCTGAAAACCCCCCACTCGTCTTATACTCGAGTGAGTGTCTGTATTATGGCAACTTACAGTGCCATAATACAGACAAGGGGCTGTTGGGGGCTGGCAGAGAGCGTTTACTTACCTTTCCTGCAGCTCCTGTCAGCTCCCTTTTCTCACCTCCGGTCCGGTCAGCTCCCTCTGCAAGTCTCGCGGTGTGAGTGCCGCGGGGTCAGAGCGCCCCTCCCTGGCCATGTATTAACCAGGGAGGGGGGGGGATGAAAAAATATAAATAAATATTTAAATAATAATATAAAAATAAATAATAATAATAATATAAAAAAAAATATTAAAACAATAATAATAATATAAAATAATAAAAATGCCCACCCCCCACCAAGGCTCTGCATCACATACACACACTGCATTCATACACACACACTGCATTCATACACACACTGCATTCATACACACACACACACACACTGCATTCATACACACACACTGCACTCATACACACACACTGCACTCATACACACACACTGCACTCATACATACACACACACTGCACTCATACACACACACTGCATTCATACACACACACACTACACTCATACACAACACACACACACACACTGCATTCATACACACACACACATTGCATTTATTATGTACACACTGCATTATATACACACACACACACTGCATTCATTATATACACACACTGTAAATAAATATTCAATTAATATAATTTTTTGGGGATCTAATTTTATTTAGAAATTTACCAGTAGCTGCTGCATTTCCCACCCTAGTCTTATACTCGAGTCAATAAGTTTTCCAGTATATACGGTATATATGGGTCATTGCCTTTTATATCTAACTGAAGGATACATATGTGATAGCGGGGTGTGGGGCAATGACCTTTTTCCATGTTGATTTATGACTATTTAATAAAAGCTGTGGACAATTTTGACCCATATACCTGTCAGGGTCTTACCTGAGTTGGGAGTCTGTAGCGCAGATATGTTGCTCACCCTTGCAGATAGCCACAGGCCGAGGTGGTCAGGTAAGAATTCACCTGACCTGTGGGTCTGTGCATGAGGGCTGTGCAGGATGCAGTACCAAATACGCAGGACAGGCAAGGACAGAACCAGCAGGATAGTCGAGGGATAGCCGAGGTCAAAGGATGCCAGAGGTCAGGAACAAACGTAGTCAGAAGCTGAGGTCAAATATACGAAGCAGATAAACTGGAACACTGGTACGACACAGGAACACTAGATCAAAGACTTGACACTGAGCACAGGGCGAGGCTGGGTTTAAATACCCTGCTGATGATCGATCAGAGTCAGGTGAGACACAGACAAGTCAAGGTGCAGCCCCCGGTGTTGTAGCCATGCCAGGATGAACAAGACCGGAATCAGTAGTCTCTGTGTAAAGCTGCTGTGGCTCAGAGGCAGAAAGCAGGACTAGGATTGATAAGTTCCCCGGTCCAAGTGCCCTGTTGGGAATTCCAGGAGCGACCACGTCTGGCCGTCTGTCTCACAGGTGAGAACCCTGACAGTACCCCCCCCTTTAAAAACGACCTCTGGGCGTAAGTAGGTTCTCCATCAAAATAATCTGCATCTCCAGAGTCACTATCAGAATCCATTGAGTCCCCATAGTGAAAGTCCTCAGTATGGAATCCCTTATTAGCTCGGGATTTCCCAGTACCAGCTTCTGGTACGGCTGACGATCTGTCCAGGTTTTTTAGGTTCCGGGTACAGGTGGCAAGAACTTCCACAACTTCGGCAGGAACAGTGCTCGTAGCTAGCAGTGCTTTTTCGAACACTTCTAGGTCTTTTTTACAGACCGTAGTGCCATTAGAAGCAATGACACAATCCATAGGTAAATCCTTTTCAAGTGGGCAGGAAGTAGTGGTGGTACTACAGGAAGTAACTTTTCTAGTAGATGCAGACGACTCTGGAGCAGGAGGTGTAGTATTTTCCATGGAAGCCAAGCCTGGGCAGGAATAACGGCTCCCTTGTAGCTCTTTAGGCTGATATGCGGTGTACACTGGATGAAGGATATTATTACCCAGTCGGAGAGCTGGAGGTCTAGGGGGGCGAACAGGACAAAGCGTGATGAAGTGCCCTCTTTCTCCACAGTAGAAACACAGACCATGGCTTCTCCTTCGGTCCCTCTCCCTAGCTGTGACTTTGCAGTGGACAAGTCCAATTTGCATAGGTTCCTCAGGGTCAAGTGGAACACATGATACCTCTGGAGTTTTCCTGGGAACTGGATCATAAGAGGGCATCACTGGGGTGTGGTGATAGTACTCGGTACCTTGGTTACGTAGACTCCGCGATTTTTTAGTCGGTGGAGCTGGCTTGGGCTTAGTGGTCCTGCACTGTGAGTCCATAGCAATAATAAAGGATTCCCAGCTGACAAGGACAGGACTCTTCCTCTGCAACATTTGGTAAGACCAAACTTTGATGCGTCCAGACAACAGGTTGATAGCCGCTCTGACCCTGATGAAATCCGTGGCGTAAGTTCGAGGCTTTAAAGAAAACAATACCTCGCAATCCATCCTGAATGACTGAAAGGACGTGTAGTTACCATCAAATCTGTCGGGCATGATGACAAAGGGTTCCGGAGCTGGATGTACTGCGCCTTTAAGAGAAAACATTTCTTGCTGCAACTCCGAAACAGTCTGGGCCAGGCTGGACACTTGCTGGAGTGAGGGTGAGCACATTTCTGCGGACTCCATATTGGTCAAGTCTTTTGTCAGGGTCTTACCTGAGTTGGGAGTCTGTAGCGCAGATATGTTGCTCACCCTTGCAGATAGCCACAGGCCGAGGTGGTCAGGTAAGAATTCACCTGGCCTGTGGGTCTGTGCACGGGGGCTGTGCAGGATGCAGTACCAAATACGCAGGACAGGCAAGGACAGAACCAGCAGGATAGTCGAGGGATAGCCGAGGTCAAAGGATGCCAGAGGTCAGGAACAAACGTAGTCAGAAGCCGAGGTCAAATATACGAAGCAGATAAACTGGAACACTGGTACGACACAGGAACACTAGATCAAAGACTTGACACTGAGCACAGGGCGAGGCTGGGTTTAAATACCCTGCTGATGATCGATCAGAGTCAGGTGAGACACAGACAAGTCAAGGTGCAGCCCCCGGTGTAGTAGCCATGCCAGGATGAACAAGACCGGAATCAGTAGTCTCTGTGTAAAGCTGCTGTGGCTCAGAGGCAGAAAGCAGGACTAGGATTGATAAGTTCCCCGGTTCAAGTGCCCTGTTGGGAATTCCAGGAGCGACCACGTCTGGCCGTCTGTCTCACAGGTGAGAACCCTGACAATACCCTAGTGTCCGTGTTTTATTGGGTTAGGTATGTGGGGGGTTTTGCCCTGATTCCACCTGCCCGTATAGCGACTATGCACCTGTCATGTTCTTTGTTTTTTGTCCCCCAAAAAAGCTAAATAAAGATCCAAAATAACCAGCAAACCTATTCAAAATAAAAATGACATGAATTACAAAATAGTATTTAAAGAAAAGTAAAATAATAATTGTGGCGAAAGTAACCTCGCCACTGGCTTTTGAAGGAGCCTGTTTTCCAGCATCCTGTCCTGTGACTATGGCCCCTGTAATAAACTGTTGGTGAAGCGGCACTTCAAACTCCCGAAGCGGTTCAAATCGGTTCAAATCGGTCGGCTGGCATTCGAGCACGTGGCGGTGGCCATCTTAAGCCGCGAGCACAATGAGCGGTTGTGGCGAAAGTGACCTCGCCACTGGTTCATGAAGGGGCCTGTTGGCCAGCCTCTTGCCTCAGGACTATGGGCTCTGCAATATACCTTGTCCAATGCACTTGAAAAAGCTCTGTTCATGTGAAGTATGTACTTTTGTACTCCAGACAGAGAGACCAACTGTTAGCCCTGATTCTGTGGAACTGTTTTGGGCATAGGAACATGTGCACGGTCGGTCAAAAATAAGACTTCCAGGAAATTCCTGAACCCTGAACTGATCTGGATGATTTTTGGATATGTTGGTCACCCAGATCAGGGCTATGATTTTGTGGGGATTTTATGTGTTTTAAGGTACTTTAGGGGTGTTTGTAAAAATGTGTGTTTTTTTCTGTGCTTGGAGATAGTTGGATTAAAATAGTACAGTTCCTAAACCAATTATCTCCCAGGCAGAGGGGAGGGATTGTGTGTTTGTATATGGGAGTGTCATGCATTTAATCACTGTTCTTATTTGTCTGTATCTCTGTGTTGGAGTCCCCAACAAGGTCCATGTGGGCGTACCCCTTGCATGGGGATTGTCATAAAAGGCCATTGTGGCACCATTAAAATTCAGTTCCTGCTTACCCTCAACACAGAGTCTCGTCCCGTGATTGAGGGAACCGCTATACCTGCTATAATACCCGTGCTTAGTATTGCTTTTTGGAGTGTTATAATCATTAAGAGCTGTTCCTGCTATACTCTCTGGAGTAGGAGAGGTCTGCCCATTGGAAGCTGAATTCTACACTACAACACTACACATAAATGCACTCCTGCATTCAAATGCCAACACTACATAAAACACACCCCTACAGACACTCACACATACTCCATACAAAAACATGCTTACATTCAAACACATAACACTGCTCAGTGTTAAATACATAAAAAATACACAAAAACCGCCAAGTGCCAAATACATTAAAATATTTTGTGTGTGTTTTTTACATTTTAAAGGTGGGGGCGTTAAATATAGGAACCGCCCCGGGTGCCAAAAGCTCTAGGTACGCCCCTGCTTGGAAGGTATGATGTTATGAGCAAAATGGGGCTCCAAGGACATATTTATAGGAGCCTGGTTAACTATCTGTAGGTAGGAGGTAACAAAAACTGTGATTAAGACTTATGGGTTAGTAATGACTGCAGCCAAAAACAAAAATGTATTTCACTATCTTCTCTTCCACCTGGAGTTGTCACTACAAGAGCCCCAACATTAATCCAACAGTGAATGGATCATACTTTCTAGTATTGGGATTTTAAAAAAAATGCCTCTTGACTATTTAAACCAAAGCTCCAAAATCATATACATTATAAAAGAGGATTTGAGTTGACTTCTCATTTCAAAATGTATTTTTAACCCAACATTTAATTTTTTTAAAAATGAATTTTCAAAAGAAAATATTGGTAACCAACTGAAAAGGTTTTTAAAGAACTACTAATGAAATACACCAATAAGGCCATACTATCCCTTCTAAGAATGTTTACCAATGGATATCCAAGTCAAAAGTCACATCTATATATGATGTCACAAACGTTTGATTGCATTCAGATGTCATACTAAGCAGAGAAATATCATTACACAATAAGGGTATTGCACAGTGTGAAATGAAAGTTTAGGGACGATAAACAAGGAATGGCATAATGAATAGAACAGGGTAAAGTACCAGGTTTCCAGACCGCCTTACCATGGGGTATTGATTATTATCTGTTTGAGCAAAAGGTTTTTTCTTTTCTTTTAAATAAAAAGTCCAGGGACAGAAATATGACTGATCACTTTAAAATGGGGTCAAGAAGGAATTTGTTACTTGTCACATATTGCTAAAAGTATGTTCTAGTATTTTTTCACCTTCCTTTGGATCAATAAATGAAAGAAAATAACCTTTTGGACAAATTTTATTTGAACTTTTTTTATTTTCGTTTTAAATAAATACAAGAAAGAAAAACATGAAACACATTTATTATTTTTTATTTCCAAAATAACCTTATGGATCATTCACAACAATTTAAATATAGGTATTAAGGGACAATGCATGGTGAGATAAAAGAAGCATTAATATTTGTGTGTGGTTGTAATACTGAATGTATATACAACCTCATTGTCAGTGACGATTGTTGACGATTTAAGATGGTGGGGCGCCAGACTCCTCCCCTAGAATCTTACTCCTCCCTATACAGTACAGAGCTATTCATACAATACAGAAAGCTGAGAATAATACAGAGATAACCATGCCACGAGTTGAGAAAAAACAGAGACATAATATACATAGCTGGGCATAACATACGATACACAGAGCTGAGTAGACTACAGAGATACAACAGGCAGAGCTGAGTAAATTACAGAGAAATAACACACAGAGCTGGATACAATAATGAGATTCTCATAACTATCCCACAGAGCCAGGATCACTGTGATAGATTACACAAAGCTGGCCATGTGTCTTCATAATGCTTCATCTCTCTCTATACCTTTACAGAGGTATGCTGAAGTAGTTATACAGTTTAAATAAAAGCTAAATATAATAATAATAGTAATAGGTATAGAGTTTAAATGACATTTTATTGAATAAAAAATCAATTATGTACAATCTCTCAAATGCTCACGTTGACAGCCCTCACTATTTACACTTTGCTGTAATCTAGTTTTTACACTCAAATACACTTTGACACAAAGTTCTTTATTTATGTCACTTGTGATAGGGAGGGGTGCAAAACTAATAAAATCTGTCAGCATTGAAGTTGCTGTTTAGTGGATTAGTAAGTGTGCTGGATCTTGTGTATTGTATACATTGGCCTCCCAAGCTGCACCCCATTTATGCATGTTCAGGTGAGTGCAGCCCTCTGGTTTCATATATATATATATATATATATATATATATATATATATATTTGGGAGTCTAGCCAACTCCTTGGTTTTGCACCGCTCCCTGTCACAGGTGTCTGATTCCAGGGCCCTATTTAGCCTTGTACTGCAGAGAGCCCCAGATGGAATTTTTCCCCCAAGTAAGTGGGTTAATCTCATAAGAGCAGTCATTAGGCTTTTAGAGTAGGACCTGCCAAAGACAGGGTACATTGACTGTAGCGGAGTAGAGGTATAACCCACGATATCTCCGCTGGTAGAAGTTGTCAGCATGCAAAATCCAAGTAGCGTAGTAATTCCAATCCCATTTTCCCAACAACTGGATGACACACAGTTTGGCAGTCAACTCAACTTTTATTGCACCAAAGCTGGTTTTATACACATCCCCATGCAAGGGGTTTCCTTAATTACATCCCAGGGGTTTGACCCTGGTGGACTGTGTGGAAAACTTAGTGTACAAGAATATTTCCCATCATCCTTTTCTGTACTGGAGAGATATTGCGTCAGAGTACACCTTTAATTACATTATCTCTCCGTACAGAAAATCACACAATATGGTTTAGAAATACATAATTCGTAAAATATGTGTCTGAACTGCACAGAAGACCCTTCATTGAATAGCTGGGATCTGAGCGCCTAATCTGGCAAAATACAGCTCAGATCCATTCGTTAGAATGAAAAAGCCTTTTGAAGGAAGTTATGGACCGGTCAGTCACAAGGCAAGAGCCCCAGAACAGTTCCAGGCAATTGTGGGCTTTGACCGGTCTTCTTTCGTGCGTTCTGACGAATTAGCAAACGAACATACACATGAATAGACTGCATAGCTGTGTGTAGGAAGGTTGTGAGTCTTATTTAACCGAACGCCGCTCTATTTTGATGAACAGGTCTATTTGCACAAACGGCAGGGAAGTCCAGCAGTGTTCGCGAGGTTGAGTAGCCGATTTTAGTTTGATGTACTCGACGACCAAACACCGCTGGGCGTTCGTGCGCAAAGATGGCCGCCGCCACATGTTTGTTTATACGAATGGCGACCACCTATTAAACCATTAGAGTTTTGCGTTTTTTACTATGTTGCCAATGTTAATTGGAGACACACGACTCTCTTGTGTGGTCCTCCATTTGACAGTTCATTCATTTTCACAAACAGTACATTCCTATTCTGTTCGTGAAGTTAACATACGAATGCACATAATTTTTACACAGACAAATAAATGAATGGGTCCAGTCTTTATACAGTGACGTGGCTAGGTTTGCCACATTGACATCGTGTCAGGCTTATGCAATGTATAATCATACAATATAACTAAACCCCCATTATTTTTGCCTAGCTGGTGTTTTTTTAACAAAAACTAGTACAATCTGTAAGCATTGAAGTTGCTGTTTAGTGGATGAGTAAGTACGCTGGATCTTGTGTATTGTACAAAGTTCTTTATTGGCATTAATTTCTTGGCATGCTTCTTTTATCAAGTTGTCATTAATGGTAAATTTTCAAGCTGGACAAAAGTGGAAAGTGGTGTCCCTCAGGGTTCTGTTTTGGGACCGCTTCTATTTAACATATTTATAAATGATCTTGAAATAGGCATTGAAAGCCATGTATCAGTGTTTGCAGATGACATAAAACTTTGTAAAGTAATACAATGTGTGCAGGATATTGCCTTGCTGCAGAGGGATTTGGATAGATTGGGGGACTGGGCACTAAAATGGCAGATGAAATTTAACGAAGAGAAATGCAAAGTTATGCACTTCGGGGTTAAGAATGCACAAGCAATTTACACCCTAAATGGTAGTGAACTAGGGATAACCACACACGAGAAGGATTTGGGAATTGTTATAGACAACAAATTGGGCAGCAATATGCGATGTCAATCTGCCGTTGCTAAGGCCAGTAAGGTTATGTCATGTATAAATATGGGCATAAATTCTCAAGATGAAAATATCATTTTGCCTCTTTATAAATCGCTGGTAAGACCACACCTTGAATATGCTGTGCAATTTTGGGCACCTGTTCTAAAGAAAGATATCATGGCACTAGAAAAAGTGCAGAGACGAGCTACAAAATTGATAAAAGGAATGGAGCAGTTTAGTTTTGAAGAAAGGTTAAAAAATTTAAATCTCTTTAGTTTGGAAAAAAACGGCACATGAGAGGGGATATGATAACTAATTATACAAATATATTCGGGGCCAGTACAAACCATTATCTGGAAATCGTTTCATAAACAGGGCTATACATAGGACACGAGGTCACACATTTAGGCTTGAAGAAATGAGATTTCATCTAAGGCAAATAAAAGTTTTTTTTTACAGTAAGAGCAATAAGGATATGGAATTCTTTGCCTGAAGAGGTGGTTTTGTCAGAGTCTATACAGATGTTTCAACTGCAATTGGATAAATACTTGCAAAAACATAACATACAAGGATATAATTTCTAATTAGTGGGGTAATAGCTGCTTGATCCAAGGAGACATCTGACTGCTATTTTGGGGTCAAGAAGGAAATTTTTCCTAGTTTGTTGCAAAATTGGAAGCGCTTCAGACTGGGTTTTTTGCCTTCTTTTGGATCAACAGCAAAAACATATGTGAGGAAGGCTGAACTTGATGGACGCAAGTCTCTTTTCAGCTATGAAACTGATATAGATTATTTTAAACAAACAAATATGTTTGAATGACTATCTGTTCCTGTCCAAATCTGAGATGATTAAATTGCGTATACGCAGAAGTAAATTCACACTGACACATGGAGTTCAGGTTAAAAGAACTTCGAGAAAATGTAATGGCATCTGGTTAAAAAGCGGGTATGCAGACCCTTTTAAAGGCAATATTACATCATCATTGAATATCAAGATAACAACAAATAAACGTCATTAATTGGTCTATGTGTTAAGTGGTAAGTTAAATGCCCTCCCATCTATATTAGTAATTGGCTTAAGGGTTAAGTGGCTAGTGGGGCATCCTCCCATCATGGGATGTCGTCATCTTTGACAGGGATTGGACATAAGATTCAAGCGCCATTGTTGTTTAGCACGAGGCTCGCTCGATGGGAGGGGGAATCTGGCAGCCAGCCATTTTGAGTACTTGGCACCGTTTAGCTTCAAGGTTAGTTTCAAGGCTTTTTAGTAAATGAACATTTCATTAGTGCAGTTTCTCGTGATCTAACTGTGGCATACATTGTTACATATTGCAGGAACTTGATAATTCCGGTGTTAGTCATATACTTCTAGAAAATACATTCTCTGTCTAACATTCTAAATGCTGTTAGGAAAATCTGTCATATAATGAAGTTAGATGGAGTTAATGGAGAAATTTAATACAGGTTTTAATAATTCTACAACAAAACTATGAAACTATCATGTTATCAACTGTGCATGGGTTTTCTTGAATATACCTTATCTTTGATAACGTCCCAAAAGTAGAAGTCCATTAAGGTAATTACTGGTGACCATGGTTGCCATTCAACCGATCCTCGTCTACCTATCCACCTATTGGATTATTTTTCATCCAAAAAACGTACGCTTTGCTACAGCATAGTGAGGAGAGGTCAGGGCCGGACTGGCCCACCGGGATACCGGGAAATTTCCCGGTGGGCCGTCGGCACCTGGGGCTGGGGAGACATGTGGATGTCCTGCGGCCGCATGGAGAGCTTGGATGGCGGCCGCAGGGGAAGCTCTTCTGGCGGCCGCTGGGGGAGCAGGCTGTTCTGTCTCTGCTCCCCCTCCCTCGCGCGCTAGAAAGAGACCGGCGCCGGAATATGACGTCATATTCCGGCCCCGGTCTCATTAAGCTGCGCGCGAGGGAGGGGGAGCAGAGACAGAACAGCCTGCTCCCCCAGCGGCCGCCAGAAGAGCTTCCCCTGCGGCCGCGAGAAGAGCTTCAGGAAGGCTGGCTGGGCTGGAAGGTGAGCACAGGAGGGGAGGGGGGGAAGTAACAATGGTCACAGGAAGGGGAGGGTGGGGGGTAACAAAGAGCACAGGAGGGGAGGGGGGGTAACAAAGGGCACAGGAAGGGGAGGGTGGGGGTAACAAAGATCACAGGAGGAGGGGGGGGGTAACAAAGAGCACAGGAGGAGAGGGGGGGGTAACAAAGGGCACAGGAGGGGAGGGGGGTAACAAAGGGCACAGGAAGGGGAGGGTGGGGGGTAACAAAGAGCACAGGAGGGGAGGGGGGGTAACAAAGAGCACAGGAGGGGAGGGGGGGTAACAAAGAGCACAGGAGGGGAGGGGGGGTAACAAAGGGCACAGGAGGGGAGGGGGGTAACAAAGAGCACAGGAGGGGAGGGGGGGTAACAAAGGGCACAGGAGGGGAGGGGGGTAACAAAGGGCACAGGAAGGGGAGGGTGGGGGATAACAAAGAGCACAGGAGGGGAGGGGGGGGTAACAAAGAGCACAGGAGGGGAGGGGGGTAACAAAGGGCACAGGAGGGGAGGGGGGTAACAAAGAGCACAGGAGGGGAGGGGGGTAACAAAGGGCACAGGAGGGGAGGGGGGTTAACAAAGGGCACAGGAGGGGAGGGGGGGTAACAAATGGCACAGGAGGGGAGGGGGGGGTAACAAATGGCACAGGAGGGGAGGGGGGGTAACAAATGGCACAGGAGGGGAGGGGGCTAAGAGGTCACAGGAAGGGGAGGGTGGGGGGTAACAAAGGGCACAGGAGGGGAGGGGGGGTAACAAATGGCACAGGAGGGGAGGGGGGGTAACAAATGGCACAGGAGGGGAGGGGGCTAAGAGGTCACAGGAAGGGGAGGGTGGGGGTAACAAAGGGCACAGGAGGGGAGGAGGGTAACAAAGGGCACAGGAGGGGAGGGGGGTAACAAATGGCACAGGAGTGGAGGGGGCTAAGAGGTCACAGGAAGGGGAGGGTGGGGGGTAACAAAGGGCACAGGAGGGGAGGGGGGTAACAAAGGGCACAGGAGGGGAGGGGGGGTAACAAATGGCACCGGAGGGGAGGGGGCTAAGAGGTCACAGGAAGGGGAGAGGGGCCAAAAGATGAGCACAAAAGGGGCTGAAGAGGGTACAAGTCGGAAGGGGGGTTAAAGAGGGCACGGGATGGGGCTAAAGAGGGCACAGGAAGGAAGGTGGCTAAAGAGGGCACGGGAGGGGGCTAAAGAGGGCACAGGAAGGGAGGGTGCTACATAAGGGCACAGGAGGGGAAGGGGCTAAAAAGAACACAGGGGGCAAAAGAGGGCACAGAAGGGGAGGGGCACCTATCAGTCTGCCCACCCACCCACACAGGTAGCAACAAGTATGTATGTCAGTGGGAGTGTGTCTGTCTGTGTCATGCTGTGTGTGTGTCTGTCTGTGTCATGCTGTGTGTGTTTCTGTGTCATGCTGTGTGTGTGTGTGTGTGTGTGTCATGCTGTGTCTGTGTCTGTGTCATGCTGTGTGTGTGTCTGTGTCATGCTGTGTGTGTCATGCTGTGTGTGTGTGTGTCTCTGTGTCACTGTGTGTCTGTATCATGGTGTGTGTGTGTGTCTGTCTGTGTCATGGTGTGTGTATGTCTGTCATGGTGTGTGTGTGTCAGTCGTAGTGTCTGTGTGTGTTTGTAAAAATAGTGTTTTACTCACTTTTTTTTCCAACGTCATGCCGGTCTCTGCCTCTATGACTGAGATCATCAAGTTTGATGATCTCAGCCAATCCGCACTGACACAGGAAGCGCCTCTAGTGACCGTCTGAGTGTCTGTCACTAGAGGTGTCACTAGGAAGCAATGTAAACACTGCCTTTTCTCTGAAAAGTCAGTGTTTACATTCAAAAGCCTGCAGGGACAGGCTATAGACACCAGAACCACTACATTAAGCTGTGTGTGTGTGTGCGCCTGCTAGTGAGTTTGCTTGCTTGCATGTGTGTGTGTGTCTGCTAGTGAGTGAGCTTGTATTTTTATGTCAATGAGCTTATGTATATTAGTGAAATTGTTTGTCTATGAGGCTGTGTATCAATGAGCTTGTGTGTGTCAGTGAGATTGTCTGTGTCTGCATGTGAGTATGCTTACTGTATAATTAAATGTTTTACTCTGAAAGGACCAATATATTATATTAGAAAAAGCTATATATATATATATATATATATATATATATATATATATATATATATATAATTACTCAATCATCTGGGGTGGCAAGACATAGCCTTACATATTACATGCGACAATATATGGCGCAATGACTTATGGGGCTGGCATAGATTTTTTTTCCCAGGGCTGCTTTGTATCCCCAGTCCGGCCCTGGGAGAGGTTCCATCTTGCTGAAAATATAAGTCTTCATTTCCATGCTCCAACTGCAACCGTGGTATGATATTTTCTTGGAGCATGTTAAGGGACAGGTCTGAGGTAACCGTTGTATTGAACAAGTTAGGGCCACCAAACTGTAATTTCAGGTTAATAAAACTGTTCATTAATTGTTGCGTGAGGGTTTTCTGATGAATAATAGACACAATTGTGCCAATTAACAGCACCTGAAAGTTTGAAGTTGGCTTTGTCGGAACAAGTTATTTTTCTAATCATGTCATCTCCTTGTATTTTTTTATTCAAAATAGCCTCACAGAATTGTAAACGCCGATCTGAATCATCTGTAACTAGGCCTAGCGTAATTGTCAGCAAGAGGCCCAAAAGGCTCTTTACCCAGCACTGTTTCCAGTCACCATAAATTCAGCTGATTGGTTTTTGTGGAGCAATGAGAGGAAGGTCAGGTATGCTGGACAACATCATGAAGACAATCTCTGCAGTGGTGGTTTTCCTGTATAGCTCAGCTATTACAAATTAGGCATTGAGCAATCTTACCCTTTTTTCGTCTTGGTGATATAATTTAAAGATGTGTATGCGAACTTAATAGGAAGCATAAATACAAGGTGGCCCAAGAGGTACACTTTTAATAGCTGAAAATAACAAAGCTGCTCTGAAGCTCACCTTATTTGGCAATGAGATCTCCAAGATTAAAGGGAAACTCCAGTGCCAGGAAAACAATCCGTTTTCCTTGCACTGCAGGTCCCCTCTCCCTCCCACCCCCAAACCCCCGGTTGCTGAAGGGGTGAAAACTCCTTCAGTTGCTTACCAGAGGCAGCGACGATGTCCCATGTCTCTGCTTCTTCCTCCACGCTGCTCCTCCCTCTGATTGCGTCGGCCGGTGGGCGAGACTGATCCTGCCCACCGGCCGGGGAGACCTAATGCGCATGCATTGAAAATGCATTTCAATGCTTTCCTATGGGGAAATGAGCGAAACTGGAGGTCCTCACATAGCGTGAGGATGTCCAGCGAAGCTCTAGCACAGGTTTCCTGTGCTAGAAACCAGGAAGTGGCCTCTAGTGGCTGTCTAGTAGACAGAGACTAGAGGTGGAGTTAACCCTGCAAGGTAATTATTGCAGTTTATAAAAAACTGCAATAATTACACTTGCAGGGTTAAGAGTAGTGGGAGTTGGCACCCAGACCACTCCAATGGGCAGAAGTGGTCTGGGTGCCTGGAGTGTCCCTTTAATGAAAAGTATGGGGCCTGATGTCCGGGCATGGAAATAAGTAACCATTTCATGACAAGCTTATTGACATTGAAAATCAGCATCAAATAGGGCAAACTAAAATCAGCTTTGGACTGAACATTGCAGTTTATTATACACTTGTATAAGCATCTGCGATAAAACCCAATAGATATGGAACATTGGACATGTAAAGAGGAAGAGAATTATTTATCTCAGATCGTTACATGAAACTCAGGCTAGCGCAGTGCAGCTATTCCCACAATACAATTTCAAGTTATTTTTGGAGTAACTTCCTTTCCCATGAATAAATGCTGTTATAATGTAAGATGGACTGAGACTTGGGAGATATTGGGAATTCCACACTCGATAAGTTTGTTTAAGGATCATCGGAAATTTCATGGTCTTGTGGTAAGTCCTGTCTTTGACCCATTTATTACATAGAAACATAGAAACATATCATTGTTAACAGGAGTAGTCCCAGAAGATTGGAAATTAGCTAATGTTGTACCCAGGGCCGGCCTTAGGGGTGTGCGAGCTGTGCGGCCGCACAGGGCGCCATGGAGCAGGGGGCGCCGTGCGGCCGCACAGCCGGCCGGGATTTAAAAAAAAAAAAAAAAAAATGTTTTTTTTTTCAAATTTGCAGCGGGGGCGGAGCTTACCGTGCGGCGGGGGCGGAGCTAAAAGCGCCGGTAAACTGCTGCAGGGGAAGCAGGAAGGAGTCCCTGCTTCCCCACCAAACAGTCACCAGGAGCTGCACTGCCTCCACAATTAACTCCACAGGTAACTGTGGGATTGTCAGGTGAGTGTGACTCTCTGCCCATGTGTATTACTGTCTGTGTGTGTATGACTGTCTGCCTGTGTGTGTCTGTGTGTATGACTGTCTGCCTGTGTGTGTGGGTCTGTGTATGACTGTCTGCCTGTGTGTGTATGACTGTCTGCCTCTGTGTGTGTTACTGTCTGCCTCTGTGTGTCTGTGTGTATGACTGTGTGTGTCTGTGTGTATTACGGTCTGTGTCTGTGTGTATGACTGTCTGCCTCTGTGTGTCTGTGTGTATGACTGTCTGCCTGTGTGTCTGTGTGTGTGTGTATGACTGTCTGCCTGTGTGTGTGTCTGTGTGTATGACTGTGTGTATTACTGTCTGCCTCTGTGTGTGTCTGTGTGTATTACTGTCTGTGTCTGTGTGTATGACTGACTGTCTGCCTGTGTGTGTCTCTGGGTGTGTGTATGACTGTCTGCCACTGTGTGTCTGTGTGTATTACTGTCTACCTCTGTGTGTGTGTCTGTGTGTATGACTGTCTGCCTCTGTGTGTATGACTGTCTGCCTCTGTGTGTCTGTGTGTATGACTATCTGCATGTGTGTGTATGTGTGTGTGTGTATGACTGTCTGCCACTGTGTGTCTGTGTGTATTACTGTCTGCCTCTGTGTGTATTACTGTCTGCCTCTGTGTGTGTGATTGTGTGTATGACTGCTTCTGTGTGTATGACTGCCTCTGTGTGTATGGCTGTCTGCCTCTGTGTGTATGGCTGTCTGCCTGTGTGTGTCTGTGTGTATGACTGTCTGCGTGTTTGTCTGTGTGTATGACTGTCTGCGTGTGTGTGTGTGTGTGTGTGTATGACTGTCTGCCTCTGTGTGTGTGTATTACTGTCTGTGTCTGTGTGTATGACTGACTGTCTGCCTGTGTGTGTCTGTGTGTGTGTGTGTGTGTGTGTGAGACTGTCTGCCTTTGTGTGTCTGTGTGTGTGTGTATGACTGTCTGCCTGTGTGTGTGTGTGTATGTCTTCCTGTGTGTGTGTATGGCCGTCTGACTCTGTGTGTGTGTGTGTGTGTGTCACATACAACCAATACACGCATATCACACACTGTTAATGCACCCATTACAAATATCACACATAGCATACATATCACACACAGTCATCACACCTACTATCACATACACAGACAACACAAACATTACAGCATACATGGATGACCGGGGGGGGGCGCTGTGAAGATTTTTCGCACAGGGCGTCTAAATACCTAAGGCCGGCCCTGGTTGTACCCATTCACAAGAAAGGTAGTAGGGAGGAGTCGGGCAGCTATAGCCCAGTAAGCCTTACTTCAGTAGTGGGGAAAGTGATGGAAACCATGTTAAAGGACAGGATTGTTGAACATCTTAAATCACATGGATTTCAAGATCAGAGACAATATAGGTTTACTTCAGGGAGATCATGCCAAACTAATCTTATTGATTTTTGTTGATTGGGTAACTAAAATAATAGATCAGGGTGGTGAAGTAGACATTGCTTACCTAGATTTCAGTAAGGCTTGTGACACTATTTCCACATAGAAGGCTCGTCAATAAACTGCAATCTTTAAATTTGGATTCCAATATTGTTGAATGGGTTAGGCAGTTGCTAAATGACAGGCAACAGAGAGTTGTACTCAACAGAGTACATTCGAAGCAAGGTCTAGTTACCAGTGGGGTACCTCAGGGATCTGTACTTGGACCCATTCTCTTTAATATTTTTATTAGTTAAATTGCAGTAGGTCTTCATGGTAAGGTATGTCTTTTTGCTGATGATACTAAAATTTGCAACAGGGTTGATGTTCCAGGAAGGATAAGCCAAATGGCAAATATTTTAGGTAAATTAGAAAAATGGTCAGAGCTGTTGGTTGTATAGGCTGAGGCATTAGCAGTAGAAAGAGAGAAGTGCTCATGCCATTGTACAAAACACTGGTGAGACCTCACTTGGAGTATTGTGTGCAGTACTGGAGACAGTATCTTCAGAAGGATATTGATACTTTGGAAAGAATTCAGAAAAGGGCTACTAAACTGGTTCATGGATTGCAGGATAAAACTTACAAGGAAAGGTTAAAAGATCTTAACATGTATAACTTGGAGGAAAGACAAGACAGAGGGATATGATAGAACCATTTAAATACATAAAGGGAATCAACACAGTAAAGGAGGAGACGTTTTATTTTTAAAAGAAGAAAAACTACAACAACAAGAGGACATAGTCTTGAATTAGAGGGGCAAATGTTTAAAAATAATTTCAGGAAGTATTACCTTTCAGAGAGGGTAGTGGAGGCATAGAATTTCAAAGGCAGATACTCTAGGCCAGGGGTAGGCAACCTACTGCACTAGTGCCAGGCACGGCACTCGAGGTGCCTTTGCACGGCACTCAAGGCTACAAGAGCCAAACAGGCTCTGGCCTGTCAGGAGTTCCAGTGAAACTTCATATATCTGCTAATATGAAAAGGTGATGAAGGACAATCCTCCATTTATGCATTGCAGAATGTAGAGGAAGTGACCTCAGATCACTTCCTCCCAGCACTTGTGAATGGGAATCCACACTGGAGTAGAGCAGCCTACAGCTTCCTGTTGCAGCTTCTGTCCTTGAGCTGTACCTGGCCAACCTGGTCCCCACAAAAACCCAGGGAAGCCTCAGAGCTGCAGAATAACCCTCCCCTCATACAAATAATACAAACACACACACAGTCCGCACAAACACAACACCACCAACAATCCACATACATGCACACAACCCCACATGCAGCCTCTCACATGCAATACCCCAAACAGCCCCACACATACACACACTACCAAATACACAATGTGACATATCCATTCACACACAATTCCACAAGTAGCCCCCATACACAGCCCAAATTCATAGGTATTATACATGATACCACAAACTATTAATGAACATACAATATAATAGCTCATATACGCACAAATACAATGATACAAAGCAAATGCAGTATAAATAGCACAAGCAGAATATGGCAACATGCACACCTCAATTTAAAGAAATCGGAATGACACGCTACGGGACATCAAAATCATATTTTGGCACAGTGCCGCTAAAAGGTTGCCTACCCCTGCTCTAGGCAATTGTCTGCCTCTTGTGTTTAGCTCCACAGAGTTAAACTACCAGGAAGTAACTGGAATAAATGGCTGACTGACAGCTGGGGAGGTGTAACAAGGTTAATCTATAAAAGTAAAATTTCTATTGAAATCAGCACTTCGATAAAATTAAGAACTAGGCCCCACTCTTGACACATAACGCCTTTCAACAAGCTAAAGTCCATTGTGTGTTCATTTAACTCTATTTAGTCACAGTAATATATACAATATTTAGGTTAGTTAGTTAGTTAGTTAGTTAGTTAGTTAGTTAGTTAGTTAGTTCTGAGAAATTACAGGTCACTTACTGATAACAATTTATGAAACTAAAATTCAATTTAGAACAAGAACAATATATCTTTTTTACATACTGTAAGTAAACTATAGGCACCCAGACCATTCATCTCATTAAAGTGGTCTGAATACGCTGTCTCTGTCCCCTTAACCCTGATATGTTTAACAAGCCTCCTGAGAAAAAAAGGCCTAACATTTTAATGGAGTTAGCTGCTTAGCATTTTTATTTTTTAGCAGTTAAAAATGCTATACATGTGGTCACCTTGGCAGACGTCTTGCCTTCTTTTAGCAAGGTGCTGGATGCATTATCAATGACAATGATGGACTGTAAGAAGAGAACAGCAAGCTCTAAATCCTTGCCTCTGCAATCTCCTGATCCCCTGCTGAAGGAGATTGGGGGGGTCTTACTCACTTATGTTTATTTCCTTCATGCTAGAGCTGTGACCTAGCTTCATGTATCCTCATCCCCCACAATAATATTCTCTGGATCTGATCTATACATAAGTGTATCACCCCCCCCCCCCCCTCCCCCTCCCCCCCCACCCCTTGCAGACCTACTCAAATCTTTACCCCAGACTTTCTGGATGCGCCCATGAGGTTCAAATATACTCAACCTCTGATCATGTAACCTTTTTTCATAAAATCCTTAACCTTATCCATAAGGCAAAAACATACAAATTCCAACCCTGCTTTTAACATTTGATACAGAGAAGTCTTTTGACAGGGTGGCCCAGTCCTTTCTATTTGATTTTGTAACAAGAAAAAAGAACATGTCACCATTAAGCAAAACATAGATAGCCGGCGGCCGCACCTAAATAAATTAGAACCCATAAAATATGTATATTTTATTTAGGCAAGGCTATCTATTTTTTGCTTGATTTACTTATATTTTCTCACAAGGTTTGGGGAATCCTTGTAAGGATTGACTGCTGCCTTCTGTTTAGTATATAGTGAGCACCTATACCTGTATTTTTGTATTAATGCTATGCCACCATTAGTCAATGATGATTATACTTTTTAACCTATCAGTTCATATGTTCCTGTAAGCGATATGGCTATTTGTCCTTGCTATTGAGCTGCACGTTAGGCAGTGATTGCGTCTGTATAAATAAACCAGTAGCATTTTATTTATGAATCGAATGGTAGTCTGTTTAGTGGCAGGAAGATTTAAACCAGTCTATTAGTGTTCTCTCCTGTTTACATGAATGTCAATCTGTTGCTCAGAATAATTATATTTCTGGTATGAAGCACTGTGTGCTAACTAGTTGCAATAAACAAAAACAAAAAATGGAACTACGTCTGAAAAAAGTTCCATTAACAGCTGTTCTTGTTTATTTCTTTTTTTGGCATGTTAACCACAAAAAATGAAAAGAATTAATATATTATCACTGTCATAAAAATAAATAAATAGAATTGCACATGAAAAAATATAACATGCAAATAGATTGTGTTAAAGCAGGACATTAGTGCTTATGCTTCTAGTAGGTCAGTTCAATCGCTATGCAGATTTAATGTCAATAATGGTCATTAGAATTGTTTTACTTGTGAATGACAACTTTACATTGCCTTAGATCAATCATTTATACTATAAAGACATCTATTATGCATAATAGAGCTTTATAGATTGATTAGGGGTAAAATGATTCTATCTAAATGAACATTTCCATATTTCTCATAACTATCTCTCCTGCTGTTGTAGATAAATGAGTATTTCCTGTTGTCATTCTTATATATGACATGCACTGTTCTCAATCTAGGGTACAATAGATGTGATCACAATGACAGCTATACAGCAATACAGAAAAAATGCTTAAATATGTATTTATTATCATTATTATTATTATTTATAACACACCAACAGATCCTGCAGCACTGTACAATAGATTTACTAACAGACAAGTATTTGCAACAAGACAAGTTGGACACACAGGTACAGAGGGTGTTGAGGACCCTGCTCAAACAAGCTTACATTCTAGAATGAGTGGGGTAAAATGGTACAAGAGGTAAGGGTACATAACATCCATGGGCACCCATGACCCTGATGCAGTTCAGTGATTGATAGGTACTAACCACTGCATACCAAGAACACCCTTACAAGACTTGCAATTTTGAAGATGCTCTGATCCAGTCAGTGAGCCATCACTATTTGGCCCTTTTCAAAGTCACTCAGTCTTTCAGCTTGCCCATTTTATCCTGCCTTCAACACATGAAATAGAAGAACTAACTGTTCAAGGTAAACATTTACTCAGTGATATATATATATATATATATATATATATATATATATATATATGTGTGTGTGTGTGACGGACACGCTAGCACTCTGACTGAGTACCTCCGCCAATCGATGCTCCTAGTACTTGCTGAGGACTCCAAGCACTCCAACCGACACCATCAGCACTGCAGACTTATCCAATCCCCCAGGACTTGGGAATAAGGACCACCTGCCTCCTCTCTCTGTAGCTCTGGCTGCAACTGGGCATCTGGGTCGGCAGGTAGAGAGACCTTGAGCCCATCTCCAAGTACCAGTTGGGGTTCCTCCCAGTGCCAATCTATGAGGTCCCCCAGGACTTGGGATTAAAGACCACCTGCCTCCTCTGCCGGTAGCTCCAGGTGCAGTTGGGGATATGGGCCGACTGCCCAGCATCACTGTGGGGCCGGTGGAGAGACTTTGGTCCTATTGGGGTTCCTCACAGGACCTGTTGGGGTTCCTCACAGGACCTGTTGGGGTTCCTCACAGGACCAGTCTATGAGGTCCCTTACTTCGGGTACCTCCGGCTGCCTCTGGGGAGAGAGGCTAACCTCCTTTCGTTGGAGGTTTATTTTCCTCGCTTTAGCAAGCAGGAACTCTTGGTCCCACTTTGCTTCTCTTTCGACGGTTACCTGGTTCCAGATTGCCTGGAAGGTATCCATAGACACATCAGGGCCATACCAGGCCACTCGCTGCCTCACCTCGGCCAGAAAATCTTCGCAAGAGTCAGAGTATGTGTCACGATTCCGGGGAACCCAACACGCTAACACACACACAGACACACACACAGAAAGTGTGCTGTACCGGTCCTTAGAGTGGCCGGGCTAAGCACACAAAGAATAGTCAGGAGACAAGCCGAGTAAGGGGAACCAGAAAACAGAATAACGAGAAACAAGCCGAGGTCAAAGGGTAGGAGAAAGTCACAAAGTCAGTATAACAAGCCAGAGGGTACGTAACCAGAAAGCACACGTTCACAATCGATACCATAAAGCAAAGACCACAACAGGGCACAGATAGACAGGAAAGGTAAGTATTTAAATCCTAGCCTGAATCCTGATTGGCTAACCACCAATCAGTATTAACAAACACACGTGGGGGATATCTATACCCCCCACTGTGTTTGTTGCACTGTAGCTTTAACGCCGGGTCACGTGAGTGACCCTGGCGCTTAGATAATAGTGCCGGCTCCCAGCGTGCAGCGTTAGACATGCTGCCGCTGGGAGGAGGAGAGGAGGACGCGAGCGGCGTGTCAAGAGGAGAGGACGCCGCTCGCTTATCGGTAAGGGGAGAGGGGACCGCGGGCGGCGACGGACCGAGGGTGAGTGCTGCGAGAGGATTGCAGCCTCCCCTCACCGCTGCCCGCGGAGCCCTGACAGTATGCTATACTTGCTTGCTCTAAGTCAATGGACCGCTGGCACTCCGACCGAGTACCTCCGCCAATCGATGCTCCTAGTGCTTGCCGAGGACTCCAACCGACACCATCAGCACTGCAGACTTATCCCATCCCCCAAGCATGAGCCAAGGCTTCAAGAAAGGGTCAAGCAGGTCTGTTTAATGAGCACACACAAGCAACAGCACTCATGCAGCAAAACAACTCCTCCTCAGAGGAAAACAAAATGACCGTTAAGTTCAGTCAGAGTTTGAATATATGACAGTTATTGGAAGTTGCAGAACTGTGCCAATACCATTTAAAGGGCCAGAACAGTATTTTAAAACACCAATAGGTCGAAATGGTGTTTCTAAGTGGCAAAATCTCACAGGGACCATAGTCATACGGCAAGAGGCTGGTAATTAGTCCTCTCCAGGCACAAGTGTCGAACGGCACTTCATCATAATATATATATATATATATATATATATATATATATATATATATATATATATATAGCAAACAATCAAAAAAGGGAGCACTCCAGGTCTTTAGTCAAGTGGAAAAAAAATGTATTACAGTATCAAAACATGATACAAGATTTTTTTTGCACAGAATTTGTATCATGTTTTGATACTGTAAATACATTTTTTTTCCACTTGACTAAAGACCTGGAGTGCTCCCTTTTTTGATTGCTTGCTATATTTGGACGCTGATTGCACCTAGGCATTTGTATTATTAGAATTTGATATAGGAGGAGTGCCTTGTTTACCTATTTTGTATATATATATATATATATATATATATATATAAAATTATTGTTGTTAATGTTAAATTTAATTTAGTTAAATTAAAAAAAAAAGAACTTTTTCAATAAAAAAATATTTGAAGAAAAATATGTCCTCTTGTCCGATTGCTATGTAAATAGTTTAAAAGAAGTTATTACTCACTGGAAATCCAGCACCGGGCGAAGCTCTCAGCGCAGCTTTCAAATCCACTGATTAGCCCAAATTAGGGACATATTGCAGCGCGGTCCTGTGTCCTTTGTAGTATATATTTGGTTTTGACCCGGCTTCCTCTCGGCTATTCTGTTTTTTGGCCCCCTTGACTCGGCTTTGTTTCTCGTACTTGTGTATTTCAGGCTTCCCTTGACCTTGGCTTGTTCTGACGTTCCTTAAAGTTTATTCTTTATTCTGGTCATTTTAAGGACCGGTTTAGGGATCTTCTTTCTGTCTCTATTCTCTCCTGGTGGGATTTCACTCTGCCTTTGGGATCAAACATTGGCATTAGGAGATGCGCATTAGAGATCCTGGGTGAAGGGGATAGAGGAGTTGAAGAGAGATATAGAGGTTAGGGTGCCTCAGACTGATCCCCAGCTTTAGGCAAATGAAAGGAGGGACATTCAAGAATACAAAAGTGAACTACCCACGCGTACGAGGCAGAGAGTCCCGAGGCCTTATCAGCTTAAAGTTACTCACATGTGAGGACTCCCTGGAGGTCGGCTGCTTTCCAAGACCTATGAGTCCCACATATCACATGTCAAGACGGGGGAAGGATATCTTGTATAACCACTAATGTTAAGCTCCTGTTGTTCTTTTCTTCCCTTATTAGGGACCTGCAAGTCCCCTGTTTGTTATTGTTCATGCCGTTGAGATCTGCGAGCCTCCAGTTCTTTCAATTATTTACTACTAGAGATACTTACTGTCTTTTACGTTTATCAATCCTGACAGGCACCTGCTCGTCGCAAAATGTATGTTGGGGAAAAAAAAAAACAACAAAAAAGATATTTACAAAAATAAAACCTCAAACATTTATTTAAAAGAAGGTTTACCAATACTTTGCACAACAGGAAAAATAAACATTCCCATTATTCTAACTGAACACCAAATATTGTGCATATTAACTGTTGTTGCTTGTGGGACCTTTACTGTCAATGAACTTACAAACAAGCCTGAATTTGAATCCAATACAGTATTTGAGAATAATATGCAAATTGTTTGATCTTCTGTTCTATGTTCAATGACCTGCACACTTAGGAAGTATCTGCCAATATAACAATCACTATGTGAGAGCACTGGGAAATGTCTGCCTCGCTCACAGTACCTCTGACTCCAGTAAACTCTGCACTGTCTGCACAAATATCTTGTAGCTCATTTCTGTCTCCTCGTAAATGGAAAAGAGTGACTTTAATTGCTACCCCTCGCTGGTTTAGAAATGCGGAACTCCAAATTATTACCCATCCCAGCTGGACAAATAATATACCGTAATTCTTTTGCTGGAAACAATGTGAAAAACAAATCACACCACATTTTAACTTGGCTAATTACGTAGCCATAAACCTTCTGCAGGCATATTAAATTTTACTTTATGTTCATACTGATAGCTCTTATATTTAAAAAGTTGGCTGACTTAGGTGTTGTTGTTATTTGCGAACTACAATTCCCTTCCTGTTCAGTCAGACTGTAGCATCATGGGAATTCTTGTTTGTAAACATCTGAGATGCCAGTTAACATCATTGTGCTGTATATCTCCCTTATTATAGTGTAAAATGTGTTTGATTCTGTATAAATAAATGCGTTTAGATTATAAATATGTGCAACCTTTCCATACAGTATATTTATTGTTACATTTAAATGTTTTGGCATCTGATACGCCGTTAGTAATGTGTGAAACTGGGAAGTTGCTTGATGGGCTCTCATGGGCTGGAGCCTCATGGGGGCTCCTGAAAAGTCCTGTTTTAATTTTTACCCTAAGTCTCTTAAAATGTGCTATTGATCGTGTTATTTCTTTTTGAATGTTGTAAATTGTACTACTGATAAGTAATACTTCAAATTCTAAATTTCTTAGAAACTCTTCATACTGATTCTTTTAGTTATGTAATTACAAAATATGTAATTATGTAATGATATAATATAATATACAAGAGTCTGAGCTTTGAATAACAAACAAATATTGAGTGGAAGGGACCATAAATGTAACCCTTTGGCTAGAGCCATTGGTCTTTTTGGCACCTAGTCTCGCCAATGCTTTAGGACACCAATCATGAACATGCTTATGACCCAATCTCTCTTTTTTCTATTTTTATTGGTCACCAATGTGTATATGACATTTAAACTCAAAGGACACAGTGAACAAGTCTACTCGAATACATTATCCTTTAAAACAGGATCTATTACCAGTTTTAAATATTCTTTAACTGTTTCTTATTAGAAACATGCAGTGAATGAAAATTTGTGCTCTCTCTTTAAAGAAATATTCTCAATAATCACCACTCAGCACAGTGAACATTCAGAATTGCTCACAGAAAATACAATCTACTTGGTAAATGGGAAAGTCGCAGACAACTCAAAATATGACTGAATCCAGTTATTCTGATAGATAACCCCCATCATAAATATCTGATGAAACAAGTGTTATTTATTTCCCAAAAAGTTTCTGGGGAAAAATCCTATAAAAAAATGTGTATACTAGTACAGTGGAATATAACAAAAACATATTATGCAAATATTTATTTTTATTGAGTATTTATTTTTTCCTTATAGGACAATATTATATCATTATGTTTAATTATTTTTATATGAATGCAGTTACCAGGTCTGCCGCTACCATTAGTTGAATAAGGTATTTGTAAGGAACACCAGCACCCAGACACTTTATGAGCATGTGAGGACATTTGCTAAATAACAGCCTGGGCCACTGCACGTTTATACCTCATCTACCTCAGTTTAACCCACAACGAGCTTTAGTCTTCTTTTTTCTGTCAAATTTTCTGTCTCTTTTCCTATTTCCATTGGTCTTTTTCACATAATAGCTTACTGTTGTCATCATACCTGTCTCTTGCGAAGATCTGTGAAAGTGATATCTTTTCTGTGTTCTGATGCACACCCACTCATCCCTGGCTTCCTGGTGCCTCATTATGACATCATATATGACATGGAACCCTAATATTGGTCTCCTCTTATAATGTCAATCTTTGTGGTGCTTTGTTATGAAGTGCACACACTGGTGACATCATGGCTCTCTGTAACCAATCACAAGCCAGAATACAGTATATATACTTCTGGGTTGTCCTTGTTTGCTTGCCCTGTCGTGGTTTCTGTTTACCCGAGAGTGTGTTATATATTACTTATTATTTAGTTTTCTGACCGTGGCTTGTCTGACCATTCTTGATCTCGGTAACCCTGATCTTAGCTTGTTTCTTGTTTCTGTGTACTTCTGTCATCCCTGACCTTGGTTTCTTAATGTTTATTCTGTGTCTGCTTGCAGACTTTCTGACTATAAGCTCAGTACTAGCCCAGCCACTCTAAGGACCTGTACTCATACCTTCCTTGTATACACCTAGGTTTGTGTATTAGGATCAGGCAAGTTCTGATAACTGTTAGGTGGATCCACAATGTCTCTGTGTTGAGGACTGTTTGTCAGGTGGCTCTGTGTGTGTGGTTGCTGTGTGTAATCTATGAGATGCGTGTGACTATGTGTAATTGGTGTGGGTAGCTGAAGGCAATATGTTTGGGGAGGCTGTGTTTTTTCCCAACTACTCTTCTTGCCTATTAGTCTGGACATATACTCATATAAATAAAGTTTGATCCAGCCCGAGCTATGCATTACTTATTTTCTTTTTAGTGAAATATAAATGAATCCGGCTTTAATTCTTGGTAGAAATGTACAGAAATCTGGCACAAACCAACTGGAGTTCTACGAAAAATGCATGGATCTGAAGTAACTTGAAAAAAGGATTAAAACTCTTTACTGCTCCTTGGGTAAAAAACTCCATTCTTTATTCATGAAAAATTACAAGTTAAAAATTTCCACACATAGCAGTGTAACCGAGGCTCCCATCCTGTTGCTGCCAATTAATCCATAAGGCTACGCGTTTTGTGCTGCACTTTCTAAAGACCCCATTAATCAAGTATGCAACTATGCACTGATATAGCAAGCAAGATCCACACAGCTATGTGTAGAAAGAGTCATCGCTTCAGACATATCAAGCGAATCAATCCTAAAATCCAGAACCAAGGCCAAGGACCTTGGATCCCTAATCTGAATCAGGTTCACAAATCAAGCTCATAGCAGTTAAGAGTCTCATGCACAAGATAATAACATAAAAAATAACCTATATATATATATATACATATATATAACATAAATAAGCAAGATAGTGAGATGTGTATGAATAATCACCATAACTACCTACACAAATAAAAATACTGAAAATATATACAGATTTTAAAACTAAAACTGCAATCCCAAAGGATATATCTTATACAGAAAAGGGCACATCTATCACACAGCTCACCAGGTATTCATCATGCCTGCACAGATACGATCATCACACTCTATTTCAGAGCAAGTTTAATGTTGGTTCCATAACGAGTGTAAACTGATGGCCTTCAGTCAATGAGTAGTGTCTAATACTGGAATGAGGTTGTATAATAATGCAGACATGTGAATGTCAGCTTTATCAGTTCAACTGAGGCAGGAAAGGAGTTAAACCATTCCTAAACACTTTAACAGGTGGCGCAGTAAGGGTTATGGTGTCTAAATTGTCTCTTTAATAACACTGTTACTAACAAATTACCATCATGACCTTTTCTAGTAAATTAATTTTACTTCTGAAAAGTAGATTCTAGACTTTTATTACCACAAAGGTTGTTGAAAAGTCACGTTTTGTAGTCAACATTTGTTGGAAAGATGCATTTGACAGTAATTGGTTTGACCATGTCCCTGAATGTCGTTCTGCTATATTCTTTCTGCTACACATTTTGCAATATGGCCATAAAATTGCTAGTAAGTAGCCTAATATGTGTCTTGATTTACAGTTACGGTATCTAGGTTGCATTGAACCAGAAAAGCTTTTCATGTAATCAACACAACTGTTTTAAAATGTGATTTTATCTTTGTTTTTGAACAAGGAAGTTATAAAAACAAAAAAAGAAAATTATGTTATAGTATCTCTAAAACATATCACAGGTCTCCAGGAACTGTCATGAAACTCTGAAGGCAGCTGAGATCTTCACAAATTTTTTCACGTACATTTGCTTTAAATTTACATTCCATTCAATGCACATGACAGGTGAGAGAGATGATTGAGAGCTGGAGCTCTAAAAGGGTACTATAGGCAGGGCCAGCGCAAGGACTTTTGGCTACACTGGCGAATATGCAGTTTGCCACTCCCGCTTTGCAAAAAAAAATAAGCATCTTAATCTGTGTTTCTCATAACCCCCCTTTTGAAATTCTTTTCACTCTTTCCTTCCCAAACTCCATGACAGGTGCATTGTCGCCATATGGGCTGGAGGAGCTGACCATTACCTTTTTCCCAACCCACACCAATAAAACACTGACATTTTAAGGGTATGGGTCAATATGTCCACAGCTTTTATTTATGATATATAATAATAATAATAATAACGATAATATATAAATAACATAAAAGTCATTGCCCACCCCCACATCCTCAGCCATCCAACATTATCACTTTTCCACATCAATTTGCAAGGCAATGACCCATCATATATAACATAACATTGTATAACAATCCATAAGTATGACAAAACAAGATCCAACATTTTCCACACGATCCTGGCAGGGGATATACCTTGATACCCCTACACCACCTGGGTTCTAAACTACCAACAAGCTCGAAACCACCAACACCTTACCAACAGGTAACCAGTCCATATTGAAACAGCCAACTCACTACTCTTGCTGTACGCTTCCTTAAGCAGGCCCGTTACCCCCTTAACTTTCCTTCCACTAGCCCGCCTCTGTGACCAAGTGGGTAGAATAAAAACCCAACACTAAAGGGAGGGACCAATTCAGCCTGGTAAATCAATTAGTAATGAGGTGTTATAAAATGGCCGACATTTACATCAGCCTACCCAGAATCCTGATCTGTCAATCACCAACCCTGCTCCACCTAAGCCCGCCTCCAAGCCCTGTCAAGGCCCCTTCTGCTAAGCTGAACTTTCTTCTTGGGGCTACATTTGTCTCTCTCTCCTCCTTTCTCTCCTATACACCTTCCTTTTGTGTCAATCATTCCATCCACATTTGCACTTTTTGTACTCCCCTCTCCCTCTTTTTTTTTTGCTTGCTTTTATCCCATGCTGCCTCTTCTCCTGGCTTCATAGCAGACTCACCACTAGTTCCCATGCAGTGCTCGTTCGTGTTTAGAGGAGGCAGGTCATGATGTAAGATAATATTCCAGGACCCTGGCATGTGAATGCTTAAAGGACAACTGCCAATTCAAAACTATTTTTTAATATAACAATTGTTTTATCAAGTTTTGAAAGGAAATAGATTTGTTTTTTAAATTAAGTATATGCTCTGGCAGGTGGTTTTGCGTTACTGCACTTACACATTTATTTCTTATGAAATAAAATTCTGGTGAATACGATAGCCAACTCCTTAGAGGATGTTCCCTTAACTAGGGGTACGAAATGAGCCACCTTAGAGAATCTGTTATCATGAGGATGACCGTATAGCCATTAGAAGGTGGTAGGTCAACAATAAAATCCATTGATACATTAGACCAAGGCCTATAAGGTATAGGCAAAGGATGCAATAACCCACAAGGAACTCTACGAAAATACTTAATGCGAGCACAATTGACACAGACTTGCACATACTCTCTGCGCATACTGGGCCACCAGAAGTTTCGAGACAAAGCAGAAAATGTTTTGAATATACCAGGATGTCCTGCCGTCTTAGTATCATGAAAAAGGGACAATAATTCATGCCTTTCAAGAGGAGCTACAAACAGTTTATCAGGAGCTGTACCTATGGGAGCATCTTTTTGCTTGGATTGTATGTCTTTCAACACAGACAAAGAGATAGAAAGCAGGATGATCCTCTCAGGGGGAATAATAGGGGTGAGGTGCATCTCTTGGGTGTCTGCAGTCTCAAATTGTCTAGATAGAGCGCCCACCTCAGAGGCATCAACTTCCAATATAAATGACAAGGAAGAGTTTTGGTGTTTCAAAATAGGAGCTGAAGAAAACGCGGATTTAAAAAAATGGAAAGCCAAAAGTGCTTCAGAGGTCCATGAATATGAATCAGCGTCCTTTTTAGTTAAACGGGTGATAGGTGCAATGAGGAAAGAAAAGTTCTTAATAAACCTTCTATAATATTTGCAAAGCCAACAAAGCACTGGATGGCTTTTAGTCCGTGTGGAAGGGACCAGTCAATGACTGCAGAGAGTTTCTTAGGATCTATACAAAAACCAGCAGAATACACTAGATAACCCAGGAATTGCACCTCAGTCTGATGAAACAGACACTTCTCTAGCTTGCAATAAAGACCATTAGCTAAAAGTGTCTGTAGTACTCGTTTGACATGAATGTGGTGTGTATGCAGGTCAGGGGAATAAATCAGAATGTCATCCAGGTAAACAATGACAATAGAATGTATAAACTCCCTTAACACATTATTGATGAAATCCTGAAACACTGCTGGAGCGCTACAGAGACCAAAGGGCATCACAGTGTATTCATAGCCACTCCTAGTGTTAAAGGCGGTTTTCCACTCATGGCCCTCTTTGATACACACTAAATTATAAGAACCCCTAAGATCTAACTTAGTAAAAACTGTAGCCTGTTTCAACCTGTCAAACAATTCCGTGATTAAAGGAATGGGGTAGGCGTTCATTATGGTGACTTTGTTTAAACACCTATAATCGATACAGGGCCTCAGATCACCTTCTTTCTTTGATACAAAAAAGAAGCCAGCACCAGCTGGAGAAGAAGATCTCCTGATAAACCCCTTCTGTAACGATTCCCTGATATATTCCTCCAAACATGTTTTTTTTGTGGTGACAAAGGATACACCCTACCCTTGGGAGGAGCAGTGCCAGGTAGTAAGTAAACCGTACGGTTGTATGGCCAGTGGGGTGGTAATTTATCTGCTTCACTTTTGTCAAAGACAGCTCTCATTGATATTTACTGAGAGGGTACTACAATAAAGGAGGATCTGTAGGAATATTGATAGAATTTAAAGGTGTAATCTTAGTGATGCATGAGTCTTGACATATGGTACTCCATGATTCTATCTGACCTGTTTGTACAGCCAATGATAACCCAGCATGATTTCAGAAGAGGGAGAAGAGATAACTTGAAACTCATTTTTTTTAGTATGTAACACCCCTGTAGACATAAGAATAGGAACCGTTTCGTGGGTATTCAACAGAGAACATAATAATCTACATTCTATGGCCTCAAAGGCCAAGGGTGTTTCCTTCTCCCTTAAGGGTATGTTGTATCTCCTAACTAAAGTGGAATCTATGAAATTCTCAGCCGCTCCTGAGTAGACCAAGGCATTAACCTTTCCTATATCAGTAGTGTCGTTAATAAGCAGGGAAACAGGGAGAAGCAATCTATTTAGAGGAAGTGAGGGGACTCTAATGTCACACCCAAGGCCTGTCCTCTAAGTGATCTTAGGTGCAGGAGATTTCCAGACAAACAGGACACTCTCTTTGCATATGTCCTTTCTTACCATAGTAAAGACATAGTCCCTCCTTCCTTGTAAATCGTTTTTGTGCTTCGGAAAGTTTTGTAACCCCTTAACTGCATGGGTTCTGCATCTGGAATGATAGCTGCCTCAGGACTGACAACAGCGGATGAATTAGAAATAGTAATGCGTCTATTTCTTGTTCTGGTATACTGTCTCTCCTGTATTCTATTATATATATCAATAATGTAGTCTACAAGATCTTACAAAGCAACAGGGAGTTCTCTAGCTGCTACCTCATCTAATATCACATCTGACAATCCCTCCTTAAAGGCAGAGACAAGTCCGCTATTAGTCCAATCCACTTGAGAAGCCAAGGTACGGAACTGACTAGCGTATTCAGCAACAGATCTGGATCCTTGTTTATTTCTCATTAAAACTTTAGCTGCATTTTTGGCCTAGTTAGTAGTATCAAAGGTCCTGTGAAATGCCGTCAAGAAAGCCTGATAATTATTAGCCAAAGGACCGCTAGCTTCCCATATAAAATAAGCCCACTCAAGTGCTTTATCCGTGAGCTGATGCATGAGGAACCCCATTATAGCTCTATCAGTGGGAAAAGATTGGGGGACATCTCAAATTAGAACTCTACTTAAATAATAAACCCTCTACATGTCATGGCATCACCTCCATAACTGGGAGGAGGGGTCAGATTAGCAGAAACATTATAAGAGGCTTCTGAAATAGGGGATACTGGTTGAGGCGGTACAGACACCTGTGTCTCAGGGGTTAAACATGTAGTTCTGGCCATAAGAGCCTGAAGCGCCCTTGCAATCTGATCCATGCAATGGTCTTGCTCTTCAAACCTCACCTCGTAGGAAACCATTTTCTGTCCTAAATCTGCAGGATCCATGGCCCTATTGTAATGTTACAGAGTATAACCCTAACACGCATAGTTTAGAATAGCAAGGAACGTACAAAGGAAATATAAACATCTTACCGGGCCTTAGAGTGGCTGGACTAAATGTTAGATAGAATAAAGAATAGTCGAAAATACAAGCCGAAGTCTGGGTAATAGAGAGACAGCGTAAACGAGAATTATCCAGAGTCAGGTACACTGTAATATTTAGAAGGGCAAACAAGACAGGCAAGGGTTAAAGAGAAACTCAGAGTCAGGAAACAAAGCCAAGGTCAATATCAGAATACAATACATTAACACAAGGAATGCACTAAAGGTTACTAGGAACAGTAACCACAAGAGGGCACAGAATCTAGGAACAGGTAAGTTCAAATAAGCCTTTGTTTAATATGATTGGTCCACATCATGCCTGTCCCCCAAAACATGCGGCCACCGGAATGACATGGGCCAATGGGAGCCAACCGCAAGGTTAGGCTCCCATTTTGCCTTTATATATGTTAGAATCCTTCAACCATATGCTTGCACCTTGGGTCAGATAGTGTTTGAAAACCAACAGTTATCCCTACTTCACTCCTTGCACAGAAAAAGAGAAGACTGTAGAAAATAATAGTTGGCTTTTAAACACTGTCTGACCCAAAGTGCATGTACAGGGTGGGCTAAAATTCAGAGAAGGGTTTAACTTTTTTTTTATTAATGAACCAATTTCAATGATATTACATACAATGATTGGTTAATGTATGGAGATTTGTTTGACTAGGTACGGGTGATGGCATGATTTAAATGAGCTCCGTTTGCCGCTTCGCAAAGTATTGATTGCATTGTTCATAATATTAGTTAATGTTTGAGGCTCTAGCACTCAAATTTCTGCACGCATATTTTTGACTTGAGCTTCATGGTTTGTTTAGTTATCCCCACAAGATTATCTGAACATAGTGGCCAATTAATCTGGGAATTTCTTGAAACAGTTCTCTCAGAATGTCCACTGTGGCACTGGCTATATGGGTAGCAGCCCCTTCCTATTGAAACCACATTTCAGGACGATTTTCTTTGCGTTAAAATAATGCACCTGCCATTTTGAAAAATAAAATTCCACTATTTCTACTCGTTGTTCCTTCATGAAATTACCCATGATGAATCTATCCAAGACTCAGTTATACTTGCAACAACAAAAATATTTAACTACTAACAAATAAATTAACCTGTGAAATCAGGCTCTGAATTTGGTACACCTTGTATATGACTGAATGATCCTGTCATAGACTAAATGTAAGAATTATTTAAAACATTTTTTAGCATTTACTTCATTTTATTTATTTATTTTTTCATTTTTTATTTAAATTTGAAGAGCCGGTATATCAAATAAGATTGACAGTAGGTAATAATACAAAACAATTTAACAATAAATTATACATGTCATAATACATAAAAAGACTGAAATGGAATACATCAATATGCATCTAAAATAAGTCATCACCTGGTAAAGCACTTGTGCATTTCTTCAGTACTGTGAACATCTTCTTTAGCACCTGAATAAATCTTTAGGTTACATAGCAATCTAAATTCGGATAGAGGAATTACGTGTGGCACGTGAGTCGTTATTTCACAAAAGGTATGTATTTGCCATCAACTGTCAAAAACATTAACATATAGATATAGTGTAATCTACTCTTAAATAATTTTGGCTCCTATTTGCAGGAGAAGAATAAAAGTATGAAGTAGAGAAGAAAATAAAAGAAACAAGAGAAGATAAGAGAAGTAAAAGTAGGGTCGCCACAAAGGAGAACGGAATGGCACACAAACACTGCTGCGTGAATACACATGCTCCCCAGATCACTGTCTGTCACTCCTAAGAGGCCTTCTGCCACTTGTGGCAAAAATTATGTCAAAACATGGTCTATTTCTCCTTTCACTTCATGTTCGTCTCCAGTGTGTAACGGTACTTACCTTGTCTGCATGCCATCAGGGGTCCTCCGATTGAGCCGCGAGCACTCTTGGCGGGCCGTGAGCACCGAACTGTCTGATCAGTATTAGGAATGCTACTCGTATCGCGAGCACATTCTTAAAGGCAAAATGGGAGCCTAACCTTGCGGTTGGCTCCCATTGGCCCATGTCATTCCAATATATGTTACATGTAATGAGCTATGGGCTAGTCCCTAGGAAAAATAAAGATGTATATGTTAGTTCCTTCTGGAACTGTGTGACTTGTGTGGATTTTTAGGGATCCCAGTAACAGAGTCTTTGGACCTGTTGGCTGGCTGCACAAAATATCTAGCCCAGATGCAAAAAGAGAGATAGGCCTGAGAGCTACAAGTGTTTCTATAAAGACAGGAGCTATCACATTGCAGGCAGAAGTGCATACCTGCCTGGAAGAAGGACTCCAGAGGGGACAATACCTGCCGGGAAGGAAAGCTGCAGAGGAATAGACAGAGGGGACATTACATGCCTGGAAGGAAAGAGCTTTAGAGAGACCCCAGTCATGCTTCGGCAACTGGGGCTGAAGCATTCCTCGGTCCCCACAAGCGGCTAGGAAGCGGACTGTGCGGAGGTACTCAGTCGGAGTACAGGAGCTCTGTCACAACATTCATATCTGATTAAGAATAGCAATCTAGTGCCTAAATTCCCTATGCTAAGAATGCCCTGCTTAGTTTAAATTGTTGGGCCTGTACAGCCATGCATACATTGGATGAGTGGGATATTACCCATTGTACAGCGCTACAGAATTTGATGGCGCTATATAAATAATAAAATAATAATAATAATATTCACTTTTTCTCAAGGATATTTAAAGGGTATGCTATCTGTATTGCATATTCTATGTTTCTATTGATTATGTATGGATGTCTAGATTGACATAAGTAACAGATAGTATCAATAAGTCACAGGCAGGCCCGGACTGGCCATCGGGCACACCGGGCAAATGCCAGGTGGGCCGCGGTGGCCATGGGCCGAGGCCGGCAGGGGAGGTCCCAGGATCCCAGGAGTTTGTTAGACACAGACTAGGAATAAGAGTTTCTGGCCAGTATGACCCAATTTATATTTAATTTTATTTTATTTTAGTTAGTTGAAGAAGTGTACTAAGGAATACGAATTGGTCAGAACAAATGTTTGAGTAACATTTGGACAATCCTAGTTTTATGTTAAGATGTATTAGATTAATAAGTCATCACAATTAAGGTAAATAAGTAAAGATAAATGCTAATGAAGAGAATGACGATAATGCAGATATATTATTCTTTCCAAGTTATTTTAAAGTAAACCATTCTTCTGTTGAATGAAAAGTTTGTTACTACAAGGTGGAATTTTAGTGAAAATTATAATTATGTAAACATAATATAGTATAGTTGGTTAATAAGCCATGCCATAAAAGCGATTAACCATGCATATATAGAACAGCAATTATAAATTGATATATCTCACTCTGAAGCCCCAAAGCTTTACTTTTAACATTAGCATGCAGAAAAATAGCAAGTAATCAGCATTGCATGTGCTGCTAGCTATACAATAAAAACACAGCAGTCTGTTTGCTAATTTGAAACATGTGATCACAAAGCTTTAAATGATACATGTAGATTACAGGCAACACTACTTCCCTGGGGCTAGAACATATTCTAAGAATATTTGATATTAAATTAAATAAATGCTTGTTTCTAACTGTTTTTATGTGCCAAACTGCTACTTCAATTTCTGGTTTTAAAACCATTAACAACTGTTTTTTTTTTCTTTTTGCATCAAGTCTATTCACTAAAATGAGGCCTTGTGGCGAATTGACGAGAGAATTGAATACTTTAGACCAATTTATCCAAACTGGAAACATTCTCTAATTAAGTTATTTTTAAAACTTGGCTGCTTTGACTTAACATATGTAGTCAATTAATCAATTGTCAATTCTGCACAATTACTCTATATAACCCTGATTGTGTATAATGCAGATTCTGTTTGTGTATGACTGCATAGAGCTTGTATTTGGAGATAAGACAGTTAGTTACCTGTAACAGTGCAGTAAGACAATCCGTAATAACCAGTTTCTGGACAGATTAAATTATAATATTGATGAATTCATTTCATGCCAGGGAGAATCCTATGACTATTTAATTGCACACTGCCTCACATTATAAATGACTATAATTTATAAAAGATTTTGATTTACAAAACAAAAAATCTGTTTTATTTAATTAAAACATATGCAAGAAGAAGTTGTTGTTTTTTCTTTTCTACTTGAAACCACAAACATTCACATAATAATACTAATCAACATATTATTATTATTATTATTATAAATTGTTTAATAGAGGTGATAATGATGCTTGTAAGGATATTACATGGATGCTGTGAATGTTGACACATTGCAACATCTTGCAATAAAGATTTAAATAGAAAATATATACATGTGCTTTTGTTTTGCTAGTTAGTTTATAAAGCCCCAGATATCTTCCCCATTGCTCCAGTATTGGTGTAAACCTTGCACAATTCTAAATTAATCTGCAAGGCATTCATTCTGCTTTTTTTTTGGATCTCTATAGAAGGTCTGTATGAGGTTCTCCCAACCTTTCTTAATGTAAAACCTTTGTAGGTCAAACTTTGTGGCTATATTCTAGCAGCCATGGAGGTTGGAGTGTTCTAGGTACACATTGAAAATACTGCATGGATTCTTAAAATCTGTAATGCCCTTATAGTATAGGTGTTGACACTGCACGAAATATATATAAGCATTATGCCCTCATGCCAATACAATCATTACAATGTAGTTTGCACATTTGTACAAAATGTGTTTTCACAGAAACGCCATCAGGTTCCTTACAGCTAACCACACAACAGGGTATTTGTCCAATTTTATTTATTTATTGATTCTTTCTTTTTGAAATCATTTTTATATATGTTTAGGCAGCAAGTAACGCAGGATAAAATACATACAGTACAGTATTCCGCATACACTGTAGTTACTAAATATCTGGATGTCCAATTTTTGACAAACTCAACAAACAGGCAGATGAGATTAGAACTTGAAGCTGAAAGTAGATGTAGACAATATTGGAAAAGAAGAAAGAGACGGATGATAAAACAGAACAGTCATGAAAGATGAGAGCCATAGGACCAACTCGCCCAGGGCTAGCAAGCTCTAATGTCCTTGTAGATTCTCCCAATGAAGCTAAAATTTGTTGACTGTTGGGAGCACATTTATGACTTGAGCAGTTAGCTTATCCATCAAATAGTTATCTTTGATTTTTAGCATCAATGTCTGAATCAAAATATGAAAGCCCTTCTGGCTTTCTGTTCAGCCATAGGCATACCCTTTATTGGTTTAAATTGTAAGTATACCCAAGGTTCCAGATTACTCTTTCTACCTGAAAACTGTAATAATAGGTGCCTAATGCACTCCCAGTATGTGGCCACTTTTACAAAGGACCACCACATATAGCCATATGTACCTTTGTCACCATATAGTCTCCAACAATGATCATATGTTTTTTTTCATGTGGAATAATTTAACTGATGTGGTATACCATCTAAACAGGGTTTTGTGCGACTGTTCTTGTAGGGTGACACAAATTTGATGTTTCCTTGTCTGCTTCCTGTATAGCTTCCTAGTCTCTATCCTCCAAAACATCTCCCAGCTCGGCCCTCCATTGATTTGTGTAGTGTAGTCCTCCCCATTACTTAGTATTTTACTTGAGATGTGCGTACAAAGTGATAAGGCCATTCTGGCTTGTTTCTTTGAAACAATTTTTTAAAGAATGTCACAGTTTTATGGGCTGCTTCCTTAATACCAACTTTATTTGTGATATTCCTTATTTGTATTTATCTAAAAAAGTGTGCTAGGGTCAAAGAAGCAGCTTGATCTCCTGAAATGGGATAACTGTGCCTTTCACATACAGATGAATGAACCTTTGTCCTAAATCCCCCCAATCCTTTTTTGTAACATGGCGTAGCAGCAATCATTTTTTTTTTAAATTGATTCCTGTTATACCACCTTCCTGCAACATAAATGTATCTTAATATTTCAGATGCTAATATTTCAGATCCTGAACGAAATATTGCAAGTTTATATATAGCATATAATCTCCAAAAATATTTTTATAACCCCAATATTTTTGTAAAGGATGAACAATGAAATTTTACTTTTTTTTCAAGCATTTCTGAACAGCAATCTATATATGAAATTGTTATATTACACATTTGTCTTAAAAAGACAAAACTTGACACTGTATGGTTAATATCATTCATACAATACTGTTTTACACTACTTGGAAAAAAAGGAGAATGAAGGAAAAAACATTTTTTTATTACCAAACAATAACATTACTACAAAACATAATGCAATTATAACACTGTTCATTTAAATTCATTACTTAACTTTCGTCTTGAAATCTAATTAAGTAGCCTGTCTTGGATTTTCTTGATTGAGGGGGTAATCATCATTTATAAGGAATACTGATTTAGGTCATTTAAATTACTTTATTATATGTGTGACAAACTCCCCTCTCCAAGTGAGTTTGCCACGAGCTCCAGGAGGAGCCTGCTTGCCAGCCATCAGCCCACAGACTATGGGCCCTGTAGGGAAACCTGTAAAAGACTACCGAACTTGACCGACTGTTAGCACTAATTTCCCTGGAACTGTTTTGGTCATGGGGCCATGCTTGCGGTCGGTCAAAACTATGACTTCCAGGAAATTCCTGAACCCCTGAACCGGTCTGGTTGATATTTGGATATGTTGTTCACCCAGATCGGGGCTATTTGTGGGTTTTTAAGGTACTTTTTGGGGTTTCATAAAATTGTATGTTTTTTCTTTGCTTGGGGATAATTAGGTCAAATTAGTACAGTTCCTGATTCAATTATCTCAAAAGCACAGAGGAGGGATTCTATTGTTTGTGTATGGGAGTGTCTCACTGTATGAATCTGTTTTTATTGCTTTGTTCACTTTGTATCCCTTTGTCCAACAAGGTCCACCTGGGTGTCGCCCTTGTTGGGAAACTTGCATAAAAGGCCAGTGTGCCTCCATTAAAATCCTATTCCAGCTTACACTCCAAAACTGTGTGTTGTCCTGTTATTGGAGGGAAAGAAGATTTACTCCTGTGTCTGCTGTTCCAGCTTGCGGGAGACTCAACAGGGAAAGTCCTTGTAAGGACTAGAGCTAATTCCCCATTCAGTTCCAGAGCTCCCAGGACTGAGTGTCGTCCAGTGTCTGGGGGTGTCAGAGCTAATTCCCCATTCGGCTCCAGGAAGGGGATGGCAGTCAAGCCACAGCGACTGAGGGCAAGAGTGCTGAGGTTTTACCCACTGTTCCAGCTAGGAAGCAGTCCTTGGCAGAGGTACCCAGTCGGGGTACCAGGGGATCCGTTACAATATGCCTGAGAGATGTGATATGAAGCCTGTGTCACTATACTCGCATCTTCTGCAACCTCTCCAGAGCAATATCCATTCACTTGATAGCACTGTCATTGCATTATAGTTATCTTTTTTTTCACGTAGTTTACAATACAATTTTGAATTTAGATAGTCCATTTACAACTAGCTGAATGGAATATCTCAGATTTTGGCTTACAGTATTAAGTTTAGTTTTTACACACATACTCTACATTAAAAGGAATGTGTGGCTCTCTAAATTGTAATGATAATCCTCAATACGAGCAGTGCCCGTTGACCCTCCATGTTCTATAATATATTTTCATAGAATTATGAGAATTGTATTCCTTGAAAATATGTAGGGCAAAGATTGGAGTACTATCACAATAAATCTCCCAAATGTGCATCACTGTTCTAATTAATTAAATAGAAAGAAGTTCAAAAATATGCTCCTCAGTATAAAATGACTAAGGAATTTGAGTAGACTTGTAATTGTTCTTTACGTTGGTAGATATTTGTTTTCATATCTTAATATTGTCTTAGAAGCCAATAATCTTAGTATACCCTTTTGGGTGGACGGCTTGTATGTTTTTCCTTGTAAGACAGATGTAAGATAATCCTTCTGGGGAGAGAACTAAGCATATACATTTGCTGAAGTTGTTTCATATAACACTTGGTTATCCAATTTCAAGCAGCAAAACTCCTTTACTTTTACAGTATATCTTACACTACATGTACACTTTATAATGTTTTTAATGTTTTTTTTTTTCTTTAATAGGCTAAGTTTGGCCTAATTTCATGCTGCCCTTGACCTTCAAAATCGAATAACGAATACCAATTCCTCCCATCTTAAGCTACTAAAAGGAAGATTTATAAAGGCAAAACACACTATTCTGGGTGCAAAGTGCTACGTACTGAGAGACATTCTGTTGGTTTCCATGGTGATTGGTCTTATTAGCACTGAATACAACCTGTTTTGCCTTGATAAACTTTCCATTCGATGTTATATAGGATTTTCCATTATAAAGTTGATCAACTTCAAATGAAAGACTTAGGCCACATTACATCTTCTCTATTACATGGCTACATATTAATATCAGAAAGAGCAATAGTCATTTTTGCAGTATGTTTGATGGATGTTTTATGGCTCAGTGGATCTTTAGCTTGGTAAATACTATGTGTGGGTTTATCTGCAAGTGTAGGATGTACAGAAAGTCTGGTGCATGTCCTGTGTAATATCCCAATCTGTGTGACACCTGGAGTGTTAACAGATTTACTGTATTTTGAATTAAACACCTGGCCTGATTGTGCAGCTGCTGTGAATAGAAAAACAGCTAAAGGAAAGTGAAAGGTTTTGGGCTGTAGATTTTAGAAAATACATTCACTGAACCTGTAGATGTATTGGTAAAAACATAATCTCACACAAGTCAAAACCAAATTTCTGCACCAAGTATCAATGCTATTTCTAAATCAAATACGTAGCTGTGAATTGTGTGATCAATGTACCTCAGAAACCTGCAGAAGAGCCTAGCAGTATTCACAGGGGTCCACCTTCTCTACTCAGTGTGTAAAGGTTTACCCCAAGCACATGTGATTTGAAGAGGCCATTTTGCCTGGACTCTGTGTATGCATCGTTTCACTTTGAAATGCTGCTCATATAAAGATCGAACCCTTAGCTGGCGGAGGTGTAACTCCACCTCAGGCACTATATCAAAAAGTGCAAAACAAAACAGAAAAAGAAATACTAATTGTGTGTTCCTATTATGGAAGTCCAAAAGAGTAAAAAAGGTAGGTAAGGAAATTAAAACTTAACCTCTATTGATCTTATATAATATAAAAAATTGTAAAAGATAGAAACAACTGAAACGAAAATGTGGAAGGTATCTGAGTGGTGTAGAGGTAACGAACTACCTACCTACCGTTTTCTACTCTTTTGGACTTCCATAATAGGAACACACAATTAGTATTTCTTTTTCTGTTTTGTTTTGCACCTTTTGATGTTTGACTATTCGGGGTTACCCCCCTTTTTTCTTTCTCCTGAGTGTTCCTTCTTCTCACACTGACTTGTGTCTCTCTATAGTTGTTAGTTCCCCCTCAGGCCCTAGTTCCGGACTAACTAATGTAAATTTTAATGTCAATTCTAACGTAATTTCTGTGCAAATTGTTTTGCACAGAATGTCAGATATTGGCAGAGTGGTCAGCTGATTTTCTCAGGGACTGAATGTTGACTGCTGTGGCTTCCAGCTTCTGCAGTTGGACCACCAGGAAGTGTTGGAGCCTGGCAGGGCCCTGTTAAGGGGTAAACCATTGCTAAACATTTTGCAGTGGAACTGGGCAGGGTTCTGGTATGATGACTGGATTAACCCTCTGAATTGTATTTTTATGTTGTGGCACTGGCCTTGGAGAGAAAGTCATCCACTTACTAGAGGATGGATTATGTTGGAACTACACTAATCAGGCCCAAAATTAACACCACCTGCCTAATATTGTGTAAGTCCCCCTCGTGCTGGCAAGAATATTTTAATGCATCGAGGCATGGACTCCAGAACATGTCCTGTGGATTTTGGCGCCAAAAAAATTAGCAGCAGATCCTTTAAGTCCTGCAAGATGTAAAGTAGAGCCCCCATGGATCAGATTTGTTGCTTCAAAACATTTCAAAAATGCTCAATCAGATTAAGGTAATTTGGAGGCGAAGGTACCACCTTGAACTCTTTTTCATGTTCCTCAAACCATTCCTGAACAATTTGTGCAGTGTGGCAGGGGGCATTATCCTGGTGAAAGAGGCCACTGCCATCAGGGAACATCATTGCAATCAGGGGCGGGCAGGGAAGGGGGGCAGGGAGGCAATTGCCCCCCAGGTCGCCCTAAACCCAGGGCCGCCCACACCCAGCAAAAAAAGGAAAAATCTGAATCCCCTGCTTCTGGCTGAGGAGTCAGATTTTTCAACTTACCTCACTCTTCCTGCAGTCTGCAGTCAGTGGAGTCGGCCGGCCTCTCCTGATGATGTCAGGAGGAGGGGGCGTGACTTCCACTGCTCTTCTCACAGGACCGCTGGGGAGTCTGGGAGAAGAGCAGAGGAAGTCACGGCCCTCCTCCTGACATCATCAGGAGAGGACGACTTCACTGGCTGCTGCTGGTTGCTGCTCCTGTTGGCTGCTGTCCACCCCTCCCTGGCCTAAGGTAAGACTCGGGGAGGGGGGAAATACACTTTAGTGTTTTTTTTGTTCCCCTCCTCAGCCCTGTCCCCTGCTCAGTCCCTGTCCCCTTAGTCAGCCCCTGCCCCCTCCTCAGCCCCTGTCCCCTCCTCAGCCCCTGTCCCCTCCTCAGCCCCTGTCCCCTACCTCAGCCCCTGTCACCCTTCCTCAGCCCTGTCCCCTTAGTCAGCTGCTGTCCCCCCTCCTCAGCCTCTGTACCCCATCCTCAGCCCCTGTCCCCTTAGTCAGCCCCTGTCCCCTCCTCAGCCCTTGTCCCCTCCTCAGCCCCTGTCCCCTCCTCAGCCCCTGTCCCCTCCTCAGCCCCTGTCCCCATCTCAGCCCCTGTCCCCACCGCAGCCCCTGTCCCCATCTCAGCCCCTGTCCCCATCGCAGCCCCTGTCCCCATCGCAGCCCCTGTCCCCATCTCAGCCCCTGTCCCCACCTCAGCCACTGTCCCCATCTCAGCCCCTGTCCCCATCTCAGCCCCTGTCCCCACCTCAGCCTTAGTCAGCCCCTGTCCCCACCTCAGCCCCTGTCCACACCTCAGCCCCTGTCCCCACCTACCCTTCGTCAGCCCCTGTCCCCTTAGTCAGCTCCTACCTCAGCCCCTGTCCCCTACCTCAGCCCCTGTCCCCTACCTCAGCCCCTGTCCCCCCTCCTCAGCCCCTGTCCCTCCTCCTCAGCCCCTGTCCCCCTAGTCAGCCCCTGTCCCCCTAGTCAGCCCCTGTCCCCTACCTCAGCCCCTGTCCCCTACCTCAGCCCCTGTCCCCTTGGTCAGCCCCTGTCCCACCCGTTCCCTGCTCCTTTCCCCCTCTCAGCTCCTGCCCCCTTCCTCAGCCCCATGTCCCCCACCTCAGCCCCATAACATCCCCACTACAGCTCCTCTCCCCCAATTGCAACCCATATTACCCACACCACAGCCCCTTTCCCAAATTGTAGCCATCAACTTGCTTCAGCCCCTATCCCCCCGTACATTTCCTAAACCCCCAATTACAGCTTATACCCTCCACTACCACCCCCTGTCCCCCACTACAGCCCTGTCCCCTTACTCAGCCCCTGTCCACTGGTTTTAAAAGTGTAAAGTTTGTGTGTGTTTGTATGAGTATGTCTGTGTGTATGAGTATGTCTGTGTGTGTCAGTATGTCTGTGTGTGTCAGTATGTCTGTGTGTGTCAGCGTCAGTAAGCCAGTATGTCTGTGTGTGTGTGCGTCAGTATGTCAGTATGTCTGTGTGTGCGTCAGTATGTCAGTTTGTCTGTGTGTGTGCATCAGTATGTATGTGTGTGTGCATCAGTATGTCTGTGTGTGTCAGTATGTCTGTGTGTGTCAGTATGTCTGTGTGTGTCAGCGTCAGTATGCCAGTATGTCTGTGTGTGTGTGCGTCAGTATGTCAGTATGTCTGTGTGTGCGTTAGTATGTCAGTATGTCTGTGTGTGCGCATCAGTATGTATGTGTGTGTGCATCAGTATGTCTGTCTATGTGTGTGCCTGTATGTCTGTCTGTGTGTGCATCAGTATGTCTGTCTATGTGTGCAAGTATGTCTGTCTATGTGTGTGCCAGTTTGTCTGTGTGTGTGTCAGCCAGTATGCCTGTGTGTGTGTGTGTCAGTATGTCTGTCTGTCTGAGTCAGTATGCCTGTAACAGTGTGTCTTTCTGTGTGTGTCTGTGTGAGTACCAGTATGTATCTCTGTGTGTGTGTCAGTATGTCTGTGTGCAAGTATGTCTCTGTGTGTGTGCCAATTTGTCTGTGTCAGCCAGTATGCCTGTGTGTGTCAGTATGTCTGTCTGTCTGAGTCAGTATGCCTGTAACAATGTGTCTTTCTGTGTGCCTGTCAGTGAGTGTGTGCGTGTGCCTGTCAGTGAGTGTGTTTTTTTTTAGTGTGTGCCAAATCAGCAAGTGTGTGTGCCTGTCATTGATTGTCTGTTTAGGTGACTGCTCCCCCCCTCCCCCCCCCACACACACACTTTCAATCACATGGGAAAGGTGTTTTTACTCTCCTCTTGGTGCAATGGGCCACTTGACTGGATTTGCCCCCCAGGCCTAAGGGTGCCAGCCCTCCCCTGATTGCAATGAAGGGATGTACATGGTCTGCAACATTCGCTAGGTAGGTTTCAAAGTAACATCCACATGGATGTCAACACCCTAGGTTTCCCAGCAGAATTTTGCCTAGAGCATAACACTGCCTCCGCCAGCCTGCCTTCCTCCCATAGTGCATAATGCTGCTATAGCTTCTCCAGGTAAACAATGGACATGTACCTGGCCATCCACCAGATTTTATAGAAAATGTGATTCATCAAACCAAGCAGCCTTGTTCCATTGCTCCATAGTCCAGTTCTCATGCTCATGCCCCCATTAAAGGTACTTTCAGAGGTGGACAGAGGTCATCATGAGCACTCTGACCAATCTTTACACAGAAAACTTCCAGTGAAAAAAACTGTGATCTGATGATGGTCATCTCTTAGAAAATGTATGTCTAACTTTTTAACACACTAACACATCCAACCTTCTGCCATCTACCTTCCTGGTAGAGTTGCTACAGTAGTTCTACCTGGACATTCTAGTAGCCAAGCCAAGGTAGCAAGTGCATCTGAAAGGGTTTTAATATTTACCTTCAAGTGTGGAAAACATATGTTATAGTTTATTATCTCCCATAAATCTCCAGCATCCAGTGAGTACCAGTCACTTAATGTTTAGTTTTGTAGTTCGGACAAAGTCAGTCGCTACAAATTATATTTCTAGCCAATGTGGCAATTATTGATGTGGTGGTAAACGATCATCACAAGTCTGGAAATGAGTCCACAGAGTCAACTGGAACACCTTTATCAATCTACATAATTATTATGTTTGTATAAATCAATATATTAGTTACAATTATTATAATTATGTTTAGATCAGTATAAATTAAATCATTACCATTAAGTTTTCCAGACTTTCGTAAGCTCATATATCATGGTTATTATTTCCTTAATGTAATTATGCACTCACTCTGAGCTAATACCAGTAGCAATAATAGGAAATACTCATATCTGAATATCACAATATTTTCACAAGGATTCCGACATTCCTCATCTTTTTCTCAGGACCAGGCTATTAGCAAGAATCTCTTAATTAAATCCATAGACTCAAATGTAATCCTGTGGGGATTTATCAGTATCCAGTAACGACTGACTCCCTGTGGGTATATGAAAGCTAGCCTGTGTCCTATTCACTGAATACAAATGTCCGGGGTGGGGTACATTCAACATGCTATGCAAACTCAGGGATATTCACTAAACTGGGAATTTATAAGGGAATTTTAAATGCTGAGTTGAAAAATGTTTCCTGTTTTGGTTATATTAGCCTAGAATGTGAAATTCCGTAGTCAATTTCATACAGTTACTGGTTGAATATTACCATCATGCCTTCTGTAAAGCATTCCATTTTAATAACAATCAAAGTGACAGAGTCTTTCAAACACAACCAGTGCTTTGGACAGTGTTGCATTAGTTACTAAAATTATGTATTGTCTACAAGTTGAGAGTGGCAGATCTGCCTTTATGTTATGATTGTACGTCTGGAAAAAGAATGTCGCTTTTTGTGTTACTTTTACTACAGGTACTTTGTCTTGCTCCGGCATCTGTTTACTTCTTTTTTCTGCTCTGCAGCTTTACAAGTTCTATTTGTGTGCAGGGGAAGTGTTGAAATACTACTTTGTGAGGGGCATCGCTCAGACGAAGCACAGAAGCCTGGAATGAAAGGCAATGACAACAACTGTAATGAGCAGCGAAGAGGCAGGCTATGGCAACATCACTCAGACAACCAGTGCAAGCGACAGATTACTGTACTGTGTATCGTGTAAAATTTTACAGCCATAGCATGCATTGTAATTTGTGACACATGCTTTAGTTAATCCTGGCAGTATGTAGAGAATGATTCTAGCTCAATTACTGTTTACCAACCTCTTGCAAATGATAAATATGCTGTGTGGTAAAAGTACTCAAGGATGAGGAAAGCATATTTAACATTTCCTCACTCTCTGATGAATGCAATGAACTAAAATGTTTGGATGTGTTGTATAACACGTACAGTCACTAGCAGCAAAAGCATTTAAAGTAACATTAAAAAATAATTATTAATTGTGCTCCCCCCCCCCCCCCCCTCAAATGTAAATGCTAAAATGATGTGCTTTAACAAATATACTTGCTGTAGGGTTGCTAGCTTTCATGCAAAATTATACCAGACATGCTAATTTGCATAATTCATCTATATATGTTACATTACAGGGTGTGAAATAAAAGAAAATATTAAACACATTTGGAAGGGGAAAATTCCTGAAATCATGAAAACTTTATTTACAATTTTTTTTTCCCTTTACAGAGGGACTGCACTGCAGTTCGGGAGATTGAACCGATGAGCCTGCCTTCCTAGGTGCCAACTCAATAAACCCAGAGGAAGACTGTCTGCATCACAACCCTTTGTGATGCAGGGAGTGAAAGAGAAGGGAATCTAGGGGAGGAATCACAACGTATTGCATGTCAGCAGTGATAGACCATGTAGTCAGTGCCATTCGTGGCTGTCAGCCACAGGGGATGCCTGCTACCATCATACTGGCCCTGCATCTGTCCTCGGCCTCTTTAGTTGCCTGAGACCTATGGAATTTGTAAAAAAAATATTACACAGACTGCACCCTAGTAGTGTACCCATACTGGCCTACTTCACGTTTTTAAAATGGCTTCATGTATGTGTCTTTGTTTATGAATGTATGCTTTTGTCTATGTCTGTCAGTTTGTAGTAGTTTGTATATGTAGTGGTGTGTGTATCCTGTCTCAGTGTGTATCAGCTTTTTACTGTATGTACTTTATGTTTGCGTGTCGTGTGTGTATACTGTTTTTTGTATGTTTGTGGCAGTTTCCCACTGTGTATAATGTATGTGTGTATAGTGGTGTGTGTCTGTGTGTATACTGTGTCACAATCATTTTTGCTTTACTCGTTTTATAACCAGTGCTCATGTCTGGCTGTATTTTCTTTTGTTAATGGCAGGCTTCCCCTCTTTCAGGAATTTCAAGCCTGCCAACATCTGTTACATGGTGGTTGCTGCATGTGTTTTCACGTGTACTTTCACAATTACAGGCTTAAGATATTGTTTTACGCACTCACATGTAGGTATCCAGTGCCATATTAATTGGTATTTGCCTTTTGTGCTCAGACCTGCTTAAATGTTGTTTATTTACTAGCTGCATCATATTCGTTTTCCTTCCCAGTGCTTTGTTCTCATGTTTTATTTATGATGATAAGTAAGATATCGCTCTATTACTAGATACTTGCCTGTCTAATTAAATTAAATGCTTATACCACCAATCATAGCATTTGGCAAACTCCTTGTTCTTGCACTCTTTCAGCCTGAATACCATTTAGTTTTAGTTATATTTTAGTCATTTTAATTATTATCATCTAGTTTTAGTTGACTATCATGGAATTTTAGTCAATAAAATGTACAATAGATTTAGTCAACTAAAATCTGTTGGGTTTAATTAAAGTGTAATGCATTATTTAAAGGGATGTATTCCTGGCAATACCGATCCCTCTGCCTCCCCCTTCCCTTGCGCCCCCTACTACCCGGTAAATAAAGGGTTAAAAACACTTTAATTACTTACCTTATCCCAGCGCCGATGTCCTCGCCGTTGAGTCGAAGCTCTGCCGCCCCGCCCTCTGTCCTGCGACAAGTGTGGTCTAATGCGCATGCGCAGCAAATGCTGCGCAGCAAATGCTGCGCGTGCATTAGACCTCCCCATAGGAAAGCATTGAATCAATGCTTTCCTATGGGGAAAAATCTGACACTGTAGGTCCTCTTGCAGAGCATGAGGCGGTTCAGCGTCAGATAATGGACCAAAAGTCAGTTTGGATTCCGGAAGCTGGGCTTCGCTGGGGGGGGGGGGGGGGAGGGCAGAGGGGGCCATGCCCCCCCCCCCTCCCCACATCATGCAGTGCCCCACCCCAATTGAAAGTGAAATCGGGAGTCTCCCTTCACAAGCTGCAGCATCACTGTTATTGTGGAACTATGTTCCACCTTTTTCTCAACATGCGGCCAAAGGGGTAACTGTGCTGGAAGAACTCCCTCCTGGGTTACAGAGAGCAGCTCTGCACAGAGGCATCTAAGCAGCTGCTGGTAAGTGTGAGTCAGTCAGTGTCTGTATGGTTCAGACTGTGTGTGTGTGTGGTGTGGGGGGGTTAAGTCTGTGTGTTTGGGGCTCAGTCTGTGTGTGGGTCAGTCTGTGTTTTTCGGGGGGCTCAGTCTGTGTGGGGTGGGTCAGTCTGTGTGTGGGGGGGTCAGTCTGTGTGTGTATGGGTCAGTCTGTGTGTGGGGGGGTTAGTCTGTGTATGTGTATGGGTGGTGGCATGCACACAATCTATGGGGTCCTGGTGCGAAATTGATCCATGCCCGCCCCCCTCCTTCGCCCGCTCCCCTCTCCCCCTTTCCTCCCCCTCCTTTCCCCCCTTCTCGCCCCCAACAGACACACACACATACATACAGACACACATACAGAGACACATACATACAGAGACACATACATACACACAGACAGACACATACAGACATACAGACACATACAGACACATGCAAACAGACAGACAGACACACATACACATACAGACAGGCAAACGTACATACAGACAGACAGACACACACACATACAGACACACACAGACTCCCTCCTCTGTTTCCTCCCGCGTGGGCTCTGTGTATGCTGGGAGGAGTGATCAGGACAGTCACTTCCTCCCAGCGTGTGATGTCATCACAGGGGGCCCGGCCGCGCTGTTAAGGTGCTGCGGCGCTGACCAGGCCCCCTGAAAATCCGTAGCCATCGGGTGGCCCTAACAGCATGGGCGGCTGGCACCCGGTCACAGGGGTCCACAGGGTGGCCGGGTCCCCTGGAGTGACGGGCCCGGTCGCAGCTGTGACCCCTGCGACCCCTATATGTATGACACTGTGTATGGGTCAGTCTGTGTGCGTGTATGGGTCAGTCTTTGTGTGGGGGCAATCTGTGTGTGTGTGTGTATGGGTTTGTATGTGTATGTGTATGGGTCAGTCTTTGGGTTTGTATGGGTCAGTCTGTGCTTGAGTGCTTGAGCTCCAAGAGAGATAGCTCTCATCTCGTGACCTACACTGTGCCCGAAGGATAGGCAGCCTTCTCAACCACCACGGATCTGATGGTGCCACCCCCACCCTGCAAGATAAGATCAGGGAAAGGGGAATTTTTTTTTAATTGTAAAGCTCTTCCATATCCCACTCTCTACACCCCCCTGAACACAGTACACCCTAAAAGACAGTGAACCTCCCACATACAGTACACTCCCACCAGTACAACTTTGCATACACACATAGTGCACCCCTCACACACATCATCTCTTCACACACATACACACTTCTTTCCCACATACCTACACCCCCACAAACACATACATACTTCATCCCATTACACACCAAAACTCTCTCTCTCTCTCTCTCTCTATATATATATATATATATATATATACACACTACAGCTCCTTGATAAACACACAATGCAACCCCAATATACATACACTCACACTGTAGTCCCTAGATGCACATGCACACACTTCACAGGCCCTCTCAGCACACACACAATCTCAAAGGCTCCTATACGTGAGCATGTGCTCACACTACAGCCCCTAGTTACACATAGTACACCATAAACAGACTCCTATATACACACACTTCACCACAGCACCTTCTAAACACCATGGAAAATACATGCCGACCCCCACATATAGACTCTACGTATATATTTATGTAATATTTTTACAGAATTAAGTAATTTTTTATTTGACAACTCAGGCAGAAAGTCCAGAGAAGTTAATTTGCTAGCACTATATTTAACCATAAAACCTGTACATGGGGAGTACAGTTTTACTCTGGAGACTTCGCTGAATACAAATATTAGTGTTTCAAAACAATAAAATGTATTACAACAATGATATCAGTTAAAATGCAGTTTCTTTGCATTTTTCACACACAAACGGCACTTACACTAATGATATAAATGTTGTGATACGTTTTTTGTTGTGATACACTAATATTCGTGTTCAGCGAAGTCTTCAAAGTATAACAGTACCCCTCATGTATGTTTTATGACGTTTTCAAATGTTACAGAGTCAAATATAAGGCTTGCTTTTCATTTTTTTCACATTGAAATTTGGCAGATTGGTTAAGTTGCCTTTGTGATCATATGGTTATATATCTAATTATATTGTCCATGTAAATGCCATTTGTGTGTGAAAAATGCAAAAATTTCACTTTTACTGACAATATCGTCATTGTAATACATTTTACGGTTTTGAAACACTAATATTTGTGTTCAGCGAAGTCTTCTGAGTAAAACAGTACCCCCCATGTACAGGTTTTGGGGTGTCTTGGAAAGTTACAGGGTTAAATATAGTGTCTGGCTGACCCCGGGTGCCGATGCATGCTGTCTGACTGTGCCACTAGCTCCTTGCGACGACCACCTCCTGCTTCCAACTCGTCTCCTCCTCCTCTCTGTCTCCCCATCTGAACTTCCCCCTGTTCTTCTTCTCTTCTAGCGGGCACCCATGTGACATCCACGGACGCATCGTTGTCATCAACCACTTCACTTGTATCTGACAACTCAACAAAGGAAGCAGCAGCGGGTACAACATCATCATCATCACACCGTACGTCCATGTGTGTAATGCTGCCTGACTGAGACATATCCCTGTTATCTACATCCTCTGGCAATAATGGTTGTGCATCACTCATTTCTTCCAACTGATGTGTAAATAACTCCTCTGACAGATCAAGTGAAGCGGCTGTGGTGCTAGTGTTGGTGGTGGCGGCAGGCGGGCGAGTGGTAACTTGAGAGGTGCCCGAAGCTAAGCTGGAGGAGGATGGTGCGTCAAGGTTCCGAGCGGAAGCTGTAGAAGATTGGGTGTCCTGTGTTAGCCAGTCAACTATGTCCTCAGAACTTTTCGAGTTCCGGGTACGTGGCCTCTGAACACTGGGCATTATTCTAGGGCCAAAGGGAATCACAGCACCACGACCACGACGGCCCCTGCGGGGTGGCATTTTTTTTTCGATTAGTGGTACTATGCGTGCATGCTACTCTGACAACAGATATGAATGGCACTGTGCACTGGCAGAAGTTGGAAGAGTAGACGCTGTAGGCCTGACACACACGCTTGCAGACAACTAACTGCTATTCAATCTCTTACAGTCAAAATTTTTTTTTATTTTAAATGTACACTACTGTTACACCAGATATGAGTTGCACTGGTGTGACACTGTGCCCTGGCAGGCCCTGAAATGCACACGTGTGAAGGAAACTGACTGCTATTATATTACAGTCAAAAAAGTTTTTTGTTTTTTTTAAATGCAAGCTATTGTGACACCAGATATGAGTGGTGGCACTGGGCAAGTGGGCACAGTATACGCTGTGAGCCTGACACACACGCTGGCAGGCAGGCAGGCAACTGCAATTAGATTACACAAAACAAAAAAAGCAGACTGATGTTCTAGCCCTAAAAAGGGCTTTTTGGGGTGCTGTCCTTACAGCAGAGATCAGATGAGTCCTTCAGGACTGTAGTGGGCACTGAATACACAAGCCTAGCTATCAATTTCCCTATTAAATCGGCAGCAGCTACACTGTCCCTCCTCTCACTAAGAATGCAGCTTCCGGGGGGCGGGGCCTAGCTGTCATGGAGGAAAGACACACTTTGTGTGAGCTCCCTCAATATCTCACTTTAAGCAGCTATCAACAAGCAAATTTCACCCCAGAAGGGGATGACCCAGCAATGTTGCTCCTACCTGACCGACCCAACATGCTTAATAGCGGTCAGCAACTCGACAGAGTCTTACTTACCTCCGCGTGGCAAGTGTGGCCTGGTGCTCACCGGGCGGGAGAGGTGGCCGATCTCCCGATCCTGGGATGCCCAGGAGCAGCTACTTCCCGGCAGGAGCTCCGTTACCCCCGCCCTCGGACCGGTGGGGGTTATCCCGGTCCACCCCTGAGAGGCTGTCTGAAGCTAATGGACGCACAGAGCACAGCCGCCAAGTCTGACATACTCATCTGCGACTCTCCCAATATGGCGGCAGCCGCGTATCCTCCTGGTACCAGCAAAGCATGGCAGGATATTGAGTCTAAGCTGGACAGACTCTTTAATCAATTTTGGAAGCAAATAACAAGCAGGAAGCCCCAACAAGCTCCACCACAGCCCCAACAAGCTCCACCACAGCTAAGCGAAGCAGTCCCCATTAAAATCCACCAACGCAAAAGGCGTCGAAGACGGGACCGGAGGCACAAACAGAAATGCAGAGCCTGCCCCACGTCAAGCACTCGCCTCCACCTTAAGCCACCACAATCCCGCACCAGACGTGAAGCACCACCGGGAAAGATCCGACCACCCGACAAAACAAGCTTCCACCACCTCAAGCCGCGAACCCGGCACTCAGCCAGAGACTTGCCTTTGTTGTTCCAGGTATCAGGGACTCCCAGGGTCTGCACCTGGTGCCCAGAAGGGATCGGATGAGCACAAGCAGTAAACAGCAGCCTGCCAAGCATGTCCCACTATAGCTGATCCTCCACACCATGCCTTTGATCACATGAACTGCTCTCTGCACATTAACTAATCGTAAAGTAGCAAGAGTTTAAACATGTCATTATTTCACCTCCTAAAGAGTTTATTGTCGTAGTTCCTTACATGCCTTTACCTTAACCGTTCATGTATTATGTTATTCACTAGTCTCATCTCATGGGGCGACTCACACTTGATTTATAACTAGTGGTGGAGCTGCTGATATAAATACACAGTTGATAACGTGCAAGCGACACCCTAAACATGACAGCCATCTTTCACAACAATGTACTGCTATATACTCATACCCTCAGTGCAACTAGCCATGATATACGCACGTTCAGCCTAGCATGCTCAAATATAACACACTTATGTCTTAAAAAAAAAATAATAATAAAAAAAAAGATTGCAGCTTCCGAATGAATCTAAAATGGATGCTGTCCAGGAGGTGGGAGGGTCTGGGAGGGAGGGTCTGCTGCTGATTGACTGGAATGTGTCTGCTGACTGTGAGGTTCAGGGTCAAAGTTTACTCAATAATGACGAATAGGGGCGGACCGAACATCACATATGTTCGCCATCCGCGGCGAACGTGAACAAGCTATGTTCGCCAGGAACTATTCGCCAGCGAACTATTCGGGACATCTCTAATGGTATTACAATTTGAATATGTAATACAGATGTAACTGTTGTAATATAAAAGTAGTTTCATTTCCAATCACATGTTAATTTGTTTTATAATGTGTTATCTCCTGCTCTGTAAATTGAACTTTAATCCCACACAGGAGGCTCTCGCAAGGTCTAGCAAGATAAAAACAGTGCAAGAAATAAGAAATTCTAAATTAAACATAATTTGCAATAAGGGAAGTGTAAACATTAGATGTCCTTACTGTAAGTGTTTAGGAATCTGTGTACATTAGTTGCAGGGAGGTTTGACTAGAACTGCATAAACAGAGTGATTTAACTGCTAAATGGCAGAGAATTCAGCAATGAGACTACAGAGGGATGATCTATACAACAAAACTGTTTCATTAAGCTAAAGTTGCTTTGTTGACAATAGTGTCCCTTTTAATAAAACAGTCTCATAAAGAAACAAGAATATGGCCTTGCTTTTTCACAAAAGACCAGTAATTAGGTATGCATTGATTATACCATAAATTGTACGATCATTATACCTCCCTAACACTTTCATCTAGTTTTCATTAGTTATCAAAAATGTTATTCATTTTCATTATAGTTTTTAATAAACACTTTGTTTTTATTTAGTTATGGTATAGTTTCTGTCACTGAAAACATGGCTGTGACAAAAACAATAACTTTTTTGTCAAGCAAATTAACACATGGAATGTGAGTGAACAAGCATTTCTGAATATGAACAAACATCAATGTATCAGTGAAAATGGGAGCAAGCCATCGTCAGAGAGAGAGCTTAGCCACCGTTCTTAGCTCCATGTTATATGTTCTAGAGCAGTGGTTCCCAAACCAGTCCTCATGGCCCACCAAAATTCCAGGATATTTGAATTTCCTTGTTTTATTCCAATGGAGACACTGACAAAACCTGGACTGTTGGTGGCTCTTGAAGACTGGTTTGGGAAACACTATTCTGGAGCTGTATCTGTCCAATGTCCTGAGTACATGTCATGACGCAGATTGATATTGACCCTGTTAATACAGCATGCACCCTATAAACTATTCACATGCAAGACCTCTGCTTGTGGGCATTTGTCCTGACTGGTTAAAAATATATTTTAATAGGTATGTCTTAAAACTCTTGCCTGTATACGTAATGACAGAAACACTCTCCAGAACAGTGCACTCATAAATCTACACACAAAGAATTTATATAGATATATATATTGAGAGAGAACAGAAATATAAATACAAATCGTACAATATGTGTTTATGGTGTATATACATTTATATACTATCATATAGGGCATTGTTTGTAAAATGCAATTATATTGTACCACCTTTAAATTGACAACCAAAACTTTAAGGTAATTAAAGAATTAAAAAAATGTTTTCACAAGGAATGCAACCTTTTTTAAATTATTTTTTTCTCATTCCTTTTTGGTAACCCATCTACTTGGATTCTTCGGTGTGTAACAGTAATTTAAAAAGCACAGTGAAGTCTCAGTAAAGTAGTTATGGTTCCAGCATTCCTGTTAACTCATCGTAACTGATATATTTTGCTTTCTTCCCGAATCTGTTTTTTATATATATATTTTCAATATTTTTTTTTTACTGTATTATCTTTTATTAGCCCATTTCCAGAACACTTTCACATAATTTCATGATGCCTTCTAAATTGACCAGAAAAGCAAAATGCATTTTTTTTTCCAGTGCTAGGAGACTGAACCATTTAAACAGATTTTGTGATGTAGGTATGAAAATAATATTTAGTTTTTTCTCCCCTTTCTTGTTTTCTTTAAACCAACTGTCCCTTTCTGGGCAATTGTCATTCTCTGGAAATTACATTGGATAAAATACTGAAAATCATATATGACTTGTGTTAACCTTTTTTCATGTAATTTTTTTCATGTAATTTTTGTTTAAATTTATATTAAAATTAATTGTGTATATGTTTACTCTCATCTCAGTTAACAACCACAGGATTCTCTATGGACGTGCATACTAGTTCACCGTGTATTCAGTTTGTTAATCACACTGTCTTCCTTATTACAATGTTTTTTGCATTCACCATTTTAGCACCACTTTACAGAGATCTCCTTTGGACAGTTCTGGCTACCACCACGACAACACTTAAAATCGTATTCACACACATCTACATAGTAGAATTCATGAGACAGGTATTACAATCAGTCAAGGAATATGTTAGGCCATTAAAGTTGCCTATGAAAATCACTATTTAGATTCAGTTGACAGGTGGCATTTCCTTGACATGTGCACAGTCGTCCTTGTCGGCATATGCACAAAACCCCCCACCACATACTTAATTATAATAATGACACTGACACCTGGGTTTTGGCAAAAGTATATCACAGCTTTTATTTATTATTAACATAGAATTATAAAGGTCATTGTCACACAACAGGCCCACGTTGGCCTGCACAGTTTACCACATTATTTTACAATTTAACCCCTTGACAATGACCCACCCCAACGTAACATCATAACATAATACACCAACATTGTAACATATTAGCTTAACCTGAAACATGACCATTGCCACCGAAGGGCATCAACCATTGCCACCAAGGGCACCATCCATTGCCACCAAAGGGCACCACCAGTGTAGGGGCATACCGAGACACCCCTACACACCCTGGTTCGGAGCTACCTACGAGATCGAACCTACCAAACCAGTCCAAAGGCCTACCTATTAGCCCTGAACTCCGAACTGTCCCCCCTCTCACTCTTTTCTCCCCCCAACTTTACTCTCCATCCCCCGCCACAGCTCAGAGCTCGACTCCTCGAGTTCCTGAGCGACACCCCCCCCCCCAGGGAAAAGATTGCCCGCTGGAGGCCCTCCTGGAAACCTAGCAGGAGAAAATCTAAGCCCACGTCTGAGAGGTGAACCCCATCCCGCCTGAAATAGCCTGGCAGCATATCCTCCAACTCTCTGTGCCTAATTACAACCCCCCCCACTCGCCTCACATACGCCGCCATGATTTTGTTGACCTTACCCTTAATTTTCGCCACCGCGGAGGGGTTCCGCGCGTGCCGCCAATAAAACCTCGGAACCATTTCCGACCACACCATTATAACCCCTGGCACTAACTCCTGCAACTTGTCCACATCCCTCTTCATACTTTCGATCAAAACCTTCTGCGGCAATGACCCCACATCATTGCCTCCTGCATGCAGCACCACAATGTCCGGGACCTGGCCCAACAAAATTTTACGAAATACCTCCCCACAAATAGCATTCCAACCCCAACCCCGGTATCCAAACCACCGAAGCTGCACCACGGAACTTGGAAAGCCCAGCTGTAGACCCCGATGTCGACCTGCAGCTCTCCGATGCGCCCAGTAAATATATGAGTGGCCAACCACCCATGCCGTCCAACCTGTAAAACATAAAACACAATTCCAACCATGACACAACAGTAACATAACAAACCCCTCTGAACCACCCATAGGCCTCACACCAACTTGTCTGGCCTAACGTACGACCTGAACCGCAGGGACTCCCACCTGCCGATCCTTTTCACCCGATCATCACCCAACCCCAACCTCTCCGCTTCCGTAGCCGCACCAATCCTGAAGGAATGGGTCCCAAACTGCCTTGGGTCCACTCCCAACTTGTCCAAAACCTTCCGCATCACCTTGAGGAACTGGAACTTCGACAGTGAAGAACCATCCTCGTGTCGAAAATATGAACCTCCGGCCGCCGCCCGGACTCCGTGGAAGGCCGTGGCGCACTTGACCGGGCACGTGCCCCCACCTGGGAGCTCCCTCAGCGTAACCAAGGTCCCCTTCCCCATCATGTCCATTTTGGACCGCCTCAAATTGATCACCACCTTGTCACTCCACACCTCCACATCCGCTGCCTGAAGCCCCCCCGCCCCTTGGCGGTTGCTGCTGACCAGCTCGCTGATCCGAAACGCCCCGAAAAAGGCGAAACTAAAAACCACAGAGAACAACTGAACTTCGTAACTCGAAAAACACACACCGGGCAAGGCCCCCACAATCCGTTGCAGCAACTCAAACGACACCGGCCTCCTGGAGTCCACCGACACTTTCCCCCTCCTTAGCCCTTTCAGCGCCTGCCTCACCAGAAAGTGTTTCGTGGCGTCCTCCCAACCATTGAATTTAAACAAGAAAGCTAGCGCTGCCAGCTTTCGCCCTATCACCGCTGCTGAAGACCCTTTGGTAACCTATCTACACACGAGCCACAACAGCGTGTCCAACCGGCCCTCCTGCGAGGGCTGGCCCCCCGACTGTTGCACTAATTCCTCCCATTCCCCCCACACCTTACTGTAAGCCGTCCATGTAGCGGGGGCCAGGGAGTCCCTTATCAGTCCACCAAGCATGATGTCCCGAGCCGCCACATCTCTTCCGGGCAAGACATCCCCTCCTCCTGCGCGCCCGGTGCCGCCTGCCGAAACCTCTCCCACTGCGAACGAGATAACGCATCGGCAATCACATTCAACAGACCAGGCACATGCCGGGCCCTAAAAACAATATTAAAACGCATACACAACAATACAAAACGGCGGAGAAGCCGAACCACCGGGATAGAGGACGCTGACAGCCCATTCACTGCGTCAACCACTGCCATATTGTCCGAAAAGAAAACAACCTTCTTGTCCCTCAACTGCGGACCCCACAGTGACAGTGCTACGACTAGCGGGAATAACTCGAGGAACGCCAAGTTGCGGATCAGCGGGCTGACCCTCCACTCCGTTGGCCAAATCCCCGCGCACCATTGCCCGGAGAAGTAGGCCCCAAACCCAACGCTACCTGAAGCGTCCGTGAAAAGCTCCAGTTCCTGAGACGAAGCCACCGGCTCCCGAAAAAACACCTTCCCATTAAACTCCCGCAAGAATTCTCCCCAGACCTCCAGGTCGGCCTTCATGGCCGCCGAGACCCGAATAAGGTGGTGCGGGAACCCCATCCCCGCTGTCGCCCGGGCTAGGAACCTGTTAAATACCCTGCCGACTGGGATCACCCGACAGGCGAAGTTAAGCCGGCCTAGCAGCGACTGGAGCACCCGGAGCGTGACCTTCTTCGCTCCTCGTACCTCCGCCACTGCCTGCCGCAGCGCCACCAACTTATCCTGCGGCAGCCTACACTCCCCTTTGATCGAGTCGATCTCCAAGCCCAAGAAGCTCAAGCACGTCGTAGGACCCACCGTCTTGTCACCCGCCAGGGGGACTCCAATAACATGCGCCACCCATTCCAAAGTCCTCAATCCCCTCCTGCACTCCTCCGAACCGGGAGGCCCGACGCGCAGGAAGTCATCCAGGTAATGGACTACCATCCTAGTGCCCGCTTCCAACTTCACCACCCATTCCAGGAACGTGCTAAACTTCTCAAAGTATGCGCACGATATCGAGCACCCCATGGGTAAACATAAGTCCACATAGTATGCCCCCTCAAAATGACAACCCAGCAGGTGATGGCACTGCGGATGGATTGGTAAAAGGCGAAAAGCCGCCTCAATGTCCGCCTTAGCCAACAACGCCCCCCGTCCCGCTCGCTGCACCAGACTCACCGCCTGGTCGAACGAAGCATACGAAACCGAACAGAGGGCCTTGTCGATGTCGTCGTTGACCGACGACCCCTTGGGGTAGGACAGGTGATGTATCAAGCGGTACTTGCCGGGCTCCTTCTTAGGAACCACCCCCAACGGTGAAACCCTCAGGTTAGGTAAGGGGGGCTCACTGAACGGCCCCGCTACCCTGCCCAACTGCACCTCCTTAAGCAACTTTTCCCTAACCACCCGCGGAAATTCCCCGGCCGACTTCAGATTGCGAAGCCGCGACACCCCGACCCGGTCCCGGAACGGTATTACAAACCCCTTGGAAAACCCCTCTTCCAACAACCCAGCATCCGCCCTGTTAGCGTATTGCGTTAGCCAGGGCAGCATCGCGCCGACTTTCACTGGCGTTGCTCCCAGTGGCAGGGGACGCGGCCGAACCTCCGCCCGCTGCGGGGGCTGACTTCCCCTTCTTAAAGCATCTGTGGAGGCCGTGAGTTCCTCCGCACACTGAGCACTCGTGCTTAAAGCGACAGGTGGCCCCCCACTTGCACTGCCCCTCATTGAATGACCAACAGTAGCCCCGTTTCTGGTTGGCCGACACGGCGGTAGAAGCGCCCGTGCCGGCCCTGGACTGAAAGGGGGACGCTTTTTGCGCCATCATCAATTTTATCCAGAGCGGTAGGTCCATCTGGTCCCACCGCATCCCCGGATTAGCGGCCAGACGCTGACGAAATTGCTCGTCGTACCGCCACCATGCTAGGCCCCCGTACGTCCTATATGCTTCCCAAACCCCGTCCAGGTAACAGAAGAGCTGCGAACAGCGCTCCGCCGCCTTCTCGCCCATCACGCTGGCCAAGATGCAAAAAGCTCTGAGCCAGTTCCCAAACGTTTTGGGAATCTTCCTGTACCTCCGTTTCTTTTCCTCCTCCTCCTTTTTTGCGTCTTTTTTATCCTCCTCCTTGAGGTCAATGTATTCCTCAAGGGGGAGAAGCGAAAAGAGCTCCACAAATTCACCTTTCCAGATCCTCTCCTTCACCTCGGGCTTGAGGTGACAGCCTAAAGGTCCTGCAAACGAAACGTGGACGTTCTGTCTCGCCGCCTCCGGGACCCCCCCAAGCAAATTCTCACCCTCGGTCCCTACACCGGAAGCCTCCGCCGCGGGAGTCGCGCCCCCGCCTCCGTCTACACCGCCCCCGGCCCCGAAAACCCCCACTGGACTAGACCCGATGACCTTCCCTTGCGGAGCCCAAACCTGACTACAATCCCCTTCCTTCCTTTTCCCCTCACCCCAGGAATCAATCAACTGTCTAATGCCCGCTAACAGCTCCCCCGACTGCTGAAATGACAGTGCCTCACCTTCCGAACCCCTTGCCGCCGAAGGCCGTGGAGTTGTCATCCGGCTCTGTGCGACCTGCCCCAAGCGTTCAGCTGCTCCGGGCCGTGGGCCTGTGGCACTGGGTCTCACCCGGTCCGCGGGCGACCTTGACGACTCCTGTCCCGCTGCCCGGTCCGCCTCGCCCGCCGGCGACCGTCTGGAAGTCCTCGCCGCGGGTGACCGTCTGCGAGACCTGCAAGGAGAAGAAGACATCTTGGGTAGGCTGGTCGTAGAAACCCTGCCCTGTCCTCCCTCCTCCTGGGACCAGTCACCCAACTCCCTTTTATTCGTCTGCCTGCGAGGGGTAAGAGCCTGCGCCGCAGTCCGCAATCCCTCCGAGGAACTCCCACTCCTGGAACTATCGTCCCGCAGCGTCCGTCCCCTATGCCTGGCGGGGGGCAACCTACGCCACCCCCGGGTGTGGACCTCCCCGCAGGGGCCCCTGCCGTCCGACTCCGTTCCCCTCCGGTGATCGCTCCGCGACCTGTGTCTCCTATCTGCTTGCGCTCCAGCCCCGCGGGCCTGCCCCTTAGCGGGCGCCGATCTCCAGCGCTGTCCCTCGCTGGCGCTACCGTCAGACAAGTCTCTGACTTCCCGACCAGCCTGTCTACGCCCCCGGCCTAGCCGCACGGGAGACCCTGGTGAAGCGCTGCGCTCCCGCCCGCTGACTGGGGACCCTCCATGGCGTCTCGCAGTGCTGAATCTGTCCTGTTCCCTCCGAGCCCTAGCAGTCCCCTGCTTACCACCTGCCACCCTACCGTCACCAACCATGCCAGTACCGGGACCCACCCCCGGGGTAGCCCGTGGGCTAGCAACTGAGGGGGCAGTAGCGTTGGAGGGCGACTCACCCGGGCGATTCGCAACCGTGGCTCCTGCTCCTCCAACAGCACTTCCAGCACACCCAGAACCTGCTGCCAAGCCTGCCGTACCGCTCCTCTTCCGTCCGCTGGCCTGCGCCTGCAATGGCCACTTCCTCGAACTCCTGGCACCATCAGAAACTTCTCCTTCCCTTCCTGTAAAAGAGGACACAAAAACCGAACGTTCGGCAGTTTTGCTGCTTCCACATTCGGCAGCCGAACGGCCGGCAGTAGAGCTACCTCCACGCTCAACTCCCGAACGTTCGTCAGTAGTCTTGCCTCCCCGTTCGGGAAACGAATGTTCGGCAGTAGTAGCACCTCCACCTTCGTCTCCCGAACGTTCGGCAGTTTCGGCCCATTCGCCAGATCTCCTACCTCCACGTTCATCTCCCGAACGTTCGGCAGTTTCCGTCCGAACAGCGATACTCCTACCTCCACGTTCGCTCCCTGAACGTTCGGCAGTTTCCGACTCGGTTCCTGAACCCGCGGCCTGCGACTCCGGCCTCGCCTGACGGCCGTTTCGTGCGGCCACACCGCGACGACGCCCGCGGCCAGTTCCACCTGCGGCCTGCCCGCCAACAGCCTCACTGCCGCCCCGACGACCTCTGGAGGGGCTCCTCGGACGCCGGGAAGCTGGAACCACGCTGGGGCTCAGTCTCTGCAGGGGCCTCGTCCTCCTCACCGGCCTCTGACCCTGGGAGCTTCCAGATCCAGACGGCAGAGCATCTCCAAGACGGTCCCTCAGCCACTCGAGACCCCTCTCCTGCACAGCAGCCCTGACTCCTTCCAGCCAATCTTCCATCTTCCTGACAACCTGCAGAGGAGACAAAAGAAAACAAAGCCACACAAATCCTGCTACAACGAACAGGTAAGTGTAACTTTGAATTAAAAGTGCTGTTAGACCTAAGATGGCCGCTACTTATACCCCCCTAGTAACTCCTCCCTACTCCATGTCCTTAAACCAGCCCCCAACTACTGACAACTAGCTGCCTGCCTCCTGGCAATGTCAAGGCCCATTCCCCTTAGCTGCGCTGCTCCATGGGCTTCATTTTGCCTTTCAGCAGGCCAACCTTTTGTCAGTTTTGGCAGACCACAACCTATTTGCATTTAATAATAACAAAGTATTTAACCAAGAAAGGTACATTCAGATTACTCTGGTTTTCAAGTACATCCTGGGGACGTTACTTAGTCTAACATTCAGGGGTTGTTACTATTACCCAATTTAATAGTACTCAATGGTATACATGTATTTCTCAAACCATATTACTTATATATGACTTTGTTCTGAGACCACAAACATAATACAGAAAATAAGCAATCACAATATTAAAAATCCTGGTTATTATATTTTCCCTTTAATGAATGTGACTTTTTTGACTTACTGGACCAGTAGAAATCTTAGCCTGTTGTCTGCACATTAACTTTAGAGTTTAAAGGGACACTATAGTCACCAGAACAACTACAGCTTATTGCATTTGTTCTGGTGAGTAGAATCATTACCTTCAGGCTTTTTGCTGTAAACACTGTCTTTTCATAGAAAATGCAGTGTTTACATTACAGCCTAGTGATAACTTCACTGGCCACTCCTCAGATGGCTTTTAGAGATCCTTCCTGGGTCATTGCTGCCTAAAATGCATCTAAACATTCAGTGTCTCCTCCATCTGCAGGCAGACACTGAACTTTCCTCATAGAGATTCATTGATTCACTTCATCTCTATGAGGAGATGCTGATTGGCCAGGGCTGTATTTGAATCATGCTGGCTCTGCTCCTGACCTGCCACTTTGTCAATCTCAGCCAATCCTATGGGGAAGCATTGTGATTGGATCAGGCTACCACCTCTGATGATGTCAGCAGGCGGTGGGCAGGTCAAAAGGAAACAGTGACAAAGCAAGCAGCTGCAGACTTGAATACAAGTAAGAATTTACTATATTTAGGGAGGCATGAGGGGACCAGGGTGGCTAGATGGTGGTTTTAACCCTATAGGGTCAGGAATACATGTTTGTGTTCCTGACCATATGGTGCTCCTTAAAACTCTGAAACAATACTTCCTAATTTAAAAAAGGTGTTTTAAAAAAAAGTGTTTATCTCTTAATTCTGAGAATAACCTATTAATGATAATATGCATTGAGTGCTTTACAAGCCAGGCATTTGTAGCATGGGATGAATTAATTGCTGGAAACCTGGATCAAATAAACAATTTGCACTACATAAGTAATGTGTTAAAGTTGGATAACAATAAGACAGACAACAAAATGCCAACAGTGCAACAGTAGTACAACTTTGTGTGTTATTGCTTTTATAAAAATGTGCGTAGATTTAATATTTGAGAAATTTGTCTCTGGGCTATACCAGACAGAGACAGAACCCATTCTAAAAGGAACACTTTAAACACATCAAGTGACAAACTCAGCGTATACAAAAATAGCATACTTTTATAGCCTGATTAATCTTTAGAAATTCTTGGCGAACTCTGTTAATCCACAGTTTCATCACTCCTAGCAACGCTAAGAAGGTGTCAGCTTGTGAAAAGGCATTGCTGCATCTGTCGTTCTAGATACCCTTACTCATTTGCTGCTGACGAATTCAGTAAATACATTTATAATTGTTGATTGGTTGATGTCATTAACTATGTTCATCAAAATCCACTGATCTGAAAACTTATAAATAAAAATTGTGGTTACCAAAACTATTTTGTGTTTTTAATCTCTTAGCGGTCATTCTAAAAATGTTTTTAAAAGGTATATATGATAAAAACTCAGTCTATCTTAAATTGAACCTGTAATGACACATTCACTTTAACCCCTTCACTACCAAGCACTTTTTTTTATTGAAAAATTATTAGCATACCAATTATTTGAAGCAAGGGATGCATAGCTACCATATAAATACATCATAACACAGCAATTATGTGTATAGATTGCTCTCCAGACAAACTGAAAAATATGTAAATTTTACACCATTTTTATTTTTCAATCCTTTGGAAAAAATATTTGAGAAATGAAAAGCTTTGTCAATGATTGTGTAATATTTCACACAGGGCCTGAAATGTTAGGACAAAATAAAAAAATCAATTTTTCTTTATTTATGTATTTAAATAAAAATGGTTGAAAACCTTGCTTATAAGTATATGTAAGAATCCTGAAAACATTATTAGCAGTATAGCTTAGTAAACTTTGCAACAGAATGTAAAAATAATGTCTACATGTCTAAAATAAAGGTACTTTAAACTGCTATAGCAATCTTTATTAATTTTAGGAATGCTAATGTAATGCTGGCAGTGAAATGGTAAAAAAAAAAAATACAGTTGAAGGAACAGTGCATACACATAAACAAAATATACAGTTTGAAATTTTACAAGGCTACTTAAAATCTTAGCAAACAAATATGGGGATTCAATTACACCATATGGCCATATTGTGTTAAGCCCACCACTAGATCACAGTACCCCAATATCGATGGATCATACACTAACTTTAACATGGGAGATTTACATGTAACTTGCAATACTTACTTGCAACTTCTAGAGACTCCTTAATTTATGCTTTCCTGTGGACAGTGAAATAGTTGTAGCGGTACTTACCTTATCCGGGGGTCGGCCGCGGTCCTCTCTTCAAGCCGCGCGCGGTCCTGCGGCTGCACGAGCCGCGCGCGGCTCATCCGACTGCTCAAACAGGAAGGCGGGCAGTGACCGCGAGAAGCGGTCACGTGTCCCGCCTGCAGCTAAGAGCGCGCCGCGAATCTCGGGCGCGCTCTTAAAGAGACAGTGGGAGCCTAAATTGCAAAAAGGCTCCCATTGGCTCCTGTCACGCCAATCACCCCATACACTTACCTGTTGGGGGAGTGGAAGAGACAGGAGCCAATCACGTTAGTTTGAAGGCTACTTATACTTACCCTTTTCCCTTAGTTCCTTGCCCTATCGTGGTTTCTGCTACAGTTCCCTTTAGTGCTTGTTGTATTCAGTTGTGTTTCTCCGTATTTGACCTTGGCTTTGTATTCTGACTTCGTTTTCGCTTTATCCTTGTCTGTACTGTTTGCCGGCTTGCTGATTCCTGTGTACCAGACCCCGGCTAGTTCTCGTTTACGCTGTCTCTTTGTGCCCTTGACCTCGGATCGCTCCTGACTCTGTACTTCTCCTTTACGTCGAGTCCGGCCACTCTAAGGTCCGGTAGACGTATCTCTCCTCTGTGCTGTCTTCTGTTTTGCTGGATCCTGCGTGTAGGGGTATATACACGTTACATTACGATAGGGCCATGGACCCCGCAGATTTAGCTCAACAGATGGCGACCCATGAGGCTAGATTTGTAGAGCAGGATCACCGTATGGATCAAATAGCTCAGGCTCTCCAGACGCTCTTAGCTAGAACCATTCCAGCAACCGCACCTAACCCTCCTGCACCCCTGCTTCCTGAAGTATCGACTATGCCTAACGCTACAGCACATTTAACGCCTCCTCCTAGGTATGGAGGGGATTCTAAGACATGCAGAGGGTTCATTAACCAAATAGAGTTTCATTTTGAAATGTATCCACGTTCATTTCCCACAGAGAGGTCTAAAGTTGGGTTCTTTATGCACCAACTTACCGACAAAGCACTTGAATGGGCAAACCCTATTTGGGAGGCTAATGGACCTATGGTGCATAACTTTCACAGTTTCCTAACAGCTTTTCGTAGAACTTTTGATACTATGAAAAGGTCTAAGAATGCCGCTAGAGCATTAATGAGGGTTAAACAGGGTTCTAGGTCTGTGGCTGATTACGCTATACAGTTTCGTACCCTTGCCTCACAGGTCGATTGGACCAATAATGGGTTAACTACGGCCTTCATGGAAGGTTTATCAGACTCTATATTGGATGAGGTAGCAGCTAAGGAGCTTCCTATTGCCTTAGAGGACCTTATTGACTACCTCATCGATATAGATAATAGGATTCGTGACAGGCTCTATACTAAGAACAGGAATAGACGTTTTGTTACACCTATTCAACCCAGAGTTAATATACCGGAGAGTGTTAAAGTACCTGAAGAGGAACCTATGCAATTAGGGGTTGCCAAACTCTCAGATACTGAGAAATTACATAGGAGAAGGGAGGGACTCTGCCTATATTGTGGTAAGAGAGACCATATGGTAAAGGAGTGTCCTCTGCTCCCGGAAAACTCTCGCACCTAAGACCTTATAGGGGACTGGCCTTGGGTGTGATTTCTAAGTCTCCTACTTTGCCTCCTAACCGACTGCTTCTCCCTGTTTCTTTACATATGGGAGAGAGTTGTATAGTTGAAAACATAGACGCCCTGGTTGATTCTGGGGCAGCTGAGAATTTTATAGACTCTGGTTTTGTAAAGAAAAACAATATTCCCATCAGGGAGAAGGAGATACCCTTGGCCGTTGAGGCCATAGATGGTAGACCATTGATATCTCCAGTTGTTACTCACGAGACTGCACCGCTACACATGTACACAGGGGTTCTACACTATGAAACCATTCGGTTCCAGGTCATCACCTCTCCCTCTTCACAGTTGGTATTAGGGTATCCATGGTTACGTGCCCACAATCCCATTTTTGACTGGGAGACAGGGCAGATAAAATCATGGAGTGAAGCCTGCCATGAGTCATGTACTATTGAAGTCACGCCTGTGAATTCTATTAACGTTCCTACTGTTCCTCCTTTATCTACGGCTATACCCTCTCAGTATTTAACTTTAAAGACTGTCTTTGATAAAAGAGAGGCTGACAAATTACCGCCTCACAGACCCTACGATTGTGCTATTGATTTGTTGCCTGGTACTATACCTCCCAAGGGCAGGGTGTACCCCCTATCGGTTCAAGAAAACCGTGTCATGGAGGAGTACATTAAAGAATCATTAGAAAAGGGATTTATTAGGAGATCCTCTTCTCCGGCTGGAGCGGGGTTCTTCTTTGTATCGAAGAAAGAAGGTGATTTAAGACCTTGCATTGATTATAGAGGTCTTAATAAAATCACCATCAAAAATGCTTACCCTATACCGTTAATAACAGAATTGTTTGACAGGCTCAAACATGCTACGGTATTCACCAAATTAGATCTTAGAGGAGCATACAATTTGATACGTATAAAAAAGGACCACGAATGGAAAACAGCCTTTAACACTCGGTCAGGTCATTATGAGTATACCGTCATGCCATTTGGGCTTTGCAATGCCCCAGCAGTGTTCCAAGAATTTATTAATGATGTCTTAAGGGACTTTATTCACTCATTTGTTATTGTGTACTTGGATGACATTTTAATATATTCTACAGACATTCACACTCATCACAGACATGTTACGACAGTTCTGAAGACCCTTCTTGCTAATGGTCTTTATTGCAAATTAGAAAAATGTCTATTCGACCAATCCGAGGTCCAGTTTTTAGGGTATTTGATTTCCGCTGAGGGTTTTCGGATGGATCCCCAGAAGCTCGCTGCGGTCATAGAATGGCCTCTGCCACAAGGTCTGAAAGCCATCCAGCGTTTTCTGGGTTTCTCTAATTATTATAGACGTTTTATCAAAGGTTTTTCGTCTATAGTAGCGCCTATTACTCGTATGACTAAAAAGGATGGCAATACACGTGTCTGGTCTACTGAGGCACTTCAGGCTTTTGACTTTCTTAAGACTACGTTCGCCTCTGCCCCTATTTTACAGCATCCTGTCCCCTCATTGCCATATATACTTGAGGTTGATGCTTCCGATATAGGGGTAGGTGCTGTCTTATCCCAAAGAGAGTCTCCTGACAAGCCATTGCATCCTTGTGGCTTCTTTTCTAAACAAATGTCCAAAGCAGAAAGGAATTATGATGTGGGTAATCGCGAACTCCTTGCTATCATTTTAGCACTTAAAGAATGGAGACATTTGTTAGAAGGCACTAAGGATCCCATCCTCATATTTACGGATCATAAGAACCTGTCCTACCTTAGCGAAGCTAAAAGATTGTCTTCCAGGCAGGCTAGGTGGTCACTGTTCTTGTCTCATTTTAATTATATAATAACCTATAGGCCAGGCGACCGGAACACTAAAGCGGACGCTCTGTCCAGACAATTCGAGACTATTGACAAACAGGAGATTGATGTCACTCCTGTCATTCCCCCAGACAGGATAATAGCAACTACTATATTGTCTATTTCCTCGTCCCTCTTGCAGGCCATACAAGCGAAACAGAGCATGGCACCTGGCGAGAGGCCTAATGATAAATTGTTCGTTGACGTTCCCGAGAGACGGGATATTCTGTCACTGTATCACGATACTAAGACTGCTGGACATCCTGGTATTTCCAAAACAGTGTCAGCCGTTTCTCGGTATTTCTGGTGGGATACCTTACGTAAGGATGTTACTGACTATATAAGTGCTTGTTCTACTTGTGCATGTATGAAAACCTCTCGTAGAGTTCCTTGTGGGCTGTTGCATCCGTTACCCGTTCCCGAGAGACCTTGGTCTAATCTATCAATGGATTTTATTGTTGAATTACCCCCTTCGAATGGTAACACAGTCATCCTAATGATAGTAGATCGGTTTTCCAAAATGGCTCACTTTGTGTCTCTTCGCAAGTTGCCCACTTCCAAGGAACTGGCTCTTATCTTCGCTAAAGAAGTGTTTCGATTACATGGTATTCCCTTATCTATTGTATCCGATAGGGGTAGCCAATTTATTTCCAGGTTCTGGAAAGCCTTTTGTTCGGAGATGGGTATTTCCCTCTCATTTTCTTCCGCTTACCATCCCCAGTCTAATGGAGCTGCTGAACGTGCCAACCAGTCTCTGGAGCAGTACCTCCGTTGTTTTGTGTCTCACCATCAGGACAATTGGTCTGACCTGCTTCCTTGGGCTGAATTTGCTCGGAATAACGCCACTCATGATTCTTCCGGCAAAAGCCCTTTTTACGTTGTCTATGGCCAGCATCCCGTTGTTCTTCCGGCTGCATTCTCCTCACAGGGCATGCCAGTTCTGGATGAGCATTTGGCTGGTTTGCGTAATACTTGGGAGCAGGTTCAGCGTTCTTTGGTGGACTCTGCTGCCCGCCAGAAGGCTCAGGCTGACAAGCATCGCAGAGCGGCTCCTTCCTATGTTGTGGGGGACAGGGTTTTGCTTTCCACACGGAATATTCGCCTCCGGGTGCCTTCTATGAAATTGGCTCCCCGCTTCATTGGTCCTTATCGCATTATACATAAGGTTAATCCCGTTTCTTATGCCTTGGGTCTGCCTAAAAATCTGCGTATACCCAATGTATTTCACACCTCGTTGTTGAAGCCTTACGTACGCAACCGCTATACCCGGAGTACACCCCCTCCCCCTCCTGTCTCTGTGGAGGGTCATGAGGAGTTCGAAGTGTCTGCTGTTATTGACTCTCGTTTCCTCAGGGGTCGGCTTCAGTACTTGGTACATTGGAAGGGTTATGGGCCTGAGGAGCGCAGTTGGATTTCTGCGGATGCTGTTCATGCTCCCCGCCTTGTACGTTCTTTCCATTCGCGTTTTCCTGCCAGACCTGGTCCTGCCCGCCCGGAGGGCGTGTCCTCAGGGGGGGGTACTGTAGCGGTACTTACCTTATCCGGGGGTCGGCCGCGGTCCTCTCTTCAAGCCGCGCGCGGTCCTGCGGCTGCACGAGCCGCGCGCGGCTCATCCGACTGCTCAAACAGGAAGGCGGGCAGTGACCGCGAGAAGCGGTCACGTGTCCCGCCTGCAGCTAAGAGCGCGCCGCGAATCTCGGGCGCGCTCTTAAAGAGACAGTGGGAGCCTAAATTGCAAAAAGGCTCCCATTGGCTCCTGTCACGCCAATCACCCCATACACTTACCTGTTGGGGGAGTGGAAGAGACAGGAGCCAATCACGTTAGTTTGAAGGCTACTTATACTTACCCTTTTCCCTTAGTTCCTTGCCCTATCGTGGTTTCTGCTACAGTTCCCTTTAGTGCTTGTTGTATTCAGTTGTGTTTCTCCGTATTTGACCTTGGCTTTGTATTCTGACTTCGTTTTCGCTTTATCCTTGTCTGTACTGTTTGCCGGCTTGCTGATTCCTGTGTACCAGACCCCGGCTAGTTCTCGTTTACGCTGTCTCTTTGTGCCCTTGACCTCGGATCGCTCCTGACTCTGTACTTCTCCTTTACGTCGAGTCCGGCCACTCTAAGGTCCGGTAGACGTATCTCTCCTCTGTGCTGTCTTCTGTTTTGCTGGATCCTGCGTGTAGGGGTATATACACGTTACAATAGTACAGTCTATTCACTCATCCCTCTCCCTGACTAGAAGAATGCTATTACCCATTAAAACTGTATTATTTGAATGCAGAAATGAGTTACATTTTCAACAAATTTACTTTGTCATCTCAGTGACTGGTTGCTTGTGGCACAGACATGTATTCCTCTACCGGCTGGTAATCATGACAGGCGCACAGTCGGATTTGCCGGCATATGCGCTAACCTTATCCAACCCCCATAAAGACACGGACACAAGTTATACTGTTGGAGATATTAGTCCACAGCTTTATTGAATTATAAATAAATAAATTAAAGGACACTCTAGTGCCAGGAAAACATACTTGTTTTCCTGGCACTAGAGTGCCCTGAGGGTGCCCCCTCTTCCGCCCGGCTCTGGAAAGGGGAAAAGGGTTAAAACTTACCTTTTTCCAGCGCTGGGCGGGGAGCTCTCCTCCTCCTCTCCGCCTCCGTTCTGCCCCGTCGGCTGAATGCGCACGCGCGGCAAGAGCTGCGCGCGCATTTAGCCGGTCGCATAGGAAAGCATTTTCAATGCTTTCCTATGGACCCTTGCGTGCTCTCACTGTGATTTTCACAGTGAGAATCACGCAAGCGCCTCTAGCGGCTGTCGGTGAGACAGCCACTAGAGGATTAGGGGGAAGGCTTAACCCATTAATAAACATAGCAGTTTCTCTGAAACTGATATGTTTATAAAAAAAATGGGTTAACCCTAGCTGGACCTGGCACCCAGACCACTTCATTAAGCTGAAGTGGTCTGGGTGCCTAGAGTGGTCCTTTAAGGAATAACAAATGGGGTCATTGCCAACAGAACTTATTATAATTAACATCCACCAAGTACATAACATCTCCCTAGCAATGACCCCCCAATAATAACAATAGATAACAATCCAAATAACATGTTAATACAGAAACTGGCCGCCCAATATGGCCACGTTTCCACCAGGTTAAATTGTAGGAGTGTACAGAGACACCGCTACCCAACTTATCGATTGTAGGGGTGTACCAAGACACCTCTACCCACCATATCAATTGTAGGGGTGTACCAAGACACCACTCTCCACCAGTTCCAGTGTAGTGTGTACCAAGACACTGCTACACCCGCAGGTTCGGAGCCACTGACGAGCTCGAACCTACCAACCACGTGCAACACTGCCCAATCCACAGGATGGCCACTTTCTCCTCCATCTGCCCTCCGGTTTAACCAGGCCATTCCCCGCCACAGCTCAGGACTTGACACCTAAAGCTCCTGAGCGACCCCCACCACCGGAATAAGGCTTGTGGAATGCCTTATTGAAGGCCCAATTTAACTGATCATCCCATACATCTGAAACGTACCCCATCCACCATGGAGTACCCAGGGAACTTGCCTCCCCCTCTGTTGTGTCTCTCTGTTACACCGCCCCCACTTCCAATAAAAAACGCCACCAATTGTAACCGAGGAACCACTCGGGCCATACCACCTCCACCTGTGGCCAACTTCCGTAGCTGATCTACCACCCTCAGCCACCTCCTGACCAATTCCTTTTCGGGACCATGCCCTATCCTTTCCGCCCATGCGGAATACCCAAATGCCTAGAACCATACCCGATGTTACGTTTTTCCACCAGAAACCCCCGAAAAAACCAACCACTCCAGCTCTCCCACTTTCAGAGGATAGCCCCTTTGCGCATCAAGACCCGTGCCGCGGCTCCTTCTGCGCCAGATGTGCGAGTGGGCCATCTCCCATGCCACCGGAACGAAAGTAATTAGCGATCAAGCATAACACAAAACAACCCTTACGTTCCGACCATGAACCCAATAGTAAACAAGCAGTAAACAGGAATTAACCATACTGTCTTCCACCCGCCTGAACGGATCCTGATATCCTCACTTAAAACCCAGACGGGACGCCTCTGTCACCGCCAATATCCGAGAAGAATCTTCCCCAGAGTGCCCGGGATCCAAACCCAATGCCGTCAGACCCATTCGAACAAACCCCTGCCGAATCGGAATCGTGACAGCGCCGATCTGTCCCCTCTTACCCATAAGCCACCCGGGATGTCCGGGTGAATCTCCACTTAGTGTGATGCGTTTGAGAAAACCGGGCATACCTTGGACCCCGGCAGGGAATATAGCGTCACCAAACCTCCTTTCCCAGACACATCCATTCTTGTACAACCCCACCGAATCCTTACCCCAACCGACTGAAGTTCGACCACCACGTGAGGAACCCCCCAACACCAGCCCGAAAGGCACTCACCGGCTCCCCTAACTGAATTGTCCCAAGCCCACGGGAAGGCCCCCAAAACAAACTCACCTCAAAATTAGAGTAACACACCACTGTCCGCACGCCTACCCGGCGTTGCGTTATCCAAGGAAACCAGTCACCTGGCACCGACATAACCATAATCCTTCGCAAGACCCGCGATGCCTGACGTTCGTAACAACGTTCCAACACTTCTCCCCAATCGCTCCGTTCGAACCTTAACACCGAAGTCCATGCACCTGCCTGTCGCCCATGTAGCCAACGCTGAATGTATCAAAGTCTAAGGAACCACCGCAAGGTAACCCTTCGCCCCACTTTTAAATGGGACCCACCCGTGAAAGCAACCGCCTCGTCTCACATAGACCAAGCCTTCCCATAGCAATCCCCGTGCCCGGTGCCATACGATCCAGTATCAATCCTCCAAGCGTGGAGACCCGAGTTGCCACATGTTCCTCAAACCGGCCTGCCCTTCCTCCTGTGCCCCCGGGGCCGCCATATGCAGCTTGTAACCCTGTACACGAACCCCGGAATCAGCCCCCACCATCCGCCAACAAGGCATGTGCCGTGCCCACACCCGATATTAAAATGACCTGCACCGTGATAGAAATCGCCGCAATCGTCATACTTCCAGCCCGAGGACCCAGCTTGATGGACAACCACATTACCCCCGTATTGTCCATGCTTTACGACTTTCCGTCCCTTACTCTTACACCAATACCACAAAAGATGCCAACTTCGAATGAGAGGACTTACCTGTCATGCATCCCGCCACCGATCCGTGCACCACCTGTCCTCCCGGTATGCCCCGGAACCCATGTTCCCAGCAACCGTGACCAACTCCATGCCACCCGCAAAGGCTCCACAAGTAGCCTCCCCCACGTGACGGCAAAAGACCCACCCCCGTGACTCACCCGACATGCGGATTAGATCCTGCCATATGCACCACCGCAATTTCTCAGCGTGACCGTTTTGGACCTGCAAAAACTTCGCCCTGCCTCCCCCGCGCCTTCGACTGCCCCTGGGCAATCGCCACTCTCTTACCACCGAAAGAGTTACCCACCCCCGCAACCGAAATGTAAGTCCACAACGGCCCGGCCCAACTGAGCCCACTCAGCCAGCTCCCCTCCAGATACTGTACTACTGAACCCTTTTCTGAATCCCTTTTCACCACCCACAGCCATACAAACCAACCTCTAACGTAGGAACATGACCTGGAATCGCCCCTTGGCAAGCAGAGTTTACCATCAGGCACCTGCAAACATGCTACCCTAACGATGGAAGGGTCGCCAATAACCGAACGCGTCCCGCTCCCCTGAACCAACTCGACAGCAAGGCCGAATGATGCCTGAGATACAGAACCGGGCTGCGTTGATGCCTCAGTTACCGATGCCCCCTTTCGGGCGTGATAAGTTTTTTGTAGCTACAGAATTTGCCCGCCTCTTTCTCGCGGTCCACCTCCTACGGTGACACCCACCGACCCGCTACTGGCGGGGCGACACGAGCCCGCCATCCCCCCAATTGAGTTTCCCTGCGTGACTCCTCACCACCAATCCCAGCTGTTTCCCCACGCACTCGATACTCGCCTACCACCGTTCCCAGTCCCTCAACTTGGAATGGAATAGGAGAAACCCCCCCAACAATCCCAGCCATAAAATCAGTGCCTGTCTATGAGGCGTACCACCTTAGCCACGGCATCAACGCACTGAGCGTCACCGGTGCCACCCCGATCGGCAAACGCGGTGCTGAAGCCCCAGCGAGTACCCTTTCTGCCTTAGGTGTTCCTTTTTTGCCGCGTCAATTGACACCGTGACCCTCCCACATCCAGAACACTCGTATCCAGGCCTACCCGACCGTCCCCAGTTGCATCAACCCTCCTAATGAATCCAGCAAAACCTTTCTACTGGACGGCCAGCACCTCGCCACCCAGGATCAAGCCGCCCGCCCCTGGAAAGAGCGCTTTTCCTGCACCTTCATGAGGAACTGGGCACCAATCCAAATTTTCTTTTACCCCCTTTCTCCAAATGATCCCCCAAAAGGCCCCGCACAGGACATGCGCACGTTTTGCCGCGCCAGGACAGTAACTCGCCACTCACTACTGACTGCTCCCCTGCCCCGTCCGCCGTCTCCGTCACCAGCGTCACTTCCTTCGGCTCACCGCCTCTCACCCTGCGCGTGGACGCCTCCCCTGACCCATACTCTAACTCCCTACCCCCTGTGGGGACAAAACCCTTCTGAACCGCTGCGATGAAACCCCTTCTCCCGACCATGACTCTAAATTGAAGTTAATGAACCCAGTAAATTCCAAGTGTGTGGTGCAATTCTTGACTCACCGCCGGGTCCCCATCTGCTGCAGTCGCAGGGGGTGCTGTCCTACCGTCCGTCTTGTCAGGCTCCGGAGACTCCTGTGGACGCAGCTGCAACACTCCTCGACCTCTTCGCCGACCTCTTGAACTCCTGTTGGATGAAACTGAAGCGCTGCGTTGTTACCTCTTCTTCCTGTCTCTGGAGCTGGACCTGTGCCTCCACCACCGGCTCCTAGCTAGGTTCCTACCCCTGCTTCACCACCTCTCTGCTGCCTCCTTGGATGCTGCACCGCTCACCACTCTCATCCCGCCTCCTGCCACTGTTCCAGTCCTGCAGACCCTGGAAGCAACCCCTAGGGGCCTCCCGCTCTCCTCCATCTCCCAGCCATGCTCCCCCCTCCATGGTCCCTATAGCTGTTTGCCCGCTGACTCATAAACATCCTGGCCACCTTGTCTGTTCCTGTGACACTAGATCCTCACATCAGCCGCGACTCTGCCTTCCTTCCCGGCCGCCGTCCTGTTAAACCGGATCCAGCCGCTTGCCGTGCCTTCCTGCCCGTGGCCATGTGGCTGGGCGCATTCTTTGTGCTGGGCCTCCGCGCCCGACCTGCGCCGGCCGTACTCCCACATCCAAGGCCCGTCCTTCTGCCTGGGCCACAGTTCCTCTGCCGCTCCTGTGACACTAGATCCCTCCTGGGGGCCCAGATTCACCTCCCCCGCTGTTCTGCCTAGGCCTGTAAAAACACTGCGCCTGCAGCGCCCTCCGTCCTCTTCCCCGCCTCTGCTCTGGGCCTATGCCCCTCCAGGGGTAGACCCATATTCTACCCGCCGTCCTGACCCCCCACCCCCTGTCAGCAGAGGGGTCGCTTGTGCCGAGCTGCTCCCTTCTACTCAACCCCCCTGTCCCTCCGTATCGCCACCAGTGGCGGACTCACCGGGACGCCACATCAGCCGCGACTGGTTAAGCTAAAGTTGTTCAGGTGACTAGTGTCCCTTTAATATGTCAATGTAGTGGAACTGAAACATTAGTTATATGCAAATGCATGTCTAGTTAAAATAAAGTCGCTCTTTTATTTACTTCTAAGCTCTATGAGCCTGAGGACGTCCAGTGTCAGTTAGGCAACTTTTGTTATACTGTACTTTTTTTTAAACTGAATTTTTTTTATTTTTTTTTTGCACCCACATAAACTTAAACCTTGTTTATTTGGCCTGTGTTAGCTTTTGAGTTTGACATACTTGCTCTACAGCACTCACCCAGTAAGCACCTCTAGTGGCAATCTGAGGCGTGGCCACTAGAGGTGTTCCTAGACTGTAATGTAAACACTGCCTTGTCTCAGAAAATGCATTGTTTACATTAAAAAGTCTGCAGGGACAGGTGATAGACATCAGAAGAACAATATTAAGCTGTAGTTGTTCTGGTGACTATAGTGTTCCTTTAAGGTAAAATGTGGGAAGGCTTATCAAGAATATTGTTGGGCTGAAGCCTTTGGTCCTATGAACTCCTAAATCAGAGTAAAATGTTAGGGCGACTCTCTTCTAACATATGAAGGTAGCAATTTGAATATTCAAAGGAACTATTCACTTTTAATCATGTATCCATGTTTTAAACATTGATGAAAATCAGCCAGCCCTGGCAGAATTTTTTGGCATTTTGTTCCTTGTGTAGAAATGTGCCAATCCATACAGAAAATATGGAACAATCTAGTTCAATATGAGGTCATAGAGGGGCCAGTACCATGGATCCACTGCTGCATTTTCCAGCTGCACCAAAGGCATTTGAAAAAATCTGAGTGTTTGTGTGAGTGGGAAAAACGCCAAAGATTGTGGCTTCAATAAATGCAGGGACATTGGTTTGCGACTCTGCCTTCCTTCCCGGCCGCCGTCCAGTTAAACCGGATCCAGCCGCTTGCCGTGCCTTCCTGCCCGCGGCCATTTGGCTTTGCGCATTCCGTGTGCTGGGCCTCCGCGCCCGACCTGCGCCGGCCGTACTCCCACATCCAAGGCCCGTCCTTCTGCCTGGGCCACAGTTCCTCTGCCGCTAGTCGCCGTACTCCACTGCCTCCTTCCCGCCGACGCCGCTCCCAAGCTGATACGTTGGGGCAGTCGCGCCCGTCTCCTTGGCCTCCGTTCCCTCACCGAGGGGGGGGAGCAGACGTGCTCGAACCCCCAGCTGGTCCTGCCGCCATGCCATCCTCTTCTCCTTCCTGTCAGTCACAAGTCTGCCCGGATTACTTCAGCTGACGCCATACCAGCAAGAAGAAAGGTACAAAACACGCCGACCTGTACAACTGACAGGTAAGCTTAATTTCATTTACAAGGGCCACTTCATAAAATGGCTGGTATAAATACACCCCTTATGGCTCCGCCCCACCCAGCATGCTAGCTGACACTAACTTCCTGTGGCTGCTATGCCTACCTCCTGGCTCTGTCAAGGCCTATTCCTCTTAGCTGCGCTGATCCATGGGCTACATAACTAAAGTATAAATAAGGGTGAGTAGACTTTATAGGCTAGTTTTCATACTGTAAAATATATGAAAATAAAAAAGTGCATACTCGATTTCTATATTGAAGTGGTTAATTTACTTTTCAAAATAAATATATTATTTTTACTTTCAAACAATTTTCATTGAGGTATTTGCAGTACACAGGGTAATGGCATTAAAGCGGCACTATCATGGTAAACCTACCTTTCCCTAATCACTTCCTCCTCTCTCAGGATCTGTTCTTTTTTTCCTATCTAATCTAGTTTTCTTTAAAACATAAGACAAAGTAGGGACTACTTTGTCTTATCTATATTTCCTACGCTTGACCAGCTCTGACTCACTTCCTGTGGGTCAAATACATTTCCCCACAATACTTATCCTTTCCTCAGTGATCTTGCGATGCCTGCTTTCAGTATTCCAGAACGTCCTGTCATATAGACAGGACGCCGGCGAAAATACAGAATTACGTTCTAATAGAATGAGAACAGTTTGTCTATTCGTGTTAGGATGACATTCGGTAGTTTTAGGTTGTTTAGAAATTTCATTGGAATGAATGAAATTCTGATCCGTGATGCCGCTGCCGCTCATGGGTGGGGGCCGGGGAGACAATAGGCCCCCCCCCATTGTCTTTTAGGGCCCCCACTTGCCGCTCATTGGAGGGGGCAGGGGATGACAATAGGTCCTCCACCCCATTATCTTTTAGGGCCAGCACCCGCCGCTCATGGGCTTACCTTGAAAGGTGATTTACTCACCTTTTACTAAGCAAATCACAATGCTTTCCAATAGGAAAGCATTAGATTGGCTGAAATTGTCAATTCTGATGATCTCAGCCAAGGATGCAGGACGGGGGCGGAGGCAAATGCCACCGTTTCCAATCAGTATCTCCTCAATGCATCTGTATGGGGAAAGTTCAGTGTCTCCATGCAGAGCGTGGAGACGCTAATCATTAGTGCTGCACACTGTACAGCAAGCATGTCAAACTTGCGCCCCACAATTAATATATTTGCGTCTCACTTGCCTTGGGGCCGCTTTGTGATGTGGCTGTGACCAGCCGCAAAACAGGAAAGATCTTTCATGTCTGATTCTTGTCTTCCCTCCCATGGGCAATAGCGTGTTCCTGCAGCCCAATGGCGCAGAGTGTCTCTCTGTTTGCAGAGCAGGCCAGCCACTCCCCCTTCCCTCCTGCTCGCAGTGCCAGAGGAGTGTCTGGCCTGCTTGCAGAAAAGAGGTGGAACGGGATGACAGGCGGCTCATCTAAAGGTAGGAGAAGAGGGGCTTAAGGGACCTTCCTGAGAGGGAGGGGGCTAGTGTATTAAATTGGGGGAGGGCTGGGGCAGTGTATTAGAGTGGTGGAAGGGGGGCAGTGTGTTAAACTGGGGGGAGGGCAATGTATTCATTTGAGGAGGGAGGAAATCAGTGTATTAAATTGGGGGAGAGAGTGGGCAGAGCATTAATTTGAGGGATGGAGGGGGCACTGTATTAATTTGGATGAGAGAGGGGGCCAGTGTATTAAATTGGGGAGGGGATGCAATGTATTAATTTGAGAGAGGGAGGGGCAGTTATTTAATTTAGGCGAGGGAGGGGCCAGTGTATTAAATTGGGGAGGCAGTGTATTAATTTAAGGGAGGGGGCAGTGTATTAAATTGAGGGTGGCACTGGGGCAGTGTATTAGAGTGATGGGAGGGGCTGTGTATTAAATTGGAAGAGGGAGTGGGCAGTGAATTAATTTGAGGGATGGAGGGGGCACTGTATTAATTTGGATTAGGGAGGGAGCCAGTGTATTAGATTTGGTGAAGGGGGCAGTGTATATGAGTGGAGGGAGTGGGGTCAGTGTATTGGATTTTGGGGCATGCAATGGATTTAGGGGCAGTGTATTAGATGGGGGGCTGTGTGTTTGATTGGGTCTACATGGAGGCACTGAATGCTCCCCATGGAGATGCTGATTGGCCGCTCAGCTTTTTGACACACATGCACAATAGCCTCCCAATGCTTTCCTATGGGAAAGCATTGGATTGGCTGAGATCATCAAGTTTGATGATCTAAGTCAAAGTAAAGAACACACAAATAGGACTTAAAAATCAACAAGATAACATAATTTGTTTTTTTACAGCTGTACAACAGCATACATTCACCATTTCAGTCCCATTACCAAACGTTTCTTAAAGGAACACTATTGTCACCTAAATTACTTTAGCTAAATAAAGCAGTTTTAGTGTATAGATCATTCCCCTGCAATTTCACTGCTCAATTCACTGTCATTTAGGAGTTAAATCACTTTTTTTGTTTATGCAGCCCTAGCCACACCTCCCCTGGCTATGATTGACAGAGCCTGCATGAAAAAAAAAGCTGATTTCACTTTCAAACAGATGTAATTTACCTTAAATAATTGTATCTCAATCTCTAAATTGAACTTTAATCACATACAGGAGGCTCTTGCAGGGTCTAGCAAGCTTTTAACATAGCAGAAAATCTGAATTAAACAGAACTTGCATTAAAGAAAGCCTAAATAGGGCTCTCTTTACAGGAAGCGTTTATGGAAGGCTGTGCAAGTCACATGCAGGGAGGTGTGACTAGGGTTCATAAACATAGTGATTTAACTCCTAAATGGCAGAGGATTGAGCAGTGAGGCTGCAGAGGCATGTTCTATACACCAAAACTGCTTCATTAAGCTAAAGTTGTTCAGGTGACTATAGTGTCCCTTTAATATGTCAATGTAGTTGGACTGAAACATTAGTTATATGCAAATGCTAGTTAAAATAAAGTTGCTCTTTTATTTACGTCTAAGCTCTATGAGCCTGAGGACGTCCAGTGTCAGTTAGGCAACTTTTGTTATACTGTACTTTTCAAATTAAACCTACATTTCTATGAAAACTGAATTTTTTTTATTTTTTTTTGCACCCACATAAACTTAAACCTTGTTTATTTGGCCTGTGTTAGCTTTTGAGTTTGACATACTTGCTCTACAGCACTCACCCAGTAAGCACCTCTAGTGGCAATCTGAGGCGTGGCCACTAGAGGTGTTCCTAGACTGTAATGTAAACACTGCCTTGTCTCAGAAAATGCATTGTTTACATTAAAAAGTCTGCAGGGACAGGTGATAGACATCAGAAGAACAATATTAAGCTGTAGTTGTTCTGGTGACTATAGTGTTCCTTTAAGGTAAAATGTGGGAAGGCTTATCAAGAATATTGTTGGGCTGAAGCCTTTGGTCCTATGAACTCCTAAATCAGAGTAAAATGTTAGGGCGACTCTCTTCTAACATATGAAGGTAGCAATTTGAATATTCAAAGGAACTATTCACTTTTAATCATGTATCCATGTTTTGAGCATTGATGAAAATCAGCCAGCCCTGGCAGAATTTTTTGGCATTTTGTTCCTTGTGTAGAAATGTGCCAATCCATACAGAAAATATGGAACAATCTAGTTCAATATGAGGTCATAGAGGGGCCAGTACCATGGATCCACTGCTGCATTTTCCAGCTGCACCAAAGGCATTTGAAAAAATCTGAGTGTTTGTGTGAGTGGGAAAAACGCCAAAGATTGTGGCTTCAATAAATGCAGGGACATTGGTTTGCGACTCTGCCTTCCTTCCCGGCCGCCGTCCAGTTAAACCGGATCCAGCCGCTTGCCGTGCCTTCCTGCCCGCGGCCATTTGGCTTTGCGCATTCCGTGTGCTGGGCCTCCGCGCCCGACCTGCGCCGGCCGTACTCCCACATCCAAGGCCCGTCCTTCTGCCTGGGCCACAGTTCCTCTGCCGCTAGTCGCCGTACTCCACTGCCTCCTTCCCGCCGACGCCGCTCCCAAGCTGATACGTTGGGGCAGTCGCGCCCGTCTCCTTGGCCTCCGTTCCCTCACCGAGGGGGGGAGCAGACGTGCTCGAACCCCCAGCTGGTCCTGCCGCCATGCCATCCTCTTCTCCTTCCTGTCAGTCACAAGTCTGCCCGGATTACTTCAGCTGACGCCATACCAGCAAGAAAAAAGGTACAAAACACGCCGACCTGTACAACTGACAGGTAAGCTTAATTTCATTTACAATGGCCACTTCATAAAATGGCTGGTATAAATACACCCCTTATGGCTCCGCCCCACCCAGCATGCTAGCTGACACTAACTTCCTGTGGCTGCTATGCCTACCTCCTGGCTCTGTCAAGGCCTATTCCTCTTAGCTGCGCTGATCCATGGGCTACATAACTAAAGTATAAATAAGGGTGAGTAGACTTTATAGGCTAGTTTTCATACTGCAAAATATATGAAAATAAAAAAGTGCATACTCGATTTCTATATTGAAGTGGTTAATTTACTTTTCAAAATAAATATATTATTTTTACTTTCAAACAATTTTCATTGAGGTATTTGCAGTACACAGGGGAATGGCATTAAAGCAGCACTATCATGGTAAACCTACCTTTCCCTAATCACTTCCTCCTCTCTCAGGATCTGTTCTTTTTTTCCTATCTAATCTAGTTTTCTTTAAAACATAAGACAAAGTAGGGACTACTTTGTCTTATCTATATTTCCTACGCTTGACCAGCTCTGACTCACTTCCTGTGGGTCAAATACATTTCCCCACAATACTTATCCATACCTCAGTAATCTTGCGATGCCTGCTTTCAGTATTCCAGAACGTCCTGTCATATAGTCAGGACGCCGATGAAAATACAGAATTACGTTCTAATAGAATGAGAACAGTTTGTCCATTCGTGTTAGGATGACATTCGGTAGTTTTAGGTTGTTTAGAAATTTCATTGGAATGAATGAAATTCTGATCCGTGATGCTGCTGCCGCTCATGGGTGGGGGCCGGGGAGACAATAGGCCCCCCTATTGTCTTTTAGGGCCCCCACTTGCCGCTCATTGGAGGGGGCAGGGGATGACAATAGGTCCTCCACCCCATTATCTTTTAGGGCCAGCACCCGCCGCTCATGGGCTTACCTTGAAAGGTGATTTACTCACCTTTTACTCAGCAAATCACAATGCTTTCCAATAGGAAAGCATTAGATTGGCTGAAATCGTCAATTCTGATGATCTCAGCCAAGGATGCAGGACGGGGGCGGAGGCAAATGCCACCGTTGCCAATCAGTATCTGTCAGGATCGGGACAGGGATCCAACACGCAGAGTACAAACAGTAGCCAGATACGTATACCGGACCTTAGAATGGCCGGACTAACGTAAGTAGTACAGTATAGAATGGTCAAAGACAAGCCGAGGTCGAGGGTAACAGAAGACAGGTAAGCGAGAGACAAGCCGAATCAAGGGTAACAGAGATAAGCAGAGTAAGGTAAACAAGCCAGGTCAAAACCAAAAGGGATAATAGAATACACAAGCACTGAGTGACTAGAACAAGCTAGAACCACGACAGGGCAATGAGCTAATGAAAGAAGCTCTGTTAAATACCCTGTTCAGAGCAGTAACCACGCCTCCGAGGCGTCCTGATTGGTCCTGCAGCAATTGAGTGACAGGTCGTTCCGGAGGAGTGTCCTGATGACAACTTCCTGCCTAGATGCTGTAAAAGGCAGTCACTCCCTCGCGGCCGGCCTTGCATGCCCGGATAGACCGTGGGAAAGGGAGCCATCAGGCCGTCTGGATGGAGGAACAGCTAAGTCTCTACCTCTTTCGGAGGTAGAGACCGCAGGTACCCTGACAGTATCTCCTCAATGCATCTGTATGGGGAAAGTTCAGTGTCTCCATGCAGAGCGTGGAGACGCTAAGCATTAGTGCTGCACACTGTACAGCAAGCATGTCAAACTTGCGGCCCACAATTAATATATTTGCGTCTCACTTGCCTTGGGGCCGCTTTGTGATGTGGCTGTGACCAGCCGCAAAACAGGAAAGATCTTTCATGTCTGATTCTTGTCTTCCCTCCCATGGGCAATAGCGTGTTCCTGCAGCCCAATGGCGCAGAGTGTCTCTCTGTTTGCAGAGCAGGCCAGCCACTCCCCCTTCCCTCCTGCTCGCAGTGCCAGAGGAGTGTCTGGCCTGCTTGCAGAAAAGAGGTGGAACGGGATGACAGGCGGCTCATCTAAAGGTAGGAGAAGAGGGGCTTAAGGGACCTTCCTGAGAGGGAGGGGGCTAGTGTATTAAATTGGGGGAGGGCTGGGGCAGTGTATTAGAGTGGTGGAAGGGGGGCAGTGTGTTAAACTGGGGGGAGGGCAATGTATTCATTTGAGGAGGGAGGAAATCAGTGTATTAAATTGGGGGAGAGAGTGGGCAGAGCATTAATTTGAGGGATGGAGGGGGCACTGTATTAATTTGGATGAGAGAGGGGGCCAGTGTATTAAATTGGGGAGGGGATGCAATGTATTAATTTGAGAGAGGGAGGGGCAGTTATTTAATTTAGGCGAGGGAGGGGCCAGTGTATTAAATTGGGGAGGCAGTGTATTAATTTAAGGGAGGGGGCAGTGTATTAAATTGAGGGTGGCACTGGGGCAGTGTATTAGAGTGATGGGAGGGGCTGTGTATTAAATTGGAAGAGGGAGTGGGCAGTGAATTAATTTGAGGGATGGAGGGGGCACTGTATTAATTTGGATTAGGGAGGGAGCCAGTGTATTAGATTTGGTGAAGGGGGCAGTGTATATGAGTGGAGGGAGTGGGGTCAGTGTATTGGATTTTGGGGCATGCAATGGATTTAGGGGCAGTGTATTAGATGGGGGGCTGTGTGTTTGATTGGGTCTACATGGAGGCACTGAATGCTCCCCATGGAGATGCTGATTGGCCGCTCAGCTTTTTGACACACATGCACAATAGCCTCCCAATGCTTTCCTATGGGAAAGCATTGGATTGGCTGAGATCATCAAGTTTGATGATCTAAGTCAAAGTAAAGAACACACAAATAGGACTTAAAAATCAACAAGATAACATAATTTGTTTTTTTACAGCTGTACAACAGCATACATTCACCATTTCAGTCCCATTACCAAACGTTTCTTAAAGGAACACTATTGTCACCTAAATTACTTTAGCTAAATAAAGCAGTTTTAGTGTATAGATCATTCCCCTGCAATTTCACTGCTCAATTCACTGTCATTTAGGAGTTAAATCACTTTGTTTCTGTTTATGCAGCCCTAGCCACACCTCCCCTGGCTATGATTGACAGAGCCTGCATGAAAAAAAAAGCTGATTTCACTTTCAAACAGATGTAATTTACCTTAAATAATTGTATCTCAATCTCTAAATTGAACTTTAATCACATACAGGAGGCTCTTGCAGGGTCTAGCAAGCTTTTAACATAGCAGAAAATCTGAATTAAACAGAACTTGCATTAAAGAAAGCCTAAATAGGGCTCTCTTTACAGGAAGCGTTTATGGAAGGCTGTGCAAGTCACATGCAGGGAGGTGTGACTAGGGTTCATAAACATAGTGATTTAACTCCTAAATGGCAGAGGATTGAGCAGTGAGGCTGCAGAGGCATGTTCTATACACCAAAACTGCTTCATTAAGCTAAAGTTGTTCAGGTGACTATAGTGTCCCTTTAATATGTCAATGTAGTTGGACTGAAACATTAGTTATATGCAAATGCTAGTTAAAATAAAGTTGCTCTTTTATTTACGTCTAAGCTCTATGAGCCTGAGGACGTCCAGTGTCAGTTAGACAACTTTTGTTATACTGTACTTTTCAAATTAAACCTACGTTTCTATGAAAACTGAAGTTTTTTTTTTTTTTTTTTTTGCACCCACATAAACTTAAATCTTGTTTATTTGGCCTGTGTTAGCTTTTGAGTTTGACATACTTGCTCTACAGCACTCACCCAGTAAGCACCTCTAGAGGCAATCTGAGGCGTGGCCACTAGAGGTTTTCCTAGACTGTAATGTAAACACTGCCTTGTCTCAGAAAATGCATTGTTTACATTAAAAAGTCTGCAGGGACAGGTGATAGACATCAGAAGAACAATATTAAGCTGTAGTTGTTCTGGTGACTATAGTGTTCCTTTAAGGTAAAATGTGGGAAGGCTTATCAAGAATATTGTTGGGCTGAAGCCTTTGGTCCTATGAACTCCTAAATCAGAGTAAAATGTTAGGGCGACTCTCTTCTAACATATGAAGGTAGCAATTTGAATATTCAAAGGAACTATTCACTTTTAATCATGTATCCATGTTTTGAGCATTGATGAAAATCAGCCAGCCCTGGCAGAATTTTTTGGCATTTTGTTCCTTGTGTAGAAATGTGCCAATCCATACAGAAAATATGGAACAATCTAGTTCAATATGAGGTCATAGAGGGGCCAGTACCATGGATCCACTGCTGCATTTTCCAGCTGCACCAAAGGCATTTGAAAAAATCTGAGTGTTTGTGTGAGTGGGAAAAACGCCAAAGATTGTGGCTTCAATAAATGCAGGGACATTGGTTTGCGCTAACAACATAAAGAAGCACAAATCAGCAGTTAAAAATTAACCTTTAGCAGAATGATTAAAACCAATAATAAAAAGTGGGTGTACCATGAACCTACCACACAGAGAGTGAAAGACATCAAAGACGTGTAATGAAATCTCCTTTTTAACAAACAGCTAAAATGTAGAATAGACAGATAGTGTGTATCCTAATTAGGAAATATAATTGAGAAATTAGTCAACTCAGTAATAGCCCTTGAGCAAAATCCAAGAGGTACAGGCTCTTATTAGCAGAGTAAGTCTATCTGGTTTTGGTTTCGCTCCCGCCTGTGCTGTGATTTGAATTGCCCTGCTTGGGGACACTACAAGAATGCTAGATTAAATATAACCCCAACTAATAAATGCATGAACACACTTAAGCCTAAGTGTGTACACTGCATCATAGGATGATGATATTGCCTTGAAGACTAACATGTTCCAGAGGTTTCTTTTATAATTACCCCTGCTGCCCTACTTATACCAGTAAAAACTTCAATAGTGTTGACCGGGGTAAAGGGACACTTCATGCACCATAACAACTGTAATTACGTTGTTATGGTGCAAGTAGGTCCTGGGCCAGACCTTTGATAGTCCAACGATCCAATAAGAAAGCCTGTGACAGGGCACTGCTGATAACAAGCTCTGCCTCTCTGATCAGTCGCTCACCATTCCATAAATCGAGTGAAAAAGATAGGTACCGTTTTCTAAATGGGGTGCTAGTGATAGGTTGAAGGCGTCAGTCGATGTCTGTTAAAGAATTCTTGATTAAAGCCTTGCATCATCAGAGGAAGTGGAGAGGCACAGGGCTCGGACGTCGTCCAAAGTTTTGGGGTTATCCTTGCACCCTAACAATTTCATTACAATGAAGTTCATATGGTGCCAGGAGTGGTCCTTTAAGGATTGGGTAACTCTCACTTTCAGAGATGTGTCCATATTAATCCCACAGATATTTCTTCTTTATCTATGGCTATGTCAAATACATTTATTTTCCCAAATGTCAAAGGGTTGACTCATATCTGGCAAAATTAAGGTCGGAAGCAGAAGCAATGGATTGGCTTATAAGGTAATTAGGATGGACAATTACCTGCTATCATTTCTTCTATTAGTTTAGCAAGATACAGCCTTATCCCTGACAATATCCCGCCCTGCTCCCCCCTCCCCCCCAACACACATTGTTCTTTCTGTCATCTTCTTATACATTACCTCTTGTAGTGTGTAAGCCGGTTTAAGCAGAGCTCTCATTAACCCCTTGTTTCGGTGATCATTTGTGACATATGGTCTCCACTATGCCAATTTTTGTTTTTTGTAAAATTGTAAAGTGCTGCTGAATATGTTGGAACTAAAAACATAATAATGATAGTAATAATAATAATAATAATAAATTAAACATATCCGTTTTTGTCTACACAGATGCAGTATCTATTCATATTCTGAAGTTAGGAATCCAAACAGTATGCAGAAGACAATCAATCTGTATAAATGCAGGCACAATTATTTCATAGAGGGTAAATGAGGGGTTAAAGGTTACATGCATTTAAAGCAGAGATATCTATCTACTGCCAAATGCAGTACCAAACAATCAATCAGTAATACTAATGTCGAAAAGCAGAAACAAGCAGTCACTCAAAGTCACAGGCAGACTTATGTAACTTGTCTACTAAGGTATCAGTGGATGCAGCTATTAATTCCTTGGAGTAGAGACAGTTCATGAAGCATAAGCATAAGATGCCATTTAATCAGCCACTGAGATTTATAGTGGATATGTTCTAGTAATAAAATAAATAGTAATCAATATTACACACTAAAGTGATAGTAGTAATGGTGTTGTGTTAACAAATAGAATAGAAACAAAAAAAAGGAACAAATCAATAGTGCAAGGGTAATTACTGCAAACATTTAGCATGCTAAGGACCCTTCCTGAGTCATGATTTAACAAATTAAGTTGGAATAACATGGTAATTATATACACAGCAAAAGACATACATTTTAGGAAAATGTCTGAACAAAAAAAAAAAGCATGTGAAGGGAGAGATTGACCGGGGTAATAATTATTAAATATTAAACTTGCCTTTTTTTCAGTAAACCAATCAATGGTATTTATCGAAGTTTCACTGACACTTTTGGGTCTAATTTTCAGTGGAATTAACTATATCTGTTGAAGTTTTGGCACAATTTATTATATCTGTTGGATTTTTTCATCTGTTGCTTTTTTTTTGCACCCTAGCCTTCATTTTCACGGACACAATAGTTTTATGAATTTTTCAGACAATTTTTCCAACAGAATATTGGTGGAACTTTGACCTTCATCGTTAATTGCATGGTCTTTTGAATTAGAAAATTCTATTTAAACTGTCCAAATTACCTTAAAGAAAGTCCCGTTATAATAAAGACGATCACAGTTTGATAAATATGCCCCACTTTCTAAGGAGTTTTACATGCATCAGTATCATGCCACACTCCAGCCACAGCTAGAGTTCCACCAATGGAGAAACAAAAATACACTTTATAAATAGTAAAGGAAAAGATTAGTGGGCTACCGCAGGTGATGCAATGTAAAATTGAATTATTAGGATGCACATGGCCCCCAAAACACTGTTTTTAGTTTCTCAGGAAACATGATATATATAGGCTTGGGTTCTCTTGTGCTAAAAACTTCAATATTGTTTACAGCAGGCTTCCCCAAACTCCAGCCCTCCAGATGTTGCTGAACTACATAGTTACATAGTTACATAGTTACATAGCTGAAAAGAGACTTGCGTCCATCAAGTTCAGCCTTCCTCACATATGCTTTTGCTGTTGATCCAAAAGAAGGCAAAAAACCCAGTCTGAAGCGTTCCAATTTTGCAACAAACTAGGAAAAAATTTCTTCTTGACCCCAAAATAGCAGTCAGATGTCTCCTTGGATCAAGCAGCTATTACCCCACTAATTAGAAATTATATCCCTGTACGTTATGTTTTTGCAAGTATTTATCCAATTGCAGTTTAAACATCTGTATAGACTCTGACAAAACCACCTCTTCAAGCAATGAATTCCGTTTCCTTATTGCTCTTACTGTAAAAAAAAACTTTTCTTTGCCTTAGATGAAATCTCCTTTCTTCAAGCCTAAATGTGTGACCTCGTGTCCTATGTATAGCTCTGTTTATGAATAGATTTCCAGATAATGGTTTGTACTGGCCCGAATATATTTGTATAATGCCATCATATCCCCTCTCAGGCGCCGTTTTTCCAAACTGAAGAGATTTAAATTTTTTAACCTTTCTTCATAACTAAAATGTTCCATTCCTTTTATCAATTTTGTAGCTCGTCTCTGCACTTTTTCTAGTGCCATGATATCTTTCTTTAGAACAGGTGCCCAAAATTGCACAGCATTTTCAAGGTGTGGTCTTACCAGCGATTTATAAAGAGGCAAAATTATATTTTCATCTCGAGAATTTATGCCCCTATTTATACATGACAAAACCTTACTGGCCTTAGCAACGGCAGATTGACATTGCATATTGCTACCCAATTTGTTGTCTATAACAATTCCCAAATCCTTCTCGTGTGTGGTTATCCCTAGTTCACTACCATTTAGGGTGTAAATTGCTTGTGCATTCTTAACCCCAAAGTGCATAACTGCATTTTTCTACGTTAAATTTCATCTGCCATTTTAGTGCCCAGTCCCCCAATCTATCCAAATCCCTCTGCAGCAAGGCAATATCCTGCTCACATTTTATTACTTTACAAAGTTTTGTGTCATCTGCAAACACTGATACATGGCTTTCAATGCCCATTTCAAGATCATTTATAAATATGTTAAATAGAAGCGGTCCCAAAACAGAACCCTGAGGGACACCACTTACCACTTTTGTCCAGCTTGAAAATTTACCATTTATGACAACTCGCTGTACTCTATCCTTAAGCCAATGTTCTACCCAAGAACAAGAATATTCATCTAGACCAATTTCTTTTAGTTTGAAGACTAACCTATTGTGAGGAACCGTATCAAATGCCTTGGCAAAATCCAAGTAGATCACATCCACTGCAACACCCTGATCTATATTTCTACTTACTACGTAGAATGCAATTAGGTTAGTTTGACATGACCTATGTTTCATAAAACCATGCTGATTATTGCTAATAACACAGTTCTTCCCAATGAATTCCTGAATATTATCCCTTAATAGCCGTTCAAATAATTTCCCAGTCACAGAAGTTAAGCTCACAGGTCTATAATTTCCAGGCAAGGATTTTGAACCCTTTTTAAATATAGGAACAACATCTGCCTTCCTCCAATACTCCGGTACAATACCTGAAACAAAAGAATCTTGAAAAATTAAATACAGAGGTTCACTTATTTCCCAACTTAGCTCCTTAAGTGGGGAAATAAGCGAACCTCTGTATTTAATCTTTCAAGATTTTTTTTCAAGATTTTTTCAAGATTCATTTGTTTCAGGTACAACTCCAATGATTCTGTGAATAAAATAGATAGGCTGAGAATCATGGGAGTTGTAGTTCAGAGGCCTGGAGTTTGGGGAAGCCTGTTTTACAGCAATGTAAAATGCATATGAATACAGAGAGCATGTGCTTGCTACATATACCTTATACCTTATCACATAGCATAGCACTTACTATATTTGCAATGTTTTTAGATTGAACTGTATGAGCACAGAAATACGTTTCTCATCATTTTGATCTAAATTGTCTTTTACAGGGTTTGGTATATTTACAGGTTTTCCCTTTTATGTTTTTCCTCTTGCACCCTCCTCCTCTTCGCAGTCCCTCCTTCTCCTTATCGGGTGTGAGTGATTTAGAAAGTGACTACAGGCATACCCCGCTTTACATACACTCACTTTAAGTACACTCTTGTATCTGCGAGTGAACAAAATATGGAAGGTTCTATTCTCACCCGGAGCAGTTCAGTTCAGTGTCATTGGGGCAAGAACTTTTCACACTTTCTGACAAGGCACAGGTCAATCATCTCAAATTTATAATGTTTACTCCTAGCTGAACATATATTTTTTTTGTGCCCATACATTGTCCATATTCTGCAATCGGCTGCCATCCAGTGAAAGGGTTTACCCTGCCATTTTCTATAACTATGACTTAGCAGCTTAGCTGCATTAGCCACAATTCAGGCCCTGGGGAGATAGCGCAGCTAAGCGGACAAGGGCACATGTAGGAGTGTGGGGATAGATTCATGGGATTAGTTGGGAAAGAGTGTGTGGGTGGGATTAAGTTCTGTGTAAGTTAGTGTGGGGGAGGTCTTACCTCAGTGCCACTTGGGACGAGGGCCAGCAAACAGCTTCCCTCCCGCCCACCCTATTGGTATATTTAGTCACAGCTAGCCGGGGGTATGTCCTTGCCAATTGAGTTTGAGGGGTTACGTTTAAGTATATGGAATGAGATGAACAAGTTTTTTAAGGTTTCAACCTCCCCCATTAGGTTGCCTGAGGTCTTGTGCCCAACGAGCCCAATGGCGGGCATTGGAGATATGATTTTTATGACGAGGGGGGAGGTGAGAGGAAGTGGTGATTAGGAACCACTCTATGTTTATTGGCAAGGGCGGTTGGGTCACTGTATAACATTATGTGTGGAGTTATATATGTATATATGTTAATTTATGCTTATTTATGTCTAATGTTTTGGTTACAGAAAAAGAAGAGATTTAATAAATAAAGTTATGGATGTCTTATGCAGTAATTTAGTTTGTGATAATAAATGCTGTGGCTTGTTTCATCCATACTAAGTGGTCTGTCGTTATTGGGGGGTTGAATGGGGTTAGATTTTGTTCTAGGCTCAGGGGCGGACTGACCACTCGGGCACATCGGTCATGGACCGAGGGCCCGAGACAGCCAGGGGCCCGGCCGCACAGCCATGCTCTAGCTGGAGAGATCAGAGATCTCTCCAACTGGAACGGCAAGAAATAAAATAAAAAATAATTTCCTTTAATAGGTTGCTGGGGCCCCTGATGCAGCGCAGGGCCCCAGCAACCTACCGCTCTTAAAATCCCCCCCCCTTACCCTCACATGAGACCTGGCAGCTTCACCAGCTCTCTGCCAGGTCTCCTTCTCCGTGTCCCGTGCGGCTCTGTATGATGAGGAGAGGCGGGGCCAGGAAGTGACCTCACTTCCTGTATTCTCCTCTCACACAGAGCCCGATCAGCAGGGGAAGGAGCAGCAGCCAGGGAGACCAGAGGGAGCAGAAAGAAAGGTAGGCACTACATACCCCCCTTACCTCCCCCCCACTGTGTCACTACTCACCCTCCCTCTCTCTGTCAATGTGTCACCCCCCTCCCACTGTCACCCCCTCCCACTGTCACCCCCTCCCACTGTCACCCCCTCCCATTGTCACTGTCACCCCCTCCCACTGTCACCCCCCTCTCTCTGTCAATGTGTCACCCCCTCCCCCTGTCACTGTCAGCCCCCTCCCACTGTCACCACCTCCCACTGCCACCCCCCTCCCTCTGTCACTGTCACCCCCTCCCACTGTCACCCCCCTCCCTCTCTCTGTCACTGTCACCACCCTCCCCCTGTCACTGCAACCCCCCTCCCTCTGTCACTGTCACCCCCTCCCTCTGTCACTGTCACCCCCTCCTTCTGTTACTGTCACCACCCTCTTTCTGTCACTGTCACCACCCTCCCTCTGTCACTGTCACCCCCTCCCTCTGTCACTGTCACCCCCTCCCTCTGTCACTGTCACCACCCTCTCTCTGTCACTGTCACCCCCCTCCCTCTGTCACTGTCACCCCCCTCCCTCTGTCACTGTCACCAACTCCCTCTGTCACTGTCAACCCCTCCCTCTGTCACTGTCACCCCCTCCCTCTGTCACTGTCACCACCCTCCCTCTGTCACTGTCACCCCCTCCCTCTGTCACTGTCACCACCCTCCCTCTGTCACTGTCACCACCCTCCCTCTGTCACTGTCACCACCCTCCCTCTGTCACTGTCACCACCCTCCCTCTGTCACTGTCACCCCCTCCCTCTGTCACTGTCACCACCCTCTCTCTGTCACTGTCACCCCCTCCCTCTGTCACTGTCACCACCCTCCCTCTGTCACTGTCACCCCCATCCCTCTGTCACTGTCACCCCCTCCCACTGTCACCACCCTCTCTTTGTCACTGTCACCACCCTCCCTCTGTCACTAGTCACCCCCTCCCTCTGTCACTAGTCACCCCCACCCTCTGTCAATGTGTCACCCCCTGTCACTGTCACACCCTCCCTCTGTCAATGTGTCTGTCACCCCCTCCCTCTGCCACTAGTCACCACCTCCCTCTGCCACTAGTCACACCCTCCCTCTGTCAATGTGTCACCCCTCCCTCTGTCACTGTCACCCCCTCTCTCTGTCACTGTCACCCCTCCCTCCCTCTGTCACTAGTCACCCCCCCACTCTGTCACTACTCACCCCCTTTCTCTGTCACTAGTCAACCCCTCCCTCTGTCACTAGTCACCCCTCCCTCTGTCACTAGTCACCCCTCCCTCCCTCTGTCACTGTGTCACCCCCTCCCTCTGTCACTAGTCACCCCCTCCCTCTGTCACCCCCTCCCTCTGTCACTGTCACCAACCTCTCTTTGTCACTGTCACCCCCTCCCTCTGTCAATGTGTCACCCCCTCCCTCTGTCACCCCCTCCCTCTGCAACTAGTCACCCCCTCCCTCTGCCACTAGTCACCCCCCTCCCTCTGTAAATGTGTCACCCCCTCCCTCTGTCAATGTGTCACCACCTCCCTCTGTCAATGTGTCACCCCCTGTCACTGTCACCCCCCTCCCTCTGTCAATGTGTCTGTCACCCCCTCCCTCTGCCACTAGTCACCCCCTCCCTCTGCCACTAGTCACCCCCTCCCTCTGTCAATGTGTCACCCCCTCCCTCTGTCACTGTCACCCCCTCTCTCTGTCACTGTCACCCCTCCCTCCCTCTGTCACTAGTCACCCCCCACTCTGTCAGTACTCACCCCCTTTATCTGTCACTAGTCACCCCCTCCCTCTGTCACTAGTCACCCCTCCCTCTGTCACTAGTCACCCCTCCCTCCCTCTGTCACTGTGTCACCCCCTCCCTCTGTCACTAGTCACCCCCTCCCTCTGCCGCCCCCTCCCTCTGTCACTGTCACCAACCTCTCTTTGTCACTGTCACCCCCCTCCCTCTGTCAATGTGTCACCCCCTCCCTCTGTCACCCCTCCCTCTATCAATGTCTGTCACCCCCTCCCTCTGCCACTAGTCACCCCCTCCCTCTGCCACTAGTCACCCCCCTCCCTCTGTAAATGTGTCACCCCCCTCCCTCTGTCAATGTGTCACCACCTCCCTCTGTCAATGTGTCACCCCCTCCCTCTGTCACTGTCACCCCCTCCCTCTGTCACTGTCACCCCCTCCCTCTGTCACTAGTCAACCCCTCTCTCTGTCACTGTCACCCCTCCCTCCCTCTGTCACTAGTCACGCCCCCACTGTGTCACTACTCACCCCCTTTCTCTATCACTAGTCACCCCTACCTCTGTCACTGTGTCACCCCCTCCCTCTGTCACTGTGTCACCCCCTCCCTCTGTCACTAATCATCCCCTCCTTCCCTCTGTCACTGTGTCACTAGTCACCCCTCCTTGTGTCACTAGTCACCCCCTCCCTGTGTCACTAGTCACCCCCTCCCTCTGTCACTGTGTCACCCCCACCCTCCCTCTCTCACTAGTCACTGTCACTAGTCAGCCCTCCCTCCCTCTGTCACTAGTCACCCCCTCTCTCTGTCACTGTCACCCCTCCCTCCCTCTGTCACTAGTCACCCCCTCCCTCTGTCACCCCTCCCTCTGTCACTGTGTCACCCCCTCCCTCTGTCACTAGTCACCCCCTCCCTCTGTAACTAGTCACCCCTTCTCTCTGTCACCCCTCCCTCCCTCTGTCACTAGTCACCCCTCCCTCCCTCTGTCACTAGTCACCCCCTCCCTCTGTCACTAGTCACCCGTCACTGTGTCACCCCCTCCCTCACTGCCACTAGTCACCCCTCCCTCTGTCACTAGTCAACCCCTCCCTCCGTCACTGTGTCACTAATCACTCACTGTGTCACTGTGTCACCCCCACCCTCCCTCTGTCACTGTGTCACTAGTCACCCTTCCCTGTGTCACCCCCTCCCTCCCTCTGTCATTGTGTCAACCCCTCCCTCTGTAATTGTGTTACCCCCTCCCTCTGTCATTAGTCACCCCTCCCTCCCTCTGTCACTAGTCACCCCATCCCTCCCTCTGTCACTAGTCACCCCATCCCTCCCTCTGTCACTGTGCCACCCCCTCCCTCACTCTGTCACTAGTCACCCCCTCACTCTAGTGACAGAGTGAGGGAGGGGGTGACTAGTGACAGAGAGAGGGAGGATGTGACTAGCCACAGGAGGGGGACCCTGAGGGTGGGGGCACCCTTAGGGCACTATAGTGTCAGGAAAACCGCTTTGTTTTCCTGCCACTATAGTGATCCTTTAACATTTATTTAATGCACATATATTTGTGCATTCAAAGGGTCTGGGATCTAATTTTGCCCGGGGGCCCCAAAGGCTCTCAGTCCGCCCCTGTCTAGGCTGCATTGCGATTCCCCACTACGTACATACATGATGATTCAAAGTTAAACCATAAATGCTTAAAGTGATGAAGAGGTGTTTCTAAACAAAGTGTACAACTAAGCTGCTAACAAATACAAAGGTTGTTTAAGGTTGTCAGATGAGTAAAACATTAAAGAGAAATGGTACAATCTGGAATTAGATTTTTTTTTTTTTACTGTTTGTTTTAACTGAATAAAAGCCCACTGGAAATCACTAAATAAATCACTGGAAATAAAATCACTGGAAATCCGCAGTTGCAGTATCAGTTATGCCTATAAATTACTATTGCAATGCAGTACATGCATTGGGAAGTGGAAAAAAGGTATTGCTTCACTTTAAGTACATTTTTGTTTTACATACATGCTCTGGTCCCATTGTGTACTTATAAACATACCAATTAAGTGGAGACTACTCCTGCGATAATTAAAGAGACAAAAGCCGGATATAACCTTTATTCAAAAAAACGCACTTACAAAAATTGTCTAACATTAAAATTATGGATGGAATATTATGGATGAGATAGGGATGAAATAGTGCTGCATTAGAAATGTCTACTCCAGCCAACGAGCTTCCAGGGTGACACAGAGAGAAGAGTCATAGTAGTCTCTGGGACAATCTAGAGTAAGTTGTATCATCTAAACAATGTTTACGCCCCAAGCACTCCAGAGTGGGTATCCTGGCACGACCTGGAGGCTCTTGTTACTTCCCTACATTGGGAATACTACAGTTACAGCTCGGGCAGCACACAAGCTTCAAAAGGCTCTTCGTAAAGATAAGATGCAGCATAAGTCGAACCCCATCCCCAGTAGGTTGGAAAAACTCTAGCACTATAGCATTTAATGATAGGGGAGCTTTAGACAAGGTAGCCAGAAAAATTAAAAACGTATTTTTTAGGAGAAGTCCAAAATCTAAAATGGACTTGCTCCTTGCAAGAGCATTAAAAAAACATAGATTTATTCTCTAGTTCTTCTCTAATGACTTTACAATAATTCCTGTCAAGCACAAACTTATCATACCACCGGAATGCTAAAAAGAGGATTGGTCTTTTTCACTTAGATTTTCATTATTTAGCCACTCAATTAACCCAGGTAATGATGTGGAATTTCCCCCTTGATATGCATAGGTGGGTAGACCTAGAATCCCTACTAATGGGCTTTGACTTACCTCAGTTTTGGATCTGGGTCCCTTAATTGGATAGACCACTTATTCGCAACCAATGCCCTGCAATATTAATATTTAAAATTATAACAAACATGCCCAGCCACCTTTCCTGTTTTTTCTATCCTTCGTAAATAATGTGTAACCATTTAAGTTAACTGCCCAGTCATGTGTCTTATCCCACCATGTTTCTATTATGCATATTCTGTCATATTGCATAGTGTATGCTATTGCCTCTAGTTCCCTCATTGTGTTATTTAGGCTCCTTCATTAGTAAGAATACATTTAATATTATCATATGTCACTGTTACTTTATGTGAATTGTTATTATTATTATTACTTACTGTATGGATGGCCTGATTGTAGCAGAGCCCTAGTCCTGGCAGGGACTTTCCTCCGCTGGATCACCAAGAGTAGAATCAGGAACAAGAAAATACCAAGTAAATAGCTCACCTCCTCCCCAGCAACTGGACGACACAGAGTTCTGGGAGTACAACTGATTTTATTTCTGCCACACACAGCTTTAATGCATTGCCCCTAGCATGGGGTTTCCACGTCATGAATACAAGGTTTACTTTCCCAAGAGCCTCTCTGTTTGAGAGCTAATTGAGCTCCAATCAGTATAACTCAATTACCTCTCAAATACAGAAACTTAAAGATATTTTTAATATACCCCAAAAATAAATGAAAACATGAAAGGAACCCCACTGAGCGCACAACATATCTAAAAAGCGCTCAGATCGATTTGGTAGAATGAAAGTTATCGTCGAACACAGTTTTGACCGACCGGGCACGAGGTGATAGCCCAAAATGGTTCCAGGGAATTTGGCAGGGTAGCCAAACGGCTTTCGGGGGTTCCTGTGCAAACACCGATGAACGCTCACCCTGGCTGCTATGGAGCAAATGCTAGTGGTTGGGAAGTGGGATGGGCAGCGGTACCATCTTTGCCCGGGTTCGCGGAAACATGAGGCCGAAAACAGTTCCAGGCATTCAACGACCAAGTACTGCTGCCTGTGTTCGGGAGACAAAATGCACTCAAAAAGCACTCAAGCAAAGGTGTTAAGTTGTTAATCTGTGGTCAACAGCCATGGGAGGTCAGTGTTCACTGGGGCATAACAAGGGACCACACACAAGTCTTTTGGGAGACAATCAAGGGAATGGAGTCTGCTACACTGATCCCCCTGATTTGTTTTGTGCGAGCTGCAAGTTCTCAGTGCCATTTTGGTGCTACCTCATGGTGTTTTGTCTGGCTGAGAGAATGGATGCTATGAGATACTGTTTGCAATGTATTTTGTAGGTTAATTAAGTTAAATTCTGTATTGTAAATGACTACCTGATGTTGGAGCCAACAAACCTACACTTGTAATTGCACGTTATCTACTTCAGCAAAGGGCTCTGTTAATGCAATCAGAGATTGCTCTGAATCAACAGTTGTTCCAGGTATCTATCTGGCCAATCAAGCTAGCCTTTTTTGTCAGGACGGACTTGCATGGGTGGGGGGGGGGGGGGGGGGGAGCGGGGGTGAACTAATGTAATGAATCACTTTGAAACCAGTTATTTACTTTGTGTTCTATTTGCACAGTCCTTTATTCCCATTGGTGTAAATATATGTACAATATATGAAAAGAAATAGGAGTGGCCAATCGATAATACGGACAGAGCAGGGGGTAACCCTAATAGTAAATTGGAACAAAAAAGAGAGAAATCTGTCCTATAGGATATAGATCGCAGCGTATGCAATAGGTAATGAACAGTTAAAATACCCTTTAATAGAATGGGGTAAATATAGTGAAAACTAATATAACGAAAAAGGTAAAGAGGAGAGTGCAGAGACACACACGGAAAGGAAAGATTAGTGTGTCAAAAAAACAACTAAATAATACATGTAACTACTATAGGTGCCCTAAGTTTGCCTAGTTTTATGACATTAGGGCACCTATAGTAGTTACATGTATTATTTAGTTGTTTTTTGACACACTAATCTTTCCTTTCCGTGTGTGTCTCTGCACTCTCCTCTTTACCTTTTTCGTTATATTAGTTTTCACTATATTTACCCCATTCTATTAAAGGGTATTTTAACTGTTCATTACCTATTGCATACGCTGCGATCTATATCCTATAGGACAGATTTCTCTCTTTTTTGTTCCTATATGTACAATATGTTTTACTGTATGCTATTATCTATATATGCTGGCTGTTTCTACAATAAACTGTCTATCCATCTATCCTTTTTTTATCCTTCATAAATAACGTGTATCTATTTAAGTTAACTGCCCAATAATCTGTCTCATTCCACCATGTTTCTGTTATGTCTATTATGCCATATTGCTTATTGTATGCTATTACCGATAGTTCCCCCATGAGTGCCTTTGAATAGCCAAGAAGATGCTTGTTTGTCTCTTCCTTGAGGTCTCACAGGTATATTGCTATTTATTGTCCTCTATATACTAGTTACTCATAGAGTATTGCCAGAGGACAAGATATTATATCCTATAGTAACCAGATACAAGTGCAGTATATCCTGCATCGACAGTGGATACACTACCAAAGCTGAGTCCTAGCATTTAGTGGAGCAGTTACTGGTGCAGTTTAGGTAAATGAAATCCACGGAGGATAGCATGCCTGAGCTGGTACACCTTCAGTGCCAGAGACGCCGGGGCCCTATTGTCACACATACATGCTCTGTTCTAATCTTGCCCCTCTCCCCATCTTCTGTTTCCCTCCCCCTCTACCACAAGTTTAAAATCTCAAGCAACCTGCTAGCCATACTGTTTCCCCGCCCAGCAGACCCTCTTCCGTTTACTTGCAATCCATCACGTCTATAAATTGTACTCGAGGGCAAATTCAGTCCATTGCTTTAAAAAGCCAAAACCCTCCTTCCTACACCATTACTTTAGCCATGCATTAACCTCCCTAAACCACCCGCTGCCTTTCTTCACAGCACTGGTAGTATTTCTGAAAATACTATCTTGGAGGTTCTTTTTTCAGTTTACTTCCAAATTCCATCAACTCATTTTTTAGGACTTTCCATTTTCCTCTGACTTTGTCATTGGTACTAATTTGGATCATGAAAGCTGGGTCATCCCCCACCCCACACAATAATCCATCCACTCCCGGGTGGCAGCAAACTGTTCTGTTGAGACGATCAGAGTGGCAGATTAACTTATCTACTCTCATATTTAGGTGGTATATCACTCCTGTCAAACAGTTCCATAAAACAGTTCCATACACTTCAGATATATGTTGGAGGGGCAGCAGGTTAACGAGAACCATGTCCACATGTTAAATATTGGGAGTTGGTTAAAGACCTCCTGGTAGAGATATTTCATAGGCCTATAGACATGGATCCTTGGTCCTTTTTATTAGCGTGGTCAATTAATTGAGAGGTTTTACATCTCACATGCAAAAACTATTTAATAAAATTACCCTAACTGCAAGGAGGATACTGGCATAGGTGTGACTGTGTATGGTTATTTCTAATAAAGACAAAGTTGCACTTAAAATCAAGACCCCAGGGAGAGTGCGCAGCTTAGCGGACAGGGGCACATGTATGAGTGTGGGATGGATAAAGCATGATTGGCTATATGCTACATGTGGGAGTGTGAGATGTGAGGAAGTGGGTGGTGACAGATTAGACTGACCTCAGTGCCACTTAGGAGCCGGGCCAGCAACAAGTTTCCTGCCTCCTCCTGTTGCTGGGCCTGCTAGATTTTCTGCCTGGGGCCCTGGATGCTGGATCCTGTTTTTACAGCCATCCTGTCTGCTCTCAGGGCTGGAACTGCTGCTGCAGATGGTGGTCTCCTCCTTCCCCAGCAGCCTGGCGGTGAGGTTCCCCTCCCTAGCGGTCTGGCTCCTCATGGGCACCCTCCATGGGCACCCTGGGCTCCCTGCCTGTGTCTCCCCTCCCAGTGGCTCCCTCCATGGGCATACACCCTGGGCACCCTCCCTGTGTCTCCCCTCCCTGTGTCTCCCTCCCTGTGTCTCCCTCCCTGGGCTCCATTGGCACCCTCCCTGTGTCTCCCTCCCTAGGCTCCATGGGCACCCTGCCTGTGTCTCCCTCCCTGGACTCCTTACCAGTGGCTCCCTCTCTGGGCTCCCTCCATGGGCTCTGTGTGCCCCAACTCTCCTCCTCGGGCAGAATCTGCAGCCCGAGTCTTCAACTGGGCCACACGGCGCGCGGCCTGCTCCGCGCCCGGTCCTTCCGCCGCCCATGCTGTCCGGGCGGCGGCATCTGATGGGGTCCGCGCCCCCCCTGGAGGTAATGGGGGGGCAGAAGCTCGGCAATCGACCGGGGCGGCGTGTGGGATGCCGCCCGGGGTCCTCCCCTCTCGGCCGGCAGTGGTGAGTAGGGCCCCCTGTGGGGCACACGGGGTGGCTCTCAGCCACTGCCGCTGGGTGGTTAGGGGTCCTGTATCCCCCTCAGGGGCTCTGCTTGCTCCCTGCCCCTCCCCTCCCTCGGGGTCTGCGGGCGGTGTGTGCTCCCTGCCCCTCCATCCCCCTCCCCTCTATTACTGTGCCCCCTCCCCTCTATTCTTACTGTCCTCCCCTTTATTATTAGTGTGTCCCCCTCCCCCTCTATTACTATGTCCCTCTCCCCTCTATTACTGTGTCCCTCTCCCCTCTATTACTGTGTCCCTCTCCCCTCTATTACTGTGTCCCCCTCTATTACTGTGCCCCCTCCCCTTTATTATTAGTGTGTCCCCCTCCCCTCTTCTTTATTGCCTCCCCCATTTTTTCGTTGTTGTTCCCCCCCCTATTATTGTCCCCCCTCCTCCTTGCTGACCTTCTTCCCCCACCCCTCTCTGCACCCCCACCCCTCTCTGCACCCCCACCCCCCTCTCCTTACCTGTCTCGGCAGCCTCCTGTCCTGGAGCGTTGGCTCTCCATCTCTCCACTGCTGCTTCAGGCTTTGGGTGCAGTTGCCGATCCGTCCAGCAGGTGGCGTCTGAAGCTCCAGTTGCCATGGGAACTGCGCTGTAGGTGATGGACTCTTCTTTTCAAGTTGCTGTCTCTTCTATGGTGCCGCCAGCGGTTCCTGGGGTGCCGTCACGTGAGTAATGTTTTCCTGCGCTGGCTGGGGCGCCTGCGCTAGGCGGGTTCGTGTTGGGTTTATTTATAAAAATAAATAAATAATAATAATTTTCTAAAACCTAAACCCCCCAATAAAAAAAAAAAAAAAAAAATTATCAGCGAGTAACGGTCAGCCACGCTCAGTGTAGTACTCTCCTGGTGCGACGGTGCGTCCACCGGTGGGTTGGGGAGCAGTGCGCTCGGTCCTCAGTGCGGCTATTGGGGGGGATTTGGGCCTCTTCCTCATTGGGGGCTGCGCCCCCTCCCCTGCGCACTCGTGCATGATATTTCTCTTGGGCGGGATGCTCTTCCCTTGGGGCACAAGGGGGGTTTGGACTCGGGCGGCGATGATGTATAGTTCCGTTATGGGAAATTCCTAATTCATTGGGAATTGGGTTTGGGGTTCGCTATTTTGGGGAGCGGGCTGCGCGGCGTGGCGCTGTTTTGTTACCAGGACACCACTTGGGCTGCATGTCATACTTATGGTGGCCTGGGTTGGTGGCGCTATGAAAAACATTTCATCAGCGCCTCGCAGTTTTGACCTCTGTGGCGTGGGATCAGATGGACTTCGGCCCCTGGCTCTCCATCGTAACCCGCCCGGCAGTGCGTAAAGGGGGTTTGTCCTCCTTTCCTGGGGGGCGGCTCCGCCCCAGCTGCCTTGCAGCAACGGCCAGGTTGTTGCAGGGAGTTGAACGTCGGCCGATGTAAGTGGGGTGGGTCATGCTGTTTTAAGCTCAAATTCTCCCATCGTGGTGGGGGCTCACTCTGCCTCCTGCTGTTTCAAGAGGGGTAAGTACGAAAAAAAAAAAAAAAAGAGACGTGGGGGCGCAGGGCGACGACGCCAGTGCTCGTAAGCGCGATGCGCCCATGGCTCAACCGCTGCTGGAATTGGCAGGCCATGGAGCTCCTGCTGGAGGGGGTCACTCGAGGCTTCAGGATCCCTTTCTCAGAGCGCCCAGCTTCGGGGCGGTGTGGACCTTGACGGAAAGGTTAAATGAACTTTGTAAGTATAGATTGGTGAAAGTTGGGACAGGGGATATATGTTAGACGATTTAAATACTTAAAGGGAATCATTACAGTAGGGAGGAGTCTATGTTTAACAGAAGTAAAACTTCCGCAATAAGAATACATAGTCTTAAATTAGAGGGGCGAAGGTTTCACAATCATACCCGGATGTTTTACGTTAACCGAAGGGTAGTGAATGCGTGGACTAGCCTTTCGGCTGAAGTAGTAGGGGAGTCTAAGTGGGTGTGGGAAATGCGTAGGGAGGCAGGGGATTTTCTTCTGTTCATTGTTTGCCCTGCCCTCATGGGGTATTGGTGATAGATGTCGGGCGTCCTAGGCATCCTTCGATGCTGTGGTACGCATGGTCGGGGCAGTGGGCCCTTGCTAACGAAGGCCAATGTCGGGGCCGCGTTTTGCTTGTTGACAGTTCATATGGTGGGTTTGTGGTCGGTATTATGTGGATACGTGCTTCCTGATGGGTTGTTCATATCCTGCTTTTATGATGAGTGGGTGGTGCGGCAGGAGGCAAGGATTGGCTCGTTGCTGCGTTACCTTGATGGCTTTTGTCTGTGGGCCTTCGCTGACTTGTCGACTCTTGCTCGACTCGGTGGAACGTGGCGGTCCTCTTGGAGCATGATAAGACAGTGGGGCCCAGTGATGTGCCTTAGCTCCTTTCGACATTGACTCTGTGGCCATGGAGTTCTGGCTGCTGCGGGATGAGGTTGAGAGGGTGTGGCGATGGCCAGCGGTCTTAGGAGGATGCAGCGGTGCAAGCTGCAGTCTCTGTTAGGGAGGTTGATCTTCCACTGCCGGTCAGGCCCATGGGGCAATTGTCCCGCAGGCGCCTGGTGGCCGCTACTACTGGGACCGCAGTATTTTACAAACTTAACAAACTACAAACTTAACTAAGCTTCCTCTACAATATCGGGATTTTGCAGATGTCTGTGAAGAATGCTGATCAGCTTCCACCTCACAGGCCTTATGATTGCCCCATAGAGCTGCTACCTGGAGCTGCTATCCCATTTGGCCATATATACTCCCTTTCTGAGCCTGAATTGAAAGCACTTCGTGAATACATACAAGAAAATCTTGCCAAAGGCTTTATTCGACCATCTACTTCTCCAGCAGGAGCTCCTATATTCTTTGTAGAAAAGAAAGATGGCAATCTACAGCCATGTGTCGATTACAGGGACATTAATAAAATCACTGTTAAAAACCGCTATTCCTTGCCTCTCATTCCTGAACTTCTGGAGAGATTTCGCTCAGCTAAAATATTTACGAAGCTTGATCTACGGGGGGCATATAATCTGGTTCGCATAAGACCAAATGATGAATGGAAAACAGCTTTCAGAACCAGGTACGGACATTACGAATATCTAGTAATGCCATTTGGGCTTTGTAATGCCCCTGCAACTTTTCAGCAGCTAATCAATGATGTACTACAGGATCTCCTGGATCAGTTTGTTGTGGCATATTTGGATGATATCCTGATATTTTCTGATAATCTTGAAAATCACAGAAAACAGGTCTGCATTGTTCTTGAGCGCCTTCGTACCCACCACCTATACATTAAACTGGAAAAATGTGAGTTTGAACAAACAGAAATTAAATTCCTGGGATATGTAATAACTCCTAAAGGTTTAAGTATGGACGCAAGTAAAATTAAAGCTGTGCTGGACTGGCCCATCCCCAAGAATGAAAAAGATATTCAGAGATTTGTGGGGTTTGCCAATTTTTACAGGCGTTTCATTAAGAATTTCTCTGCCGTTATTACACCGATCACTGAACTTACACGTAAAGGGACTCCTTTTCAGTGGTCCAATAAGGCTGACACTGCATTTTCCAGATTAAAGACTCTGTTTACATCTGCCCCTATCCTGGTACATCCTCAGCCAGAATTGCCATTTACTGTAGAGGTAGATGCTTCTGATTCAGCTGTTGGGGCTATACTGTCTCAAAGGACTGGACCTAAGATGTTGTTACATCCATGTGCCTTCTATTCCCGCCAGATGTTACCAGCAGAAAGAAATTATGACATCGGGAATAAAGAACTTTTGGCTATAAAAGCTGCCTTTGCCGAATGGAGACATCTCTTGAAGGGAGCCACCCATCCAATTACTGTCCTCACAGATCACAAAAATCTGGAATGTATTCAATCAGCTAAGAGACTGTCACGCTGAGCACGCTGGTCCCTATTTTTCTCAAGGTTTAATTAATTGATTTCATACCGCCCTGGTTCCAGAAATGGCAAGGCAGATGCCTTGTCTAGGATAGCTGACCCCCTTCATACTTCAATAACCAAAGCCACCATCTTGCCTGAGAGTAGATTTTTAGGAGTTACCTTTCCTTCTGATCTAATGTCTCACATTAAAAAGGGCTACGCTGATGATCCAGTTTTCCGTGATCCTCCTCGTGATCTTTATATGACCATGCTTAATGGGTTTTGGATTTTTCAACAACGTCTGTTTGTTCCAGACTCAGTGCGACTGGACATTTTACGTCTCTACCATGACTCAAAACCAGCAGGTCATCCAGGAATCCAAAAGACCCAAGAACTACTTACCCGATCCTTTTGGTGGCCTAAACATTATGAGGATGTTAAGAAGTATGTGTCCTCTTGTGATGTATGTGCCAGACATAAGACTCCTCGCTCATCCCCTGTTGGCATGCTTCAGCCTCTTCCTATTCCTCATCGTCCCTGGGGATCTATATCCATGGACTTTATTGTGGAACTACCTCCCTCTAAGGAACACACTACCATTCTTGTTGTTGTGGACCGGTTAACTAAGATGAGTCATTTCATACCAGCTCGTGGTCTCCCTTCAGCTAAACAGACTGCTGACCTAGTTATTCGGGAAATATTTCGCTTGCATGGAGTGCCTGATGAAGTAATTTCTGACAGGGGAGTGCAGTTTACATCTCATTTTTGGAAATATTTTTGTTCTATTCTAGGTATTAATGTAAATCTGTCGTCAGCTTTTCATCCACAAAGTAATGGACAGACTGAGCGAACCAACCAGACTTTAGAACAATATTTGCGGTGCTATATTAGTTACCTGCAGGATAATTGGCTGGATTTTCTACCCACGGCGGAATTTGCCTATAACAATGCCCAACACTGCTCCACTTCTCTGAGCCCATTTTTTGCTAATTATGGTTACCATCCAACCTTTCTAGTGAGTCTCCCAATTACTACTTCCATTCCTGCAGTCACTGATCGGCTAACCGCCTTACGAGATTCCCAAGAACTGTTGAAGAAGACTCTTTCGGAGGCTCAGGAATGTTACAAAAGAGCTGCTGAGAGGCATAGAAAGGAGGCCCCAGTTTATTGTGTTGGTGACAAGGTTTGGCTGTCAACAAAGAATCTTAAGCTTAGTATTCCTTCTCATAAATTGGGTCAAAAGTTCATGGGACCTTTTGAGATCATCGCTCAGATCAATGCTGTCACCTTCCGTCTGCAACTTCCAGATTCCATGAAAATACATCCGGTGTTTCACGTTGCACTGCTTAAACCTTTTCATGAAAATACTTTCCCTGGTCGAGCCCTGCCTGCCCCACCACCAGTCCTCGTGGATGGTGAAGATGAATACGAGGTGGAAAAAAATCTTGACTCCAGGATATTCCGCAACAAACTTCAATATTTGGTTCATTGGAAAGGCTATGGTGAAGAGGATAGATCGTGGGAACCAGTGGACAATATTCATGCTCCTGATCTTCTTCAGTCTTTCCATGCACAGTACCCTGCTAAACCAGGAAGTAGGGCATCCAGAGGCTGCGCCTGTAGAGGTGGGAGTAATGTGAGGAACTGACTCTGCTGGGTTTCAAACCCTGGTTTACATGCTGCTAAACCTCTTCCTTACCAGTACACCAGCCTGCCTTTTGCAAATGTACCTGAGATCTGGTAACCTTGACTCTACAAGCATTGGTATCAGTGACAAGTCTCTTCAGCTGTGTCTGGTCATGTGTCTGGTTCTTGGCCTATAAAGCCACTTCCTGTCTCTGTACCTTTGCCAGATTATGTTGGTTCCTGTACTCTCTAATCAAGCTTGTTCCTGTTTCTCCTACCTGTTGCTGATTTTGGACCGTTTTGACTTTGCTGCTTCTCCTTCCCACTGACCTCGGCTTGCCTCACTACGATTATCATCTCTCTGTTCCAGTCTCCCATCTCTGCTTAAGACCAGAAGGCCACTCAAGGCTCAGGGGCTCAACCACCTGGGTAACAAGTGGCTACCTCTGGCAGAAAACATTGTTGATCTGGCTACTGGACTCCAAAACTTTGTAACATCAATATCATTACACATGGTCGGCGGTGTGGTCCGCCTTTGACTTGACCAGGAACCTTGCCTTCCTGGAGCTTATCCATTGTGGTGGTATTGGATTTGTGGGGTCGGGAGCTGCAGGACCGTCGGGTCGTTATTCACCATGCCAACCTCGGGGTTGTCCAGGTGATTAGCCAGCTCTCGGCCCCCCCTTTTCTCTTTTGGCACTTACCCAGCTCCAGCGTCTGGTGCTCCGGTGCCCGTGTCTTCATGTGTCGTGTAGTTCTGGTTCCTCTTGGGCCGCAGTACTCCAAGGTATGGGTGGAATGGCAGGAGCGTTGGGTTTCGGCGGATATGTCGTCCTCTGGGGTGTCCTTGCGCATGTCCAGTTTGGTTTTCTGGTTAAGTCCCAGGGATGGGTGGCTGTCGCCACGGGGTTTCTGGTATGGCATGCGGTGTAGGGCCCGTGCAGGGGTCGGTTTCTGTGGATCGAAAGAGGCCGGTTTTGGGGGCCCTATGGGCACATTTGTGCCAGGTGCTCCCGGAGGTATGCCTCGTCGTTCTTTATTTCTTTGGGGCCATGAGGATTGGGGTATTGGTGGGTCCGAACTGGTCAGCCGGTAGGGGAGGATTCTGTTTGCGGATGTCCGGGATGGTCAGGACCTGGTGTCCTTCAAGACTCGTCCATACAAGACCGACATCCTTTGCAGGGGCAGGTGGGTCCCGCTGGCAGCGGTCCCGGGATTGGACGCCTGTCTCGTCTGGGTGCTCAGGGAGTCCGTGGTGCGGCCGTACCTGGCTGGCCCAATCGTGGTATACGAGGAGGGGAACTTCCTCTCCCATTTCAATTTGTTTGGCGGTCATTTTTTCTGCATTGGCGCTGCGACGGAGGCCTCTCGGCTGGGTATGCTGAATCGGGATGTGCGGAGGATAGGAAGGTGGGACTCTAGGACATTTGTTCCGGTGTGCGGGGCGCTGTTTTGCTCCGTTGATAGTTTTTTCCTTCTCGGGCGGATGATTGAGCACTCGACGAGGAACTATTGGTGGCAAGCATACATCTGGAGTGCGTTGGAGTGCTGCCGTGAAGGGTTCATCCGTTGGGTTTCACGGTTCGTTATAGGGGTTTTGGGAGATGCCCATTTCATCAGGTTTTGAGAAGGAGGCGGCAGATTGGTTACGGCTGGATGGGGTTCATTTGTCTGGGGTCGGGCTCGACCGTTTTAATCTGGCCATTCGAGAACAGGCCATGGATGGTTTGTTTGGGGTCCGCCGCTGATTTTAGGCTTAAAACAGTGGGATTGTGGCGGGGGTGTGTCCTTGCCAAATAAGGGATGGTTTGGTAGATTAGATGAAAAGGGGGGATAATGGCCGGGTCTCATCCTCCCCCTGTCTCTTATGGTGAACCTGGAGGAGGTACCAGGTTGGACATGTCCCCACTGGGTTGTAAGTCGACCAGTGGGGAGCATTATGGTTGGGCCCCACCGAGTGGGTGGGGAGCCCTGAAAAGGAAGATGTTTTTATTATGCCGAGGGGGAGAGGTGAGAGCCTTGGCGAAGTTAGATTGGCAAGGACGGTTTCTTTGGTTACTGTATGACTATATGCAAATTGTTTATGTTAATTTATGATTATTATTTTGTTATATGTTAAAAGGAGTTATACAGTATTTGGTTGTGTTAATAAATGCTGTGGCCTGTTTTCTCCAAGAAGTTGTCTGTCGTTATTTGAAGGGGTAAATTATGGTTTTATGGGGGATGAAGGGAATGCTATCCAATGCCCACTACGTACATACAAGGCCCCAGGGAGAGTGCGCAGCTTAGCGGACAGGGGCACATGTATGCGTGTGGGATGGATAAAGCATCATTGGCTATATGCTACATGTGGGAGTGTGAGATTTGAGAAAGTGGGTGGTGACAGATTAGACTGACCTCAGTGCCACTTAGGAGCCGGGCCAGCAACAAGTTTCCCGCCCACCCTCCCTTTGCTGCTTTGGGCCTGGGGTGTTGTCACAGCGAGGCGGGGGGGGGGGGGGGGGGGTCCTTGCAAATAAGGGATGGTTTGGTAGATTAGATGAAAAAGGGGGATAATGGCCGGGTCTCATCCTCCCCCTGTCTCTTATGGTGAACCTGGAGGAGGTACCAGGTTGGACGTGTCCCCACTGGGTTGTAAGTCGACCAGTGGGGAGCATTACGGTTGGGCCCCAACAAGTGGGTGGGGAGCCCTGAAAAGGAAGATGTTTTTATTATGCCGAGGGGGGGAGGTGAGAGCCTTGGGGAAGTTAGATGGGCAAGGACGGTTTCTTTGGTTACTGTATGACTAAATGCAAATTGTTTGTTAATTTATGATAATTATTATTTCGTTATATGTTAAAAGCAGTTATACAGTATTTGGTTGTGTTAATAAATGCTGTGGCCTGTTTTCTCCAAGAAGTTGTCTGTCGTTATTTGAAGGGGTAAATTATGGTTTTATGGGGGTCGAAGGGAATGCTATCCAATGTCCACTACGTACATACAAGGATAACTTCCTGAATGAATATGTGCTCATGACTCACAACACAATGGCAGCTTTTAAAAAAGTGTGGCAACCATAGGAAGAATACAGTTCCCCCTCACACTTCCCCCTCCTTTTCCCACTTTCTTTTTGTTTTGTTTGCACTCTTCATGGTTGTAGATACAATAAACAGTGATGGGATATTTAAATGTTAAAACTTAGATGAAGGAAGAAGATGAAAAGAAAAATTGCCTTTATTGCAATTTCATTGTATTGATCTGCTTCTGACATGACTTTTAGGCTGTACCATGACAATTCACATTATACTGTCTGTATGCTAACTATCTTCCTGTTCTTTTAAGTAATTAAATAAATAAAGTGTCTGAAATGTTGACATTAATGTACTGGGATACCTTAACGTGAATATGAGGAAATAATGCTAATAGGACTGTGCGTATATATCTACAAATATTTGTATTTAAGATCATTGTCTAGCACCCAGCACAGTTATTTAAAATTTGGCAAGATTTGTTTATATATATGATCCTAGTGTACATAGTTATATGTATATCTAAATCTTTAATAAAGTTATTAAAAATAAAATTAGCAATTAGACTTTTTGTGTCCTGCTATTATTCATATGAGTGTTAAATAAATATTCCTTATGGAATCCAATGACATCTAATATTGCTCACCAACAATACCAACACAATCTATCACTGCAGGAAGCTTCATCAAGGAGGATCATGGGTAGACCACATTTCCCTAGGATAATAGACACATAGGGGATATCTTTCCCTCTTGGACTTGTTGATTTTTAATAATTTAAGTGTTCTTTCCCTTTTGAATTTTTTAAAGGACTGCAGAATATGTTGGTGATATATAAATGGTAATCAATAAAATCCAAGATTTGATTGTCCCTTACCTGTATTTTATATATATTGTGGTCCTTATAGCAGCCCCAATTAGTGCCCCTAATTCCCATTTTTTTATTTTTATTTTTTTTAGCAATGGTAGGTACAGCAGGTGCATTACAGGTTCATAACCTGTCAAAAAGGCACAGTAATTCTGCTGGGTCAGTCTATGCCATCAGGCCATTAATCTGAACTTTTGTCTTCCATTGCTTGAGAAGGGTATGTAAAGGGAATGCAGATTGTGGTAGGCTAAGAAGACACCTCTGACACGACAAGGGGTTTTACAAATATTTGACAAACTGGCAGTCCATCCACTGTATCGAGAGCCTAATCTTCGGATGGAGAAGAAAGATCATACATCTCCTGTGCCATATTGGGATGATGCTCCTTCATTGCCTGTTGAACAAGGGACCAATATCAAAGTTATCAAATTCCTCTGCTTCTTATATCTTTAGCCCAAGCAACACAAGATAAACCAGTTGACAATGAAATGGTGAAACGGTGAGGTAGACACACAATAAAGGAACACTAAACTGTTAAAAATGCACATTTAAAAAAAGGGTAAAACACATTTTTCCAGCACAGAGATTCACTCAGTGCCATCTCCTGCTCTTATCATTCTTACTGTCTAGCTAGTGGTGGTATTTCCAGCCTATTTTAAGCTACTTTCTCTCTAACGTGTAATCCAGGAAATGGGAGTAGGGAATGTTCAACCAGCTTTGACATTTAATCAATTAATTACAAGGATAAAGTTGACAGTTTCTCTGAATATTTTGCCCACAGGGAAATTTGTTTCTTCATGTTTCAGAACCAAGAATTAGAGATGTCCCAATAGTTCGCTGGCGAATAGTTCCTGGAGAACATAGCTTGTTCGCGTTCGCCTTGGACGGCGAACATATGCAATGTTCGGTCCGCCCCCTATTCGTCATCATTGAGTAAACTTTGACCCTGTACCTCACAGTCAGCAGACACATTCCAGCCAATCAGCAGCAGACCCTCCCTACTAGACCCTCCCACCTCCTCGACAGCATCCATTTTAGATTCATTCGGAAGCTGCATTCTTTTTTTTTTATTTTTTTTAGAAGTGTGTTATATTTGAGCATGCTAGGCTGAACGTGCGTATATCATGGCTAGTTGCACTGAGGATATGAGTATATAGCAGTACATTGTTGTGAAAGATGGCTGTCATGTTTAGGGTGTAGCTTGCACGTTATCAACTGTGTATTTATATCAGCAGTTCCACCACTAGTAATAAATCAAGTGTGAGTCGCCCCATGAGATGAGACTAGTGAATAACATAATACATGAACGGTTAAGGTAAAGGCATGTAAGGAACTACGACAATAAACTCTTTAGGAGATGAAATAATGACATGTTTAAACGCTTGCTACTTTACGATTAGTTAATGTGCAGAGAGCAGTTCATGTGATCAAAGGCATGGTGTGGAGGATCGGCTATAGTGGGACATGCTTGGCAGGCTGCTGTTTACTGCTTGTGCTCATCCGATCCCTTCTGGGCGCCAGGTGCAGACCCTGTGAGTCCCTGATACCTGGAACAACAAAGGCAAGTGTAACGGAGCTCCGTGTACTCCGACCGAGTACCCTCCGTTGATGGATGCTCCTAGCGCTTCCAGAGGACTCCAAGCACTGCAGTCGACACCACAACCACCGCAGGCTCCACAACCGCCGTAGCTTAACTGGAACCTCGCCGTCTTCCTTCCACCCTGGATCAGATTCTGTCCTCCAGGACCGTGTGGAGAAGACCTCTCCTCCAGGAGAGCGTATCTGGAACAGGCTCTTAGAAGAGCTAAGTGATTAAGCTCAGGGGAATATGCAGAGCATAGCAATCCCCAGTGTGATATAGCAGTTCGCTCCAATAACGAGACAAGGCTACGTTTTGAGGGTCAGAAGAGGTCTGAGGTCTGGAACACCCAGCCTGCTTTTTATTACAGTTGTGCACATACAGGACACACCCAGGGCGAGGCATAAAACAACCAATCAAGTAACAGTACAACCCACACATCCCCTCCCCTCAGATAATTAACATAATTATTACATACAGTAAAAATACAGTTTCCACACATACTCTGTAACTTTAAAACCATACATCACATTCACATAAAAATACATATCCACAATCAATCCATTCAGGGGAACAACATATTAAAAAAATCAGACATGGCATGAATCAGACCAGGGGTTTAAAAGTTAGTAAAGTATCTTTTAAAACCCCTGTCAGCATGGCTTTCCAGTTTAGACCGGTTTTACAGAGTCTTCTCTCCTGGAGACACAATGGAGAAGTAATCCAATTACCTCCCAGTACAGAGACAGACTCCATTGAGCACATGGGGAAACAAAGACAGTAAAACACTTTAAAATACATAAAGTCCCCTTTTACACATAACACACAGACATTTCACATATCCCCAGATAGCTGGGATCGGAGCGCACAAAACTACCGAATAGCGCGCAGATCCTATTCACACAGTTCAATTGCCATGGAGCCGAAGTCTTTAACTACACGAATGGGCTCCATGGCATAGCTATCTGCGTTAACACATTCCCATAAAGTCTGGTCCATAGTCCAAAGGCAGCCCCCTCCAAGGACACGTGGCGAGGTCGGTTTCGCCACACCCAAATGTAAGTTTTACAGGGCAATACAGTCCAGGGCCATAGTCACAGGGGAGGAGGCAGGCAAGCAGGCCTCTTAAGGACAAAGTGGCGAAGGGCACTTCGTCACACATCTCCCCTTTGGGGGGAAGACTAACCAGGCACGTGACCTTCTGACGGTCAGTGCCTCCGTTAGTCGATCCACCAACCCACAATAAACAGATGCAAGAGTAGCCCCCCCACAACAACAAAGTACAAGAGCAGCCCACCCACAACAAACAGTTACTGCACCTGGGTATTTTGCTGTGGTGATGGGGCAACACGCTGAGGGGACTGGAAGGGCAGAGGCCAGCGGCGCTCTGCCCTGATGCCAGCTCTTCTGCTGGGATAGCCTGCAGGACATCAGGATCTGGACCAGGGACAAAGGTAGGACAGAGGCCAACTGCACTCTGCCCAGCTGCCAGCTGCCAATGATGTTTTTAATGAACTAGAAGAAATGAATACCAATGAGCCCTTAATTGTCTTCGATAACCTACCAGAATTACTAAAAGAATTAGAATTTTCTTTGACAAAAGAAATGAAATTAAGGTGGGAGATTGCAACACTAACTAAATATGTAGAGGAAAAAATAACCCCTAGAGGTCTCAGGTTGTTTAAAATGCCCACCTCAGATACTGAAAACGAAACATTTATGGAAGAATGGTATAACCATTTAGAATATTGTACATTTGGACTAATGAAAAGTCTCATCAAAGTTAAAAATGAGAAGTTATCAGTAATAGATAAAAAAATGAACACATTGCGAGAACAACTAATTCCTTTTGGAGACACCGAAGAGTACTATAATGCATCCCAAAAAATCAAAAAAACTGTAGAAAAAATTGAAATTGATACAAAAAAGATAAAAATTCAGAAATATAACCGAGATAAATACGATTACGCCCAAAAACAGGTTCGTACATACAACATAAAAAAACCCAATATTCAGAATCGATGGAGAAATGGGGTAACTCACTATAACTCAAACACACAAGGAGGTCATCAGTTTAGACATAAAAGGTTACAAAGTAAAGAATTTCACGAAAAGAGACACTTTCACAATAATCGTCAAAAATCACCGGATAGATCTCCAAGGTACAACACAAGAAATGAGAGACACAACAAAGGATATGACAAATTTAATATTAGACATCAACAAAATACTCACTATTCAAACACTCGCTTCCACAACAAACCCTCCAACTCACATTATTTAGAAAAAACTGAAGATCACAATAAACACAAATATCACACACATCACGGTGCTCAAGAATCACCCCTTGTCGTAAGACCTAAAACTCACAGATACACATTTATGCCAGACTCCCCCAAACACAAACAAAGAAACAGAAAGTACTCTTGGGAAATCCCAAAGAAAACTTATAAGAGACTAGATGAAAACAAACCACCATCACCACAAGATCTAACCAAGAACAATAAATACCATGTCTTATCTTTTTGCGACCAATTCGATGAGACATCTTTTTTAGAGATCCCTTCCAACAGAGAGAGACAAACTCACCAACTCAACATTTCACCTATAAAAAGCCGCAAGAGATGCCTAGAGGGAGGAGATCAGGTAGAAGATATCAAAAAAGGAAGGCTAGAGAGCTTTTAGACCATAAAACACAGGAGACACCTACTGGTATATTCAACCTATCTGATAAAATTCTGAGTACAACAGAAACAAATATTTTAAAACGAGGCTTAAAATTTGCTCCTACAAAGTCATATAATTCTTTCTTAGCTTACATAGACGTGAATAAATTTGTTAGAAATGCAACCTTAAAACGCTTTTTTGTTGACAAAGGGAATGCTAATCAAACAGCTAATACAGCGAATACGAATACTAAAGCTTATAAAAATAGTGAATTAATAAATAGATCCACTTTTTACCCTGCACATTTCAAATCAAGTGCTTTAGATATATTCGAAAAGAAAGTTTGCAAGGATTTAAAAACCCTAGACACTAAAAAAATAAAAGACAGACCAAATATGAACAGAAAAGAAATAAAAATATTAAAAGAGTTATATGACGACACCTCAATGGTAATCAAACCAGCCGATAAAGGCGGAGGCCTCGTCATCTTATCTAAAGAAAAATACGAAACAGAAGCTTATAGACAGCTCAATGATCACAACACTTACATTAAATTGGACAGTGACCCAATAGGAGATATAAAATCTAAGTTTTACGACTATTTAAATAGAGGAAAATAAATTGGAATTTTAAATGAGAAGGAGTATAACTATATAAAAATTCAATTCCCCAAAACCCCAGTGATATACTTTCTACCAAAAATTCATAAAAGCTTAAATAATCCACCGGGACGTCCTATTGTGTCGGGAATAGGATCCCTTCTCTCCAATCTATCTGAGTACATCGATATAATGCTGCAACCATACGTTAAACAAACAAGATCTTACTTAAAAGACACAATAGATCTTTTTAAAAAATTGGAAACTATAGCCTGGAAAAATTATTACATACTTATTACTTGTGATGTGCAGTCATTATACACGATTATTCAGCATAATAAAGGATGCCAAGCAATAAGATCTGTTTTAGAACGAGATGACTCTATGCCCCAAGAACACACTGATTTTATTATTGAAGGCATAGATCTAATTTTAAAATATAATTATTTCTGGTTCAAAGACAGCTTTTTTATGCAAAAAACTGGAACAGCTATGGGTACCAGGTTTGCACCCAGTTATGCCAACCTCTATATGGCGGAGTGGGAGGGCCGGGCCGTTTGGAGGGGGCATGACTGGGTGGAAAGCCTGGTATCCTATTCCCGATATATAGATGACCTCCTGTTCATCTGGAGGGGCTCTGTTAGTTCGGCCAAGGATTTTATCTCATTTTTAAACGAAAACGAAGAAGGAATAGTTTTAACAGCGGATTTTAGTAGTACCATGGTGACCTATCTAGATTTAAATATATACATTAAAGACAATCAAATACAAACAAAAACACACTTCAAAGAGGTAAATGTGAATAACTATATAAGCACTGAAAGTTGTCACAATAAAATATGGCTGGACAATATACCCAAAAGCCAAATGATGCGTTTAAAAAGAAATTGTTCAGATAAATCCGTGTTTTTAGAGCAAGCAAATACATTGAAGAGAAGTTTTATACAAAAAGGTTATAACGGTAATCACATTGATTCAACTATCAATCAAATTGCTACAACCAACAGGAATCAACTTATACATAAGGTTAAAACTCCAGTGAATCAGAACAATCGAGATTTTACTCTACCAATCGTATTAGATTATAACAATAAAAACAGACAATTAAAGAAAATTTTAATAAAACATTGGCACTTATTGAAGGAAGACGAGATTTTAGGTAAATTAATCCCTGACAAACCAAAAATAATATTCAGAGGAGCTCCTAACCTTAAAATGCACTTAACAAAAAATTTCACAAAAAATAGCCCCAATAAGATAAATAATTTTATGGACAAAAAAGGTTTTTACAAATGTAACTGCTGCATGGCATGTAAGAAAACAAAAATTACTAAAAGAAATATCACTGAGTTTAAATCAAATAATACAAATAAAATATATAACATAAAAGAAGTTATTTCATGCAATAGCAAAAACTTTATCTATCTACTAGAATGTTCGTGCGGCCTTCAATATGTGGGCAGAACGATTAGACCATTAAAAACCAGAATTGCAGAACATTGCAGGAATATAGAAAAGGGCGTACAAAACCACTCAATACCAACACACTTCTGCATGCATAATAATGACCCTAAACATCTTACTTTTATTGGAATTAAAATAGTGAAAAACCACTGGAGAGGGGGGGATATTATAAGAAAGATTGGACAAACTGAAATGCAATGGGTATACCAACTAGATACCCTACACCCCCAAAGGGCTGAATGTTGACTTCGATCTGTTTAATTTTTTATAAAATCTTTTTACAATTTCTTATTATTCTATTCTTAATAAATATTTTTATTTATCATTTTTTACCAGATATAGTGTTTTATTCTGATATCTTCACATCTCCCTATTTTTTAAAATATATCTTTTTATATATTTTTAATATATATTTTTTATACTATTTTTTATACTATATTTTTTATCTATAAGATTATATTATATATTTTTTTGAACTCCATTCAACCATTCTTGTCCATCCTTTCTCAAAATATGCCCTAATATCCATAAATTGGGTGCACTTATTCTTAATATCTATATTCAGAGAACTGTGTATGATTATCAGTCTTATCTCTATAAGCTATTGTCACTAATCCATCTCTGAGATATTCACTATTTAGTGATGCTGCCCCTTTATTTCAGTTTTGAATTTTGGCTGCTATAATATGATCTTTATATTTATTACTGTTATTGTATATTATTATATTGTTATTATACAGTTCACCTTCCCTGTATATAATGTTTGTATCACAATTATCACCTAACACTGTGTTTTTTTATTTTCACGGACTATTGCCCTTATCAAATATGGCCGCCACGCCATATTCCCATTACAATAGCCCATACTCTTTTTAGACTGGACTTTGTGGCGAGCGACGTCTGGAACACTACGCACACCATTTCCTGGTAATGCGTGCGTCCCAAAAGCGTCACGATATCACACTCCCCCTATGTAAACGCTGCGGCCATTCCCGGCCTGAATGAGAGCATCGCGTCACTTCCGGTGCGACGCGGATGCCGCGTCATTTCCGGTTTGACGCATGCGTGTCATCACCAAGCCGAAACCCGGAAGTTATCTCACCAGGAAATCATCTACTCATCAAGGAAGATATATAAACGGACTTTTTGAACATCACACCACACTTCTGAAGAAGCTATTAGGCGAAACGCGTTAAGTGGGACTATATTTTATATCTATATTTTATATTTCATTGTTTAGTTTGTTTATATTAAAGTATACTTTTAAGTTACTTTTTAGACTTATAATCTTCATTTCCTGGTATCCTGTATATCCTTGGTGGGGATCATACCACCTAAGCTGTTTACACTAGAGCAGGTTACATGCTCTGGAAAGTGTAAGTACATTACTATTTATTATCTATTTTTCCATTTGGACTTACTTCACCATATTGCTGCTATCTTTTCTTTTATACCAACTACACACATGGCACCTTGAAAACATCTACGGCAACTACTACTAATCCAAAGACGGGGATTGTACCGTCCAAGCGCTGCACAGTAGAGCTCTGTTATAGCTCATTTTCATGTGAGTGGACTGTACATAGTTATTAACCACCTATTTTCAAGACAAAATTTGCTGTATTGCGCTATTACCGTATATACTCGAGTATAAGCCGAGTTTTTCAGCACATTTTTTGTGCTGAAAACCCCCAACTCGGCTTATACTCGAGTCAATTGTCTGTATTATGGCAATTTACATTGCCATAATACAGACAGGGGCTGTGGGGGCTGTGAGAGATCGTTACTTACCTCTCCTGCAGCTCCTGTCAGCTCTCTCCTCCTCTGCGCCGTCCGTTCAGCACCTCGGTCAGCTCCCAGTGTAAGTCTCGCGAGAGCCGCGGCTCTCGCGAGACTTACAGTGTGAGCTGACAGAAGAGCTGACCGGACGGCGCGGAGGAGGAGAGAGCTGACAGGAGCTGCAGGAGAGGTAAGTAACATCTCTCACAGCCCCCACAGCCCCCACTGAACTGCCAATGCTGGACCACCAGGTGTCAGGGTACCTGAGGCCTCTACCTCTAAGGGAGGTGGAGACTTGGTGGTGTATCCGTCCAGGCGAGCTGTCTCCTCCGTTCCTCGCGGTTCATCCAGTCACTTAAACACCGGCCGCGAGGAATCCACGTCCTTTTCTAGCAGGACGCTCAATACGTGACGTCATGACGCTAGCACGAGCAATCTGTCACTCAAGTGTCCGATATCCAATCGGCACTTGTCAGAGGCGTGATTTCCATCCAGAACCAGGGTATTTAAGCTTACTCCTTACTTCAGCTCATTGCCCTGTCGTGGTTCTAGCTTGTCTAGTCACTCAGTGCTCTGGTATTCTAGTTTGCTCTATTGGTTTTGACTCGGCTCGTTGTACTACCCTGTTTCTCTGTTATCCCTTTACCCGGCTTGTCTCTCGCTTATCTGTCTTCTCGTTCCCTCGACCTCGGCTTGCCTCTGACTATTCTTTACTCTCGGTACGTTAGTCCGGCCATTCTAAGGCCCGGTATACGTACCTTTCCACTCTTTGTACTCTGCGTGTTGGATCCCTGTCCCGATCCTGACATTACGACAGGGCCAATGGATCCTGCAGGTACAAACAGTCTGCTTGGTTCTTCGGATCCCAGGTTTGACGCCATGGAACATAGGATGGATCAGATGGCTTTGGCACTACAGGCACTTTTGTCTCGTGCTAGTAATCCACCTGAGGAGACACGTACTCCTTCTATCTCTCCTGCAGTCTCAGGTCTAGAGGTAGCCACTGTAGGTGCTTCTTCCCGTATTACCCCACCAGTACGTTATGGCGGGTCACCGGAGAAGTGTCGTGGCTTTCTAAACCAGATTAGCATCCATTTCGAACTACAACCCCGCTCTTATCCTACAGATAGAGCAAAGGTTGGATTTATTATTACTCTGCTCATTGAAAAAGCTTTGAGATGGGCCAATCCTTTATGGGAGAATGATAATCCACTCGTCTATAATTATAATGCCTTTGTAGCTGCGTTTAGAAGAACTTTTGACCCTCCTGGCAGAAAGGTCAATGCAGCTAGATTAATGTTGCGCCTTAAACAGGACAATCGAACACTTGTGGATTATGCACTAGAGTTCAGATCCTTGGCGGCAGAAGTTAAGTGGAACGAACAGGCTTATATAGATGTGTTTCTGAATGGGTTATCAGATGTAATTCTTGACGAGGTCGCTACTAGAGAACTCCCTGAAAATTTGGAGGATTTAATTTCTTTTATATCTCGTATTGATGAACGCTTAAGAGAGAGGCAGAACACTCGAGATAGGACCCGTAGACCCTCCTTTAAACTAGCGCCTACCTTTCAAATCTCTGAGTTCGAAGACTTACGTATTCCTGAACCTATGCAGATAGGCAGTACTCATCTCACTGAAAGGGAGAGACAGTACAGGAGAAGGGAGGGTTTATGTATGTATTGTGGAGTCAGGGGTCATTTACGCCTAAATTGTCCCAATCGTTCGGGAAACGCTCGCACCTAAGTTCCTCTAGAGGACAGGCCTTGGGTGTTTCTACTTTGTCCTCTATTCACAACTACAAGGAGCTCAGGCTTGTGTTACCCGTTTCTTTAAAGTGGGAGAAGGGAGTAGTTAAGACTATGGCACTAATCGATTCTGGAGCTGCTGAGAGCTTTATAGATCAGGGTTTTGCTGCCAAGCATGCTATTCCATCCCAGTTAAAAGAGACACCTCTGGCTGTTGAGGCCATCGATGGTAGACCGTTACTTGAGCCTGTTATTTTTCATGAGACCATACCGATTAACTTGACTGTTGGCATCCTGCATAAAGAGGATATATCCTTGATGCTCATTTCTTCTCCGTCTATTCCCATAGTTCTGGGGTACTCCTGGCTGAGGAGACACAACCCTATTATTAATTGGGAATCAGGGGAGATAGTTTCGTGGGGAGAGAATTGTCAAGAAAAATGCTTGCGGAAGGTCTTACCTCTTGGATTAACTAATACATCGAATACCTCTGACAATCCTACAGAGACACAAATTCCGCCTCAGTATCTAGATTTAAAGGCAGTATTTGACAAAAAGAAAGCCGATACCTTACCCCCACACAGGTCCTTTGATTGCAAAATTAACCTACTCCCTGGTACCATGCCTCCCAGAGGTCATGTATACCCATTATCTATAAAGGAGAACTCAGTCCTAGAGGAATATATTCACGAGAATTTAGACAAGGGATTCATCAGGAGGTCCTCCTCTCCTGCCGGGGCTGGATTTTTTTTTGTTAAAAAGAAAGATGGTTCTTTGAGACCTTGTATTGATTATCGAGGCTTGAATAAGATAACCATTAAAAATGCCTACCCGATTCCCTTGATCACCGAACTCTTCGATCGTTTGAAGGGCTCTACAATTTTCACCAAGTTAGACCTCAGAGGGGCATATAACTTGGTGAGAATCCAGCAGGGACATGAGTGGATGACGGCATTCAATACTCGATATGGCCACTATGAATATACTGTCATGCCTTTTGGGTTATGCAATGCACCAGCAGTATTCCAAGATCTGATTAATGAGGTTCTTAGGGAATTTCAGCAAGAGTGCGTCATTGTATACCTAGATGATATACTCATTCATTCTAGTGACATTGAGATTCATCACAAACAAGTCAGGAGGGTTTTGCACAAGCTTCTCCAGCATGGCTTGTACTGCAAGTTGGAGAAATGTAGCTTTGATCAAACCCAGGTAACCTTTCTCGGCTATGTGATCTCTGGGGAGGGATTTAAGATGGATCCGGATAAGCTCCAATCCATTCTAGAGTGGCCTTTACCCACAGGTCTTAAAGCCATACAGAGATTTATTGGTTTTTCCAATTATTATAGGCGCTTTATTAAGGGCTATTCTTCCATTATTGCACCTATCACTAACATGACCAAACAGGGGGCTGACACTAAGAATTGGACTACTGAAGCTCTCCTTGCGTTCAAGACTCTCAAGGAGCTTTTCGCTTCCGCTCCAATTTTAGTTCACCCTGACACTTCTCTGCCATTTTTGCTCGAGGTAGACGCATCAGAGACTGGTTTAGGTGCTGTTCTATCTCAAAGGTTGGGTGTTGATAAACCATTACATCCATGTGGATTTTTCTCTAAAAAATTGACCGGTACTGAAAGCAGGTATGACATTGGTGACAGAGAATTACTAGCGGTTATCAAGGCTTTGAAAGAATGGAGACATTTATTGGAAGGTACATTACATCCTGTTACCATCCTGACAGACCACAAAAACTTGTCTTATATCGGAGAGGCCAAGCGTCTGTCCTCCAGGCAGGCTCGTTGGTCGTTGTTTCTTACCCATTTCAATTACGTTCTGACTTACAGACCTGGGTCAAAGAATTCTAAAGCCGATGCACTATCTCGCCAATATGAACCCTCTGCTTCAGTTGAACCACTTTTGTCTTCCATTGTACCCAAATGCAATATTATTGCTAATACCAGTCTCAAAATTCATTCCCCGCTACTTGACCAGATCTTGAAGTCACAACATCTAGCTCCCGGAAACACTCCTGAGGGAAGAAACTTTGTTCCTCCTGAACTTCAACTGGAGCTCTTACAATGTTTTCATGAAAGTAAAATAGCTGGTCATCCTGGTATTCGCAAGACGTACTCTCTGATATCCAAGGATTTCTGGTGGCCTTCACTTCGTAAGGATATTGAGGAGTTCGTCGCAGCTTGTGAGACTTGTGCCAAGACTAAACTATCTCATGCATCCCCATGTGGCCTGTTACACCCCTTGGACATTCCTGAGAAACCTTGGTCCTGTTTGTCCATTGACTTTATCGTTGATTTGCCTGCTTCCAAAAGACAGACTGTTATTCTCACGGTGGTGGATAGATTTACCAAGATGGCCCATTTCGTGCCATTACCTAAACTTCCGACTTCCCCTGAATTGGCGGAGATTTTTGCGAGAGAAGTTTTTCGCCTACATGGGATCCCTTCAGAGATTGTTTCTGATAGAGGTTCTCAATTTGTCTCACGTTTCTGGAGATCCTTTTGTTCTCAAATGGGCATCAAATTGAACTTTTCCTCTGCCTATCACCCTCAGTCTAACGGAGCTGCTGAACGTACTAATCAAAAGATCGAACAGTATCTGCGTTGCTTTGTTTCCGAACACCAGGACGATTGGGTCGGTCTGATTCCTTGGGCGGAGTTCGCACACAATAACCTTGTTTGCGATTCAACTCGCTCTAGCCCTTTCTTCATGAACTATGGCTTTCATCCTTCGATTTTTCCTTCGGTTTCCTCTTCTCAGGGGATACCGTCGGTTGATGATCATGTCGCCAACCTGAAGAAATTATGGGATCAGACTCGACAAATTCTATTACATAGTTCCTCGCTGTTCAAGAAACACGCTGACAAACATAGAAGAGCGGCTCCTGTTTTTGTTCCTGGGGATAGGGTATGGTTGAGTACTAAGAATATTCGCCTAAAAGTTCCGTCCATGAAATTTGCTCCTCGTTACATAGGTCCTTACAGGGTTCTCACTCGTATCAATCCGGTTGCGTATCGCCTTGCTCTGCCACCTGCCTTACGCATTCCTAACTCTTTTCATGTCTCCTTGTTGAAACCCCTCATTTGCAACAAATTCTCCTCTAAGGTCTCCTCGCCTCGTCCTGTTCAGGTGGAGGGTCGGGAGGAGTACGAGGTCAGCTCCATCATTGACTCCAGAATTTCAAGGGGAAAATTGCAATATCTGGTCAACTGGAGGGGATATGGTCCTGAGGAGAGGAGTTGGGTACCTCAGGAGGACGTCCATGCTTCTCGCCTTCGCAGAGCATTTCACCTTCGCTTCCCATCTCGCCCCGGTTCATTCCGCCCGGTGGGCGTATCTGAGAGGGGGGGTACTGTCAGGGTACCTGAGGCCTCTACCTCTAAGGGAGGTGGAGACTTGGTGGTGTATCCGTCCAGGCGAGCTGTCTCCTCCGTTCCTCGCGGTTCATCCAGTCACTTAAACACCGGCCGCGAGGAATCCACGTCCTTTTCTAGCAGGACGCTCAATACGTGACGTCATGACGCTAGCACGAGCAATCTGTCACTCAAGTGTCCGATATCCAATCGGCACTTGTCAGAGGCGTGATTTCCATCCAGAACCAGGGTATTTAAGCTTACTCCTTACTTCAGCTCATTGCCCTGTCGTGGTTCTAGCTTGTCTAGTCACTCAGTGCTCTGGTATTCTAGTTTGCTCTATTGGTTTTGACTCGGCTCGTTGTACTACCCTGTTTCTCTGTTATCCCTTTACCCGGCTTGTCTCTCGCTTATCTGTCTTCTCGTTCCCTCGACCTCGGCTTGCCTCTGACTATTCTTTACTCTCGGTACGTTAGTCCGGCCATTCTAAGGCCCGGTATACGTACCTTTCCACTCTTTGTACTCTGCGTGTTGGATCCCTGTCCCGATCCTGACACCAGGGAAGGAGAGCCCCCCTCCCTGCCATATATCAAGCAGGGAGGGGGGACGAAAAATATATATATTATTAATAATAATAATAATAATAATTGCATTAAATAATAATACAAAATAATAATAATGAAATTAAATAAAAATAATAATAAATAATAATAAAAAAATTGCCCACCCCCCACCAAGGCTCTGCACACACACACACACACACACACTGCACTCATACACACACACACTGCACTCATACACACACACACTGCACTCATACACACACACACTGCACTCATACACACACACACTGCCCTCATACACACACACTGCACTCATACACACACACACTGCACTCATACACACACACACTGCATTCACACACACACTGCATTCATACACACACACTGCATTCATACACACACACACTGCACTCATACACACACGCGACACTCATACACTCACACTGCATTCATACACTCACACTGCATTCATACACTCACACTGCATTCATACACACACACTGTATTCATTATACACACACTGTAAATAAATATTCAATTAATATATTTTTTTAGGATCTAATTTTATTTAGAAATTTACCAGTAGCTGCTGCATTTCCCACCCTAGTCTTATACTCGAGTCAATAAGTTTTCCCAGTTTTTGGGGGTAAAATTAGGGGCCTCGGCTTATATTCGGGTCGGCTTATACTCGAGTATATACGGTATCTTTTTTATTTTATTTCTCTTTGAGGTCACGATTAATTGGAATATCCAAGAACATATGTATGTATTTTTTGTATATTTTACATTTAAATCAATAAGCGCGGTATACGCCCTCTCTCTTTCTGCTTGTCTCTGCTCTCTGTAGGACACACTGCTGCTGGGGGGGAAGGGCGACACCTTCGGCCCCCTGTAACTTACACTGCCGCTGGGGAGGAAGGACGACACCTCCAGCTCCCTGTAACACACACTGCCGCTGGGGAGGAAGGACGACACCTTCAACTCCCTGGGGTTCACACTGCCGCTGGGGGGGAAGGACGACACCTTCGGCTCCCTGTAACACACACTGCCACTGGGGAGGAAGGACGACACCTTCAGCTCCCTGGGGTTCACACTGCCGCTGGGGGGGAAGGACGACACCTTTGGCCCCCTGGGGTTCACACTGCCGCTGGGGGGGGAAGGACGACCCCTTCGGCCCCCTGGGACTCCCACTGCCCTGCCGGTACCTCCAAAGTATACTGGGACTGACTGGAACTGAGTAGGTATTGGTACTCCTGCTCCAGTTCCTATTCCTGGATGGTCAATTCAAACAGGTCTGGCACTAGGTCTTCATCCATAGGGAGATCTAGTATGGGGGCTCTGGATTCATATTTGTCCCATAGTCGTGACTCTGCAGTGTCCCCGAAACTTGGTCCGGCACAGGCGTCCCATAATAGACTAGGGCCACTGTAATTCTCGCCCTCTGGTCTGTCGCACTTAGTCATCCCGGGAACACGCTGAACTGCATACCAATGTAGCGCCTGGTATGCGTCGTCGAGCCCCAGTTCCCTCCATGCCAGAGAATTAAGCTGCATTACCAACTCCCACCTGGGCTGTTCTCCCATCATAGGCATCCATAGGGTCACTCTGACCTGTAGTCGCTGCTCCTCGCTGGGGAGACGCTCACCTCGCCCGCGCTGGACACCCTCCAGGGGTTCGTCCCACATCTCTTTCCTGGCACTCTCTCTGCAGTCCAACTTGGTTGCCTCTGATACTGACCCACCCAATGGGGCCAAGAGGCTCTGTAACCTCCAGTTGAACTCATCCTCCACTTCCAGTGCTGTCCAGGGACTTGCTGGCTCCATGCTGCCGTAGGTAGGGACGCTGCACAATGGCTAGCGATGCCCTCAATTTGTAACTCCAAATGTTACCAGTGTCTCTGAGCTGCTTCTCCTCGCACTAGGACGCCATTCCACCGCTGCCACCACTGTAACGGAGCTCCGTGTACTCCGACCGAGTACCCTCCGTTGATGGATGCTCCTAGCGCTTCCAGAGGACTCCAAGCACTGCAAACGACACCACAACCACCGCAGGCTCCACAACCGCCGTAGCTTAACTGGAGCCTCGCCGTCTTCCTTCCACCCTGGATCAGATTCTGTCCTCCAGGACCGTGTGGAGAAGACCTCTCCTCTAGGAGAGCGTATCCGGAACAGGCTCTTAAAATAGCTAAGTGATTAAGCTCAGGGGAATATGCAGAGCATAGCAATCCCCAGTGTGATATAGCAGTTCCCTCCAATAATGAGACGAGGCTACGTATTGAGGGTCAGAAGAGGTCTGAGGTCTGGAACACCCAGCCTGCTTTTTATTACAGTTGTGCACATACAGGACACACCCAGGGGGAGGCATAAAACAATCAAGTAACAGTACAACCCACACATCCCCTCCCCTGAGATAAGCAATTAACATAATTATTACATACAGTAAAAATACAGTTTCCACACATACTCTGTAACTTTAAAACCATACATCACATTCACATAAAAATACATATCCACAATCAATCCATTCAGGGGAACAACATATTAAAAAAATGGCATGAATCAGACCAGGGGTTCAAAAGTTAGTAAAGTATCTTTTAAAACCCCTGTCAGCATGGCTTTCCAGTTTAGACCGGTTTAACAAAGTCTTCTCTCCTGGAGACACAATGGAGAAGTAATCCAATTACCTCCCAGTACAGAGACAGACTCCATTGAGCACATGGGGAAACAAAGACAGTAAAACACTTTAAAATACATAAAGTCCCCTTTTACACACAACACACATACATTTCACATATCCCCAGATAGCTGGGATCGGAGCGCACAAAACTACCGAATAGCGCGCAGATCCTATTCACACAGTTCAATTGCCATGGAGCCGAAGTCTTTAACTACCCGAATGGGCTCCATGGCATAGCTATCTGCGTTAACACATTCCCATAAAGTCTGGTCCATAGTCCAAAGGCAAGAGGCGGGCAATCAGCCCCCTCCAAGGACACGTGGCGAGGTCGGTTTCGCCACACCCAAATATAAGTTTTACAGGGCAATACAGTCCAAGGCCATAGTCACAGGGGAGGAGGCAGGCAAGCAGGCCTCTTAAGGACAAAGTGGCGAAGGGCACTTCGTCACAGCAAGTCTCTGGCTGAGTGCCGGGTTCGCGGCTTGAGGTGGTGGAAGCTTGTTTTGTCGGGTGGTCGGATCTGTCCCGGTGGTGCTTCACGTCCGGTGCGGGATTGTGGTGGCTTGAGGTGGAGGCAAGTGCTTGACGTGGGGCAGGCTCTGCATTTCTGTTTGTGCCTCCGGTCCCGTCTTCGACGCCTTTTGCGTTGGTGGATTTTAATAGGGACTGCTTCACTTAGTTGTGGTGGAGCTTGTTGGGGCTGTGGTGGAGCTTGTTGGGGCTTCCTGCTTGTTATTTGCTTCCAAAATTGATTAAAGAGTCTGTTCAGCTTAGACTCAATATCCTGGTACCTTTGCTTTGCTGGTACCAGGAGGACACGCGGCTGACGCCATATTGGGAGAGTCGTAGATGAGTATGTCAGCCTGGGCGGCTGTGCTCTGTGCGTCCATTAGCTCCAGACAGCCTCTCAGGGGTGGACCGGGATAACCGACACCGGTCCGAGGGGGGGGGGGTAATGGAGCTTCTGCCGGGAAGTAGCTGCTCCTGGGCATCCCAGGATCGGGAGATCGGCCGCCTCACCAGGCCACACTTGCCACGCGGACGTAAGTAAGACTCAGTTGAGTTGCTGACCGCTATTAAGCATGTCGGGTTGGTCAGGTAGGAGCAACATTGCTGGGTCATCCCCTTCTGGGGTGAAATACAATTTTGACTGTAATAGATTAAATAGCAGTTAGTTGTCTGCAAGCGTGTGTGTCAGGCCTACAGCGTGTACTCTGCCAACGTCTGCCAGTGCACAGTGCCACTCATATCTGTTGTCACAGTAGCTTCCACGCATAGTACCACTAATCGAAAAAAAATGACAGGCAGAGGCAGGCCACCCCGCAGGGGTCGTTGTGGTGCTGTGATTCCCTTTGGCCCTAAAATAATGCCCAGTGTTCAGAGGCCACGTACCCTGAACTCGAAAAGTTCTGAGGACATAGTTGACTGGCTAACACAGGACACCCAATCTTCTACAGCTTCCGCTCGGAACCTTGATGCACCATCCTCCTCCAGCTTAGCTTCGGGCACCTCTCAAGTTACCACTCGCCCGCCTGCCGCCACCACCAACACTAGCACCACAGCCGCTTCACTTGATCTGTCAGAGGAGTTATTTACACATCAGTTGGAAGAAATGATGCTCAACCATTATTGCCAGAGGATGTAGATAACAGGGTTATGTCTCAGTCAGGCAGCATTACACACATGGACGTACGGTGTGATGATGAAGATGCTGTACCCGCTGCTGCTTCCTTTGCTGAGTTGCAGATACAAGTGAAGCGGTTGATGATGACGATGCGTCCGTGGATGTCACGTGGGTGCCCGCTAGAAGAGAAGAAGAACAGGGGGAAAGTTCAGATGGGGAGACAGAGAGGAGGAGGAGGAGACGAGTTGGAAGCAGGGGGAGGTCATCGCAAGGAGCTAGTGGCACAGTCAGACAGCATGCATCGGCACCCGGGGTCAGCCAGACAGCACGCCAATCAACGCATGCTGTTGCCACCACCAGAATGCCGTCAGTGCAGAGCTCAGCAGTGTGGCATTTTTTTGGTGTGTCTGCCTCTGACAACAGCGATGCCATTTGCAACCTGTGCCAAAAGAAACTGAGTCGTGGGTGAAAGGCAACTTCTATCCTAAGTGACTCGGTCCAACTTAGGCGTTCTCTGGTCTCCGTTGCCGGCTGAATTCAGGGAAGAACGATGGAGCAAATAATGACACGTGCACACAGTTTGCTTTCCAAGGATCTTCAAATGTATTATGGAATGCTTGTCATATTTATACAGTATTGATTATGAACTTTGACATACAAAATATGCAATAAATGGTTACACAGGATACAGGTTTATGCTAAAAGCAGAAATAACTGATCTTGCACAAGAACTACATCTGCCTCGTGGTCAATCATGCTTTATCTTGCGTGATTCTTTCATAGGAATCAGCAAGTCAAACTTAGTTTGTGGATGTGTCTGTTAGGTCAAAAGCAGAATTTGTTAGGTCAAAAGCAGAAGTTATAAATCAAAAATAACCTGTGGTTAGTCTGGTTTTTAGCTCTTGTGTAAATCATAAGAAAGAGATTGTTTTATCTGAATTTGATAGATGAGATTATAGATGAGGTTCATTAACTCTTTCTATCCCTTCAGTGGGAAGTCCAACACCTACCTAGGTACAACTGCTTTGCGAAGGCACATGATCGCACATCACAAACACCTATGGGATCAACACATGAGTACAAGCAGCACACAAACTCAAAGCTGCCATCCTCCTCCTGGTCCAGCATCTTCAGCCACGTCAACCACTGCTGTCCTCCTTGCCCCCTCTCAACCATCCGCCACTCTGTCTCTCACCTTGAGCAGTTCCTGCTCATCTGCCCACAGTCAGGTGTCTGTCAAGGACATGTTTGAGCGTAAGAAGCCAATGTCACAAAGTCACCCCCTTGCCCGGCATCTGACAGCTGGCTTGTCTGAACTCTTAGCCCACCAGCTTTTACCATACAAGCTGGTGGAGTCTGAGGCGTTCCAAAAATTTGTAGCTATTGGGACACCGCAGTGGAAGGTACCCGGCCGAAATTTCTTTGCACAAAAGGCAATCCGCAACCTGTACTCGATTGTGCAAAAGGAAGTAATGGCATGTCTGGCACACAATGTTGGGGCAAGGGTCCATCTGACCACTGATACCTGGTCTGCAAAGCATGGTCAGGGCAGGTATATCACCTTCACTGCACATTGGGTAAACCTGCTGACGGCTGCCAAGCATGGAATGCGTGGCTCTGCAGAGGAGTTGGTGACACAACTTGCACAACTTGAAGGCAGGCCTGCTGCCACCTCCTCTACTCCTCCTACTCCATCCTCTTCCATAACCTCCTCGGCTGAGTCCTCTTCTGCTGCTGCATCTTGCTCCACATCAACGGCATCCCCCAGCTCCCCAGGTACTATTCCACATCCCGGATACGGCAGTGTCACGCTGTCAACCCTTGCCTGAAAGCAGAGAGTCACACCGGACCAGCACTCCTGTCCGCCCTGAACGCACAGGTGGATCAGTGGCTGACTCCGCACCAACTGGAGATTGGCAAAGTGGTTTGTGAAAACGGAAGAAATTTGTTGGCGGCATTGAATTTGGGCAAGTTGACACATGTGCCGTGCATGGCACATGTGTGTAATCTGATCGTACAACGCTTTTTCTGCATAAGTACCCAGGCTTACAGGACGTCCTGAAGCAGGCCAGGAAGGTGTGTGGCCATTTCAGGCGTTCCTACACGGCCATGGCGCACTTTTCAGATATCCAGCGGCGAAACAACATGCCAGTGAGGCGCTTGATTTGCGACAGCCCGACACGTTGGAATTCAACACTCCTAATGTTCGACCGCCTGCTCCAACAAGAAAAAGCCGTTAACGACTATTTGTATGACCGGGGTGCTGGGACAGTCTCTACGGAGCTGGGAATTTTTTTGCCACGTTACTGGACGCTCATGCGCAATGCCTGTAGGCTCATGCGTCCTTTTGAGGAGGTGACAAACCTAGTCAGTCGCACCAAAGGCACCATCAGCAACATCATACCATTTGTTTTCTTCCTGGAGTGTGCCCTGCGAAGAGTGCTGGATCAGGCCGTAAATGAGCGTGAAGAGGAAGAGGAAGAGTTGTGGTCACCATCATCACCAGAAACAGCCTTATCAGCATTGCTTGCTGGACCTGCGGCAACGCTGGAAGAGGATTGTGAGGAAGAGGAGTCAGAGGAGGAATGTGGCTTCGAGGAGGAGGAGGAAGACCAACCACATCAGGCATCCCAGGGTGCTCGTTGTCACCTATCTGGTACCCGTGGTGTTGTACGTGGCTGGGGGGAAGAACATACCTTCAGTGAGATCACTGAGGACGAGGAACGGGACATAAGTAGCTCCGCATTCAACCTTGTGCAAATGGGGTCTTTCATGCTGTCGTGCCTGTTGAGGGACCCTCGTATAAAAAGGCTGAAGGAGAACGACCTGTACTAGACCCCCGGTATAAGCAGAAAGTGCCTGAAATGTTTCCGAATTACCGCAAGTCGGAAAGGATGCAGCAGTTCCAAAATAAATTAAAAAGTATGCTTTACAAAGCGTATAAGGGTGATGTCACAGCACAACGGGAATCTAACAGGGGAAGAGGTGAAAGTAATCCTCCTCTTCCCACGACCACACCGGCAAGGACAAGATGCTTTACAGATGTGATGTTGATGGAGGACATGCGGAGCTTTTTAAGTCCTACGCATCGCCAGAGCCCTTCGGGGTCCACCCTCAGAGAACGACTCGACCGACAGGTAGCAGACTACATCGCCTTAACTGCAGATATCGACACTCTGAGGAGCGATAACCCCTTGACTACTGGGTGTGCAGGCTTGACCTGTGACCTGAGCTATCCCAATTTGCGATAGAACTTCTGGCCTGCCCCGCTTCAAGTGTCCTGTCAGAAAGGACCTTCGGTGCAGCAGGAGGAATTGTCACTGAGAAGAGAAGTCGCCTAGGTCAAAAAAGTCTAGATTACCTCACCTTTATTAAGATGAATGAGGGATGGATCCCGAAGGGACTGACACTGGGCGATACATTCGACTAAAAAAGGCCCGATGAGGGGGACGTAACAGGGATTACACTGATAAGAATAGTACTACTTAACACACCACTCCTATCTGGTGGCACATTAGATTGCACGCGCAGTGCCCCAAATTTGAAGTAGGAGGACCGACCAAGCATCTTTTTCCATCTCCCGGTTCCTAAAATCGATGCCATATACATGTCCCCTGATAGGGGACGTAACAGGGATTAAACTGGTAAGAATAGTACTACTTAACTCACCACTCCTATCTGGTGGCACATTAGATTACACACGCAGTGCCCCAAATTTGAAGTAGGAGGACCAACCAAGCATCTTTTTCCATCTCCCGGTTCCTAAAATTGATGCCATATACACGTCCCCTGATAGGGGACGTAACAGGGATTAAACTGATAAGAATAGTACTACTTAACACACCACTCCTATCTGGTGGCTTATTAGATTACACGCGCAGTGCCCCAAATTTGAAGTAGGAGGACCAACCAAGCATCTTTTTCCATCTCCCGGTTCCTAAAATCGATGCCATATACACGTCCCCTGATAGGGGACGTAACAGGGATTCAATTGATAAGAATAGTACTACTTAACACACTACTCCTATCTGGTGGCACATTAGATTGCATGCGCAGTGCCCCAAATTTGAAGTAGGAGGACCGACCAAGCATCTTTTTCCATCTCCCGCTTCCTAAAATCTATGCCATATACACGTCCCCTGATAGGGGACGTAACAGGGATTAAACTGATAGGAATAGTACTACTTAACATACCTTATAATAACGCAGAGAGAGGCAACGCAGAGAGAGGAGTCTGAAGAAGAGAAGTCAGGAGGAAGGTGGCTTTGAGGAGGTGGAAGACCAAACACATCAGTCATCCCAGGGGGCTTGTTGTCACCTTTCGGGGACCCTTGGTGTTGTACGTGGCCTTCAATGACATCAGTGAGGACAAGGAACGTGACATGGCTAGCTTGGTATCCAACCTTGTGCAAATGGACTGTTTGTGGTTGTTTGCGGTGCGCTAAACGAGGAGTTTGGTCTGTCACTGTGAAGCGGGCGTAACCCTTACACTACCTGATCGATACAACATCATACCTGATGTTTTAAAGCACGTTATTCCAAACAATTTAGGAATGTTAGGTGATTTATGCCCTTTATGGATTAAAACCAGACTCTGCATCAACTATGTAATTTTCCATGGGAGTTTTGCCATGGATCCCCCTCCGGCATGCCACAGTCCAGGTGTTAGTCCCCTTGAAACAACTTTTCCATCACTATTGTGGCCAGAAAGAGTCCCTGGGGTTTTTAAAATTCGCCTGCCTATTGAAGTCTATGGCGGTTCGCCGGTTCGCCCGCTCGCGAACATTTGCGGAAATTCACGTTCGCTGTTCGCGAATGGAAAATTTTATGTTCGCGACATCTCTACCAAGAATTATAAAGTTGTAGTACAGTATAAATACATTTGTAGAAAAAAAAAGCACAAATAAACATTACTATAATAAATTATATTGTAATGTGTTAACTAAATAAAGGATTATTTGTTATTATTTGGAGTTTCCAACCTCGAGCTACAAAGGTATTGATGTCACCCCAAGTGGGGTGTATTTTGGTTCAGAATAAGGTGAGCAAATTTCTGCTCAATTGATGTTCCTTTTTACTTGGAGTAACCAAAAGAGTATATGGAAGAGGGTAATGAACCACGTTAAGGGTACAGATGCAAATTACATTAGAGACAATGTCTTAAGGGCTCTGATGAATGTGAGTGTGAATATTGGTATTTATATTGAATTGTTTTTCATTTAAAAAAAAAATTGGGGGGGGGAAGTGGGTCAAGAGAACATTTGACACTCCTCATATGCAAGGGTACGTGCATATGTTATTGATTTTATGCTAGCGCTCCACTTTAATTATTAGAGCTATGCTTGTGGGATCTGTTTAGATCCCACAAGCCTAGATTCTGTTAATCTCATTTAACAATCGATACTGTAATTGTCCTAAATTGCGAAAATCCGTCACCTAATTTTAACTATTTCAATGCTACTGCATTGTAAGTAGTAACTGTTACACAATAGTCCACTGTTTTTTTTTTCATTGCACTTATGTTTAGTTAACATGTCCATATTAGTTACATTTAAGCACACTGATATACACATGTTGAAATATGCACTGTTGTCCTCTATATTTTGTCATATCGCCATAGTTACTCCCTTATGTCATGTTCTCAAATCATATCCTTATGTCAACACAATCATAAAATTTGTTTTGAGGCATAGCCTTGACAACCCTACTTTGTATGTAATGATACCTCTGGGTATATGCCCCTGTTCTACTAGCAGTGGATTTGCCAATAAAAACAACAGGGAATTAGATATTTATTTAGTGTGAACATTTAAATTGTCCATACTATGGGAATCTTCGAAGAAATGCCTAATATAACTGTAACATATGCAAATGTTCTGATTCCCACAGTGCAGCTAACCAATGAGGTTAATGATTGCCCAGTGTGTCATCTAAAATACCCATGCATCCCTTTGTCTGTTAATCAGGGTCTTCTTTATAATTATGATGTTCTTCACAACATTTTGATTTGGGCATCTAGTTGATCAAATCAGGTTATAGTGGTTAGTTTTGATTTAAAATTACATGAAGCATTTGTACTGAACAATTGAGGTCGGCTGAATAGTTGAATATGTATGGAAATAAGTGAAAGGGACACAGGTTTGGACCTTATACTTTTTTATTTATATGGTACTACAATTCACAAAATGGGTATGTGCACAGACATGAGAAAGGGTTAAGACTATTTGGGTGTGTATAATTTGAATAAACATTACATTATCTTATACAGCTATAGCTTTGCTTTTTTCGCTTTGTTATGTGTGCACGAATTACATATGTTAAATAGGACTTAACTCAATAAGTTACTAAGTAATAAAAACTAAGTCAATAATTTATGTGACCCAACATTTTGGTTATGTGCCGAAGTAAAATGTTGAATATTTCAAATCTGGGTTATTTTTCAATAAAACAATGAGGTACATGTAATAAAGTTTTGCCTACACCTTTACGTCTAATTTTCAGCAGTTTTATCTATTACATTTATTCTATCTGTCAAATTTATCAATTTGATACTTTTTTTGCACCTTAACCATCATTTTGCAATACACACAATTTTTTTTGACGGCGCAATAGTTTTATGAATTTTACATCACTTTTTTTTCCAACTGAAAAGTGTTCTGTTTCAGTTATCTTTCTCCCACAGCTCTAACTTTGGCAGTCTTATGAAATGAAAATTTCTGAGAAAACTAATGGAATTTGTTAAAAAGAAAACGGTCACCTTTTAGCACACTTTAATAAATACAAGCAAAAAATGATGGACTTTCACCATCTTTTTTCAAAACATTGATAAATATACCCCTATATGTCTATCTTATAAAATATATGTAGCAAAGAATTATGTTATTATTTACAACTAGATTGTTATGGGTTAAACTGTCAGTTAGAAGGCCTGAGAACAGTTAAGAATTAAATTGAAAGGAACACAGGTTTTTAGCAGTGCAATCTGGTGTGTGTGTGTGAGTATTGGCTGAGTGTTGTGTATTTGTAGGAGAGCTGTATGTGAGGGTAGGCTGAGTGTGGCTGAGTGTTGTGTCAGGTTTTAGTGTGTGTATAGCTGCCATAGTGTCTGCCTAGGGGATGTAGCAAATGTGTGTGTTTTATAGGGGCTGGATAATGCTATAAATAAATACATGTATTTATAATTTGAGAGTGTTCTTTTAATTTTTTTTTGCTTTAGATAATATATATATATTTAAGGCTGGGCCTGTAGTTGTGGGATGGGGCTTGGTTCCCATTTATAAGGGCATCCAATCCTCTCCCACTTCACTATGGTTGGTCTGTCGAGTTGCAGGCTGATGAGACTGTCTGATTCAGTACATAACCATCTACTTCCAGTTCAAAGGTCATCAACACAAACTGCCTCAACTCCAAACAAGTTGGTCTTGGCCAAGTGTAGCCCATGCAAGTATTTGTTTGCCTTACTCTAGTGAACAGCCGTCTCACTAGAAGCTCAGAGGGCACTGCCTACGTCCAGCCCAGCCTCGGCTTTTATAACTGTTGTTTTTACGACAAAACCGTACGTTTATTTGTTCAACCTTTTATATATAGGGTCCGTCCCGGGTGCCAAATGCTCCAGGTACACCCCTGTGTCCTGGGTATTTATGAACTTTTTGAGCCTTCATTGTTTAGTAATTATATGGCTGGGTGTTGCAACTGACTGTCTAAATTTATGTCAGGCCCAAACCTGGACCTATACATGTGGTAAAGGAAATAAAATATAAACTTGTATATACATTCGTTGTACAACTAAATGTAAAATTCCTTAATTTCTGTACAGTGGAATATCTTCTATTAAACAATGTAGTTTTATATCTGATGCTAATATTACTGAGAGATTCTAGCTTTATTCTAGCATTTCCTGTTGCTTTCAACTCAAACCTTCTATGCCAGCAGTGTATGCACAATTAGTTATCATCCTCCTAAGCATTCCAGGTGTAGGTCTTTCTAATGTATGCCTTATATCTCCTGTCTTTTCCTATGTGTTATGTACGACCTTTAGCCTGTTCAGCCACTGTGGCATTCTAGAGGCCTCTGTTCCCGTTTTGGTTCCATCTTCCAACACCTCGTTTTATTGGGCTCAGTGCATGTGTATTATGATGTTTTATAAATGTTTATATTCAGTTTCTGTTCTTTTCACTCACTTACCTGTATCCTCGTGGTCCAGTCTCCTGGCTTGCTGCCCGCTTTTCTTCACGTTTGCTGACCGCTGACCTTCTCCTCCCACATGGTTTCCCTGTACCCAGGCCTCACAGAGGTCCTACCGCTGCCGAGCACCTGTCTGTTCCACGAGGACTGCTCTGTATTTAGTGTGTTTGCCTGCTGGGTGCTTTTCGGCATGCCATCTGATCCAGGGGCCCAGGTCCCTTCAGCTCGCCTGGTACCTCTGTTCTTGGCTGCGCCTCTTTCCTGCAGCTGTGACTCTCCACACACCGGCGGTAAGTACCCACCGATTTGCTGAGCATGGCATGCCGGCTACTGTCGCCCGTGGCTCCTTGGGTCCACTACCTGCCTTGGCTGACCTCTGGCACCCTTGCTGGGATGTCTACCTCTCTCCTGGTGCTCTGCCTGCTGGTATGGTGTCTGCCACTCTCATGGTGCTCGGCCTGCTGGTATGGTGTCTGCCACTAGCATGGAACTCAGCTGGTATGCTGCTGGTAGGTTTGCCATCACCAGTCTGTTTATTGGTCGGACCTCTGGGGTGTTTGTTAAGTCATGCAGCCTGGGAATGGTATATACTTTAGTTCTGTGTATGTGATGTATTCTCATATGGTGTGTAATTGTTATTCCCTCATGATTTGTCTTCCGTTTTGATACAGGAATTGTGTATGAAGAAGAGGGGAAAAAAAAATGTTTGAAAATGTTTGAAAAAAAAAAAAAAAGGGCTGTTTGGTTTTGCTTGTTGTTTTTTTGTTTTTTTCCGGGGGCATTAGGTTTTCCCGTTTCACAATCCGGTTGTATCATGGGTGCTTAGTTCTTGCACATATTACATATATATCACTTACTGTACTGATAGCTGGTTGTCATTGTATTGCGGGAATGTGTGACTCGGCTGCGTGTATTTTGTTATTTCTAGTGACTTTCTGTAGGGTGTGATTGCCTGTTATGATTCTGCGTTTAGTTTTACTTTCTGGTGCGCCGCTGCTCGCTCGTCTGGTGTATGCCTGTCCCTTTCACTTATTTGGTGTTTTCGGCATTGAGGTTCGCTCTCTTGCGCCTCTAACGTGCTGGCTGGTATGCTCTTGTTACTGGGTCTCTGTCCCGCAAGGCCAACACCCATCCTCATATTCGGAAGTACCCCTCATACTCGGAGGGCGACGGCATCGGCCCAACGCATAGTTATTCGCCTCACATTGTTGCATAGGGAGGGCCTCACCTGTCACTCCCATTCTATCTTATGCTTTAGTAGTCACCGAGAGGCCATCACCCCGCCACTTACTTTTCGGTGGCCTCTACCTCCCCTCGGGCCAACACATAGACAGAGCCTCTCATGCCGCTTGGCAACTAGCAAGGCCTCACTTGTCACCCTCATTAGTTGAATTCTTGCCACTTGGCAATAGCTAGCCTGCCGGTACATTACAAGGATCATACTAATGGTTGCTTTGTATAAATCGTATGTCTCGAGTTCCCAAATCACTGGGGTACCATCTCTACCCAACACCTCTGCAGGTCTGGGCTCTATCTCGCCGAGTATACACAGATAGTCCAGCATCCCTTAGAGCCGGGACTACTTCACGAATCACAGCCGGGCATCATCCTCTTATACATTATTTATACCTGAACCGATTAGGGATTCATCAGGCATCTCGTGTCTTATCCAAGTAATATTGAGGTATTGTAGAATATGTATATATTTGTATAGTACACTTCTTTTTGCCCTCTTTTTTACAGGCGTACTGCATTGTCGGTTCCGGCACACCACAACCGACCGGTGCTATTGACTAAGATGTGTATTGCTAATTATGTGTTATCGAACCATTACAGCAATATTGCCCCGCTCACAAATTTAGGGGCTTGGTTCCCCTTTATAAGAGCATCCAATCCTCTCCCACTTCACTATGGTTGGTCTGGCGAGTTACCCCTCCCACCACTCCCTTTATTCACATCACCCTCTAAGGTGGGCCCTCTTTATTACAGGCCTACTGCATTGTCGGTTCCGGCACACCAAAACCGGCTGGTGCTATTGACTAAGATTTGTATTGCTAATTATGTGTTATCTAACCATAACGGCAATATTGCCCTGACCACATATATATATATCTTGTTATTATTTATAATGCGCCAACAAATTCCGTAGCACTGTACATTAGGTGGACTAACATGTTATGTAACAGACATATAATTGTAACAAGACGTCTTGGATGCACAGGAACAGAGCATAGAGTGTCCTGCTCTTTACATTCTAGAGGGAGTGGGGTACAGTGGCCAGGGCCGGCCTTAGGCCTTTGGGCGCCCTGTGCGAAAAATCTTCACAGCGCCCCCCACTTCCCACACACCCTGACACACACACACACACACACGCAGACAGCCACACAGACATAGAAACATAGAATGTGACAGCAGATAAGAACCATTCGGCCCAGCTAGTCTGCCCAGACAGTCACACATAGGCAGCCACACACACAGAGGCAGATCGCCACACACAGACAGCCACACACAAACACACGCAGCCAGCCACACACACACACGCACACACAGGCAGCCAGCCACACACACACACACACACAAACACATACGCAGACAGCCACACACACACACACACACACACACACACAAAGGCAGACATAGAAACATAGAATGTAATGGCAGATAAGAACCATTCGGCCCATCTAGTCTGCCCAGTCAGTCACACATAGGCAGTCACACACACACAGGCAGTCACACACACACACAGGCAGACAGTCAAACACAGACAGTCACACACACAGGCAGACAGTCACACAAACACACACACAAAAAAGGGCAGACAGTCACACACACACACACACACACACACAGACAGACAATCACAGATAGTTACCTCTGTTCCTTGTGGAGGCAGACAGGCAGTGCAGCTCCTGGATTCTGGTTGTTGGGGGAAGCATTGACTCCTTCCTGCTTCCCCTGCAGCAGTTACACGGCACTTTTAGCTCCGCCGCACGGTAAGCCCCGCCCCTGCCGCAAGGTAAGCCCCGCCCAGATTTTTTTTATCCTGGCCAGCATGTGTGAGCTGTGTTGGCCGCACGGCGTCTCCTGCTTCATGGCGCCTTGTGTGGCCGCACACCTCGCACACCCCTAAGGCCGGCCCTGACAGTGGCACAATTGGCACAAGGGTAGAATGCATTTTATGTAGGAAAAAAGTAAGTTACTGGAATAGATTAGAAGGGCTAGTTTTTTGGATGACATAGTTGCAGGAGAGGAAGCAAGGTGGGTTACCAAGGTGCAGGGAGGGAAAGCTGTTAACAGATTACTTGATATGCTTTCTTAGAGAAGTGAATTTTTCATATGCTTTTGAAGGAACTGAGACTGGGTGAGAGTCTAACGGAACAGGGTTTGATGAAGAGAATACTCCAGGTAAAAAATCCAGGTGAACCATGCAAGAAGCAGCAGAAAATATAACATATAATAAGGGGCAGGGCCGGCGCTACCTGTAAGGCAGACTAGGCAGCCGCCTAGGGTGCCTCTTGGGAAGGGGCGCCGGCCCCCCTCATGCTGCAGCAGCCCGAGCGCTCTGCAGAGAGCTTCAGGCGGCTGCAGCTTTGCCCGGGCTGGTGCGTCCATGTGGGCGCACCGCCCGGGAGCAGCATGAGGAGAGGGGCAGGAGGTAAGCACTCAGCGCTCCCTCCTGTCCCTCCCTCACTGTAGCGTGGCCGAGCCCTGTATGGTCCGCGGGTACAGGGAACATCTGTCTCCTGTACCCGGCCGGACTAACAGGAAGTGAACACTGAGTGTGCACTTCCTTTTAGTCCGGCCGGGTACAGGAAACAAAAGCTCCCTGTACCCGCGGACCATACAGGGCTCGGCCACGCTACAACATAGGTAGGGGAGGGTGGGGGGGAATAAATGGAAAGGGGGGTAATAAATGGACAGGGGGGGGTAATAAATGGACAGGGGGGTAATAAATGGACAGGGAGGGGGGTAATAAATTGACAGGGAGGGAGGGGGAATAAATGGATGGGGGGTAATGAATGGACAGGGAGGGGGGGAATAAATAGACAGGGAGGGGGGATAAGTTGACAGGGAGGGTGGGGGGAATAAATTGACAGGGAGGGAGGGGGAAGTAATAAATTGACAGGGAGGGAGGGGGAATAAATGGACAGGGGGGTAATAAATGTACGGGAGAGGGGGTAATAAATGGACAGGGAGGGGGTTAATAAATTGACAGGGGGGGTAATAAATTGACAGGGAGGGGGGTAATAAATGGACGGGGGGGGATAAATTGACAGGCAGGGTGGGGGGATAAATTGACAGGGAGGGTGGGGGGAATAAATTGACAGGGAGGGTGGTGGGAATAAATTGAAAGGGGGGGGAATAAATTGAAAGGGAGGGGAAAGAAATTGACAGGGAGGGGAATTGACGGGGTTGGGAGGGGAGAAGAGAGTGACAACGGGGGAGACGAGAGTGACAAGGGAGGGGGGAGAAGAGAGTGACAAGGGAGGGAGAGGGGGAGAATAGAGTGACAAGGGATGGGGGAGAGATTGACATCCATCACACACACACAATGCACCCCTTGCACACAGAAAAACACAATGCATTACACACACTCAATGCACCCCTTACAGACGCACACACTGCATCCCGTACATTCACAGAAACACACCTTGCAGCCCTTACACATACAAACACAGATTCACACAATGCATTCCTTACACACATCAGGACATCCCCTACTCCACCTCCTGTGAACAAACTAGTTGGTGGAACATGAAGGTGGACCCTGGGACCCAGACCTTGAGCTGTGTAAAGGGCGTTAAAAAAATTGAGCTGCTTCCCATTCTCCCAGAACATTGATTTTTGTGACCACAGTTACAAACAGCCTCCAGAGAGCCTGTTCTACACCAGACCAGTGGTGCCAGACTGCAGCTAGAGCCCATCATCATCCTCATCTGGTTGTAATTAGGCAATCTAATATATTATTCGTGGCACTAATCTTTAATTTACCTCACATTAACCCCTTCAGGACGGAGTCAATAGTGCACGTTCTGATCAAAACAAAACGTAAACAAAAACTGGAATTTGCGCTATATGTCTGTTCAACCGTAATTCACCTCTTTCATATTAAATGCACCCACACTTATTATATATCATTTTGTTCAGGAGAAACAGGGCTTTCATTTCATATAAAATATTTATATATGAAACAATTTATTATGAATAAAATAAAAAAAAACTGTAAGAAATTAGAAATTTTTTTTTTAATTTGTAGTTCCGCCTCACATTTTAGCTGTAAATGTCATAATACTGTTAGCTTTTACTGCAACAAAATGCACATATTTGTAATCAGCGATGTCTCACGAGTACAACAGTACCCCCCATTAACAGGTTTTATGGTGTTTTGGAAAGTTACAGGGTCAAATATAGAACGTTCCATTTTCAAATTGAAATTTGCCAGATTAGTAATGTTACCTTTGAGACGGTGTGGTAGCCCAGGAATGAGAATTACCCCCATAATGGCATACCATTTGAAAAAGTAGACAACCCAAGGTATTGAACGTGGGGTATGTTTAGTCTTTTTTAGTAGCCACTTAGTCACAAACACTGGCCAAAGTTAGCGTTCATATTTGTTTCTGTGTGAAAAAAGCAAAAAACTAATATTTGGCCAGTGTTTGTGACTAAGTGGCTACTAAAAATGACTGGACATACCCCATTTGCAATACCTTGGGTTGTCTACTTTTGCAAATGGTATGCCATCATGGGGGTAATTCTTATTCCTGGGCTACCATACGGTCTCAAAGGCAACATAACCAATCTGGCAAATTTCAATGTCAAAAAAATGAAATGCAAGCCTTATATGTGACTCCCTAACTTTCCAAAACACCATAAAACCTGTACATGGGGGGTACTGTTATTCTTGGGAGACTTCACTAAACACAAATATTAGTGTTTTAAAACAGTAAAACATATTACAACAATAATATAGTCCATAAAAGTGCCGTTTGTTTGTAAAAAATGCAAAAAACGTCACTTTTACTTAAAATATCATCGTTGTAATACAATTTACCAGTTTGAAACACTAATATTTGAGTTCAGCGAAGTCTCCCGAGTAAAACAGTACCCCTCATGTACAGGTTTTATGGTGTCTTGGAGAGTTACAGGGTCAAATATAGTGCTTGCGAATTAAATTCTCTGCACTTTCTCCCTGTGTTGTCAGGCATGTCAATCAAATTTTAATTAATTAAATGACATAATTATGTTAAAAAATTACTTAAATATACACGTAGAATTTTAATATATATGCATTTATAGGTATTTAAATTCTACGTGTATACTAATGTAATCTTTCATGTAATTATATGTATTTATCTATCTATATATATTTGCGGTTATTTGTATTTTATATATAGATAGATATATATAGAATGTCATTCTAAGTGTATTCTGTTTCCAATATATATATATTAATAACAAAATACAGTTAGAATGAAATTACATATGAATATATAATTTATTTTAAATTTTGTTTCAATATTTTATTTATTTATTTTATTATTTTATTTATTTATTATTGTAATTATACGTATATATATATATAATATATATATGTAGATCTATTATATATATAATATATATACATATTATATATGTAACATCATTCTAAGTGTATTTTAATACTAATATATATACTAATATTAGTATTAAAATACATTACGTATGACGTTACATATATATAATATGTATATATATTATATATATAATATATATACATATATTATATATATATAAATACTTGTATTTTATTTTAACATGTGTATTTAATTTTTTTTTTACACTACCTACCAGCAGGGGGACTCTCTAATATTTTAGACAGTCCCCCTGCTGGCATATCCATAGCCAGCTATAGGGGGCCATGTGATCGCTCTTTGAGAGCGATCACATGGCCCCCGGGGGCCTCATTTGCTGGAGGGGGGCTGCCTGGGCTCTCAGGCAGACCCCCAGAAGAGGATCGCGGCGGAGGTAAGTATAGCTTACCTCCTGGGGGCTTCAGCCGTTACGGCGTTCTATGCCGCCGCAACGGCTTTAAAGCCCTTTAAAGCCGCGACGGCATAGAACGCCGTAACGGCGTTAAGGGGTTAAAGAAACACTATAGTCCCCAGAACCACTTCAGCTCAATGTAGTGGTTCTGGTGTCTATAGCCTGTCCCTGCAGGCCTTTTAATGTAAACACGGCGGCACTGCAGCACTTGCGTTAGTTAACATGGCAGATCATATGGGTGGGGCATTGTGATGTCATTTGGGGGGGGGGGGAGCGTAAACTTTACTTTTGCCTAGGGCGGCAAAAATCCTTGCACCGGCCCTGATAAGGGGAGGGCTGGCAAGAGGACAGTTGGGCATTTGCTCCTCAGGTCCCTTGTGTAGAGAGGTTTTTGCGTGGTTGCCTTATATCATCAAAGCAAATAGATTATATAAGTACGTTCTTTTATTGTTACTGTATTCCAGTTATTGCAGTATTACCATCAAACATGTAATATAAAATTAAAAATGGAAGTAAAGTGTGATGTGACAATGTCCTCCACTTCCTCAGATCAAATGTAGCTAGATCTCCCTTGCATAAAATATTGGGCATCAATGTTGTAAAAATATAGCAAAATGCATTACATATTACATGCCCTCAGATATAGAAAATGCTGAAAGTGCGTAACTACACATTGACAGAGCACAATACATACAATAATGCTGGTCACATGGTATAATTAAAATATGTACATACCAGGTAGATAAGAAGCTCACAAGGGTGAGCAAAGTTCACCTATATCAAGGTGCACCTCCTATTGGATGTGCCTTAAAGCAAATATTCAATTAAAATATAAACGTCAACTTATATTTTTTCATTAAAGTGGCAGCGTTAGCACTACAACTACTAAAGCACACTGTAGTGGTTTTAATTCCAGGAATCTCTTGGCGCATTCCCACTGATTTCCTTCTGATTTTCTGTGACTTTTCTAAAGCAAACATCCCTATTCTGCTTTAATAATATAAATTTTGTCCCTATAAGTTATTATTAAATTATTTGCTGATTGCATCAGCTGACAATTGCAGTTAACTTACTAAGTCCAAATAAAGAAAAAAAATGATATTGTTAAATATAGATAACTTATGCTTTAGTAATATCACAGAATAATAGAAGGACCTCAGGCACCAGGGAACACAGGTACGTTCAAACAGTTTAAAACGGAATGCTGTATTGGTTATGGCACTTCTACTGCTCATTTAAAAAAACTTTCCTGTTTCTTATATTTAAGTTATATTTACAGGGGAATTATTACAGCTCTGAAAAATATCTCACTGAATTAAAAATGGAAAGTCCCCTATAACTTGCGTTATCTTTTTCATTTGAAGCTCTGTTTTCTTTTAAATATGTATTAAACATTTAGAAAGTGACGCCAGACCCAACTCAGTCAAGGCACAGCCAAGGTACACAATTTAAATAAAGAGGAGAAAAGAAGCATTGGCTTTGTTCCTCCTCTAACATTAACTATGTTCAGTAGAAAAAAAGACTACATTTATAATGATGATTTATTAAGAAACAAAAGATGGGGGCGTCGAGTTACAGGGTAGATGTAAATACAGCTGTGTGATTTTCAATTTTTTTTGCATCACAAATACATATTTTCTATAGTCTGGGGTTGCTGTATTGCGTGTGCAGAGTCTCCTTGGCGGCATTTTGGTTCTGGATTGTTCTTATGGGTGGGATTTGTCTGATATGTCTTGGAACTGGCGCTCTCTGTAATGGCACAAGTGAGCAAAAAATATTTTGTGATCTAAGAACTTGAGAGGGTATTTGGCGAAGGGAAAGCTACAGAGTTCTTCTAAGCTTTTGTCCGTTTTCATAGTTCTTATCATGGTCTCTGTTTTTGTTAACAATACCAGCCTGAGGAGGGTGCAATCGCACAAGGTGAACACTCGAATCAGAGGGAGGGCAGCAATGAGAGTACCGCTGTCACAGATTAACAGCTGATTCACCCTCATACACTGATGCTCAGTGTGTTGTACCATCACATGTGCATAAGGAATAAGTCTAAGAAGTGTAGGCATGGCATAAAAAGGCTATTTAAAAAGGCTATTTAATGTCATAACGTTAACGGGATGTGTATGTTAGTGATTGAGTAGTCACAGCTGCCCAATTTCTAGTCAATATATCCTCACACCCCCTCCAAATGCTAGGCACTATAAGGTTAAGTGGACCAGAAAAAGGTCCTTCCTTATTGTAATAATTATAATACCCCATTTGCTCAGGGGATGGGGTATTAACAATTGAGCAGCCACTTCCTACTCCCCTTTGAATGGAAATGCACCCATCTGCAATATATTTTTATCCTTCTAATAGTTATATTGGGATCATACACATGTTGTTTCACTTTTTACTGTGGTATCTGGCTAGCTGGTGCTGGGTAGCCACCATATAGTTACACTCAAAGGTTTTTAATGCTAGTGGACAAATATAGATTTTACCAGATTCTGTTCTGGATTTTCATAATCGGGTCCTGGATTTCTATCATTCGGTTCCAGGATTTAGTCTTTTGGTTGCATCTCGAGAAGTTGTAATCTATGCTTTATTCAACCTTATCCCAGGTTTGCTTTGCACAATGTGGACATTGACGAATCTTGTGAACAATGTTGGGAAATTGCAGTCAGAACGCCTCTGGACAGATCCAGTTTCCTTTTGCCAATACATATGGAACAGTCAGACTTTAGTGAATGACCCTGTCTGTATTAAACATTGAATTAGTATGGAGAGCTGGAATGTGAGAAGAGCCTTGTACATAGACTTGGTATGTGTGAGATAGCACATGACTGAGAAAGATGTGTGTGAGATAACTGTGTATATAACAGGAATTGTAATGTAGGGGATAGCTATGTATATTCGGAGAGACACTTTTAGGGATATGCTGTGTATCATCTTAAAGCGGTACTATCAGTTTGCAAAGACCCCCGATGGTGACATTGCCTCTCAGCCCTGGAGGCATTGTTTAAATGCATCTACCTGCTGTCACTCAGACAACCACTAGGTGTTTCCGCCAAAATAGCAGAATAAAACTCAACTATTTCAATTAAATGTGTCATACAGAGCATCTAATTGACACAACAAGGCGTATTGTCACACATGCGCACTAGCCTCCTAAGGCTTCCTTATAGCAAAGCATTGGTTTGGACACTGCGAGGAAGAAAACTGTTTTTTTCTCTCCACATTTGGGGGCCAGGGACCCAAATTGCCACCAGAACACTATACAATAAGGAATACACATTGATATTCCTAACGCTATAGTGTTCCTTTAAGTCCATCAGCTTATTCTTGATTCCAAAATGGATGACAAAAAAAATTATGTATAGCCCCCAAAATCTCATAATTTAAACCTCTACAATGAGCTGCTGGGATTATAGTGCGTCGAGTGCTTCTTTAATATACGTAATGGGAGTAGATCAGGTTTTGCAGGAACAACAACAACAACAACAACGACAAACAAAACAGTTTTAGAAAAAAATTCTTCAGATATTAATTTATCTTTCCTCCATCCATAGCCAACAGGAAACAAGCTGCTGAAAACAAGACAAATATGCTAGAGTTAAATTGAATAGTTACAGAACGTCATAAATTATATAAAACAAGTCTCTGAGGAAGTGCCTCGGATGGCATGAATGCGTTAGCATTTCCCTTCTTTGTGCCCCCCCTCCTACCCCACGAACACATTATGTCCAAATACTAGTTTGTTTTTCAATAAAGAACAATTTTAATCCATTTGATGGAGCATTTTTCCAAATACCTTTCACCATTACTTGGTCATACAGCAGCACTAGATGGCATATAAACGTTTTTTTTTTTTTTTAATTCTTTATTTATTGCGTGCAGGGAATTACAGAACATGCCCGGTGTGCCACAACAGCATATACCGGCTATTAAGATAGTTACAGTTTGTACATTTTCATGGCATTTGAAGAATACTGCACATTTTATATTTTATAGTAAGAGTAAACACGTTAAACCAAGCATTTTTCAGTTTTAAGTTATACCAATGCTAATACTGGGTCTGTCAGTTGGTTATGAGTTGGTCTGTAACTAAGTCAAATTAACAAGCTGTAAGTATGCTCATTCGTATTCTACACGTATACACATAGTTAGATAAAGATCAATAATGCTTTTAAGAATACAGTGAATGGCAGTTAGAAAAAAAAAAAAAAAAACAGAAACAGCGGATTCAAGATTTAGAACTAAAGTCACTTCGCTGGAAGGGGCGTAATGGCGCCCGGTGTGGTGAAATTGTCTAGTGTGGATTTGTCGGCCCCCATGGTGGTATTTCTTCAGGCTTCCCCCTGGTATGGCCTCACCATGGTTATTGCAGGGCAAGTATGCACATGGTAAGTCAGCTGCGCCCCTCTGGGTCTCCCCGGTTCCCCCGGTTGCGACAGGCCCTCTCCCTTTCCCACCCAAGGCATGCTTCTGGGTCTATTAGGGAGTACTACCTCGCTGTGGGCACTCAGAGACCGGAGCTGTCCGGCGGTCTCCCCCCCGTAGAGTCCGCGTGGTCCCCGTCTCCTGCACCTCCCCAGCCTCAGCAGGGCCTCCCTGGAGCTCCGGCCCAGTCTTGCCTCTCCCGCCTCCGGCCACTGACATGACGCCGGCACGTGCCCCCCGGCCACCGGTCCGCCAGAGGGCCTGCGCTTCTCAGCCCCACTGGGCTCACAGAATTGGGGGCATTTTCTTCCGGACCCCCTCCTAATCCGGGAATCTGGGCTGGCTCCTTACTGACCATTCCGCCGCCCGGGAGGATCCAGTTGTGGGTCCAGCCATCCCAGGGGTCTTGGTGCCCCAGCGTGGGTCTCTGCAGTGTGTGATAGTGTTTCTGTGCGGGTGTGGTTTGATTGTCGGCCATTTTAGCTCTGTACATAGAGGCGCCATGTTCCGGGCGCGCTTCCACCTCCAGCTTCTGAAGTTCTGACTTTTGGGCCGGGATCACCCCCCCCCGGCCGGGTGGGGGGGGAGCGGGGCCACCCCCTGTCTCCTGTGCCTTCTGTGTGCGCTGTGGATCCGCTCATGTTGCAGGTCTCAGGCCTCCGGGGTTCACCGTGTTCAATGTGTGCCGTGGGCTCAGCATGTGTCTCTACGCTTTTCTCCCCGGTTCCTCACTACCTGATCTTGCCTCTGGTTGCCGTTGTCAGCTTAAATCGTTGGTATTTTCTCATTTTTTCCCCGTTTTCTGCGGTTCGTAGCCGGAGCCGGCGTGGATAGCAGCCGCTCGGCTCGGCGGCCCGGCCCCGCCCCCCATATAAACGTTTTTTTTTTTTTTTTTTTACTTTTTAATACATACAGTCATGAGAAAAAGAAAGTACACCCCTAAATTCTATAGATTTACATATCAGGCCATGATAATAATCATCTCTTTCTTTGCAGATCTTAAAATTATGTAAATGCAACATCAAATGAACAACACATGACATAATACACTGTGTCATGAGTCATTTAACAAAAATAAACACAGAATGGAGAATCATTATGTAAAAAAGTAAACCTTATCATTCAAAAGCTACACCTTATCATTAAGTCTCTCACATCGTTGTGGAGGAATTTTGACCCACTCTTCTTTACAATATTGTTACAGTTCATAGAGGTTCGCTGGCATTTGTTTATGCACAGCTCTCTTAAGGTTCCACGGAGGACCGGAGCAGAGCAGAAACCTCCTTCCGTTGTAGTAGGTGCGAATGAGCAAAGAACAGTGGAGTGAGTGGGGTTGAGTGATGTATTGTAAGGGGAGGGAGAGAGGTTAGATATCTCTTCCCTGATTGTAGAAATCTTCTTAGTGAAGTACGTTGCAAAGTTTGAGGCGGACAGAGTGGTAGGAGGAGGGGGAGCAACAGGGTGAAGGAGAGCATTAAAATTGTGAAATAGGCATTTGGATTGGCAGGACAGGGTGCTTATGAGGGTGTTGAAGTAACTTACTATTGCAGAGGAAAGAGCCAGACTGTAGGAGCGCAGCATAAATTTATAGTGGAGGAAGTCAGGTGCAGAGTTAGACTTTCTCCAACAGCGTTCAGCAGTTCTGGAACATTTTGAGATATCGGGTCAGCTTGGTGTGCCAGGGTTGTAATTAGGAACGCTTGCTGTGTTTAAATGTAAGAGGTGCCATGATGTTTAGTTGAGAATAGAGAGTGGAGTTGTAGAGTGAGAATGCAGAGTTAGGGCAGGTGAGATTTGAAATGGGTAAAAAGGAGAGTTTGGAGTTGGGTGGAGAAATGCTAGAGAACAAGGCAGTGGAGGTTTCTGCAAGATTGGAGAGTTGAGGGTGGTGAAATTTGGGTACGGGGTATGCCGATGTCAAAGGTCAGCAGATGGTGGTTAGATAGAGGAAATTGAACATTGGAGAGATTAGAGGTAGTTCAGAGATTGGTGAAGATGAGGTCAAGAGTGTTTCCTGTTGCTGAAGTAGACCACTGTGTGAGGCCGAAGGAGGAGGTTACAGAGAGCAAACGGGAGGCATCAGGGCAGTTCAGGTTGTTGACTGGGATGTTAAAGTCCCCAAGTATGAGGGAAGGCGTGCTAGAGGAGAGAAAGGGGGGTAGCCAGGAAGAAAAGTGTTCAATGAGAGAGCTTTTCTCACTCTCTCACTGTACAATGATGGACTTTAAATAGTTTTGAATGACCTTATAACCCTTCCCAGTTTGAGGGGCAGCAACAATTGCTTCTCTAAGATTGCTGATGTCTTTCCTCCGCTAAATTTCAACACACCCTGCATTTTCTGGGATAATAAATGCCTTTTTGCACTTGTTTTTTAATTTCTGCACAATTTCCATATTGGTTTTAACAATAAACTAAGTTACTTAAGGGTTAACTGGTAGACTGGAATGGAATAATGGAAACTGTGCATTTGACTTCTTTTCCATGTCAACTTCCCCTTTCTGGGACTCGTCCTCTGTGGGATTTCACTTTATCACCCATGCAGGGAATGCCTCTTGGGTCTCCTTTCGCAGTACAGGAACATATTTTGGTACTCCTTCTTCTCTGCTAGTTCCTTTTAGCACAAACTTAACTGGCGAAAGTCAAAAAAGTCTGCTATCCAAGGTGCCTTAACAATTCCAGAAAGTATTTCATTCTTCTGCATTTGTTGCATGAAATCCTGTCTGTGTGCCATTAACCAACTTTCTTCTGACGTAATACTTCAGCAGCACAATAACTCCATTGTGTTCTTCAGAATCTCCAATAATGTTTATTTTGAGGCATAAGACATTTCTGTACAGCAAACAATAAAGATGGAATATAGCCTTTCTTGGCCAAATTACAATATTCTACAATAGGTGAAAGATAACATCAACATCAGCATATTTTATGTATTTTAACTAAACTAATTAACTTTGCATAATTTGTAATGCATTAAAATGTTGAGAGATAACAATAGCCAGGGGGCAATTAACTCTTTACTATTTTTGCATGAGTTGTAGCAAATTCATTGCTTGCAGGTTCCTTAAAGTCATGCAGTGTACCCTGCATGGAGATTAGGACAAACTGGGGAACTCAGCAGGCAGTAGATTTGTGCACGGCAAGAATATATGGCTCAGCCAAACTAATTTCCCCCCAAAAATAAACATTTTCAAATATTGGCTGAATATCAGTACGGCAGAATTTTGGTACTGAAAAGCTGATTTGGGAACCAGCTCAGACAAAGCAAAATAGCTCGAAAATAGGCCAATCAGTGTAATGCAAAATATATACATATGGTAATATACTAAGTTTGCCTTTTGCAGTAGATTGATTGGAGCATTTTCCTGCCATTTGGTTCACAGATCAGGTGATAAAAAGTAACCAATAAAGGAAAAAAGAGGAGAAGCAGTAAAAACAAAAAAATATACATTTATATATTATATATTATACATTTATTAAATATAGAATATTTAAATGAAGATTTTTTTTACAGCTCCTTTATATTTCCCTCTGTTACTCACTTCTTGCTTGATCTGTGAATAAAATCAGCATTTAGTGACTGACCCCTACCCATCAATGATGCCTTTTCTTGGCGCCAGGAGTGGTGATTTGGGTACATTTCGGCTCAGTGTTAAGGGATTTGACCGATCACACGATTGGCCCAAATGTGGACAAATTTCCAAGTCTAGGAAGCAATTGCAAATGAGACTTAGCTCATTTGAGCAGAGCTCTTATCTCCTCCTCTCATGAATGCCCAGTGTGCCTGCATTCATTTTTTTTCTCATTCACGATTCATTGTGCTTTATAAATTAAATAGTCAACCTGCATTTTATTTCCTGTTCTGCTATTTTAACCCAAATGTTCAAGGCACTTTTCATTTTAGTTATGTTTATTTACCAGGATCAAATTGTGCAGGGAATTTTTTTGCCAGCAATTATACATCCATCATCAGTAATAGCAGGATGACATGTACATTTCTGGGTGCACTATGGTCCCACCCTTGTACACCACACATTTATTCTTTTTAGGGTTATTTTGTACCATTCATTGCTAGCTGTGTTTTGTGCTTAATTTATTTACTATCTGACTGAGATCAGAAGAAACATATTTAACCCCTTAAGGACACATGACGTGTGACATGTCATGATTCCCTTTTATTCCAGAAGTTTGGTCCTTAAGGGGTTAAAGAGAAAGTGAATTAGGGTGTAAACACATCCCCTGTGCCAGCAATAAACAGCGTGTCATAACCCAGTCCTGTAGGAAAAAAGAAAATGGATCTTTTATTTTAATCTTTTCAGTGATATTGGATAGGAAAGTCAATGGAATATAATTAATCAAAACACCTACAGTTTTTCTTTTACTTCAGGTATTTGAAATGAAACATATACAAATCTTAATAAATAAAAGTGTGTATGTGTGTGTGTGTTTATAACTTTAAAATGGACAAAAATGGCGTGACATAAACTATCTCAATAATTCAGCAATATTAATAACAACCACTCACTAATATGGCTATTGTCATTTTGTGCCAAGATTACTTTTTCCTATTTGAGGCAAACTGAAGATCGTTTTTTTTTTTTTTTTTTTTCGTTCTTTTGGATCAATTGTAGCAACTGGTTGTTTAAAACAGTAAACTAGTTTTAAGAGTTGTCTTTTTTTTTTTTTCCAGCCTGTTTTACATTGTTTCCATGCAAAAGTTATTAATGTTGTCTTCGTCACTGAACAAAAGCCAACGCCTCTGCATATGGCAGTGCTTCAGGTGTGTGACTACTACCACAGGGATACAAGGTGCTCCGTGCGAGAACGCTGGGCTGGTCTCGCCTTAACATAAACGCCCCCTGGTGGAGCTTTATAAACGATGCAACCAGTGCATTCTTCTCGCAGTCAAATATGAACTGAAACGGAGCAGGTTTGTTCCATTCTGGTATATAGGCGACACTGATTGCAAACTGCCTGCAGCATGCTGTGGAACCTGGAGGAATATTTCCTATAACCACAGGACCAGGTATGTCTCCCCGGTAACAGATGAACCTATTGCAATGTTCTGGACATAGTGAAGACACAGGTCAGGCTGACTTAGACTGAGATTACTTTTTAAATACAGCTGTGAGATTTGGGGTTATTAGGCATTCTTAATGTACATTAATAAGTTTAAATGAAATTAAAGTGTATGCAGTTAGACATTAGATACACTCTTAACACAACACAAACAAATTCATCTCAAGACAGAGTTTCATTCCGTGTCTGAAATTAAACTTTGAATTCTGTATACCCTTTTACCTAGAGGGTTAATATGTATTTGGAAGAGGAAGTAATAATATTGTACAGATACCCCCCAGCTATGTTGAAATAACTTTTCCCAATATGAATATACATTGCAAACACTTAATTACATCCTCTGCACATAGTTATTAAGAACTCCTGTTTGAACACTGAATGATACACTTTTTTATATAGTATTATAGAGAATCATACTCCATACATGTTTTCAAGGAGAGCCTATATGACATTATTTTGGTTTTAAGTCGCTGAACACTGTGATCCTGCATTTTTCAGTTCCTTAGCAAGCGAAAGGCTTGGGTGTAAGATCTAATCTAGAGAGAATTGAGAATTCTATGCTTTACCAGGTCTTTTAGTAACTTCATGATGAGAGAAGAATATTTTACAGAGTGAAGAAGAAATAGATGGTTCATTGATCCCAAACAGTGAATGGAAAATTAGAAACGGAGTTCTAAATTATATCGAGCTGTGAAAAGAATTGGGAACTGACAATTTAGAAAAGCTCGCATTTGATCATAGATAGGATGTACTTCAATACAAGTAAAAAAATCAGTGTATTCATCCTAGCAAAAAAAAAAATCACCCGAACTTTATAAATATATAATAGAATGTTATCTGTCTGCAGTTTCATCCACTTCATGCATTTAAGGCAAGCTGTGTCCCATGTGAATACACCTGTGAGCTTTATATATCTCTGTAGGTAGAACTGGCAGCAAATCTTAGATTGCACTAATAGCTTATTTTCTCTAAGAATTTGAGGTTAGACAGCTGAGCACAGTCTTGAGAGGGTGGAGGGGGATCATGTATTTGCTATTTATATACACTCTTTTGTCCCTACCTAATTTTTTGTAAGACGAAGGTGCCTCTCTTTAATATATTTTACATTTTAAAGGTTCATAAGGTGGCTCACTGGACTATATGATATCATTATTATATTTCTTTTTATGTATTCATAATATAGATGACAGATATTTTCATACACGAAACATATGCCCGAATGAGTTTGCAATAACAAGTTAGAGTTAGAGTTATATTTAATGTGCCAAGCTACCTGCATATCATGCAATGCACAGAGCTATTTGCCATGCACATGGCTATGGCTATGCAATATCATACATAAAGTCCACATCCTATATTTAATATGCATAGTTTTATTTCATGTGTCTAATGAGCATTGCTATTTCCAGATTTTGGCTTCTATCTATCTATCTATCTATCTATCTATCTATCTATCTATCTATCTATCTATCTATCTATGTGTCTATTCATCCATCTATATATCATCTATTTGTCTGCCTGTCTATTCATCCGTCCATACATCCATCCATCCACCCACCCACCATCTGCCTGTCTATTCATCCGTCCACCCATCCATCCATCCATCCATCCATCCATCCATCCACCCACCATCTATCTGTCTGCCTGTCTATTCATCCATCCACCATCTATATGTCTGCCTGTCTATTCATCTGTCCATCCATCCATCCACCATCTATCTGTCTGCCTGTCTATTCATCCGTCCACCCATCCATCCACCATCTGTCTGTCTGCCTGTCTATTCATCTGTCCGTCTCCCCATCCATCCATCCATGTGTCTATCAATCCATCTATATATCATCTATTTGTCTGCCTGTCTATTCATCTGTCTATCTATCTATCTATCTATCTATCTATCTGTCTATTCATCCATCTGTCTGCCTGTCTATTCTTCCATCCATCCACCCACCCACCATCTATCTGTCTGCCTGTCTATTCAACCGTCTGCCCAACCATCCAGCCAACCATTCATCCATCTCCACCATTATATTAGCCTGCATAGCTATCACCTTTCAGAGTGCAATATTATATTTATTTTCCAAATCTCCATGGAGAGGATGATGGTCATGTTTAGTTCATAGATAGCATTAAGTATCTCGGCTTTTCCTATAATGCACATAGCTGTTTGTCTTCTATATAACCAAATATTTAGTTTATTTTGCTCTAAAGTCTTTTCTCTTTGTGAAATGTACCCATATAAACAACCTTCCCCATGTAATGAATGCCATCACCTATCTGCCCTTTGCATGAGATTATCGTCACAACTATCAGCCTGCTCTCCAGAGGGTAGAACTAACTCTCCAATATTTGCCTGTTCCACGGAATAAACAAGCCCTCTGTATGAAATATGCAATAATCCGTCTCCCTTGTGTAATGAACTATCTATATTTCATATTACCACAATACACAGAATATAATGTACAGGGATAAATGTAAAGTGCCTATAAAAAAATGTCTCAATGTCAATGATATACTAAAATCAACAACTAATAATTTAAATAATTAACCCATTATTGTTAATACTATTTTGAGCCAAACAAAAACAACCCCCAAAAAAGAAGTCTGGTTTTCTTGAAATTTATCAGACAGTTACAAAGGAAATGCAATATAATATGTCTGTTTGAACAGGAACCTACAAAGCACTATGATAATCTAGATAAAGATTTGTGGTTTATAATGGCCAATGTTATACTGTACTCTAGAGTGCAGGGGGCGATGGTAAACAGAACATATTTGAGCAAGCTACAAATCAGCTTCCAAGAGGCTGGGTGCTCCAAACTTCACTCCCATGTGTCAGCCCTCACTGGGCAATAACTGCTGGAGGATGCAAATTGAGTGGCTTTATTTATTGCAAATAGTAGAGTATGAAACAGTGGTTATTTCTTGCCTGGGCGAGTAGCTGGAAAAAAACTCCTTTAGTTAGTTTAAAAAGAATAAAATATATAAAATACAGTGAAAGTAAAGGAAACACATTTAAATCTGTGTCTAAACCATTCTCTCAGACCAGAGTGAGAGTCCAATTTTCCTTATTGTATTCTGGGTTTGAGTAAAACAGATTATTGGGGGCACAGGCGGAACATGCATTTTTATTTTTTGTAGTTTGGGTAGTCAGATCCTTTATAGTCTTATCCCTGCCCTGCACTCTCTTCTGCATGGATATATATATATATATATATATATATATATATATATATATATATATATATATATATATATATATATACACTCCATATACTACTTTATTTGGGGAAATACATTATAAAAATAATTTTTTTCTCCAAAAAAGAAAAGAAAAAGGTTTTACTACTCTTCTGTACTGTCTGTTGAGTTTTGGAAGAGCATTCTTGTAATGTTGTCCAGCATTTTACAGACAATACAAGCAGCAAGTGCGCACAGAACTCACACCAAGCAATGTAAAACATCTCACAAATACTCACGAACGTCATATATTATGCACTCCTTCATGCACATAAGTGGAATTTCAAGTCATTTTTTTTCCTAGAGTCTTTGAGAAGCAGGACAATGAGGGAATACATTGTAAAAGCCGACCTTTCCTGCTGGATACAGGACATTAAACTCATATGTATTATTTACAAAGGAGATAACTGTTTGCAACCCATAAATGATTGCTGAATGCATTATACATCAGGATGCATGATAAAACCTGTAAAATGTGTAAACACAGAAACACCCAAACTGTCCCAGTCCGGACACATTTAAATTCATGCTTCATATGGGGGCAATTACCAAGAACCAAAATAGTATCCTTTTACATAGGGAATCCAATGCAAGTACACAAGATTGCAATAAAGCCTGATAATTTAATAAAATAATATAAAAACAACCTACCTCTCAAGTATACCTCTTTAGTATAGTCATTAGCCAGTCCATTTTTTGGCACCCAAATTGGCTGACCCCTCTTTTCTACAATGCATTCTTTGTTTTTTTCAGTGAAGTCAGAATGGCTCATCTAAGTGTGATTATCATGGAGGAACAGTGCGTTAAAACTTAAAGTAATATCTGTTTAAATTGCAGCACATATGGTACAAAACATAATAGTGACTTATAATTTTCATGCTGCGTAAAAGGCTATCAGTAGTTTATGAAATTACCTAGCCATTGCCCTGAGTCCTGCAGGCTCACACTCTAAAGTACGTATCCATCTTTGGCTGTCTGAAATGTTGGGATATATACCTGTTCTGTATGCAGAGAGAAATGTGCATCTAACATATGTGTTTGTCAGCTGTGCTCTGTGAGGGTCACCAGCGCTCGTGCTGGCTGTGAAACAAGGATAGATTGTCTGCGTGTGCTGTTCTGATCCTGTAATTGCCTAAAACCAATAACTACAGGAATGAATGCTCATTCAATGCAATACCCACAACTTATGACTGTGCCTCAGTGTATGTATTGTAAACCATACGCATTAATCCTAAATAGGCTTGTTTTTCTTTACTTTTTTTATAATCAGTATGTTTTTATTAACAATGCCTATTACATTCAGTACAGAGATTTCAAGCCAGAATAATGCTTGCTATTATTAGTAATTTTGTCTAGGGTTAAGAAAGCCCCTTAGTAGATCAAAACAGACCTATTGACGTAAGATTTAACATATTGACATATTTCACATTTTATTTTAACTTTGCTTTTTGAAATGCACTAGCTGATTTGTGGACCTATTATAATTAGCATTTAATAAGTTACTGATGACATGCTGTAGCGTACACAACACACCCACCATTGTATCCAAACCAGCACTGTACCCTAAGACCTTAAGTAAGGAGCCAATAAAGCTGATTTGTATGCATAAGGAAAAAGCCACAGATTGTGTCTATTTTTGAATAAATAATTAATATTCAGAATAACAAAAATGTAAATACATAAACGAATAACAGTCAAACCAAAAAGTTGCAGAAAATCACAATATACAGTTGCAAGAAAAAGTATGTGAACCCTTTGGAATGATATGGATTTCTGCACAAATTAGTCATAAAATGTGATCTGATCATCATCTAAGTCACAACAATAGACAATCACAGTCTGCTTAAACTAATAACACACAAAGAATGAAATGTTGCCATGTTTTTATTGAACACACCATGAAAATATTCACAGTGCAGATGGAAAAAGTATGTGAACCCTTGGATTTAATAACTGGTTGAACCTCCTTTGGCAGCAATAACTTCAACCAAACGTTTCCTGTAGTTGCAGATCAGACGTGCACAACGGTCAGGAGTAATTCTTGACCATTCCTCTTTACAGAACTGTTTCAGTTCAGCAATATTCTTGGGATGTCTGGTGTGAATCGCTTTCTTGAGGTCATGCCACAGCATCTCAATTGGGTTGAGGTCAGGACTCTGACTGGGCCACTTCAGAAGGCGTATTTTCTTCTGTTTAAGCCATTCTGTTGTTGATTTACTTCTATGCTTTGGGTCATTGTCCTGTTGCAACACCCATCTTCTGTTGAGCTTCAGCTGGTAGACAGATGGCCTTAAGTTCTCCTGCAAAATGTTTTGATAAACTTGGGAATTAATTTTTCCTTCGATGATAGCAATCCGTCCAGGCCCTGATGCAGCAAAGTAGCCCCAAACCATGATGCCCCCACCACCACACTTCACAGTTGGGATGAGGTTTTGATGTTGGTGTGCTGTGCCTCTTTTTCGCCACACATAGTGTTGTGTGTTTCTTCCAAACAACTCAACTTTGGTTTCATCTGTCCACAGAATATTTTGCCAGTACTGCTGTGGAACATCCAGGTGCTCTTGTGCAAACTGTAAACATACAGCAATGTTTTGTTTGGACAGCAGTGGCTTCCTCTGTGGTATCCTCCCATGAAATCCATTCTTGTTTAGTGTTTTACGTATTGTAGATTCGCTAACAGGGATGTTAGCATTTGCAAGTGACTTTTGTAAGTCTTTAGCTGACACTCTAGGATTCTTCTTCACCTCATTGAGAAGTCTGCGCTGTGCTCTTGCAGTCATCTTTACAGGACGGCCACTCCTAGGGAGAGTAGCAGCAGTGCTAAACTTTCTCCATTTATAGACAATTTGTCTTACTGTGGACTGATGAACAGCAAGGCTTTTGGTTTGGAGATACTTTTAGAACCCTTTCCAGCTTTATGCAAGTCAACAATTCTTAATCATAGGTCTTCTGAGAGCTCTTTTGTGCGGGGACACATAATGTCAGCGCTCAAAGGCAAGACGCCATTCAAATTTGAAGAGTCCCTATTGACTTTCTACCAAGACCTAACAAAAGCTACTCTCCAATGGAGAAAAACCCTCAGCGATTTCACCGGCCAGTTACGCTCAGTGGGAATAACATATCGCTGGGGAAACCCACGCCACCTACTGGTCACGCATCAAGGGAACACATACAAAATAACCTCTGGCACAGACGCCACTACGATACTACCAAAGCTAGGTCTACCAACCACGGACAACCAGCCTGGGACCCAGCGACGATAGAGCCATTCACTCCGAGGACCCAGAGAATGGACACTCAGGCCACATGATGGGTAAGGGGGGAGAAGTCTCCCATCCCAACCTGTTCAAAGGCTAAAATCTGATAATTGTCTCAAGTTAATGTTTTACTAAATTTGAAGACACACAAATTAAGTCTGGCCCAAATGCCCCTCAAAGTGCTTACCAGAGAAGGCACAGGCAGCCTGGCACACTAAACATACGCACGACACAGAACGCTACTCCCCCCCCCCCGCCAGCCCCTAGGTTAGGGTCACTACCCTTCAAAAGCAGCTCCCACAGACCACGGAACAGACCTCCCCGTTGAGAGGAAACACTCACTGCTACACGTACAAACCGACGGCCCAATCTATTGGTAACCATTACAGATCCATGAAGGGGACCAACCGCACACACAACAACCACTCTATTACTATAAACACGAATACCCACGACAGATCGCACCACCAACATCCCCCCACGACCTAGGTTACGACAAGCACAACCACTTGACATACCCACAACAGATGCCACATAACCCACAGCCTAGGATTCCATAACCGTTTCACAAATATAAAAATTGTGCCTAACACAACATGTGTATTAACAATCTGATGTTGATTTCCACTCGAATGTTCGATTTTGCACATGGCCACTGTACTTCTTGTTACTCGGCACACAAAAATAAAGAATAAAAAAAAAAAAAAAGCAAGTTCTTTTATTGGAAAAGATAAAAATACAGCAAATATCGGCAGAAATTAGGGACAGAGATAAAATGTATTTCATGTTATCAAAGCGCTTTCTTAACAGTTTACACAAACTGACTAGTGCCAGCTGCCAAACACGAACAACCAAAACAATATTACCATAATAACATGTCATCAATCCCACTCATATTTGGATGGAAAACACTCAGACATTGAATTCTGCCCAAATAGGGCTACAATTTATATTTCTCATGTTGAAAGGGATTTTTTTTTTCTACCTGTATGTTTGTCTATCTAGTTACTGTATCCCATTAAAACCGTTAGTATAATGATGGATAAATACTGCTTAAAGCTCATTACTAACTTTTATAGACTTTATTTTGTGTGGTTGGGTGATAGTAGCACCATACGTAATTTTGAACCTTTTGTATATCTATTGTTTTATTACTATTTATAGTCACTAATTTAAAAGGTTATTTGAAGGTTGTTTAAATATGTCAATTGTTAATATGAGAAAAGTTTGGCAAAAGGATATGGAAAAAAGATTTGAAGTTAAGACTGGAAATCAAGAAAGGGGATTCTTTATAAGTGATAATCTCGATGTAATGTGCCAGCAATTAGAAATACGTCTGATACAGTACATATATTAAGTATTTCATAGTGTGCGGCTGGGACGGGGTGTAGGGAGGCAATCGCCCCCAATTTTAAAAACCGCTGCCTGCAGAGTCGACTCTCTAATTAAGCAGTTTAGGCGGCTGCCTAAGGCCTCGCAGCTGCTTAAACCGCCTTAGGGCAGACTGTGTCAGGTCCTCGGTCAGACCAAGGACCGCACCCTTGGCCGCTGGTCTGCAGTTCCGCAGTGTGCAGAGCTGCAGACCATGTGTCCCCACCTGACCACAAGGGAGCCCACTGGATTACCAGGGAAACCACACTGGACCACCAGGGAATGACAAGTATTTAGCCCCCCCTCCCTCACACCATCACCCACCTCCCAAACATTATTAACCCCCCTCACTCACACCAACACCCCCCTCCTTCACACTATCAACCCCCTCCCTCTCACCATCACCCCTCTCCCTCTCACCATCAGCCACCCCCCTCACTATCACCCCCCTTCCTCACATCAACACCCCTCCTCCTTCACATCATCACCCTCCTCCCTCACATCACCTCCCTCTCACCATCACCCCCATTCACACCATCACCCCCCTCCCTCACACCATCACCCCCTCCCTCACACCAACACCCCTTCATACTATCATCCCCCTCCTTCACGCCATAACACGCCTCCCTCTTACCATTCCCTCCTCCCTCTCACCATCATCCCCCTCCCTCTCACCATCACCCCCTTGCTCTCATCATCACCCCCCTCCTTCACACCAACACCCCCCGCACACCATCACCCCCCTCACACCATCACCCCTTTCAAACCATCACCCCCATCTCACATCACCCCCCTCCCTCTCACCGTCACCCCCCCTCTCAAATCACACCTACTTCACACTAATACCCCCTCCCTCTGACCTTAACCCCCCCTCCCTCACACCATAATCCTCCCTCCCTCACTCCATTATCCCACTCCATCACATCATCGCCCCCCTACCTCTCACCATCACCCCCACATAAACCCCACATAAACCACATTGTAACCACATTGTAACATATTTGTCTTGCTTCATAACATCCATATCCGTTATAAAAGCAGGAAGAGGTGGGTATGGATGGTGAGCTGATTCGGTGGTGCAATGGGCCACTTGACTGGATTTTACCCCCAGGCCTTGACTGGCGTACATATAGCGGTCACAGGGTTCGCAGTTGTGACCAGGCCTGTCACTGCAGGGGGCCCGGCCGCTCTGCAGACCTGTGACCCTGTGATGATATCATATGCTGGGAGGAAGTGACTCCCCGGTCACTCCTCCCAGCTATTACTGAGAGCCCACGCGGGAGGAAGCAGAGGGAGTCAGAGTGGGAACTCTGACTCCCATCAACCTGAGCCAACACTGGACCTCAGGGAAAGTCACCCTCCTGCACCTAAAAGGTAGGAAACAGGAGGGTGACTTAAATATTATGTGTGTGTGTGTGTTTGTTTGTATGTATGTGTGTCTTTGTATGTTTGTGTGTCTGTATATATGTGTGCCCATCTGTTTTTATGTATGTGTGTATGTCTGTCTGTCTGTATGTATGTGTGCCTGTCTGTCTGTTCGTATGTGTGTCTATCTGTCTGTATTTATGTATGTGTCTTTGTATGTATGTTTGTTGTGTGTGTCTGTATGTATGTATGTGTGCCTGTCTGTTTGTATGTATGTGTCTTTGTATGTATGTGTCGTGTATGTATCTGTCTGTGTGTGTCTGTCTGTCGAGGGGGGAAGAGGTAGGGAGCCCCATGGATCAATTTCGCACCGGGGCCCCATGGGTTGTGTGTACGCCACTGGCTGCCAGCTCTCCTCTAGTGTGCTCTCACCTTTTATTCTACTAACTTTTATACGCTTAAAGCTCATTGCCTACTAGATATCAGTGCAAATCTTTTGATCAGTATTGTCTGTATAATATCAGTTGAACAAATTGTAAACCATAGCAGGTGAGGATGAAATTGAAGTAAACCTGTTAAGAGAAAATCAATGTACCTGAAATCGCTACCATATACATTGAATACAAAATATTAAATGAAGATGGTGTATTCAATGTAAAATATAAAGATTTACTCGCTTTTCCAGCGCCATTTGGTGGGTGTTATTTTTTTGTGTAACACCCACCTTCTGGCTATCCACCATTCGGCCTCAGCACCTCCTGGTCTGTTCTTTAATTTACCTTGCTTGGGATGCACTCCAAGTAGGGCAAACCTCGACAGTAAAATTTGCTCGCTGGCTACATTGCAGCGTGCAGGTTTTTGAAAAGAGTGAAAAGAGTGACATCATGTCACTCCTTTTCCAGCTCTAGAAGCACCGGCTCGGGAGTTTCCAAAGCAACTGCAGCGCATGCTATGGTTGCTATGGTAGGAGAGCAAATGGACCTCTTTTCAGGCACATCAAGGCATTGACTGACAGCTGGGAGAATCTTTTTTTTAAACATTCTTTATTAATTGAATTTTGTATTTATAATTGACAGTATCGTCAAGAAAATAATGTGACGGAGTGTCTTGCACTCCGACCGAGTGCCTCCGCCAATCGATGCTCCTAGTGCTCACCGAGGATTCCAGCACTCCACCAGACACCATAAGAACTGCAGATCCCACTTCCAGCGATGCAGCTGCGCTGGGGTCTCGCCGTCCTTCACCCTCCCTGGACCCATGACCGGGTTTTCAGCTTCCTGTGGGCAGACCTCACCTACTACCAGAGAGCGTAGCAGGAACAGCTCTTATAAGAGCTAGTGATAATAATTCCTGGGGAGTATAGTGATATAGCAATCCCCAGAATAGATACAGCCATTTCCCCCCACACATGAGATGACACTCTATGTTGAGGGTAAGCAGGAACTCAATTTTAATGTTGGCACACTGGCCTTTTATGCAAGTTTCCCAACAAGGGCGACACCCAGGTGGACCTTGTTGGGCACAGGGACACAGAGGGAAACAGAGTTATACAGTGAGACACTCCCATACACAAACAATAGAATCCCTCCTCTGTGCTTGGAATAGAATTGAATCAGGAACTGTACTAATCTAACACAGTTATCTCCAAGCAGAGAAAACCCCAAAATGTACCTTAAAAACACATAAAACCCCATAAGTTACATCCCCTGATAGCCCCAATCTGGGTGAACAACATATCCAAAAATCACCCAGGTCGGTTCAGGGGTTCAGGAATTTCCTGGAAGTCATAGTTTTGACCGACCGTGCACATGGTCCTATGCCCAAAACAGTTTCAGGGCCCATAGTCTGTGGGCAGGAGGCTGGAAAGCAGGCCCCTCCAAGTACAAGTGGCGAGGTTACTTTTGCCACAAATAAGAATAGGAACATTTAGAACAAGTTGGCATTTCCATGAGGCATTTTGCGTTCAAGGCAGTCATTATACCAACAAAATAAAGTAAGAAAGGTACATAACAGAAACAATTTAACACAGTAGTTGTTCAGGTCGTTAGAGGTGGGTTGTTACAATTGGCTCCTATATGTCGTGCGAACAGTGATTGTTGGGTTTGGACTTTTAGAACGCGGCCCCGTTCAGTGTGTCCCAGGAGGGTTGGGTTATGTAGATAGTCTGGTGCATGTGGGCATGGTCCTTTTGGGGTGCCATTACTAAAATGCATGTTTATCACATTCACCTCGTAGTAGCTTGGCTCAGGTCATTGTCCAGAGTGGGAGGCACGGTGGAGACTGAGCCAACGAGGGGTGATCCTTGATCAGAAGTAGTAGAGGATGAGGGGATTAGAGGTGGGGGGAGAAGAAAAGAAAAGGAGACGAGGAAGGTGTGAAAAGACAACAAAAATAAGAGAACAGCCTCTCCCTCCTTTAAAGAGCGGGGCAGGTGTAAACGGGGGGAAGGTGGGTAGGAAGGGTTGGGTATGAGTAGGAACAGGGTAGAATATACCTAAACATATACAAAATAAAAGAAAACGCTCATAGGGGATTAACGTAAAACACACGGATGCCCCTTATATTTATGTCACACTCACGAGATATATGTGGTTTTCAGGTACATCAAATAGATGAATATTCTTAAGTCCCTCAGGGTCAAAGTAGTAGTTTGGACATGTAAAGAATAATAAAAATCGACATAGTTTAACGTTGTTATGTAAATAAAAATCACAGCTTTAATGGTAGCACTTACAGTGTAACACTTGTAAAAAGGCCCATCAGAACAAGTTTTTTTCTCCCATCAAAAGTGGAGCAAAACGTCCTTGTTGAAATTCTCAGGCAGGCAGTACACAATAGTAAAATAATAAAATAACAAATAGCAAACACTATTAGTCTCTACGCGTTTCGTCCGGTTCGCCGGACTTCCTCAGGAGTAGTGGAGTGCTTCAATCCTTCTGGGGCTTCCAATTCCTTTTAAATCTTCCCACCGACATTTTGATCCAAATTTTCAATTTCGAACAGCTGATCGTCAATCCGTTCATACGCTCCATATATGGAGTTCCGGCTCTCCTTCGTGGAACGCACGTGCGTTCCACAGACCCGGAAATACCCGCGTCGCTCTGGACTGAGCGGATGTGTGTCACTGGAACGCACGTGCGTTCCACTTCGTCCGGTCGTCAACGGCATTGGAAAAAACCCATACAAGGAAACAAGATAAAGAAATAAAACGACAATTAAGACATATTAGATATCCAATGTATCATGAAACACCAAAAGTGAATACAATGCGGATCAAATCTAAAATAAAACACCATTACACTTATAGGTCTAACAAGACCTTCCTAGCTATCTGTCAGCACTTTACTGTGTATAAAAAACACAAATCCAGACATATCTTACATAACCAATGTTACACAAAATGTTATAAAATCCAAACACATCTTACATATGTGACAATAAGTGGAGTTGTGAAGGAATATGTGGAATAAAGGGGAGGATTCTGGAGCCATCCGGCCAAAAATAAAATAAAATAGAATAGAATATAATAGAATGTAAACAAATCAGATAAAATTATAAAGAATGTATAATATTGTAATAAAATGTAAAAGATGTTAAAAATGTTGTAAAAATAAAAATAAAAATAAAAATAAAAATGAACGATAGTTATAAAAAACAAACTAAATCAAAATCCACATTCAGTCCTAGTGGATGTAATGTCTTTAGCCTATGGATCCAGAATCCTTCCCTTTGTCTGAGTTTGGTGATGATATCCCCTCCCCTTGCATCCAAATTCACCTGTTCAATAACAATCCAAGACAGGTTGGAGATTCTAAAGTCTGGGCACTTATTGCAGTGTGTGGGAACTGAGTGGTTCTGGACCCCCTTCCTTATGTTGTTCAAATGCTCCAGGAAGCGTATTTTAGCTTTCCGCCCTGTTCTTCCCACATACTGTGCCCCGCAACCACACATGAGTAAGTAGACTACATTATTGGATAGACAGGTTACATTTTTTAGAGAGGGTGCAAGACCAAATGGTCAGAAAAAAGGGTATAACCCAATACTTTGCTCCAAAGTCCCACAAGATAGACCTAACCAATCGTTTCACTCCATTAATGGATCAAGAAACCCCAGGGAAAAGGAGGAGGTTAAGCTCAGGGAAGGAAACATAGAAATAACACAACAGGAGAAGGAGGAAGCAATGGGTATATTTAACATTTCAAAAATTAAACTAACTGAAGAGGAATGCCTAATTTTGAAAAAAGGCCTTAAATATACACCAAATATTCCTCCGGATCCATTTCAGGTTTATATAGACCTCCAGAAGTTCATTAGAAAGTTGAGTATTAAGAGATTTTTTATCAAAAAAGAACTAGAAGACCCTTTGGGACAAAAAGAGGAATCCCAATATGGGACAGATGCCCTTATGAAATTTAGACCTAGGTCTACCTTTAATCCTCAAGAAAAAGGTAGTCAAATAGAGGTTTTCAACAAGATGGTCACTAAACATCTGGAAAAACTAACCAACAGAAAAGAGTTTTGTAATAATATGACTCAAAAAGAGATGAAAACTTTGGAGGATATGAGAAAAAGGGATGACATAGTCATTAAACATTCGGACAAAGGGGGAGGCATAGTGGTTATGTCAACAGACTTTTATCTGGGAGAGGCTGATAGACTGTTGGGAGATACCACTACTTACATTAGACTTCCGAATAACCCCAATATATTTTTTAGGGGCGAACTTAAATCTCTATTAGAAAAAGCACTTAATGATAACATAATCGACACCAACATTTATAGGTTTCTTTTTCAAGAACATCCCAGAATTCCCACCTTTTACTTTCTCCCGAAAGTCCATAAGTCCAAAACCCACCCGCCCGGAAGACCGATAATAAGCGGGATTGACTCGCTTACATCCAAATTGTCCCAATTTATAGACCATTCACTACAAAAATATGCCCAAGCAGCGAAATCCTATCTAAAAGATACAAAACATCTATTACAAGAGTTGGATTCAATTGAATGGAGTAAAGACTACATTTGGATTACACTGGATGTTAGTTCTTTATATTCAGTGATAGATCACAAGCAAGGACTAGAAGCTGTAAGAGAGAATCTTGAGGGAGATCAGACTGTGGACCCCAAGTTTAGGTTGTTCCTGCTTGAATCCATAGAGTTTATCTTGACGCATAATTTTTTTGTGTTCAATGATGATTTCTTTCTACAGGTCAAGGGTACGGCTATGGGCACCAGGTTTGCCCCCAGTTACGCAAACATCTTTATGGACTGTTGGGAGCGTTCATTCATTTGGTCAGACAGTCCTTTTGGGGCAAACCTGGTGCTCTGGCGTCGGTACATTGATGACATTCTTGTTATCTGGAAAGGGTCTGATGAACAACTTGATGACTTCTTCTCATATCTCAATGACAACAAGTTTTCGCTGGTGTTTACACCAGTCTTTAATCCTACCAGTATAGATTTTTTGGATCTAACGATTTACATCGAAGATTCAAAAATTAAAACAAAAACCTTCTTCAAGCCCACAGATGTAAATAGTTTTATCCAATCGGACAGTGGGCACCATCCCAAATGGCTCTCAGGGGTTCCCAAAAGCCAATTTACGAGGCTGAGGAGGAATTGCACTGATGAGAAGTCATATACAGAACAAGCAGATCTTCTTATTAAAAAATTCGTAGAGAAGGGATATAAAAAAGATCAACTACAGATGGAGGCAGTGAAAATTAGGAACACCAGTAGGGGGGACCTTTTGACGAATAGAGTTAAATCATCAACTAATATGAAAAATCCCTTTGAGTTTTCATTCAACACACAGTTTAACTCAAAGGCTTTTCATATTAATAAGATCTTTAAAAAACATTGGTCAATTCTCCAGCTTGATGAATTCCTGGGACGTAAATTGCCAGATATCCCTAAGGTCATATATAGAAAAGGGAGAAATCTCTCAACACATCTTACACCGAGTTTCTTTAAACCTATAAATACAACTGGAAGAAAAAAATGTAGAACAGGCTTTTATACATGTGGGCAATGTAAAGCCTGCAAACATAGACCAGGTCTTACACATACCTTTAGAAGCACAACTACGGGAGAAGAATTTAAAATTAAGGGAAATGTAACCTGTCTATCCAATAATGTAGTCTACTTACTCATGTGTGGTTGCGGGGCACAGTATGTGGGAAGAACAGGGCGGAAAGCTAAAATACGCTTCCTGGAGCATTTGAACAACACTCAGTTCCCACACACTGCAATAAGTGCCCAGACTTTAGAATCTCCAACCTGTCTTGGATTGTTATTGAACAGGTGAATTTGGATGCAAGGGGAGGGGATATCATCACCAAACTCAGACAAAGGGAAGGATTCTGGATCCATAGGCTAAAGACATTACATCCACTAGGACTGAATGTGGATTTTGATTTAGTTTGTTTTTTATAACTATCGTTCATTTTTATTTTTATTTTTATTTTTACAACATTTTTAACATCTTTTACATTTTTTACAATATTATACATTCTTTATAATTTTATCTGATTTGTTTACATTCTATTATATTCTATTCTATTTTATTTTATTTTTGGCCGGATGGCTCCAGAATCCTCCCCTTTATTCCACATATTCCTTCACAACTCCACTTATTGTCACATATGTAAGATGTGTTTGGATTTTTATAACATTTTGTGTAACATTGGTTATGTAAGATATGTCTGGATTTGTGTTTTTAATACACAGTAAAGTGCTAACAGATAGCTAGGAAGGTCTTGTTAGACCTATAAGTGTAATGGTGTTTTATTTTTGATTTGATCAGCATTGTATTCACTTTTGGTGTTTCATGATACATTGGATATCTAATATGTCTTAATTGTCGTTTTATTTCTTTATCTTGTTTCCTTGTATGGGTTTTTTCCAATGCCGTTGACGACCGGACGAAGTGGAACGCACGTGCGTTCCAGTGACACACATCCGCTCAGTCCAGAGCGACGCGGGTATTTCCGGGTCTGTGGAACGCACGTGCGTTCCACGAAGGAGAGCCGGAACTCCATATATGGAGCGTATGAACGGATTGACGATCAGCTGTTCGAAATTGAAAATTTGGATCAAAATGTCGGTGGGAAGATTTAAAAGGGATTGGAAGCCCCAGAAGGATTGAAGCACTCCACTACTCCTGAGGAAGTCCGGCGAACCGGACGAAACGCGTAGAGACTAATAGTGTTTGCTATTTGTTATTTTATTATTTTACTATTGTGTACTGCCTGCCTGAGAATTTCAACAAGGACGTTTTGCTCCACTTTTGATGGGAGAAAAAAACTTGTTCTGATGGGCCTTTTTACAAGTGTTACACTGTAAGTGCTACCATTAAAGCTGGGATTTTTATTTACATAACAACGTTACACTATGTCGATTTTTATTATTCTTTACATGTCCAAACTACTACTTTGACCCTGAGGGACTTAAGAATATTCATCTATTTGATGTGCCTGAAAACCACATATATCTCGTGAGTGTGACATAAATATAAGGGGCATCCGTGTGTTTTACGTTAATCCCCTATGAGCGTTTTCTTTTATTTTGTATATGTTTAGGTATATTCTACCCTGTTTCTATATTTGTGAGGATTAAGATCCTCTTGTTTTACCTGATTAAGAAAAGGGAAGTAACTATCCTTTTTTATTTATTTATTTTTTCACTGCACCTGGGTGGTCTGAATTTGTATTTGTGTATTGGGTATGAGTAGGGTCTGGCAGTCCTTATCTCCCATTGCTTTGGGTATTTAAGTGGGGAGGTTATATTCCAGAATCTATGGGTCCCAGATTTTACAAAAGTGTTTTGTGGTGTAGTGTACAATAGCTGAGAGTTTGTCCATATCTACTGCGTCTTCAATCTTGCCCTTTACCACCTCTAGTACAGGAATGCTAGGGTTTCCCCATCATTCTCCTAAGGCATTTTTAGATACCATTTTGTTTTGTGCTCTGGTAATGTCACTTTAGGGTTTGTAGAGTAGCCACACCCATGGGTCTAGAGGTATGTCAGTGTGTGGGAGCTGCAAGGTTAATTGGGATATTTCTCGCCATAACAGAGTTAACAATTTGTACTCCCACCATAGGTGGAGATAGGTTCCCTTTTGGCCACACCCTTTCCAGCATAGGTCTGAGTCTGAGTGACCGATTTGTTTGAGTCTAAGTGGGGTGAGGTACCAACGCAGCAGAGTTTTATAGGCCTGTTCCTTGTGATTTACACATATGGAGACTGAAGCCATTGCTTCTAATACGTATTTCCAGTCAGTGGGGTCCTCCGGGGGGCCCAGGTCCCTCTTCCAAGCCGACACGCCGGACAGTGCCCCAGGGACCACACCCATGGTGAGGTGCGAGTATATCATGCATATCTGTCCTTTTTGTATAGGGCATTGCATGCCGGATTTTTTGAAAGTTGTGAGGGCTGTTGGGCCTGCTTTGGTGTTGGAGGGGTTCTCCAGGAAGCTGCAGATTTGGAGGTAGCGGAAGTTGTCATAGGTGGTGAGGGGGGTGGCTTGGTGAAGTTCAGAGAATGGTAACAAAGTATTGTTTTTTAAAAAAATTATAAATTCTATTGAGGTTGTTGTGGTCGAATCGATGGAAGTCCTGAGGTGTCGGGTACATGCCGGGTACAAATGAAGTGTTCCTTAACACTGGTGTGATAGGGGAGGGGTCAGAGTTCAGGGAGTGCTTCAATGCCATTTTGTCCCATATTTTTATGGATGTTTTAAGGGCTGTGGTTGCTGGGGGCATGAAGGGTCTGTCGATTTTTGATAAATGGAGCCCTCTGTTTTCCCAGTGGTTATGGTGTTTCTCCTTTTCTGCAGTGGTTATAGTATTTCTCTTTTCTGTGTAATAATGGCCACTCTGCCCCTGGGTTATGGAGCCACTCTTTTACCTTGGAACTATGTCCCCTGTGACTTATTTGGTTCTAGGACATTATTTCTGCCTGCTGGGACTTTTACCAATACCACTTCGACTTGTCGAAGTAATTTGAAGTGGTACTTCGAACCAACGAACAGCCGAAGTACCGGACCACCCATAAAGTATGCTGCTTGTTAACCAGTTAAACCACTGGGTGATCGCCGTTCGTATAGCCGAACATGTGGCGGCGGCCATCTTGTTTAGTCGAACACAGCCAGCGGTGTTTTGTCGTCGAGTGCGTGGAACTAAAATCAGACACTCAACGGCATGAACACCGCTAGCTAGCTTCGACTAAATCCCCACGAACACAGTGCCGTTCGGTAAAAGTAATCTACCGAACACACTTCAACTCTGACTTTGTGCACTAACAGTCCCGTTCAAATATTCAAAGGGCATTTTAATCATTGGAAATAGACCGACCGCACAGCCTAATTCTCTGGAACTATTTTGGGCATGAAACCATGCGTGTGGTCGGTCAAAAGGGACTTTCAGGAATTTTCTGAACCCCTGCTCTGATCTGGGTGATTTTTGGATATGTTGGTCACCCAGATCAGGGCTATCAGGTTATATAACATTGGGGATATGTGATGTTTTGGGGTGTTTTCTGTACTTTGTGAATAATGTGTTTTTTTCTGTTTGGGGATAATTTAGTTAATTACAGTATCTTGTTCAATTATCTCCCAAGCAGAGGGGAGGGATTGTGTGCTGTATGTGGGAGTGTCAGACATTGTACATTGTTTTTATTGGTTTGTACATCTTGTAATTCGGTGCTCCATCAGATCCAGGGGGTGTTCCCCTGGCCTGAGGAATTGTATAAAAATCCAACCTGTGCCATTAAACTCTCAGATCTTCTTACCCTCAACTCGCAGCCTCATCTCGTGTTGTAGGGAAATGCTATACCTACTGTAATCACTAGCTCTTCTCAGAGCTCTAAGGAATCATATCATAGCAGTACACTAGGATGTCATATTGGGACTCCACAGCGCCCTTTCAGATTGGGGGAAAGGACATCTAGGCGGTAAATACCCCAACTACTCAGGGGTGACCGTCACAGTAACCATATGTACAAGAAAGGAAAGTTTTTGCCGAAGAGATCATGTTCCAGGTCTACCCATCTCTTAACCCCCGTGTGGGCGTGTTGGTTTTGGACCTGTACCAGTTGAGCAACATAGAAGGAAAAAAAATTATATATTTTTAAATACGTTTTTCTCCTAATCTATACATGCGCTAGCAAAACTGGTAACACAATGTATACATAAAATCTTATGCTCATCAGATTGAGCATTATTGGGGCTTGACAGGTGCCCCTTAGTTATTTGCCCAGTTTGATTAGAAATCTCTGACTATAGAAATCTTTACATTTGTATATAAAGTTGTAGAGGGTTGTGTATTTGTTTAGAGGGCTGTCACATCATCAGTGGTGGGAGTTGTTGGCCAATACAGCCTAAGCTCCTCAAGTCCCTTCCTCCAGTACACAGTAATCTCAGGAATATTAAAAACTCCTTTTGTATATAAATTCTCAAATAGCTTTTTCTGCATGGGGTAGCATCATATGGGTGAAGGAAATATGTGTTTCGTTACTTCTTTTTGGCAGTAGAAACAGCAATTCAAGTTTCACTTGTAGTAGTATTACACAACTGATGAGAGTCCAGGCAGATGAAGCAGACAGGAGCTGATCTTCCATGGCAGCAGCGATGATATCAGCACAGATGAAGAATAACTTTAGGTATGTATATCTCCTATCTTCTAATGTGCTAAAATGGAGTATTTCCAGAGGAAGATGAGTACAAGTTAATTGTTTTTTTTTCTAGATTTAGCAGCAAGTGGGAATTCTGGCACTTGTTCCTTATGTGTGCAGCAGCTAAAACTTTCCCAAACCAGAGTCTCTTCTTTCTGGTCGTTGATGCAAGTAAAACGGGGGATGTAGGGAAGCAGCGCTTAACATTTTGTTTTCTCCTTTATATTGGCTCCATTGGACCCCACACAAGGAATTCAATTGCTAAGCGCTACTTCCCTACATCCCCCGTTCTAATTGAATTTTTCTGCTCAAAGCACACAGATCTCTATGCATTATCCTACTTAAGTTGGACCATGCCGATGGAGGATGCTGGAGTTTCAAGTTATGACATCAAGTATTCTTGCAACCCCATTGTTATGACCTGCACACCATTACAGAGCATTCACTAAGGCAGATTCATACTCTGTACCAGCATGTGTTATGGAATGTCATGAGCACTGCCACGTGTAAACACCCCCGGGGGATGATCAGCCCCAGATACTGCTGTCCACGGGGTAATATCCCATTGTACCACCCAGGGCCGGACTGGGATAAAAATTCGGCCCGGGCATTTTTTTATCACAGCGGCCCACTAAGAAGGGGCGGTGCAGAGAGGACGTGTTTTGTCGTCACTAACGACAAACACGCCCCCTTCTCAAAGTGCAGGCCAGGGCAGACCATGCGCAGAGCTCTGCTAAAGAGCTCTAGCATGAGAAAAAAGCCCTGTATTTGTTCTGCACAGTGCAAGCAAATTTAATAACATGCTTGCACTGTGTTTCCTTGCAACTTGTCTCTGGTGTCTCTATAAATGGATACCAGGAGACAAAAATGCCAGGAAAGAGTATTGTGCTGTGTTTGGAGCCTGCTTGTGGGATTGTGTGTGTGTGTGTATAGAGTGAGCTGATTGTGGTGTGGTATTGTGTAATAAGGTCGGTTTTAGTCGTGTTGTGTTTGTGGTGTAATGTAATGCATATGTGGCTAGGGTCTGTAAAGAATGTGTGTATAGGGGATGTAGCAAGTGTGTGCATACAGGCTATAGTGTGTGTGTGTGTATATGTGATGTAGTGTTTGTAGAGAGTGTGTGTTTAGGGGTGTAGTATGTGTTTGCTTACAAGGAATCTAGTGTGTGTATAGGGTATCCAGAGTGTGTATGTCAGGAATGTAGTGTGTGTGTGTGCGTGTGTGTGTATATATATATATAATATATATATATATATTTGGAAGTATTGTGTATGTGTGTGTTGGGGAGGTTCGGTGTGTATGTGAGGGGTGCAGTATGTGTGTATGATGGATGCTGTGTGTGATGTGTGTGAGGGTGCTGTGTATGAGGCTGCTGTGTGTGATGTGTTTTGTGATAGTGCTGAGTGTGATGTGTGTGTGAGTCCTGAGTGTGATGTGTGTGAGAGTGCTGAGTGTGATAGTGCTGAGGGTGATGTGTGTGAGTGCTGAGGGTGATGTGTGTGAGAGTGCTGTGTGTGAGAGTGCCGAGTGTGATAGTGCTGTGGATGATGTGCGTGAGTGCTGAGTGTGATGTGTGTGAGAGTGCTGTGTATGATGTGTTTTGTGATAGTGCTGAGTGTGATGTGTGTGTGAGTCCTAAATGTGATGAGTGTGATAGTGCTGTGGATGATGTGTGTGAGTGCTGAGTGTGATGTGTGTGAGAGTTCTGTGTGTGATGGGTGTGAGAGTGCTGTGTGTGAAAGTGCTGTGATGGGTGTGAGAGTGTTGTGTGTGAAAGTGCTGTGATGGGTGTGAGACTGCTGTGTGTGATGGGTGTGAGAGTGATGGGTGTGAGAGTGCTGTGTGTGAAAGTGCTGTGATGGGTGTGAGAGTGCTGTGTGTGATGGGTGTGAGAGTGCTGTGTGTGATGGGAGTGAGAGTGCTGTGTGTGATGGGTGTGAGAGTGCTGTGTGTGATAGTGATGTGTGTGCTGTGTGTGATAGTGATGTGTGTGCTGTGTGTGATGGGAGTGAGAGTGCTGTGTATGATAGTGATGTGTGTGCTGTGTGTGAATGTTAGAAGGGATTGAGTGTTGGGGGGTAAAATAAATAAAAAAGTATGCATTATGTCCCCCCCTCCCTTCTTACCTTTAGCCTGGGAGGGGGGGACCGGCATGCTGGTGAGTGGGTGGGGGGGACCGGCACTCCGACACCATCCCTGGTGGTCCAGTGGTGAGTGAACTCTAGCCTGAGGGCTAGAGTTCACTCTCGCGAGATCCGGTCGTTGCCATGGCAACGCGCCGGATCTCGCGAGAGGAACCCGGCGGAGCTGCAAGATAGAGCTCCGCCGGGTCCTCTACCTCCCTCCCCAGCCGCAGGTCTCTCCAAGGGGGCCGGTGAGGGAGATCTATGATCTCCTCACCGGCCCTTCATTGAAAACAGCGGGGCCGGCGCTCGGATAGTGCCGGCCCTGCATAGACCGGCAGGGGAGATCCTGGGACCTTCCCCTGCCGGCCTCGGCCCATGGCCACCGCGGCCCACCGGGCATTTGCCCGGTGTGCCCGATGGCCAGTCCGGGCCTGGTACCACCCCAGGTCTGGAAAACATTAAGACTGTGACATTAAGACAAGTACAAACCCATACAAAGCGCTTGGAGCCTGGATCAATTTCTGCCTCCTGCTTAACTCCTGCAGTACTCTGCTAAAGACATCCCAGAACCCCTCCCCGTGCTTTATTCCACAGAAGAATAGTATTAGGCTGCAACACACAATTCCTGAATACTGGCATCCCAGGGGAAATTATATTTTTGTAAATTATATTTTTAATATCCATGAATAATCTGTTTTGCTAAAACGAAGCATCTTGTCTTTTGTACAGCACTGTTATTAAACATTTCCCTATAGACCATTTGGTAGAGGATGTGTACACATTTATATAAGGTTATCATGAAGTTGAGATGTTAAGAAACAATAATAGGATGTATCAGAAATATGACCAAAAATTAAACATGGAGGGGCGTGGCTTGGCCGAAACCGCTGATGGCCGCATAAGCCGAGAGCTACGATCGGGCACCCAACCTAAAGCACGCATAAACGCACCAGCACAACTACAAACCATACCTGGTAGCCCACTAACAGCCTGAAACCATGATGCACAGTCTAAAAAAAAGCACGGGAGACTGCTCTCACAACTTTCTTCTCGGCCAGTCAGAAACACGCTGAGACAAAAGATGGCGCCTCCAGCGGCACGCGCCAGATGCGGGAAGATAGGGAGGATGCAGCCTCAGATCCCTCAGCCTCTTGCTCAGAGGAAACGGCTCGCATACTCGCCCAGATGAAGGCAACCGGGACTTCCTTGCGGGGGAGATGGAGCGCAACTCCAGAGAGGTGAGACAGGTGAGATCTCTATCTCTCAACTTCTGTCCTTTGCCGCGGCCCGTGACCACCTCCACACGCTCAAGCGCACTCCCTTACCGCGACTACACCTCATGTATACCACCGCTACCTCTCATGAGACAACATGGGTACTAAAATAATTTCACTAAATGTCAAGGGATTAAATTCCCCCCAACAACGCAGACTATTGTTTAAAGAACTTAAGAGCCTCTGAGCTGACATAGCATTTATCCAGGAGACCCACCTTAACCACGTTCATTCCACCTTACTTAGAGATAAACACTATTGCAACGTATACCAACCCCCAGCCCAATGCAAACATAACAGGGTCACCATATTAATCCACACCCGCTGTCAATACACTGTCACAAACACGCTCTGCGACAACAAGGGGAGATACATTCTTGCCTCCGGTTCCATAGGCTCTTGTACCCTCCACCTCCTCAACATCTATGCTCCTAACACCGCTGACACCGGCTTCTGGGAGAAGCTGGGCGACATTATAGCCCCGCCTAAGATCTGACTTACTCTTACTGGGGGGGCGACTGTAATGCGGTCTCATGCCCGGCAGTGGACAGGAGTGCCATACCGGGCGGACAAAAATCACAGGGCAGGGGGAGACAAGACAAACGATTTAAAGCATTCATAGACTCTCATAGATTGATCGATGTGTGGAGAACGCACCACCCAAGCGAACAGGACTATACCTTCTATTCCACCCCAAATGGTTCTTACTCCAGGATAGACACGTTCTTAACTAACTTGAGGTTGCTCCCAAGTCTGTGCACAACCGCAATTAAAAATATCACCTGGTCCGACCACGTGGACATAGCAATATACCTTAGAGGCTTACTCCCCATGTCACCATGGTCCTGAAGACTGAACTCGTCTCTACTAAAGGAGAGGTAGCAATTGCCTTGACCCACTATTTTTCAGAAAATTCTACGCCTGATATAGACAATGTCACATTATGGGCCGCGCATAAACCAGTCAAAGGGTGCACTCTAATCCGGATGGCCTCATACCAGAAAAAGCTAAAAAACAAACCGCTTTTCTCCCTACAAAAATCCCTCAGGAAGTCCAGACACAAGGCCATCCCCTCGGAGGCAACATTGACTGTCATTCAAGACACTCAACACCACATTAAAAGAATACTGCTAGATGACGTCACCTGGCAAATGAAATGCTCCAGGAGCTACTATGAAAGAGCGAACAAAATAGACACCCCGCTGGCCCGATGCCTACGCCCAAGGCAATGCTCCAAACCCATTTCAGCCATCTGGACATCATCCGGGGCCGTCGTATCCTCCCCACCACACCTGAGGCAGGACAATACGGGGGAAGATAGCAAATTGAAGGACTTCCTTAGTGCACTTAAACTACCCCCCATCTCGCTGGAAATGAAGGCAGCATTAGCAGCAGAATATACAGAGGATGAGATTCGGGCGGCGGTGGCAAGCACCAGGGGGCTAAAGGCATTCGACAGAGTAAGCTGGCCATAACTATTTAACCTGATGCAGCATTGGTGATTTTCCCCAGCCATTGTGACCACGATTTGAGCTTTATACTCCAACCTCCAAGCACAGTTGGGACTACCGGGGGCCTGTGACCCCCCCCTTCCCTATCCGCAATGGCACACGACAGGGGTGCCCACTTTCGCCGACCCTTTTTGCCATCTCAATAGAACCACTCCAACATCTGATTCACAATCATAATCTATCCATGGCATAGACATAGGTTCAGAATGTTACAAAATGGCTGCCTATGCAGATGACTTTCTTATATCGATGCAAAACCCCTTGCTCTTGCTACCGCCCCTGCTCCGCCTATTACATGAATTCGGGGAGATATCGGGTTTTAAGGTCTACACTAAATCCTGCGCTATGGCATCCCACATACAAGACTCGGAAGCAGCCCAACTTACACTGATACATAGCATACCTCTAAAACAGTCCTTCAAATACCTAGGGATCACCTTAGGACAGACAAACTCCCAGCTATTTACATCCAACTACAAACCTCTCTTACGGATGCTGAAACTAGAGATAGAGAGCTGGCAGGAAAAGCCCATATTATGGATAGGGCGTATACACTGCATAAAGATAAACGTCCTGCCTAGGCTGCTGTTTCTATTCCAGGCACTACCCATTAAGATAACCAAAGAAGACCTAACTACCCTACAGTCTACAATAGACAACTTTATCTGGCAACGGAAATGACATAGAATAGCAAGACGCCTACTGTACCGCCCAAGAGACGGGGGTGGGGGAGCTGGGCCTACTGAATCTCCTACTGTACTACTGCGCTGCACAGCTGTCACAGTTCGTAATGTGGCATGCCCCTCTAGGTGAACATAGGTGGGCAGTAGTGATGTCGCGAACACAAATTTTTCGGTTCGCGAACGGCGAACGGGAACTAACGCAAACGTTCGCGAACCGGGCGAACCGCCATTGACTTCAATGGGCAGGCGAATTTTAAAACCCACAGGGACTCTTTCTGGCCACAAAAGTTATGGAAAGGTTGTTTCAAGGGGACTAACACCTGTACTGTGGCATGCCGGAGGGGGATCCATGGCAAAACTCCCATGGAAAATTACACAGTTGATGCAGAGTCTGGTTTTAATCCATAAAGGGCAGAAATCACCTAACGTTCCTAAATCACAATGAATATGGATTGACACCTGACATATGACATATTGACACCTTGACATATGGATTGACACCTGTCCTCAGAGCCCCTGATACACACTGACACAGAGCAGAATAGGAACTGTTCCCCCTACATAGGGTCACTTGGCAGATATGGATTGACACCTATCCTAAGGATCCCTGATACACACTGACACAGAGCAGAATAGGGACTGTTCCCCCTACATAGGGTCACTTGGCAGATATGGCATGGTCGTGGGAAGAGGAGGATGACATCACCCTTATACGCTGTGTAAAGCATACTTTTTAATTTATTTTGCAGATGCTGCATCCTTTCCGACTTGTAATTCGGTAACATTTCCGCCACTGTCTGCTTATACCGGGGGTCTAATAGCGTGGACACCCAGTACAGGTCGTTCTCCTTCAGCCTTTTTATACGAGGGTCCCTCAACAGGCACGACAGCATGAAAGACCCCATTTGCACAAGGATGGATGCCGAGCTACTCATTTCCCGTTCCTCCTCCTCACACAGAGCAGAATAGGGACTGTTCCCCCTACATAGGGTCACTTGGCAGATATGGATTGACACCTGTCCTCAGGGACCCTGAAACACACTGACACAGAGCAGAATAGAGACTGTTCCCCCTACATAGGGTCACTTGGCAGATATGGATTGACACCTATCCTAAGGATCCCTGATACACACTGACATAGAGCAGAATAGAGACTGTTCCCCCTACATAGGGTCACTTGGCAGATATGGATTGACACCTATCCTAAGGATCCCTGATACACACTGACACAGAGCAGAATAGAGACTGTTCCCCCTACATAGGGTCACTTGGCAGATATGGATTGACACCTATCCTAAGGATCCCTGATACACACTGACACAGAGCAGAATAGAGACTGTTCCCCCTACATAGGGTCACTTGGCAGATATTGATTGACACCTGTCGTCAGAGACCCTGATACACACTGACACAGAGCAGAATAGGGACTGTTCCTCCTACATAGGGTCACTTGGCAGATATGGATTGACACCTGTCCTCAGGGACCCTGATACACACTGACACAGAGCAGAATAGGGACTGTTCCTCCTACATAGGGTCACTTGGCAGATATGGATTGACACCTATCCTACGGATCCCTGATACACACTGACACAGAGCAGAATAGATACTGTTCCCCCTACATAGGGTCACTTGGCAGATATGGATTGACACCTATCCTAAGGATCCCTGAAACACACTGACACAGAGCAGAATAGAGACTGTTCCCCCTACATAGGGTCACTTGGCAGATATGGATTGACACCTATCCTAAGGATCCCTGATACACACTGACATAGAGCAGAATAGAGACTGTTCCCCCTACATAGGGTCACTTGGCAGATATGGATTGACACCTATCCTAAGGATCCCTGATACACACTGACACAGAGCAGAATATAGACTGTTCCCCCTACATAGGGTCACTTGGCAGATATGGATTGACACCTATCCTAAGGATCCCTGATACACACTGACACAGAGCAGATTAGAGACTGTTCCCCCTACATAGGGTCACTTGGCAGATATTGATTGACACCTGTCCTCAGAGACCATGATACACACTGACACAGAGCAGAATAGAGACTGTTCCCCCTACATAGGGTCACTTGGCAGATATGTTTTGACACATATCCTAAGGATCCATGAAACACACTGACATAGAGCAGAATAGAGACTGTTCCCCCTACATAGGGTCACTAGGCAGATATGGATTGACACCTATCCTAATGATCCCTGATACACACTGACACAGAGCAGAATAGGGACTGTTCCCCCTACATAGGGTCACTATGTGCCTTTTTTTTTGTTTGGTTTTTGAAGCCACAGTGCAGCACCAGAGGGCCGAAAAATTAGGCATGTACACATGCCTGAAAAATGAGGTATTGTTGCAGCCGCTGCTGTAGCAGCGGCCATAAAAGTTGTATGTTTGTTTTCAGGCAGAGAGTGCCCTAAAACATTGCGGCTTGAACCCTAGTTGGTGGCGGATAAGTCACGCAAGTCAACCGGCATTGAGCTAAAATACAGCAGCGTGTGGACCATTTTTAGCCCAAGGCAGCTCATCTCATCTGGCCTTTTTTAGTCGAATGTATCGCCCAGTGTCAGTCCCTTCGGGATCCATCCCTCATTCATCTTAATAAAGGTGAGGTAATCGAGACTTTTTTGACCTAGGCGACTTCTCTTCTCAGTGACAATACCTCCTGCTGCACTGAAGGTCCTTTCTGACAGGACACTTGAAGCGGGGCAGGCCAGAAGTTCTATCGCAAATTGGGATAGCTCAGGCCACTGGTCAAGCCTGCACACTCAGTAGTCAAGGGGTTCATCGCTCCTCAGAGTGTCGATATCTGCAGTTAAGGCGAGGTAGTCTGCTACCTGTCGGTCGAGTCGTTCTCTGAGGGTGGATCCCGAAGGGCTTTGGCGATGCGTAGGACTTAAAAAGCTCTGCATGTCCTCCATCAACAACACGTCTTTAAAGCGTCCTGTCCTTGCCAGCGTGGTCGTGGGAGGAGGAGGATGACTTCCACCTCTTCCCCTGTTGGATTCCCGTTGTGCTGTGACATCACCCTTATACGCTGTGTAAAGCATACTTTTTAATTTATTTTGCAAATGCTGCATCCTTTCCGACTTATTGTAATTCGGTAACATTTCCGCCACTTTCTGCTTATTCCGGGGGTCTAGTAGCATGGACACCCAGTATAGGTCGTTCTCCTTCAGCCTTTTTATACTGCCTGTCATTTTTTTTTTGGATTAGTGGTACTATGCGTGCAAGCTACTGTGAGACCAGATATGAGTGACACTGTGCAGTGGCAGAGGATGGCAGAGTACACGCTGTAGGCCTGACACCCGCTTGAAGACAACTAACTGCTATTCAATCTATAACAGTGAAAAACTTTTTTCTTTTTAAATGCACGCTATTGTGACACCAGATATGAGTGGCAATGTGCACTGGCAGAGGTTGGCAGAGTACACGCTGAAGGCCTGACACCCAGACGCTTGCAGACAACTAACTGCTATTAGCTTACAGTGAAAACGTTTTTTTTTTTTTTTTTTTTTAAAGGCACGCTATAGTCAACCCAGATATGAGTGGCAAAGTGGACTGGAAGAGGTTGGCAGAGTACACGCTGAACGTCTGACACCCAGACGCTTGCAGACCACTAACTGCTATTAGCTTACAGTGAAAAACATTTTTTGTTTTTAAAGGCACGCTATAGTCACACCAGATATGAATGGCAAAGTCGACTGGCAGAGGTTTGCAGAGTACACGCTGAAGGTCTGACACCCGCTTTAAGGACACTGACTGCTATTAGCTTACAGTGAAAAACTTTTTGTATTTTTAAAGGCACGCTATAGTCAACCCAGATATGAGTGGCAAAGTGCACTTGCAGAGGTTGGCAGAGTACACACTCAAGGCCTGACACCCAGACGCTTGCAGACAACTAACTGCTATTAGCTTACAGTGAAAAACTTTTTTTGTTTTTAAAGGCACGCTATAGTCACACCAGATATGAGTGTCAAAGTGCACTTGCTGAGGTTGGCAGAGTACACGCTGAAGGCCTGACACCCAGACGCTTGCAGACAACTAACTGCTATTAGCTTACAGTGAAAAACATTTTTTTGTTTTTAAAGGCACGCTATAGTCACACCAGATATGAGTGGCAAAGTGCACTTGCTGAGGTTGGCAGAGTACACGCTGAAGGCCTGACACCCGCTTGAAGACAACTAACTGCTATTCAATCTATAACAGTGAAAAACTTTTTTGTTTTTAAAGGCACGCTATAGTCACACCAGATATGAGTGGCAAATGCACTTGCTGAGGTTGGCAGAGTACACGCTGAAGGCCTGACACCCGCTTGAAGACAACTAACTGCTATTCAATCTATAACAGTGAAAAAAGTTTTTTGTTTTTAAATGTCAAGCTTAAGCTATTGTGACACCAGATATGAGTGGTGGCACTGGGCAAGTGGGCACAGTATCCACTGTGAGCCTGACACAGAAGCTGGCAGACAACTAATTGCTAGTGAATTTCTAGTGAAAAAAATATTTTTAAATGTCAAGCTTAAGCTGTTGTGACACCAGATATGAGTGGTGGCACTGGGCAAGTGGGCACAGTATCCACTGTGAGCCTGACACAGAAGCTGGCAGGCAGGCAACTGCAATTACATTACACAGAAAAAAAAAAAAAAAGCAGACTGATGTTCTAGCCCTAAAAAGGGCTTTTTGGGGTGCTGTTCTTACAGCAGAGATCAGATGAGTCCTTCAGGACTGTAGTGGACACTGAATACACTAGCCTAGCTATCAATTTCCCTATCTAAAGAGCAGCAGCTACACTTTCCCTCCTCTATCTAAGAATGCAGCTTCAGAATGAATCTAAAATGGATGCTGTACAGGAGGTGGGAGGGTCTGGAAGGGAGGGTCTGCTGCTAATTTGCTGGAATGTGTCTGCTGACCGTGAGGCACATGGTCAAAGTTTGCTCAATGATGACAAATAGGGGGCGGATTGAGCCGCGCATGTGTTCGCCTGCCGTGGCGAACGCGAACACGATATGTTCGCCCGGAACTATTCGCCAGCGAACAGTTCGGTAAATCACTAGTGGGCAGACATAGAGGCGCGATTAATGAAATGTGATATTACAGACCTATACATGTGACTGGACAGGCCCTCTCGATCTCTATTACGGACAGCATGCCCATCAATTCTCAATTCCCTAGACCTATGACCACATGAGGGAGAAATTTAATCTAGCAAACAATCCTTTCCCCATGACACCTGTATACCGCAATAGACAGTTTCTGCCGGGCATGAGACCACAGGAATTTTAAAATTTAGAAAGAGCAGGACTCCAGAGATACCACAACCTGTGGCAAGGGAACACTATACTAAGCTTCGAACGCTTAGGACAGGAGACCCCACTCACTTCCTCGGCAACAAGGACCCCTACCACTTTTGAACACCTTTGCAATGATGGAAAATACCGCAAAGGTCTTATCTCCCTTATATACATCCATCTCAGCGAACAATCCTCAGTCTGGGGAGACATGACCTATATAGACAAATGGGAAGCGGATATAGGAGAAACCCTAAAGGGCATATAATGGCAAGAAATCTGGGAAACCACATCCAAGGTCTCTGTATGCGTCCTATCACAAGAACAAATGTATAAGATGCTGTTCTGGTGGCATGTCACCCCAGTTTTCTTACACAGAGTAGGTCAAAACCCAACAGATTTATGCTGGAGAATGTGCAGCCAAAAGGGAGCTACTTCCACATGTGGTGGGACTGCCACATGCTGCACAGTTTCTGGAAGGGAATTAGGGACCTAACCTCCAAGGTCTTACAGATACCTATAACCTTGTCCACATGGACTTTCCTACTGTCGTGCCCCATTGAGGGTATCCCCAGACACACAAATAAACAACTGGCTATGAAAGCTCTGGCAGCACGGAGAGCACTAGCAGGGGCGTGGCTCAAAATTGAAGTGCCCTCCATACAAGAGATATCTGGGCGGGCATGGAAGTAGGAGAGAGAGAGACATAGATGGGGGAGGGGAGAAAGAGAAATGGAAGGGAGGGTAATAGACATTGACATGGGGGAGTGAGAGATATGGAAGGAGGGGGACATGAGAGACATGGAAGGAAGGAGGAGAGAAACATTAAAGCGGCACTGTCATGCCGAATCCCGTTTTTTTTAACCCCCCTCCCGCCTCCACTACATCCAATTGACCCCTAGTCACCCCCAAATGCCCCTTAGCCCCCCACATTACCTATTTATTATTCTTTATTTTCTGCCCCGATCTTTATTCAGGGCGCCGCCATCTTTGAGTAGGTAGATGAAGTCCCTGTGGGACACGTCATCTGCCCACACTAGATAGACTGTGAGATTCTCGTACATGCCCAGTGAAACACCTGGACATGCGAACGGGAATTTCACCTATTCATTCATTCATCAGACAGACGAATAAAGGAATAGAAAAAATCAAACGAACAAACAAACACTGAATTTCAGTGTTCGCTTGCTCGTTCGGTTTATTACAAGGAGGGAGCTACCGGCGTGCAGCTCCCTCCTTGTAATATGTAAAGACAGAAGCGGCAGGGAGCTGTGCTCCCCACCACTTCATAAGCCCCCCAGGTCCCCCCTCACTCTATGGGGGTCAATATGACCCCCATAATAGCATAAGGGAGATTAAAATCTCCCCAATGCCCCTACTCGCTATACCTTTAGTAGGGGCATGTCCACTAAACAGTGGTAATAAGGGGGGGGACCTACTGTCCTCCCCCCCGGTCCCCACCCCTGGGCGGTGGGTGGGGCCATAATAGTAATGAGGGGGGGGACCTACTGTCCTCCCCCCGGCCCCCACCCCTGGGCGGTGGGTGGGGGCCATAATGGTAATGAGGGGGGACCTACTGTCCTCCCCCCCCGGACCCACCCCTGGGCGGCGGGTGGGGGCCATAATGGTAATGGGGGGGGGGACCTACTGTCCTCCCCCCCCACCCCCACCCCTGGGCGGCGGGTGGGGGCCATAATGGTAATGAGGGGGGGACCTACTGTCCTCCCCCTGGCCCCCACCCCTGGGCGGCGGGTGGGGGTCATAATGGTAATGAGGGGGGGACCTACTGTCCTCCCCCCGGCCCCCACCCCTGGGCGGCGGGTGGGGGTCATAATGGTAATGAGGGGGGGGGACCTACTGTCCTCCCCCCCCGCCCCCACCCCTGGGCGGCGGGTGGGGGCCATAATGGTAATGAGGGGGGACCTACTGTCCTCTCCCCCGGCCCCCACCCCTGGGCGGCGGGTGGGGGTCATAATGGTAATGAGGGGGGGGACCTACTGTCCTCCCCCCCGGCCCCCACCCCTGGGCGGCGGGTGGGGGCCATAATGGTAATAAGGGGGGGCCTACTGTCCCCCCCCCCCGGCCCCCACGCTTGTAAAATGACACAGAGCACTGTGATTGGATGGTTTTCAAGCCATCCAATCACAGTGCTCTGTGTCATTTTACACAGCGTGGAAAAATTACAAAGAACTTTCCCACGCTGTGTAAAATGACACAGAGCACTGTGATTGGATGGATTTCAAGCCATCCAATCACAGTGCTCTGTGTCATTTTACAAGCGTGGGAAAATTCCAAAGAACTTTCCCACGCTTGTAAAATGACACAGAGCACTGTGATTGGATGGCTTGAAATCCATCCAATCACAGTGCTCTGTGTCATTTTACACAGCGTGGGAAAATTCAAAAGAACGTTCCCACGCTGTGTAAAATGACACAGAGCACTGTGATTGGATGGATTTCAGACAACTAGCCATCTGCCATGGTATATTCAGGATTGCTAGCCAATCCTGCATGTCTTTCATTATGTCTTCGGCCACTATTCCCATAGCATAGGACTAGGCATCTGACCAGTACCATAAACTTATAGATATGTATCAGCATGTTTACCATTGCTTTGGTTATGTGTATACATTTGGAGATACTCATCATAGCAAGCTGGGGATTTTACAGGAACAGTGTTGCGTGTATGTTTGTAAATGCAGAATACAATAATCTTGAAAATAGCATAAACAAGTAGAGCAAGGACCAGAACCATAACAATAATTATTGCAATATTCTTTAGCCAGTCTAGGATACTGTCAAACTTAAACATATCTGCCCATGGGTGATCAATACCTGAATTCCTCTTCATTTCTATGGACAGGTCTTCCAATTTCTTTATAGCTAGGGTTACTTTACCATTAGGGCCAGTGTTCTCTGGAATATAGGTACAACAAACACCGGAGTCAAGTAATTTACAGACTCCTCCCTTTTCTGCTAAAATCATATCAAGGGCCATTCTATTCTGGAAAGTCATTGGTGAGGTAGCCTGTAATTGTTCAGCAAGACCTTGTAATGCATCTCGTGTATAATTTACAAATCTTTGCTGATTATAATATATATAATTAATCCAGTTAACATTCTTGTTAGCTGTTATAATGGGAAAAATGTATTCAAATCCTGCTGCCACCTCGTCTCTAGCTTTAAATTCATTAGGGACCCCTCTTGGAATACCAATGGCATCTATATATAGATATATATATATATATATATATATATATATATATATATGGGTCGAAACTACCTTGTGGGGATTCCCCTTTCCTTCTTGTGTAATAAGTTACAACCTTAATTTCAGGGAGAGAGTCGCCAAATATATGGAGGGGCATGATTATTTTAGCTGGGGCACATTCTCTTCTCCAGGGGGTGGGGAGTCTAGAACGTATTGTCATATCTCCACATATCCAATAAACATCTCCCACAGATTGTGTTTGATTCACTAAGGTAATATTACTGTAGGCGGAGCAGAATCCTGAAGAGAAGTTATCAAATGGTTTACCTTACCATCATTATTTCCCTGAAAACAAGTATAATTACCAGGGTATTACCAGGGTATATTGAGACAGCATAATTTAATTTAAACTTGGGTTCACCAATAGGGTGATCCCTCTTCCATTCTCCACATCCTGTAGTATTAACAGTAGTACCTGTAAACAAGCTTAGGAAACATGCCCAGTACTCATCAGGGACATGTAAGGGTACGGTTCCTAGATGAGGTCTGGCACTACCACATACATAACAGTTTGACCTGTTATTGGAGTGGGCATTATATCTCATCCATTCTAGCCATAAGTTTGTATCTGTATACCCTGTTTCTAGCGCTATGGTATCTTCAAACGTGGGATCTGCTATGGCCATCATATCACCAAGGGTTTGAATGTGGGGCTTTAGAGGATTAACAAGGCTTTGTCTAGAGGTGAGGCTTTTCCATTCTGAGGAGTTCCATATATCTTTTAACTGGAATTTTCCTCGATTACCTCCAATACCTCCTCTTAGAAAGGTACTGAGAATATAAATACCTTGATCTCCAGGACTGGGGTGTTCAATATTTAAGGTAAATTTCATGGAGTGCCCAGTTTGCCCTATAGGGGTACATGTACCTGGCTTTGTTAGGGTCCGTCTAGTCAAGAGGGACTTCCCATTCTTATCTTTTTTATCTAATACATTGTGTGGCTTATAACCCCAATCTGTCCCGGTGTTCCATCTAACTGAGCCCCAATAATCACAATTGTTACCCCTCTTTGAGCAATATATTGCTCATATTATCGGTTAACATTCTCCCAAGACAGAAAAATTTCCACATTATGGCATTCCCAAGCAATCATGTGGTCTACAAGAAACAGAAACTCCGCAGGAAAAAAAAAGACACAATACTTTTGCAGACAGATATATAGAAAATGGATGTTTAAGACAGAATGGAACTTGGGCTTATAGCAAATATATTATTGCACAACCAGGACCTTGCGTCCTATATCTTTTAACCATTTCCCTTTTCCAAAAGTCCAGTCAAAACCAGTCATATCCTCACGCAGTTCCTCAAAACATGGGAATCCATCCTTGGCACACTCAACATATATCAAAAACACACATAGTACATCCATCCCTGGGTCAGGTAACACGTCCTCTCTCTCTGGCTAACTCTACAAAAATAAAAATAAAAATAGTTCAATAGTTCAGCATAGTTCAGAAAAATAGAATAAGTCTTTCACAAAGTATAAAGAAATCAGTTTAGACACCAGACATTTTGTTCCATAAAAATGGCTAAGGTTAGCAATATGGCTGACAACAAGACAATGTCAGCTTCCACATAGTTCTTCTTTTGTTTGCTGGATTTTCACCACAATGCTCTGTGCAACACCCCAATGGTTGAAAGTGTTATTACAGAACCAGCAGTATTAGACAGCACTGCACCTTCAAGACTTTCCATGTTCTTGACCAAACAGATGTAATTGCAAAATACTTATTGCATGGTCAGCCAGAGAGTTTGGTGTGTAGTCCCAGAAATCCGGCGGCACAAACACTCCAGGATGATCTCTACAATCATACAAATACAAGGATCAATACAACATTAATTCATTAATCACCTAGGCTAAAACTTAAATTAGAGATTAAGGTTAAACCCTTAATTTGTGTAACATGTACTTCTCTTATATTTGCTTATATTTTATGCAATCTGTCTTCTAGGAAGTTCCACATAATACCCCTTTGTACGGATGAGAGAAGCATTCACTCTATAGAAATGCTTGTTAGGATGAATATTAAAACACTAACATATACATATGGGGATAATTCCCAATAAAACTATGTTCCTAAACTGGAACCTTGATTTGATACTCAAAATTAATTACTTTAATAATCCTGAATAATTCAATACTCTTGGATTAACACCTAAAACTATATAAAATATTAAAAACATGAACCATCTGTGTATTAGGCTGGGGTTGTTGGGTGTGGGTATAGGTTGGAAGGTATGGTTGGTATTGAGGAATCTGTGGGGGTAGGTTTTTTCCAGTGACCCTGCTATCCACAATTAGAACAGTGTGTTCCACCAATGCTGAAGTTGTTACCTCTACAAAAGTTAGACCCTTTGACCAAATCCTCTACCTCTGCCTTTATTCCATATGCAGGATGGGATTACCTAACTCACACCCCCCTCTTTGTGTACCACACAGATATAATATTAATAAGCTTTTAAAGGTTTAATGGATAGTTAAATTGTGTATAAAGCCAGGTTGTCTAGGGGTATATACATCGACAATGAAAGCATAGCCTTCATATAGGGCTTGCAATACTGACAGTCTGTGTCATGAGTGTAATGCAGACATGCAGTTAGGTACTTTTCCATTGTTATAATATATTGAAAACACTAAGACCTTGCCAATTTTTAAAACGCATATTGCTTCCTATACCTGGTGCCGTGCAAGGATGTAGTTGGGACATATTTCAAATTGAGTTTAAAAAGTCTAACCACAAAACTAAATGTTATACGCTTATCAAGAAAACAAGTTTTAACCCGTTAGTGCATACTTTGGATAGCCTTTTTGCATAATTTGGCACCTAGTGAGATTATTATATTATTTATTAATCATCTTCTGGATCTGCAAAATGCTTTCAATTTACCCATACAAATATAATACAGTAGTTTAGGAGATTAAAATAACCTCACTTATACATTTCATAAATTGTCTAATCTCTATTAAAAATACCATGTTATTATTATCCCATAATCAATGAATCTTACTTTGACACAAACAATGCAATATACTTTAAAAGTAGAGTTAACTCTGAGCTGGACAATACTCCCCTATTAGAACTCCTTTATGAGGGAGAGACATCTTGTCCATTCAATCCTTTTTATCAGTAAAATAATGACTTTCAGGATTAATCAATTTGCAAATGGAAACGTGGACCCACGATTTGAACAGCAGAAGTTTGCAAGGCCCCTTTCACGTGGGATGTAACAAGCGCTTTTCTTGCTCCAGGAGCGATAGCATACAATTGTTTCATTCTAGCCGGCTGGACAGCATTTCACCTTTTGTAAAAACACTAAATGCTTACATTAATGATATGCAAATCACTCTGCTAGTTAAACTCCTACACAATGGATAATAAAATACATATAACACATAACACACCAATTAATTTCAAACCATATAACTCATACTCAGCATCCAATGTAATATTACATGTCATCTCACAAAACAGACATCTCACAAAACAGACATCTCACAAAGCAGACGTAGTAGAAACACATAATGGATACCCAGCAGATATGCCAATACAGAAAACACATTCATTGCACGCAACTAGACACTCTGTGTCCCTCCTAGGAAACACGGGTAGACACAATATGAAAGCAGTCTTAAACTAACACCTCCAAATCTCCATTCCCATATAGCTATATCAGACCACAACACAGAGCCTCTCTGAGCTGATAGAACTACTCCAACTCCAACTACTCTTGGCCAAACACTAGTATTCAACAGCTAATAAAACCGTTATTTGCTAGGTTATTTGGCTGGCATTCTTATCAGTATCACTAGACTGAGACAAACTGATTCAAATTATAATTTAAAACAATACAGCAACATATAAATTAAACCACTTTCCAGTTGAGCTGCACACTTCACACATTATCACAATCACCATTTACACAGAATAAACAGTTAACAGCTATATTCAGAACATATTATTGTAAGGTATACCAATTGTTTTTTTCTTAATTAACTTCATTACTTTAATCTACTATAGTATTGTATATAAAGAAAGGATCCATTTATATAGCGCGCTCATAACTAAAATATTTGTATGAAACTTCCATTAACTAATCTGAGATGATACTGCATCAACTTAAATCTAGAAATTGAGCAAACATCTGGACCAGATTATACAGACATGGTTTCACCCGAATCTTTCAGAACTCTCAGAGACTTAAAAATGTATACTAAACCATGTTTAAAAGGCATGGCAAACCTTAGACCGGTCAGTCTCCAAGACCCTTAGTAACACAGGTAGAAACCTTTGTCCATGATCTCTGATTCAGGCTATAAACCACAATTTAAAACAACACATATAATGTGAGACACAGAAGACACAAAACATATGCAGTAAGCATCTGTAGCAATAAAAAGGTTAGCTTACAGCACAAAATGAAGCATGTGTTGGACCACTGAAAATGTAAATGTTGCTCTCAAACAAAAATTGAAGATTATATTAGCTTTAGTGTACTAATAATCTTAATTTTAGTAATGACAGGAGGCGAATATTTGCATATCTTTCTTTACTGAAAACTCCAGCAGCATAGAAACAGTAACAACCAATCAGAGAAAAGATATGCTGCCCATAAAAGGGCCTGTCTATGACATCATTTCCTCTTTCTTTGAGGCGAAATAAAAAGTAACATTCATTATTTAAAAAACATAAATACAGATTAACAATTCAATCACATATAAGGATAATAAACTTCGGTAGATCCATGATGTGACGGAGTGGAAGACGATTCTTCGTCCCATAAAATGGATGTTCACGCTGAAAGAAAGAGAAAAAGGTGAAAGGTTTCTGGCGTGGCAACATGTCCGCATATCATAACCATAGTATATCTGAACAGTAATGTATAGTAAGATGCGTAGTCTCATACCTAAATATAGGGCATCAAAATCAGAACGTGAGAAACATAACAACCAAAATCAAAGGAAACTGATAATTATATAATCCATACATAATAACAAACAACGTATCAAAAAGCCAACGTATACAGCAAGAACCTGCATGCTTACCTGAGCACTAGGACTTACTCCTGAAAAACTAAATAACCTGGGGGGGAAGAAAACTCTAGGGCGGGAAATATTCGCCTCCTGTCATTACTAAAATTAAGATTATTAGTACACTAAAGCTAATATAATCTTCAATTTTACCACATGACAGGAGGCTTCATATTTGCATTTTTAAAGCTTAGGCCTAACCAGTGTGAAGGAAGCATGCGAAACCTGGCGGAAGTAGAAAGTCCGAAAAGTACTTTCCCTAGACCAGTCCGCACAACGCATAATGTCGGTTAGGGAGGCGCCTGCCAAGAACGCTTGGGATGCCGCCGCCCCTCTGACCGAATGCGCTCCAAAGCTAGATTCGATTCCTGCCAGCTGTAGTAACCAGCGAACCCATCTGGCCAAGGTGGTCGTAGACACTGGGCCGTGAGGCTTCATGTAGGAAATCAGCAGCAGACCCGTCGGGGAGCGCCGGAGGGTGGCTGTGATTTCTACGTATCTCCTAAGTGTCTTGACAACACATAGCTTTGAGTCTGATTCGAAATATGGGTAGGACACAGAGGACGTATCTGACTTAGTCCGTCTTGCAATGGAAAAATTGACTCCCTCTGGAGTGAGAGGGAAACCGTCCACGTCAAAGGCCCTAATGTCAGACACCCGTCGGAAAGAGACGAGGCATAGCAAAAGGGCCAGTTTTGCTGAGAGTTGCTTCAGAGATAGAAACGGGTTGTCCGGCCAACCTCGCAGGAAATCCAGCACTCCATTCACTTGCCAGAGGTTGGAGTATTTGGGTGCTGGGGTCTCGTCAGTCTGGCACCTCGCAGTAGACGACATACCAGTGGGTCTTGACCCACCGGTCTGCCTTGTACTGGGATGTGTGCCGCTGAGATGGCCGATCTGATCACGTTAAGGGATCTATACGATCTACCTGTCGAGAAGAGATGAGCAAGGTAATTGAGTATCAGCGGGACAGGGGCAGTAAAGGGATCGGAATCCCTTTCCACGCACCAATCACCGCAGGCTGACCATGCGGAGATGTAACATCTCCTGGTGCCCGGAGCCCATGAATCCCATAGGAGGTCTTTAGTAGATTGCGATAGGCCGTGGACCGACCAGGAACCCCTGAAATCGTCCAGGCCACTAGGTCCAGTTGTCCTTCCAGGACGAGAGGGTGAGGTTCCCCTCAAGGTCCCGACAGGAGGAGTGGGAAATTCGGAAGCAGAACGGGATTGTCGTGGGACATCTCCAGGAGGTCCGGGAACCACGCTTGACTCTGCCAGAGGGGCGTTATGAGCAGGAGCGAAGTCCTGTGGGTGCGTAAGTACCGTAGTACTCGTGGAATCATCGAGAATGGAGGGAAGGCGTAGGCTCCGTGTGAGGGCCAGTCCTGAAGGAATGCGTCCGCCGCTTCGCCCATCGGGTCCGGAAGCCATGGTTGGTCCTTGAGGCGAACAGATCTGTTGATAGCGCACCCATCCGTTGTCGTAGTGTCTGAAATACCTCCCTGTGGAGTGTCCAATCGCTGGTGTCTCTCCAGTGCCGGGAGAACCAGTCCGCCGTCAGGTTGGAGACCCTTGGGAGATATTCCGCCTGTATCGTGACCTGCAATAAACTTTGGGACATTGGTATGTACGGAAGGACTCACCATTATTGAAGCGGCCGCGTCCACGGCCTCTGAAACCTCTGGTCCTCTCTGCACCTCGGAACGTAGAGGGCCTTTGTGATGAGGACGGGAAGAAGGTTGAAGTCTGTGGAAACGACCTGGAACCTGAGGTCCAAAATCGGCTGGCGGCACGGTTCCGCTGTCGGCCAGCCCTTCCAAAAACACCTCTTGTGGGAGGAGTGTGGAACACCTGTCTGAGGGAGGTCTGAGCCTTGTTTAAGGTTGTGGACAAGTTCACATGTCGCTTTAGCTCTGTGATGAAGGCATCACCAAATAGTAGACCCTGGGCCTTCGGTCCAAATTCTTTGGCTCCCAGTTCCAGGAGCTTGCTGTCAATCCTGATCAGCGCCGATCTGCGTCTCTTGACGCAAAGTGCGGCGTTAGCGTTGCCCAGTAGACATATTGCGCGTTGGGCCCATTCGCGTATGACATGAGGGTCCAGTTGCGAGTCTTGGCTGAGGGCCAGGTCAGCGAAATACAGCATCATAGCTATGGGGCCCAGCAGATCCAGCACTTTGTCTTGTGCCGCCTTCATGCCCTTTTCCACCCCTTTGCGTGGGTCTCTGCCCGAGCGCGACATAAACACCATCATTGTGCAACTTTGTCGGGGTCAGCGGCCTGGGGCATTCGGCCCGGAGGCGCGTCCATACCTCTTTTTCCAATGGCTTGCGCAGCCAGATATGTATGAATTTCGCCAGATGCTCTGGCAGTGTCCATTCAGAGGAGCGAGGGTGTCGGGCGGTACGCGGGTCAAATAACAGCATCCCCTGGTCATCCATAAAGACACCATCTCCGGACGGACCGGTGGGGCGGTCGTCGTCGGCTTCTTTGCCTAAGAAGGTCTCCTTGACATAAGCCGAAGAAGTGGGTGGTAGGTCTTGCCACTCCTCGTCGTCCGAGGGTGAGCCGTCCCTTTGCCCTTCGTCCACCACATTCGGGGGGTGTGGGCCATAGGCTTCGTCCTCGTCCGAGGATAGGGGTGCGAAGGATGCGGGTTGTCGGTCCGCGCTCTTGACCCGTTTGACGGGCACCTTGCCCTTTGCCTTAGCGGAGGGGGGCTCGAAGCCTTTCTGAGCCTCTTGGCCTTGGACACCTCTGAGCCCGATGCCTCCATGCGTTCTGGAGGGCTAGTGATCAGAGGTATCGTTTGACCTTTGGGGCGAGAACAAGGTTCAGTGGAGAAAAACCGTGGTGGTTTATCGTATGCAAATAGACAATATATGTCGGGTCCCGCTACGACCGGGGTTACCCGGCGTAGGGGCTGTATGTATAGAAGGCTTTATGCACGTAATCTTATCCAGAGGGGCTAAATATTTCTAGAATTAGGTAAGCCCTCGTGCATATTCTCGGGGTTCACCCCGGGTGGTGTGCCGTGGAAACCAGAGGACACCCACATCAACCAAAAAAGTGGGCCGTATCGCCCTGCATGCGTATCTGGGGGGTCACCCCAGGTGGTGTGCCATGAAAAAATACCCAGAGGACACCCACATAGATTTCACCCTTGGGTGCAGTAGAGAGGTATGACCCTGTAAAGGGTAACCATAGAATATACCCTGGATGGGTAGAGTAATATCACGCAATCCCCTGAGGGAGGGAATATAAGGATATGTCCCTTTATAATGCTTGTATAATATCCAGTGATAACATGTATAATATTAAGCCTTCAAATACAAATGTAAATCTATATATATATGCATGCACTCCTCTTGCCTCACTGAGGCAGATATACATAAACGGAAGTATAAAACTTTTTTCACCCTTAGGGGTAGACTGCCAAAAATATATCTTTCCCCTGCACCAGAACGTAAGTGGTTAGGGGAGAGAGCGGGGAGTCACCCTGAGGGTAATCCCCGGTATCGTGGCGGCGGTCGGGTGATTACCGAGCCGCCGTGAAGGAAGATAGACGGCCGCCGCGGATCTCGCGATAACCGCGAGATCCAAGATGGCCGCCGGCCGCGTGGGGAAGGGGTTCCCGCTCGCGGCCACTAGCGAGGTGCAGATCGCGGCAAAACAAAGTAAGGCAGAAGTAAAATAACCCCGGCTACCCTCCACCCGTCCCCACCAGCCCCAGTGAAATAGCAGACAGGTTCGCGCGGTGAGCGAGGCACGGGAAGCCACGCCGCCCGCGGATCGTCTGGAAAGAGTGTGATATAAAACTCAGTGCACAGGGACAGTTAGAGAGGGGAAACAAACGGGTGCAAGTAGACAGGGTATAAAGAGTGTAAAATCAAAATAAAAGCAGTACACAATAAAGAATAACAGTAGATAATCAAGGGTATAAAGAGTGTAAAATCAGAATTAAAGCAGTACACAATAAAAAATAACAGTAGATAATCAAGGGTATAAAGAGTGTAAAATCAGAATTAAAGCAGTACACAATAAAGAATAACAGTAGATAATCAAGGGTATAAAGAGTGTAAAATCAGAATTAAAGCAGTACACAATAAAGAATAACAGTACATAATCAATATGAAGCACCAGGTAAAAAATACTCTGACCTGTTGATGGCTGGAGCAGCAAAGAAAGAGGAAATTATGTCATAGACAGGCCCTTTTATGGGCAGCATATCTTTTCTCTGATTGGTTGTTACTGTTTCTATGCTGCTGGAGTTTTCAGTAAAGAAAGATATGCAAATATGAAGCCTCCTGTCATGTGGTAAAATCATATTTACAGTATGGATCCTTTGCAACAAACACACAGGGCAGAGACGATGTGCTGATTGGTGTTCTATACAATTAATCCCATATGGTGAATTAACTTTCAAATACTAATGAAATGACTTTTTGTCTCAGTATAAAATACTGAGCTCATCATGCAAATACACTATCCCACTCTCATAGAAAATGTAGTGGGCTTATGGTATTAAAGTAACAATCCAGGGGTCAAGTCCTGGGTCAAAAAGGGCAGGAACTCACCCAAGATCCACTCCACGCTCCCTCCCCCCCTCCCCCCCTCACCCCAAAAAAAGATACGCTTGTATGCAGGGGCTGAGTAAGGGCACGGGGCTGAGGAGGGGACAGGAGCTGAGGAAGAGGGACAGGAGATTGGGGGGGGGGGGGGGGGGGGGCATGGGCTAAGGAAGGGGACATGGTCTGAGGTAAGGGACAGGAACTGAGGAAAGGGACAGGAACTGAGGGGCTGAGGAAAGGGACAGGAACTGAGGGGCTGAGGAGGGGGACAGGGGCTGAGGAAGGGGGCAGGGGCTGAGGAAGGGGGTCAGGGGCTGAGGAAGGGGGGCAGGGGCTGAGGAAGGGGGGCAGGGGCTGAGGAAGGGGGGCAGGGGCTGAGGAAGGGGGGGCAGGGGCTGAGTAAGGGGGGGCAGGGGCAGGGGCTGAGGAAGGGGGGCAGGGGCAGGGGCTGAGGAAGGGGGCAGGGGCTGAGGAAGGGGGGGCAGGGGTTGAGGAAGGGGGGGCAGGGGCTGAGGAAGGGGGCAGGGGCTGAGGAAGGGGGGCAGGGGCTGAGGAAGGGGGGGCAGGGGCTAAGGAAGGGGGGGCAGGGGCTGAGGAAGGGGGGGCAGGGGCAGGGGCTGAGGAAGGGGGGGCAGGGGCAGGGGCTGAGGAAGGGGGGCAGGGGCAGGGGCTGAGGAAGGGGGGCAGGGGCTGAGGAAGAGGGACAGGGGCTGAGGAAGAGGGACAGGGGCTGAGGAGTGGGACAGGGGCTGATGCTCGTATGCAGGGGCTGAGTAAGAGCACTGGGCTGAGTAAGGTGGACAGGGGCTGAGGAGGGGGACAGGGGCTAAGGAGGGGGACAGGGGCTGAGGAAGTGGGGCAGGGGCTGAGGAAGGGGGGGCAGGGGCTGAGTAAGGGGGGGCAGGGGCAGGGGCTGAGGAAGGGGGGGGTAGGGGCAGGGGCTGAGGAAGGGGGCAGGGGCTGAGGAAGGGGGGGCAGGGGTTGAGGAAGGGGGGGCAGGGGCAGGGGCTGAGGAAGGGGGGGCAGGGGCAGGGGCTGAGGAAGGGGGGCAGGGGCTGAGGAAGAGGGACAGGGGCTGAGGAAGAGGGACAGGGGCTGAGGAGTGGGACAGGGGCTGATGCTCGTATGCAGGGGCTGAGTAAGAGCACTGGGCTGAGTAAGGTGGACAGGGGCTGAGGAGGGGGACAGGGGCTAAGGAGGGGGACAGGGGCTAAGTAAGGTGACAGTGCTGTGGAAAAGGGACAGGAGCTTAGGAGGAGGGGGGGGCATGGGTTGAGGAAGGGGCCATGGGCTGAGTAAGGTGGCAGGGCTGAGGAAGGGGCCATGGGCTGAGGAGGGGAGCAGGGGCTGAGGAGGGGAGCAGGGGCTGAGGAGGGGAGCAGGGGCTGAGTAAGAAGACAGGGACTGAGGAGGGAGACAGGGACTGAGGAGGGAGACAGGGACTGAGTAAGGGGACAGGGCTTGAGGAGGGGGACAGAGACTGAGGAAAGGGACAGAGACTGAGGAAAGGGACAGAGACTGAGGAAAGGGACAGGGACTGAGGAGGGAGTCAGGGCTTGAGGAGGGAGGCAGGGACTGAGGAGGGGGGCAGGGACTGAGGAGGGGGGCAGGGACTGAGGAGGGGGGCAGGGCTTGAGGAGGGGGGCAGGGACTGAGGAAAGGGACAGGGACTGAGGAGGGAGACAGGGACTGAGTAACGGGACAGGGCCTTAAATAGGGGGACAGGGACTCGGGAAAGGGACTTAGGAGGGGGGCAGGAACTGAGGAGGGGGACAGGGACTGAGGAGGGGGGACAGGGACTGAGGAGGGGGGACAGGGACTGAGGAGGGGGACAGGGACTGAGGAGGGGGCAGGGACTGAGTAAGGGGACAGGGCTTGAGGAGGGAGACAGGGACTGAGGAGGGAGACAGGGACTGAGGAGGGAGACAGGGACTGAGGAGGGGGCAGGGACTGAGTAAGGGGACAGGGCTTGAGGAGGGAGACAGGGACTGAGGAGGGAGACAGGGACTGAGGAGGGAGACAGGGACTGAGGAGGGGGACAGGGACTGAGGAGGGGGCAGGGACTGAGTAAGGGGACAGGGCTTGAGGAGGGAGACAGGGACTGAGGAGGGAGACAGGGACTGAGGAGGGAGACAGGGACTGAGGAGGGAGACAGGGACTGAGGAGGGAGACAGGGACTGAGGAAAGGGACAGGGACTGAGGAAAGGGACAGGGACTGAGGAAGGGGGACAGGGACTGAGGAAGGGGGACAGGGACTGATGAAGGGGGGCAGGAACTGAGGAAGGGGAACAGGGCCTTAAATAGGGGGACAGGGACTCATGAAAGGGACAGGCCTGAGGATGGGGGCAGGGACTGAGGATGGGGGCAGGGACTGAGGAGGGGGACAGGGACTGAGTAAGGGGATAGGGCTTGAGGAGGGGGGACAGGGCCTTAAATAGGGGGACAAGGACTGAGGAGGGGGGCAGGAACTGAGGAGGGGGGACAGGGCCTTAAATAGGGGGACAGGGACTGAGGAGGGGGGGCAGGGTCTTAAATAGGGGGACAGGGAGTGAGGAGGGGGGCAGGAACTGAGGAGGGGGAACAGGGCCTTAAATAGGGGGACAGGGACTCTGGAAGGGGACAGGGACTCTGGAAAGGGACAGGCCTGAGGAGGGGGACAGGGACTGAGTAAGGGGATAGGGCTTGAGGAGGGGGACAGGGACTGGGGAAAGGGACTAAGGGGATAGGGCTTGAGGAGGGGGACAGGGACTGGGGAAAGGGAGCAGGAACTGAGGAGGGGGGACAGGGCCTTAAATAGGGGGACAGGGACTGAGGAGGGGGGACAGGGCCTTAAATAGGGGGACAGGGACTGAGGGAAGGGATAAAAAAAAAAAATAAACTAAAGTGCCTTCCCCCCTCCCTGAGGCTTACCTTGGGCCAGGAGGGCTGGGACAGGATGTGGAGCCTGCAGCCTGCAGTCAGTGGAGTAAGCCGGCCTCTCCTGATGATGTCAGGAGGAGGGGGCGTGACTTCCTCTGCTCCCCAGCGGTCCTGTGAGAAGAGCAGAGAAAGTCACGCCCCCTCCTACTGACATCATCAGGAGTGTCAGGAAGACTCCACTGACTGCAGGGGGAGAGGTGAGTTTAAAAATCCGAGTCCCCAGTCAGAGGCAGGGGATTCGGATTTGTCCTCCCCCCTGCTCTGGCAGCCGCTTGTGCCAGCCCTGGGTCCTGCAGGACTAGTAATGGGAACGGCGTTCCTGCTGTGGAAAAAGTGCAGGAACGCCGTTCCCACGCGTTCCTGCAGGACTCGAGCCCTGTAACAATCATACCAGGCACACAGATCCCATGTGGGATAACTTACAATAAAACAGAGTAATACGCTTATACTTCTATGTGACATAAAGAATAAAGCAAAAAGAGTTTAACTATTTCATATCCTTACAGTCAGCACTAATGATTATAAACCTTATCTAAGCATAAAATACATATGAACAAGAAAAGTTAACTACTTCATATTCTTACATGGTTATTTCCCATTCCTAGGACAAATCTTTCAAACACTTAGTCACACACACAATCACCACCAGACTTAACTAATGACAATTAGAGGGTGGACAAGGTGAAACTATTTATCTGTGTACACTTTTTCTTTATCCTAGTATATTCACTTATATACTACATCCTGTATCTATATCACTCATAGATACTTTAATCTAATCCTGTCTAGTTCCCTTACTAGACTTATCTAAATATATATATCCTGTCTAGTTCCCTTACTAGACTATTTACCGGGACCTTAGTCACATAAAACACATATACTAAATAACCTTTCCTAAAATGTTGTAGACTTACAAAACCATGGGGATCATAGATTCAGGGCGTCAAGATAGACACAAGGAATTACTACTCACCGCAATGGCTTGGCTACAATCCCACTTCTGACACCAAGCTGAAAGGTAAATCTGCTACTCTGGTGACTCGGTCCCTCTGGTCACTATTTTCCAACCCTCGATTGTCAGCTGAATATTCAGGGAAGATTTATGGAAGCGTATTAACCAGACACACACTCTTTGCTTTCCAAAATCTTCTAATCATTTATTCAAGATGCTCTATATTTATACTATACTTGTCACGAACATTGGTTACAAAAGGTTACAAAAAGGTTACACGAGATACATAAAAGAGGAAATAGTTTCTGCTGTTATGTTCAATATTCAATAATCTATTCTTACAAAATATCACATGTACATTGTGGTTAAGCATATTCTGTTACATAAAAACTGTTATAGCTTGTGACTTCCTTTCAGTTATGTTTTGTAAGCGGTTCTGCAAAAAGAGCTTGCTAATACATTTACAAAATAATTCAATTTATACAATACTGACAGATTAATGTTTAATATTCCTTCAGGTAGTACTAATGCGAGTGCGCCACGTGCAGAGCCTGACCCAGCGCCGAGGGACATCGTTAGTGACAAAAGGATTATTAACCCTTTACATGCGGGGGATGGGTGGAGGCGCAAGTGAGGGGCCATTTTAGGTCACTAAAGTGCTAAGAAAACAGCTTTGTTTTCCTAGCACTATAGTTTCCCTTTAAGAGTATACAACTGAATACTTTCCTCTCTTTTTACATCAACTCTTCTACAGCTCTTCAAAAGCCTTGCACACAGAATATCATATAAATAATTTGCTAATTTCTTTCATATTCTTCCTTAAATTTACATGTATGAAATCAGAATTGGAATCTGCATGGTATACAATATACATATAACGTGTGCTGTCCAAGTCCGTCTAATGTCACTAATACATTTTAAAGTCTTTTCTCTTAAATCACATTTTCTTACTTAAATGATCATATTGTTTTGGGTGGTTTAGGTGGGACTTCTGCCATGGATGAAAAATAACAATAATAATTTAATCTCCTAGTAACTGATTGTGAGTCCCATCTACCATAACAATCTAACTGGTGCTTTTCCTTATAGGTATTCGAACTTCATATCAACAGCGAAAGTGATGTCTATATTCCAAGAAAACTACTCAAGTCTGGAACTGTCTCAGTTTCAAAGGGATCTCCCTCACAATTTAGACCATGGAGAAACAAACAACCAAAACCATACCAACCATAACTTGACATTCTGTGATATTAACCCCATGGATTGCAACCTGACTTCAGAGGAGCTTCTGTTCAAGTACCTGGGCCCCCGTAGGTCTAATTATTTCATCCCTATTTGTGTGGTGTATCTGCTGATCTTTACAGTTGGTGTAGTAGGGAATACTCTGACTTGTATTGTGATTCTCAAACACAAGATCATGAGAACTCCTACCAACTACTATCTGTTTAGCCTTGCCATCTCCGACTTGCTTGTACTCCTCCTGGGAATGCCATTGGAGCTTTATGAGCTCTGGAGTAACTACCCATTCCTGTTTGGGAAAGGTGGCTGCTCCTTCAAGACATTACTGTTTGAAACGGTGTGCTTTGCGTCCATCTTGAATGTTACGGCTCTTAGTGTGGAGAGATTTATCGCTGTAGTGCATCCTCTTCGAGCAAAGTATGTGGTGACCAGGAATCATGCCAAGAGAGTAATAATAACTGTGTGGGTTATGTCTGTTTTATGCTCAATTCCAAACACCAGCCTTAATGGTATCACGCACCTGAATGTGGTGGGCCTTGGCACAATACCTGGCACTGCTGTCTGTACTGTGGTGCTGCCTCGATGGATTTACAACCTCGTCATCCAGATTACTACTATTGTCTTCTTCTTCCTGCCAATGGGGACTATTAGTGTTCTCTATCTTCTCATTGGCCTCCGGCTCAAAAGGGAAAAAATGCTCCAAGTTTTAGAGGCTAAATCTGGGGATGGAGATACTTACCAAAACGTGCGACTGCAGCAGGAAAAGATTCGGAGGAGACAGGTGACTAAAATGCTGTGTAAGTTTCACGCTAATAAGATTAAAATGTTACCAGATTTATAGAGCGTCACAAAGTACTTAAAAGGAAAATACACAATATTTTGCTAGAGAGGTAAATATATTACTCTGTTGATAGTTGGAGTAAGGTTCTTACAAAGTCTTCATGGCTTAAAAAAGAATAATTAACATAACCGTGTTATCCTTTTGGTAATAGAGCAGTTTTAGAACAAAGGCTTTTCCTTCATATTACAGGTAACAGTCTTTAGTAGTAAAATCAATAATGGAAGCAGGGTGCATGAAATGTTTAACCTAAAGTATAGAATTGAAACACTGACCTTTTTTATTTGAGTTTGTGAGTAGATTTCTACAAATGTATCCAAAGCTGCTTTCATCACCAATATTAGCGCAATCTCAAATTTTAATCTCTAATATAAATATATATAAAAGAAGAATTGGTGTGTTAAATATTTTCACTCAGGGGAAGAAGGTAGCTTATGTATGCAGTAATAGAACAACACCCCCAACCAAATTATAAAATGGGGTGATCTTTAACCAAAATATGATTATTATTTACATATTTTATTTATATAAAGAGGGAATTATGGAAGGAATTGAACTATATGCCGATATTTTACACAGTTTGTTTGGAATGTTAGTTTACATTGTGAAGGTATAGCATTCCTATGGGATTCACAATTGTTGTTCCAGTGACTAAAAGTATATTTATTTTACCACTAGGTTAACTCAGTAAACTAGGAATTATGGAGAATAGCACATATTACACCAAAATAGCCGAGCACAAAAAGTAACTGGAATCTACATGGGGAATCTAAGTCTGATGGCCAGAAATTACTTATCAAAAATCAATCAATAAATAAATCCGATAAAAATGGCAATTTACTGGTGTTGTCCAGGCCAGCTATTTGGCTCCTAATGTTTTTTTGATAGTAAAACTTGCAGCTGCATTTTACTATTTACTACTATTTACTGTTTGACAGGGGAAACACTGTAGCTGCTAAAACGAGTTACGCTTGGAAGTCATTGAAAACATCCGTGATATTTACTATCACAGCAAGAAGACATGCATGACATTTACTGTCACAGCTTGCAAACTCATTTATAAGCGTAATCCTAGTATAATAATTGGCATTATCCTTTAAATTATAGCTGCAAAGAGTGACAGTTTGGTGCTGTTTGCAGTTATTATTGTCTCGAAACAATAAAAACAATAACATAAAGGGACAAAGGACCAGGTTGTCCCAAATACTTTAAGCCTTTTTAATCTTATAGCCAGTGGAACCCCAATCACCTGTGTCTGTTTCCAATTCAGCTGGGAATCATCTGATCCTAAAAAAAGACTCTCTACCTCAGTGGTTACGGGTACCAAAGGAGTCCCTTCAAATGCCTAAAGGACATCTTACTGGCTGAAATTGAAGGCAACAGAGGCTTTTATATAAGCCCCTGCCATCTGGAATCGCGTCAGATTATAGTGATTGTTTGGTTTTGAAAACAGTACTACTCAAAGTACACTGAGGTACACTTTGCCTCATGTGAGTCTGGCTTGGCAAATTTAAAAAAAATAAAAACAGTTTTTTATCAACCATAAAAATATCAGATTTAAATATCATTGGCTGCATTTCAAGTGCAATTCTACCATATTGATTCCACCATCACCCAACAAACATTAGTATTATAGACCCTGGTGGATTTAACCCATTCACTACCTTTAATTTAATTTCACAGAAATATATCAAGTACAGGCAATTGTGGTGCCTTTTTTTTTTTTTTAGGAATTAGCAGTATAGGGCTCTGTTGTTTACTTTAATTACTTTCTCTACTATTTCTCTTTAAGATTTTCAAGAATCAATGTACAGAGTCATAAGACTATATTGTATATCAACAGCAACAAAACCAATGTTGATTATGCAAGCTTTAGTGTATCTATAATCTTAATTTGAATAACAAGGAGGTGAATGTTTTACTTTACATCGTTTGCTGTACTCCCAGCAACAAAGTATTTACTCAGTAACAAGAGAACAAATCAAAAAACAGTAAATCCCAACAAATAGGCATGCCCGCTGAAACTCCTCGTTTTTCTTTGTAGTGATGAGAACGAACTGTCCAAGTAAATAACCAAAGAAAATGATAACTTAATTGAAAACCAACTGACACATATAGCCTTGTAGAATAATAATCAGCCACACATATATACCAAAGCCATACCAAAAAAGATCTCACTGAAAAAGAAGAACAGAATCTGTGGAAAAGGATTAATAAATTGTTCTTTAAGGGCAATGTAAAACAAAACATAAACTGGTTTTAGAATAAATTCAAATATAGCATAAAGAACATATCAATAAAATAGCTAGTGTTGTGAAATAATAGAAAATTATATCACAGCAAACAGTCGCATATTATCTAGTATGAAACCTACGATAAAATAAGGGAAGGCTACGTGACAGGAGGCTTCATATTTTGCTTTGTTAATGCTTTGATAACAAAGAATAAGAAGCGTGAAAAACTAGATGAAAATAAAATGTCAGAGAAGTGTCTTCCCTGGACCAGAGCACAGACCTAAGAGTATCGTAAAGAGAGGCTCCTGAAATAAAGGCAGATGAAGGCCCCCCCCACAGCGCCCTAAGTGAGTGAAGAATCCATGCCGACTAAGAATAAAAGCCATGGAATCCAGCATGCTAGAGTTGTTGTAGAGACAGGTTTGACACAGGAAACGAGAAGTAAACAGGAGTTAGAAGGGCGGAGAAGTGCCGTAACCGAAGCATAAACGAGAGCCATAACAACGCAAATTTTAGGTTATCCCGAAAGAAAAAATGGTCAAGGAATCAGATTTAGTGCAACAAGAAATCCGAAATGCGCCTTTGGAGAGAAATGCATCAACATCTCTCAAAAGTCGGAGATCCAATGAAAGAGACTTAGCAAACAGAAGACATTTTATCAATAATTGTCATAGAGAAAGAGAATTGTGTCAGGCAAATTTCTCAGAAAACATAAGACTAGGTCATATTTGGAAATACTTAGGTAGTGGAGGACATGCTTAGCGGAAATCCCACATGAGTGTACAGCTGTTGAGATCACGGAGAGCATGACATTAATAGAAATGGTAAAGAAATGGTAAAGAGGAAAGAAAATTCTAAATGGACAGTATAGGAGCTGTAAAAAGATTTAGGTCCCATTCCAAACACACGATAGCCCAGGAATGGCAAGCTGAAAGGCAACATCATCTCGTACCTGGGACCCAGGAGTCCCACAATAATTCTCAATCTGGCTCAGATAGTTTGTCAACATTCCAGGATCGCTTTGAAAGTGTCCAAGCCACCAGATGTAGATTGTTAAGAAAGAGAATTGTGTCAGGCAAATTTATCAAAAAACATAGGACTAGGTCATATTTGGAAATATTTAGGTAGCGGAGGACATGCTTAGCGGACATCCCACATGAGTGTACAAACCAGAGAGCCATACCGAAAGGGATCCCAGAAATCAGAACATGAGCTGTTGAGATCACAGAGAGCATGACATTAATAGAACGGTAAGGACTATCCAAAGCAAATAAAGAGAAAAGAAAATTCTAAATGGACGGTATAGGAGCTGTAAAAAGATTTAGGTCCCATTCCAAACACACGTTAGCCCAGGAATGGCAAGCTGAAATGCAACATTGCCTGGTACCTGGGGTCCAACAATAATTCTCAAGCTGGCTCAGATAGTTTGTCAACATTCCAGGATCGCTTTAAAAGTGTCCCAGCCACCAGATGTAGATGGTCTTGGAGGCTAAGAGGGTGTGGATTCGTGAAGTTGATCCGAATCTAGGCAGGAGAAACCCACAATCATGCAGTAAGGCCCTCATGCGACCAGCAGGATGCCTGAGGGGAGATTCTAGAGTATTAAAAAAACATAAAATAAAAAAATTAATGGGCATAGAAATACAAAAGTATAGGGACATAATTAACCAAAACATGAATGGATGTATAAGAAACTAAAAATATTAATTTGTAACAGTAACTATAAAGTAATACATACAAGGATATTCTGATCTGTGTAGCTGTCTAGGAGCAGCATTGAAAGAGGAGGAGTTTCAGTGGGATTACTGATTTTTGACTGACTCTCTTGTTACTGAGTAAATACTTTGCTGCTCGGAGTACAATAAAGGAAGGAAAGAAAAATATGAAGCCTCCTGTAATGTAATCAAATTCAGCAATTCATTCCATAACTGAATAACACACGTGTAAGGTTGTACACAATAACATATTTGATTGAACATTTATTAATAAGATTCTGTACCATTAATTTATGATTATGTGGAATTAACATATTCAGGGTAGATGTTTTACATATTTTTGTGCAACTTTTCACCTAACCTAGCGTTCTTTGCTTGAGATATTACAAGATTGACAGACATCTTTTTACAACAAACAGTATCTGTCATTCAGGATTTGCACAACCTGACATGAGTAGATACAATGTGGTTTAAGATGCAGTATTGTACTGGGAAACCATGAACCCACCAACTAGAGAAGAGTAGCGTGACAAATGCCAAGTATGACTTTCCTTGTGTTGCAATTTACTAACCAGTTATAATCTAGATCCCGTAGAAGCAGCATCTGGCTAAGCAGGCTAGCAAATAAATTTTCACTTGAGATAGATATTTTCTATATATAAATGATTTGTAACTCCCCTGTCTTTGTCCTTCGCCCCAAACATTGTATATTTTACCACAAAAAACTTTCTTCTCGCTCTTCTCGACAAGCCAAGCACTTTTATTTCATGTCTCATCAGTTATAGACCAAGGTAAGGCAGTATAGTTATCAAATATATTTGCTTTCTTTGAGGCTCACATGTGAGCCTTTAACAGAAGCATTTAGCATGTAGAAAAAATATGTGTTACAGGAAAACTTGTAACAGTCATAGAGCTGAATTTGTACATACATAGAGATATACTGACAAACTGACAACAGAAACAGCTGGTCATATTCCGATTGTGGATTATATAAAAGCTAACTTATGCAATATCTGCCTCTATACTCAGATTTTTGTACATAAGTGGGATAAAACCTTTTCTTATACAGCTTTGATAGGAGTTATTTCCTGATGAGGAAGAGCCACTAATCAGGGAATTGAGGGAAACTTTGCAGGCGAGTAACTTTTTTGTTTTTTTACTTATTTATTTTTGTTTGGTTTTTTTGCATGATTTTCTAATTTTTCACAGTAGCCAACCATGCAATTCATGCAGGTGAGTGGGGATAGGGAACTCCAGTTTCAAGCAATATGTATGTAGCTGGAAGCTTGGCATTTTGTTCAGCTGTAGCCTTCCATAAGAAAGTATTTACAGAAAAAAATGGTTGGAGTACGAGAAACGATTTGCATTTCATACGGTATTCAGAACTGGAGACGGAATTAAAGTGTACTTGCCTTGGCGCCTGTAGCAGAGATCTCTGTGTAATGAATACTGGATCCGAACCTGCCACCTACCACAAAGGAAGAACTCTGTTACCGTATCTCTCAGAGGGGGTCCTAGTGACCACAATGCCTGAATAGCCCTGTTTTATATTTCCAGAGCTTTACAATTGTAAGCGTATTCTATCTGTATACTCACTTCTATCTTGTGTCATTTTTCACTATGGATTCTTTTTTTTTTAAACTTTTTTGAAGCCCATAAAGGTACCTGAAGATTATATCAAATAATATCACAGATTATATTACAGCTGTTCTCACTGGGTATTTTACCAATATCTTTATTACGTTCTGAGTACTATTCACAAACTGTTAATATATAAAAATTACCCAGCATATATTTTAGCTACAACACACCATTCTGTTGTTGTTATTATTGTATATATAACAGACTTTTCCAGAGTTAGCCTGGGTAATTGGCAAAGGCATTATTCTGGATTTAGTTTATTGCAATGCTTAGTGGCATTCTTTTTGATCTATCATCAACCAGAAAATAAGCTAAAACATACAAGCAAACAAACAAACATATAAAAACAAGTTTCACCACTGGGAGTCCTACTGCAACGTAAATGGTAATTCTATATAAAATAAACTTTTGGCAGTATCAGAATCCTCATTATGTGGGTTGTTTCCTCTTCACCTTCAAGAAAGCTTATGCCTTTGAACCAAAACTTTTCATATCAGCCAAGCTTTGGGAGTTGAATGAATTATTTAGTACTTGTCAATGAAGCAATAAACATCCCAGTGTGATGTTCCTGGCTTACCCGTATTTGATTTTAGTTAAAAGTACTAAACTTTGAAGCAGAGCATTTTTTGGTATTCATATCCTATATCCATTCACCTATAGCAGTGATAATAAACAAAGGGGTCAATTCTGCTGCTATTGAATACATGGAAAAAAATAAACTATTCAGTTTCCAATTAAAACTTGAAAATTAGCATGTGAGAAAATCTGCTTGGATGAAATTTATTGCACAGTAAATCTACTATAGAATTAAATAGAACCTGCGAGTATATTCACCATCCAAATGCCAAAAAAGCTATTAAACAAAAAATATTGCTGGTTCTTAGGGCAAATACATTACAGTTAGATGGCTAAGATAAATACTCAACTCTAAACCATGTATTACATGAGATAATCCTCGAAAAAAATGAGTCAACATGTGCCAAGTGAGTAGTAAATGGATTAGGATTACAATTAACCCTCTCACTGCACTGGGGAAAAAAAATAAGTATAATAAAAAATATAAAGCAACATAAACACTAATGCTAAATACCAGTTATATTCCAAGATACACAATTCAAGTTAAACATGCTAAATGATCGAAAGTGGCAAATCTTCCCTATAAGTAGTACTTGGACAGATATTGCGGTTTTAAAATAGAACACACAATTCAAGGATACCAACACACATGGCACCATGGTTGTCAGAGGCAATAAGCACATATGACATATGGTAGCTAAGATTGGCAACAAACATTATTAGCCTTGCACTTCCCACATGGCAGGGAGACCACACAAGGCTTCACTGCTGCTTTTGCCAGTTATCCCTTCTCCCAGAGCTATAAGCCATTTCCCGCGCTGACAGGTAAGGATTATGTGCAAAGACATAGGCCATTATCAATTTTACAGACAACATCAGACTTGACACCTTGAACAAGCAAGTTGTCCCTGCTTCCTGATGGGGTTCAGTACTCATCCATTTTCTCTAAACCATTTATTTTTTCTAAACTAGAATATACTTATCTACTCTACAAACTTCATATCTAATGCATTTCTTAATACACAGATAAGACTATATCAACTAAATGTGTACTAAAATGTGAAAGATAATCACTACTATAAGCTCTCACCTGCACTGACACATATCACACAAAGATGCTTATGTTTCCGGTGTATTACATTTGATTCTTCGTATTTTTTTTTTACTTTTTTTAATGTCATGTATAGTTTTGAGTGTCACTTCAAGTCTTAGGCTTGGGGGATTCAGTGACATGTTACTGTCAATTTAATGCAATAAACAGCTCATTTGGTTGGAGACTGTAATGATACTGTAAGTAGATTACCCCCCACTCCTTTTACGCTAAAGTGAAGCAAATCATTTATAAGGGCCTGAAATTAGTAATTGTAGAACACCAGCTACTCCAGTGTTTGCAATAATTCCTTTGATGGAAGCATTTTAGTGAAACAAACATAGCAGTAAGCAAGCACCAAGCAGGGCTAATGAAAGAAAAAAAAATTAAAGTCAGAATTTGCATATGTTTCATCCTGCAGGGACTTTATTTAACTCCCCTACGTGAAAAACAGTACCTTACAATAACATTTGGCATCATCACACACAGCAGGATCACGCCAAACGCTGTTAGTATTTCTCACAGAGAAGCATTGGATTTGATGCATCTCATTGAGAAGTTGTTGTTTGTTTGTTTTTGGCAGAATGCTGTGATTGACATGCATGCAGCATAGGTCTTCACAGCTTTTTTATGAGAAGAATTAAACTGGAACAAGTTCATCACAATTGATGATCTCAGAAGAGGCCGAACTGCTGCTGACAGAAGAGGACATAAAAGGAACACTCCACTGAAATTAATGTTTTTTTTTTTTCCTTTTAAAGTTTAGTAGATATATTTTTGTCTGCATGTTTTCTTTGGGGGTATATGAAAACACAGCTTGTAAATGCTGCACGCCTGTTGTCTGCATCCTTTCCAAACACTCCCTTTTTCCCTGGCACAGACTTTCAAGGACCAGTTTGGGCACCATAAAAACTCATGGTATAATATTATGGGGCCTGGCGCTGGCTCACCTTAAGGATATAAACTGTTCTCGAATTGCATAACTCCAAAGTCTGTGTTCCAGCTCCGAATCTCACTGCCCCTCTGTCCTTCCATGGAGAATAGAAGGACAATATAGTTAATCCAGAAGGCTCTTTCAGAATAGGGCAGCCACGCCTCTGAAAATATTTGTTCCTTTTCAAGCCAGTTTTATTAATGAGAAGTTACTGCTTGGCTGAGATTGTCAGTGCGCTGTGCTCCTGGCACCATAATAACTTAATTTAAATTATTTTTATGATACCCATAATCCCCAGTCTGTGCTGGGGATTACTCCAATCGGAGACTTTTCAGTGAGATCGAGGCTTTCTAATGCTTCTCAAGGAACTATAGTTCAGCTCTGTGGAGCTAAGGGAAGAGTAAGAAAATCTCCCTGGCTGAATGATTCTACTCCCTATTATAAAAGTAATGATTTCTTCAGAAATCAGCACTTTTAAAAACTGCCAAGAAAGAGGGCAGGCTGCAGACACATATAGCACTTCAAGAAACTGACGTGTGGAGTGTATACGTGTGGAGTGATACTTTAATGTAGTTGTTTTGGTGTGGAGATGCTGTGCTTTTTTCGAGCAATTGCAAAATTTACATTCGGCTGAAAACCCGCCTCTTGTAACTGTCCGACAGCAAAAATCAGTAAACTGAACTAGAGATCATGAAGCACAATGTTCTCAGGAAGGGAGGATCAGACTGCTGAGCAGAGACTTTGATGACGGTGGATTACAGGCAACTTTAATGTTTTTAAAACTTTAGAAAGAAGGGGTAGCCTAAATCTAAAAAAGAACTTCTATAACTTAAATATATTTATTATTAACGCTAGAGTGTTCCTTTAAAATAAAACTGGCAAAACTGTCATAAAAAGATAATTTAAGGGAAAAATCCACAGGCATATACTTCAAATGTTACATAAATTCCATATGACTCTCAGTATAACATGGAAATTTCATAAAGAAAACAAAAGTGTCATGTTTTTGTTGGAATTTATGCAATAAAATGTGGTGGTGAAAATGACCACAAATGTATCAGGAGTAGGCATCCATCTGCACTCCAGATGTTGCGGACTACATCTCCCATAATGCTCTTACAGCCATAATGCTGGCAAAGCATCAGGGGAAATGTAGTTAAAAACATCTGGAGTGCCAAAGGTTCCTTACCCATGTTAATGTTGTAGATCATACAAATTTATTTAAGAAGTATTTTCTCCAAAAGGCATTCACAAGTTATTGGTATTGCCTCCATTTAATAGCTTCACCTGAGATTGTTAGTATGTTCCACTGAGCATATTCTAATCATATTTGACATATGACACTGGTTTAAAAACAAGTGTCATGACATTACGTTAGATATATTATATCCGGGAATCTTTTACATTTCTCTCATTCAACATTCAAAATGTAAAGGACATTGCAGGTTTACAACTTTCAATAGCTTCTTGTGACATCTAAAGAAACATTCAACAAGTTACTTTTAAGGTTTGCAAACCCTTTATGCTGATATTTAAAATTTAAGAGCGATGATATGTAAAGAAATCTTTATAGACAATCAAGGCTTGGTTTCGGAGATAAAACAAATAGCAAAGAATGTGTCTTAATTGTGATGGTCTCCTGAAAATTCTCTGGTCACCTTGAATGTCAATTGCAGATTTTTCAAAGGCAATCAAATCTTGAGTCACAATTTTGGTTAAAGCCGCACTAAATGACTTCATAACTCTACAGGCTTGATCAATCCATTATAACAAGAGCACATGAGAATTCCTACATTCCTTCCCTAGATTATCTATATAAACACACATAAAGGAGTATTCACATAAACAAACAGTAGAGACACAGACAGAATAGACATTCCAAGTGGTAAGAAGTAATAAGACACATACCAGTGTTAAAAGCCTATAAACAGCAATTATGTGCATATTTTAGCCACAACTTACTATAAGCGATGAAACCAATACTATCATATAGTAAAATAATGTAAATGATTTAGAGAACGCATTTGTAGGACATTTATTGACTGTACAGATGAAGTTAAAATTAAGGAATTAGAGGAACAGAATACATTTTATAGCTATATGAAATAAAATAAGAATACAAGAAAATGGAAAGAAGAGATAGAAAGAAGTAATACACATAAACATGAATTTTAGAGACAGCAGTTTTTGCTGCTGAGAATATAACTGAGAAGTTAAGTTTAGCACAATTAACTTAAAATTGAAATTGTATTGCATTTGTTTTCATTTTTACTGCAGTTAGAATTTTAATGTTAAGGCACAAAATAACATTATGTTCATATACATATCTGAAAAAAATAAGAGACCACTCTTTTCTTAAATCAGCATCTCTACATGTATGGAAGTCATCAAGGGAGGGCTGGCAGCCTTAGGCCAGGGGGGCAAATCCAGTCAAGCGGCCCATTACACCAAGAGGAGAGTAAAAACACCTTTCCCATTGAAAGGGGGGGCAGTCACCTAAACAGACACTCTCACTGACACTGCACACGCACACACTCACGGACAGACAGACACATACTCACGGACACACGCACACACACAGACAGGGGCGTTTTAGCCGCAAGGCAAACAAGGCATTTGCCTTGGGCGGCATTTTCCAGGGGGCGGCAAAAAACGCCGCCCCCAAATGCCCAGGGCAAGTGCCTTGTTAGCCTTGCGGGGGGGGTGTCGCGGGGGGGGGGGGGGGAGTTGGGAGAGGGGCGCCTGAGTTTTGACGTCATCTTCCGGCTCCCAGACTCACTCTGCGGCGCGCGAGGGAGCTGAGCAGAGAGCTCAGAGGAAGAGCTCCCTCGCCAGCCGCCCGCCCAGCAACCAGCCCAGCAGCCCCACTAGACCCCAGGGAGATAGAGAAACCCCCCCCCCAGCATTCCCAAAGGTAAGGAGGCTGGGGGGTAGGTTAAATTAATTATATATATATATAATATATATATATATATATATATAAAATATATATATATTATATATATTATATATATTTATTATATATATTATTATATTATATATTAATTATATATATTATATATATTAAATATATATAATATAATAATATATAATATATATAATATAATATATCATATAATATAATAATATAATATATATATTAAATAAATATATATAATATATATAATAAATATTATATTATATATTATTATATTATATATATTATTATATTATATATAATATAATAATATATAATATAATATAATAATATATATAATATAATAATATATAATATAATATAATAATATATATAATATAATAATATATAATATATATAATAAATATATATAATATATATAATTATTATATTATATATATTATATATTATTATATTATATATTATATTATAATTATATATTATTATATCTTATATATTATATTATAATTATTATATTATATATATTATATATTATTATATTATATATATATTATATATATTATATATTATATTATAATTATATATTTTTATATATTATAACATATTATATATTATATTATATATTATAATATATTATATATTATATTATATATTATAATATATTATTATATTATAATATATTATTATATTATATATTATATTATATATTATTATATTATATATTATTATATTATATATTATTATATTATATATATTGTATTATATATTATATTATATATATTATATTACATTATATTATATATTTTATTATATATTATATTATAATATATTATATATCAGAGAGTGTGTGTGTCTGACAGTGAGTGTGTGTCTGTTAGTGAGGTGTGTGTCTGCTAGTGAGTGTGTGTGTCTGCTAGTGAGTGTGTGTGTGTCTGCTAGTGAGTGTGTGTGTGTGTGTCTGTTAGCTAGTGTATGCGTATCTGTCAGTGAATTTGTGTGTGTGTGTGTGTATTTAGAAGGCGGGACGGGGGGGGGGGAAGGGTTGGGTGGGGGTGTCGCGGGGGGGGGGGGGAGTTGGGAGAGGGGCGCCTGAGTTTTGTCCTGCCTAGGGCAGCAGAAAACCAGGATACACCACTGCACACAGATACATTGTTACAGGCATACTGACTCACACAGACAGACATACTGACACACACAGGCATGCTGGCTGGCACACACACACACACAGACATACTTGCACACACATAGACAGACATACTGGCCCACACACACACACACACACACACACACAGACACACTGGCACACAGAAAGTCACACTGGCACACACACAGACAGACGTACTGACACACAGACATACTGGCACACACACAGACATACTGACACACACACACACACACACATACAGACATACTGACACACACAGAGATATACTGACACACACATACATACTCATACACACACACACACACACACACACACACACACATTACACTTTTAAAGCCAGTAGACAGGGGCTGAGTAAGGGGACAGGGCTGTAGTAGGGGGCTAGGGGCTATAGTAGGGGGTATGACCTGTAATTGGAGGTTAGGAAATGTAGTGGAGGGACAGGGGCTGAAGTAGGTTGATGGCTACAATTTAGGAAAGGAGCTGCGGTGTGGGTGATATGGGTTGCAATTGGGGGAGAGGAGCTGTAGTGGGGATGTTACAGAAGCTGAGGGGGGGGGGCAGGAGCTGAGGGGGGGCTGGGTATGAGAGGGAGGGGACAGGTGCTGAGAGGGGGGACAGGAGCTGAGGGGGCAGAAGCTGAGAGTGGTGACAGGAGCTGAGAGTGGGGGACAGAAGCTGAGGGGGGGGGCAGAGGCTGAGGAGGGGAATAAAAAAACGAAAAAGAAAAACTAAAGTGTATTCCCTCCCTGAGCCTTACCTTAAGCCAGGGATGGGTGGGTAGGAGCAGGAGTAGGAGCCAGGAGCAAGAGCAGGAGTAGGAGCCAGCAGGTTTGCAAGAGCAGCAGTCAGTGGAGTCGGCCGGCCTCTCCTGATGATGTCAGTAGGAAGGGCCGTGACTTCCTCTGTTCTTCTCCCAGATTCCCCAGCGGTCCTGGGAGAAGAGCAGTGAAAATCACACCCCCTCCTCCTGACATCATCAGGAGAGGCCGGCCGACTCCACTGGCTGCAGGCTGCAGGGAGAGAGGTAAGTTGAAAAATCCAAGTCCCCAGCCAGAGGCAGGGGATTCTGATTTTTCTTTATTTTTGCTTGATGCGGACGGCCCTGGATTTAGGGTGGCCTGGGGGGTACTGCCTGCCTGCCCCCCTGTGACAAACTCCCCTTTTCAAGTGAGTTTGCCACAAGTTCTTGGAGGGGACTACTTGCTAGCCTTTTACCCTGTGACTATGGCCCCTGCAAAATATTGGTTAATATACTTCAAACAGGCTCTGTTCAGGCAATTGGGACTATATGGTTCGTATACCGAACAACCGCACGAACACTTGGACCACTTGGAACGTTTCTCACCGCAGTGTTCTAATTGTTCGTATGGGTGGCCACTATTCCTATGAACAACCAAGAACTGGCGGCCATCTTGTTCGCATGAATGCAGGCAGCGGTGTTTGGGCATGAAGCTCATGGAACTGAAATCGGATACAGAAACTCCTGAACACTGCTGAACTTTCATCATCGCCTGCATTCGTTTCTATTCAGCTTAGAAGGGCACTGTTTGGTGAGATCATTCGTCTGCATGAAGGGAACAAGCTCCAGGGTAAGACTATTGACTCAGTTCGGTAGTTTGTTCGTTTGTTTGCTCGTTTGCAAACTACCGAACTAGACCGGCCGCAAGCCCTGATTCTCTGGAACTGTTTTGGGCATGAAATCATGCGTGCGGTCGGTCAAAAGAGACTTCCAGGAATTTCCTGAACCCCTGCTCTGATCTGGGTGATTTTTGGATATGTTGTTCACCCAGATCAGGGCAATCAGGGGATGTAATATATATATATATGGGGATATGTTATGTTTATATGTGGATATGTTATGCTCCACTCATGGTCATCTAATGGTGGAGGTCTACAAACACAGTGTCTATCACCCACTATGAAATTTGGTGGATGATCGGTGATGATTTGGGGTGTTTCCGCATGGCTTGGCTAGCAAGGGTAGAATGATATTTGTGAAGTACACATGAATCAAGCCATACTCAAGGTTATCTTGGAAGAAAACATGCTCCTTTCTGCTTTGACAATGTTCCCCAACTTTGATGATTGTTTCTTACTGCATGACAATGCTCCATGCCACACAGCCAAATCAATCAAGGTGTGAATGGAGGACCTTCAGATGAAAACCCTGTCATGGCCAGCCCAATCTCCAGTACTGAACACCATTGAAAACCTCTGGAAGTTGATCAAGAGGAAGATAGATGGTCACAAGCCATCAAACAAAGCCAAGCTGCTTGAATTTTTGTACCAGGAGTACCCAACAGCAATGTAAAAGACTGGTGGGGAGTATGCCAAGATGCATGAAAGCTGTGATTAAAAATTTGCATTGCGTTTTTAAAAAATTAATATGAACATTCTTCCTTTGCATTATTAAAGGTCTGAAAACACTGCATCTTTTTTGTTAATTTGACCAGTTCTCATTTTCTGCAAAGAAATGCTCAAAATGACAATGTTTGTATTTGGAATTTCGGAGAAATGCTGACAGTAGTTTATAGAACAAAACAGAAATGTTCATTTTACTCAAACATATACCTATAAATAGTAAAACCAGAGAAACTAATCATTTTGCGGAGCTGTGTGTCTGCAAACATAGGTCTCATTCCATGCTCATCACATTGTGGTCATTACACTTGTTCATCATGAAATGTACAGCGCTACGGAATCTGATGGCGCATATAAATAATAAAAAAATAATAATGAAATCCATGAGTTAGAGAAACTCTCCAGTTTATAGTGACACCCTCCCATGTTGACAGCATTGTTTGGTAAATGATGACTCATGTTAATTTGGCCACATAGAAGAACAGCAGAACATGCATACTTACTCATATCATCTGCTGCAGTTGTAGCCACGTCACAGAGGGCTCCTTGCCCTTTTGTGGTTTTTGCAGACCGTAAGTGCATTTGATTATGGTTTTCTGATATTTAGATTTTCATTGATATCCACAATCTTGAGCCTATTAATTAGTACTTCTAATATTTTTGAAACCCTGACCCTGGCCAGTTATCTGATTCTGTGTATTTCTGGATCTCTGATCATGGCTGGCATTAGATTTATGTATTATGTTAACGCCAGCCTTTTTAATGTTCAGTAATGTGTATTTCTGTCTTTATTGTTGCAAACCTGTCCAGCTCGAGTAGAGTCTGCTCTACACCATATAAATTAGGGTCATTCCACATCTAACACTGAATATAAATGCAGTGTGTATCCCGGTTTGAGACCACCTTTTTAAAAGATTTAACAGCCAAGTGGTGTGTAATATAGAGCGACATAACTAATATATCAATATTTTTATAGGGTGTTAATGTAATCTTTCAGAACAATAGGTTCTGTCTTGAAGATCTTAAAATATTTTTTTTTTCCCATGGGCGGTATAACAAGTAATTGCTTGACTATGTCATGTAATAAAGTTGTGCAAGAGGTCAGAAGCCTCGTCCACTAATTATGTATTATCTGCCCACTTTTTTCACTTTCATCCCATCAACTGGACACTAACAAAATGTAGTCTGTGTCCCCTTCTTGAACCCATATAAACTAAGGTGAAACAGAGAGAGGTGCAGAAAGAAGCTATATGAAGCAGTCAAGTTAATCGAATTAGTTGATATGTTGTGATGCGATGAGATGCGTAGTGGCTTTATAGAGCTCTGGGGAATGTTGTTATGTATTGTATTATATGGAGTAATACAATGTGTCAGGTTGAGATGTATTACTAGTTAAAGTGACTATTTGCTTATCAGAGAGCTTGATATTAATGCATTATATATTTTTGATAAACTCTTTACAAGCTTGTTACACTCCTTATGGTGTATTACCTTTAACTGTGTCATGTAAGCTTTGTTTCTATAAAATGTGTATTATCTGTTGAGAAGAGGCATTCACTACCCAATCTCCCTGCAATAAATAAAAAAGTGAAATAGTACCTGTGGGGAATTTAGGAAGTGAGATCAAGTGGCAAATGCGTATTTTATCTTTAGTCTTGTCTTCTGTAGGGTGCAACAAGGTCACTGGATAACTGGATATTATACTGTCATACATAAATGCCAGATGCATTGTTATGGTGGAAAACTATAACGTATGACAGGATTAGTTTCATAGTTTTTGTTTTGTTATTATACTGACTCCTACTCCTATAAAAGAGATAATATATAAAACCTGGAGGTATTCTGCATGTAACAACATGTGAAAAAGAAGAAAGCATGCTACATTAATAGGAGGCATTTCAAAGACAAATCAAAATACATACCATATAAGGTGTTTCTGGAAGCTACGAGTAGAAATAGCTATATTAATTGGAATATCAAGAAAAGAACAAAACAGAAAAGTAAAGTTTAATGGAATGATTGCAATAATAGAGTTTCTAAAAGGCATATACCTATTCTTGACTTACGCATGTGTTTCCCTGTAAGGCTACTTATTAGTTTTTTTTTTTGTTTTTTTTTAATTCTTTATTTTGGTAGTGCGCATATGTATAACAAATAGGCATGAGGTGCCCCGTAAGCAATCCCCAAGCATTTTCCACGCTAAACATGCGGGATCAGTGATTAACAGGCACATTTTTTTGTTATAGTCAGCCTAAGGTCAGCTTTTACAACAGGTTCATACAGGCTACTTATTAGTTGATCAATGATCAAATTGAGTCAAATGGAACTATTACCTTTTGCACTTTTATGCAATCTAGTAAAGACTACTGAAAAAATATACTGGGGTGAGCTATGCAGTGGAGGTGAGTAAAAGTACTTTCTGAGATACCCCTCTTTTATGTGTTCACTAATCAGTTGCAGGTAATCGTAGGAACATTTGCATTGGATGCCAAACTCTGCCAGAACATCTATTCATTTTGTGCAAATGCCAATAAAATGCAGATATTTCTAAAAAATATAGCACACATTTATTTATTATATAGTTATCTCATAGGAGAGAAGTACTATTATAGACTCCTGCAACCATTCGTCTTGTCTAGGCCAAATGTAAGTCTACCTTCCTATAATGCCTGCAATGGAGTGTGCAGCAATCCAAAAGGTTCACATTCATATATTTAGTGAAAGCACCCTCCCCCCCCCCCCCCCCCCAATATAACAGATCGTCCATGGGCATGTAGAGCTTTATTCCAGTAATGCAGCTGGTTAATGTTGCATCAGCTTTAAATCCCCTCTGAGATGTGCCAAATCATCCACTGAAGTAGGTATTGTGGGTAGAGTGCATAATGTATAATGTCATAAATGTAACATGTCCATCCATGCCACATTGCCCACATTTTATTATACCCATCCATGCCGCAATACCCACATCATCATGCCACATTGACCACATTTTCTCTGGTAAGGCAGTGTTTACATTGAAATGCCTGCAGCAACGATGTGTATTGACTGAGATTGTCAATTCTGATGATCTCAGCAAAGGAGGTGGGGTGGGGGCGGAGGCAAACACAGAGCTGGCCAATCAGCATCTCCTCATAGACATGTATTAAATCAATGCATTTCTATGGGGAAAGTTCAGCGTCTGAATGACTGCCACTGGTGATGTCCCTAGGCAGCAATGTGAACACTCCGAAATAAAAGATAAAATAGGTTTCTAGTGCTTACAAAGTCCAAATGTGAATGGCAGCTGTTACCCCCAAACCAGAGTCTCTCTTGTCTAGTCGTTGATGTATAGTGGAGGAGATGAAAAATTGGGAGAAGCACCTTGGAGGGGTAGTTAAATTCCACTTGGAATTTGACGATCCCTCCAAGGCACTTCTCACAATTTTTCATCTCCCCTACTCCACAGCAACGTGAGCACTGTGTTTTATCTGACATTACATTGTTTATTTGAACATTATTGCAGGGACTGACTATACTCACCAGAACAACTACATTAAGCTGTAGTTTGTTGGATGACTATAGTGTCCCTTTAACCCCTTAAGGACCAAACTTCTGGAATAAAAGGGAATCATGACATGTCTCACACGTCATGTGTCCTTAAGGGGTTAAGCTTATTACTTTGCTCCTGCTCCTGTTTTTTTATTAATTTATTTGACTTTGATTTTTCCAGTATTCCCGGTGTATCAAACCCCGGGTATGATTGAACACAATTGTTCCTATTTCGTGTACTGGACCCAGGCGACGTTTGACATTGATTTTGTTCCTCTTGCTGTATGCCTTTTAGTCCTGGTTACTCTAAGGTCTGGTAATATGCCGAACTTTGCATTCTCACTTTGCTTTGTTAGGATTACTGCCTTGTATCTTGCCGAGGATTCCAACATATCGTGACCTACTGCATTATCTGGTCTCCACACTCTTGGCAGTGATCAGTGATGATGACTGGCAGTGGCTGGCTGTTTGCAGCACCGAGACTCTTGGCTAAGGTTGAGTCCTGTGGTGCAGTTTGATGATGACCTCCACTACATGCACCGTGAGGCTCTGTGACAGGGAAATCTTGCGGGAGAGTGGCCAGGTTACTGAGTTATGCAGCACTTAATGTACCAATGTAGGGTACTGTGCAGGTCCATCTAAGTATTTTTGTCGCCAAAATTGTTTAAGTTGTAAAAAATAATCCATAGCTTGCCCTCAAATCGAAAAATTTGTCCCTAAGACTGGTCCAACATCTATGGTTCTGATGAGCTCAGAAACTTTCTCAGATATGGAGTTAAGTGTAATTAAAATATATTTTAAGTAGAGTAATAAGTACAATGTGGTACAATTCAAGTTTTAACACCAAATAAGAGAACAAGGTATGCCATGCCCAGTGAGTATGGCTAATTAGAGCACTGGGCGGGTGAATTTGGTTGTATGGGAATGTACCATTCGAATTACAGGAAAAATTTGCCAAGTAAATTCTTCATTTGAAGCCAGGCAGCCAACTGTGTCCCTCTGCCCAGATGTGAAACTTTACCCCCAGAGGACATTTGTGTATTCCTCTTCCCAGACTGGGTGGCTACATACATATGTGCTTTTTGCTTAGCAGACCTTAGAACCTTTTGCTATGCTAAATGACAGTTAACAGTCAGGAAACAATTTCTGCTAAGTGTCATAACCAAAAAACATTTATAATAATTCAGATGTTGTTGATCGATATTATGCAAATATTATTAGACACATATATACCCTTCAAGACCCCAAACAGGCCTTTAAACCATGGTTTAAAATCGAATCGGATGTAGCTCACATCGATAAATTACAATATTCTATGTGGACAGTCACTAGGGATTCTCTTATTAATTCCTCCTTAACAAATCCAATGACTTTGACACAAACCCTGAAGGACTGGTTAGAAATTAAGTAAAAATTAGGGTTTAACAATCTTATCCCAAAGACTTGTAGACTGGATATAGTGGAAACCCTTATTCAAGACTTATCTTTAAAAAAACTGGCCCAATGTTGATAAATTAACAATTGCTGACATCATGCAGGGCGATAATATAGTGTCTTTTCAATACATCGCAGATAATTTTCATATTCCACGCAGATACATTTTTACCTATCTGCGGTTAAAAAATTGTATTCATAAAAATTTTATTAAATCTACTGCCTCATATGCAAAAGAAATGGAACTTATTTTTGGTTACCACTCTATTAATAAGGTTATATCTGCCGCTTCCTCTCTCTTAGATTGTTTTAAACCGCCTCCCTTTAGATTGATTAGGACTTGGAAACATGAATTGGAACTTGAAATTTCAGTAGACGACTGGCATTCTTCTCTAATTCAATTAAACAAGCATGTACATTGTGTAAATTTGATTGAATGCCACTTCAAGGTTCTGCATCAATGGTATTACACTCCAACCAGATTAGCTAAAATGTATGATTCCCATGATCCTACTTGCTGGAGATGTGGCAGTTATCAGGGTACATATATTCATATTTGGTGGTCATGCCCTGTAGTTAGACCATTGTGGACATGGGCATTTAACATCTTTACCACTATGACAGATCATCAAATTAACAAAATTGTTGTTTCTGCTCTTCTACACCTAAATTGGAACCTTAAATCACATAGAGATATTTGTTTTGCCACACATTGCCTAGTCGCTGTTAAAATTGTCATTGCGTGTCAGTGGAAATCCTCTATTCCGTTTCAAAAACGGTTATTGATTAATCAAATTATGTTTCAAATCAATATGGAATATTAACTCATAAATAATTTGACAATTTTGTCAAAAAAAAAAGTCTGGTTTTCCGATTGACTACAAAGACACCAACATATTTTTGGCTAGACTCAGCTTTAGACAATATCTCTGTTAATAATATATAATAAATCTTTAGTTTTTAATATACAAAATTGCTGCGGATGCCTATGACAAAATGTAAACTTTATTATAGTTAATACAATAGAGGTGGGAATGATTGTGTTAATTCAGAAACAGAAATACTGAAAATAATGTATTATTGTCAATTGTCATTTTTCTTTTTTTTTACGTTTATTTGCTTGCTCTGAATGGGGGTTGGTTTTCTCTTTTGTTTTCTTTGTCTTTGAATGTTGTATTTTATCTTTGTTATTGTTTGTTATTCTAGCCTTATGCCTCAAGTATATGCCATCTTAATGCAATATGTTATGATATGTAATTAATTATGTGATTATGCATATAACTTGAACCTGTGCATAGGCTATGGATTATTGTTATATATAAAATTATGTTTCAATAAAAATTGATTTAAAAAAAATAATAATAATAATAATTCAGAGGTGAATATTATTATTATTATGTTATTTATATAGCACCAATTCCGCATCGCTCTACAATGGGTGGACGAACAGACATGTAGTTGTAACCAGACAAGTTGGACACACAGGAACAGAGGGGTTGAGGGCCCTGCTCAGTGAGCTTACATGCTAGAGGGAGTGGGGTAAAGTGAGACAAAAAGGTAAGGATAGTATTAGACTAATGACAGTTGCAGAAGAGGAATCAGTCGGGAGCTATTAACAGTTTAATTGATACGCTTTTATCAAGAAGTGGGTTTTTAACAATTTTTTGAAGGAGTGGAGACTGGGTGAGCATCTAACGGAGGAGGGAATAATCATGCCTCTTAATATAGATATTCAGAACAGCGAGAGCATGCCCTGCAAAAGAAGTCCAAACCGGACTAGTGAACCTTGCACCATTTGGGGGAACTGGGGAAGTCCACTATATTAAATCATAGATGAGATTTGTAAGATGTCTGTGCAACTGCTAAATAGCAACAAATTCACATATGTAAGAATTTTATCTGCCCCAGACGTACAAAAATAAATACTTTTTTCTGTGTAGTTTGTTATTTAAAACCTCTAAAAAGGGGGGGCGGGGCCTGACAGCCAAGATGGCCGGTCGCACACTTCGAGAGCTCTCTCACTATGGAGCATAACCACGCTGATTTTGACCGACACGGTAACCACAGCGGCCCACGGTGCTCGAAAACGGACCCAGCGCAACCTCACGAACAAAACGATACCGGTCCGGCACCGGAGGGACACTGAAATGCCTACAACGGCCATGTGGCCTAAACAGGTGCGGAGCCTGAGGCCCGGGGGAGGCGGCCGATCCCCTGGCGCAGAATGCGCTCACGATCCAGACTTCACCTCAGCCCTGCTACCCCCCCCCCCTTTGGACCGGCGGGGGTCATCCCGGTCCTCGCAGGGGACGATCATCCCCACACAGCGGTCAGACCAAGCGACACCACCCACAACTAAGCGAGACCGACTAGGCCTCACTAGCCTGGAGGCACAGACGCAACCCAAGACCAAACACACACTCATTGAGCCACCCAGGGATGCCCTGGAGTTCCTCCACCAGCTAAGCACACGCCTGTGGAGGGGGCACAACACCCAGAGGCAGCCCTACAAGCGAGAGATAAGAGAGCTGGCGGCCTGGATCCGCCCAGCTACACGGCGCCGTATGTGGGTGATCCCCCCACGGAAAGCAAAGGCGGCCTCCCAACGGAAACATTGCCAAGCATTGTCTGGGCCCACGAGTTCACCGGAACCCGGCACTCACGTCCCCACACCCAAGAATAACCCCCGCCAGACTGTCCGACATGTCTGCCACCCGGCGGCACCAGCAGACCCTGGCAGAGTTCTACAGCTGGGTCCCACGTGGAGCCAAAGTGAGGCCTCACCAAGCCAGGTCGGAGAAAACGGGGCGGAGGCAGGACCCGACCCAAGCAAGCTCCGGAGCAGATCCCGGACAACCCGCCAAACGCACCTAGTCACCGAAGGGGCCACACGCTCTTCTTCCGAGCTGGGGGTTCGTCAAGAGGTAACCCTCCCTCGCCACCCATACACCCGAGGGGACAGCCGAGCACTGGCAACTCCTTGGGCCCATGACCCTGTTGATGGGGTCAATGGACATGTGGCTAGAACCCCTACTAAGGCCTCGGGCCGAAGACACACGGTCCCCAGACACCAAACACCCAGAAAAGGCTGGCGGAGAGTAGGGAATCAGGAGAATCCGGGCAGACACGATGCTGAGAGCACCGCGCCGGGCCACGGGGTGGCTTGCCTCCAGAAGGACCCTAGCGGTATCGGGTGAGGTGTCTCAACAACCCACACCCCAGCCACCAGCCTAGTCACCGAACTGGACTTGGAATGATTTAACGCTGTTGTACTTGTGTGGCCACCTAGAGTCTACTCTCCGCCAGCCTTTTCTGGGTGTTTGGTGTCTGGGGACCGTGTGTCTTCGGCCCGAGGCCTTAGTAGGGGTTCTAGTCACATGTCCATTGACCCCATCAACAGGGTCGTGGGCCCAAGGAGTTACCTTTAATCTGACTCAGTTTAATTCCTTACTTTGGTTTATGCCTATATTGTTTAGCTTGATTAGCTTGTCTAGCCTGTCATAATGGTACTACTGGGAACAATGTTGCTAGGGGTGAAACTACTGTTATTTCAGTGTGGTCCCACTCAACTGGGTTAAACGACCCTTCCCTGTTTAGCTTGCTTAGCTAGTTTAGACTGTGATAATAGTGTTCCTGGTAACGATGCTGCTAGTGCTCTAGTTCTACCGCCATGGCCACATTTAACTTACTCACACAAACCTTTATTGATTGGCTTGCCTAGCTGTCTGGCCTGTAATACTAATGCTACTGGTAATGAAAAGGCTTGTCATATTCTTACTGTTATATCAGCGAGGTCACATTTAACCTAGGCCAACATGCCTGTCTTGTTTAGCTGGTCTGACCTGTAATAATAACTCTCCTGGTAATGATGTTGCTAGGGATAACACTACTGACCTACCAGCGAATACTGCCAGCTCAGTTAATATCCATTTTTTACTGACCGTTTAACTTGTTATTATAATTGTACTTCACTCTATTAATATAAAATGAGACCGACGCTCGTAGGAGATGTTTTCTTATGATTTCTTGCTCCCACTCTGTACAAAACGCATTCTCCCTTCTTTATTCTGTACCCGGTAATCTTAATGTCTCAATAAAAGAAAGATTGACAAAAAAAAAAACCTCTAAAAAGTACAAAAAGTGAGAAGGGAGGTGTAGGCAGCCTAGAGTTCCTACAGTTACACCTACATTCTCACCTGTACTTCCTCAGAGGTAGCTCAGAAACTTGAGATGATGCAAAGAGTGTAACGTCCATTGAAGGCAAATGAGCTGCTCACTGGGATTCATATCTAATTTGATTAAGTAGTCAGTTTCTCTGTCGATACTAACCCGGACAGAAAATATAATTACTGTAACAGCAAAGGGAGTAATAAGGATTTTCTGTTAATTTTTCCTTTTAATTTTTAACTGCTGGTGTAAATAATTTGTTTGCCATCTATTGTTTGTGTATGCACTGTGACTATTTTTTGTACGTTATCAATATTCCTTTTTTAAGTTCTGCATTTGCCTGGTAAAGAATCATGCTACCTGACGAGACCTATTTAAAAGTATTTTCAATTGCATATACAGATATTGTGCTAGCTTGTGTTTGTGGGTTTTAATTTAATTTCCTCGTAGGAACCAAAAGCACCTAATTTATAAACTGCCTTGGTGGTGGCAGCTTTTGATACTAGAGTTAAGGGTGGATGGTGTTAAGGGGCATTATTTTCAGTCTAGTGCAGACAAATAGTAATTTGTAACCCTTCCACTTACAGAAACAAATTGCAGTCATGCTTGGAGTAGTGTGAGCTATGACAAGGTATATTGAAAAAAGAAGAGTTATAGGAGGCAAAAGAATGAAACCAGATAATCAGTAGACAAACAGAAGAAGAGCAGGAAGCATCATAGAACCAGAAGACTAGATTAATGAATCAACTGCATGGAAACATCTGTGGTGTTACACAGGGCAACATTAAGCAGTGCACATTGTGGGCCAACATCCAAAGTATGAGGTTTGAGGAGGAGGGGTTTGAGGAGTCGATAACTTTTTTAATAATGAACCAATTTCAATGATTTTACACAAAATTAATGCTTAACGCATGGAGACTGTTTGACTATGTACAGAAGTTACCATCTTTTGAATAAGCGCCATTTGCCAACTTGCAAAGTCAGGCTTTTCCGATTGCATTGTTAATAACATAAATGAATGTTTCAATCTCTAGCACAAAAAATTCTACACAGCTTTTCTCCTTGAGCTGCTTAAGTGTATGTGGTTTATTCATGTACACCTGCTCCTTCAGATGTCCCCACAGGATGTAATCAGGAGATGAAAGGTCAGGTGAACATGGTGGCCAATTAATCTGGGAATTTTTTGAAATTATACACTTGCCAAGCAGTTGTCCCAGAAGGTCCATTGTGGCCCTTGCTATATGGGCGGCAGCCACATCCTGTTCCAGGACAATTTTCCACTACAGGACGTAAAACTTTTTCAATCATATCCCGATATCTCACAACAATAATATTCCACAATTTGTACTTGTTCCTTTGTGAAATTACCCATGATGAATCTTCCAGGGCTCGTGTTATAATATATACCTGCAACAACAAAAAAATTTAACTACTAATAAATATGTTATTTACTTGTTAAATCCTACTCTGAATTTTGGCCCACCCTGTATACCCTAGTTTCTTGGGCCAGTATGATGGATATTTAAGAAATACAAGGGCTTTGACACATTAAAAGGTAACACTGATTATACACAAAAGGGAAGGCATAAGTAGGTTTACTAAGTACAGTTGTGTGTCTGTGTTTTAACACTTATTACTACCATAAATATATATAATGGTCACTGTTTGTTGTGCTAATTTATCAGCTAACTCAATCGATGCTTCTGGTACAGAGAGGGGGATTACTTAGTCCATGACAGACATACTACAAGGCTAAGGAAGGATGCATTAGAACATCAGTGTGACTTAATAAACTAGCAAGGAACATGGCAATAGTCAGTCAATTTGAACTTTGTACAGGTACATAGACACAATGGATGACAACATGGAATAGAAGAATATCGAACAGGTAGTTTAAAAAGGTTTGAACATGATGATGTGAAACCTGATTATAATAACATTAGGTTGTCTATGTGTCTTTTGTGGCCTTCCTGTAATGAAGAACATTACCATAACCCATCCTGGACAATCATTTTAGACTGAATCTTATGATATATTTCTCATGCACTTAGGCTTCTAATGTCTACATAGAAAAATCCATCTCCTAATAAATGGTTCCTGGGTTACTGTTAATAAATACAGGGCAGATTTAGCTCTGTTAATGGAAGCATCAATATGTCAATGGGAGTTCTTCCTGTGACATCTGTTTGCCTGGCTCTCTTTATCATTGAAAACCAATTGCTTTATTCATGACCATTCCTAGCCTCTGCAACAGCAATAAATCTACAGACAGCAAAGAAAATCGTAACTTTTTTTTTCTAATATGCACTTTGTCCCCCAGCCCCCCACTCCATCCCACCCCACCTGCTGTTTCTGTTAAATATCTATTTTGCACTGGAAGCCGTATAGATGTCTATCTGTATCTAAAATTAGTTTGCAATGACCCTTTTAATGTTGTTTCAAGGGCTGCATCAATTGCTCGTGATTTGTAAATGAGTGATTTACAGTCTGTGATTTATAATATTGGTAATATCTTATAATGATGCAGTACTATTTGTAGAAATAATAGTAAAACATAAAATAATAATAATAATAATAATAATAATAATAATAATAATAAAAACCTACCTGTCTAATAAGGTGCCCTTTAGGATTTCTTTATTCTATTCTTATTTTATGTGATTTATTACATGATCTAAAAGCTACTAGTGTAGTCCAGAATGCAGTTAGTGATTTTCATAGTTTCTTTACTTTATGAGACAGCATGCAAGGAAGATCTTTCTCACATCAGTGATTTCTAATGTTTACATGCATGAGTTTAAGACATGTGTTAATATGTAATAAATGTACTCTACTAATATGCTGCTCTGTCTGTTTTCACTAAGGAATATTTTTGTGCTTGAATTATTTTTTCATATTTTGACCATTGAGAATTATTATCTAGGTGGAGGAAACCAAAATCGCAATGGTGAGTGTAGGGATGGACACTAAACTCATTCAAGCCATCAGTGGTTATAATATACAGTGTGGTGTCTGTTTGGTTTGATTAAAAAAAACACAAAGCATAGTCTTTAAGTAACTATTTAGTAACGATAGTTTTGTACACTGAAATGTTTATATTTTCCACTTGTGGCACTAAAATAAAGGGACACTGATACCTGAGGATGGATATTTTTTTATGGGTGGACTAACAAACACGTAATTGTAACCAGACAAGTTGGACGGACAGGAACAGAGGGGGTGAGCACCCTGCTCAATGAGCTTACATGCTAGAAGGAGTAAAGTTCTGTCTGAAATTGCATTGTTCGCATATTGTCCAGTCGCCAAAAAAGAAAAACAATAGAGTATATATATATATATACTCAGGGCTGCCACCAGAAATTTTGGGGGCCCTGACAAAGCACAAGGTTTGAGAGTGTGTGTCAGTGTAATGAATGCAGAGTGTGTCAGCGTAGTGAGTGCAGAGTGTGTGTCAGTGTAGTGGATGCGGAGTGTGTGTCAGTGTAATTGATGCGGAGTGTGTGTCAGTGTAGTGGATGCAGAGTGTGTCAGTGTAGTGGATGCAGAGTGTGTGTCAGTGCAATGAATGCAGAGTGTGTGTCAGTGTAGTGAATGCAGAGTGTTTTTCAGTGTAGTGCATGCAGAGTGCGTGTCAGTGTAGTGGATGTGGAGCATGTGTCAGTGTAGTGGATGCAGAGCGTGTGTCAGTGTAGTGAATGCGGAGCATGTGTCAGTGTTGTGGATGCAGAGCGTGTGTCAGTGTAGTGAATGCGGAGCATGTGTCAGTGTTGTGGATGCGGAGTGTAGTTAGTGTAGTGAATGGAGAGTGTGTGTTAGTGTAGTGGATGCGGAGTGTGTGTCAGTAAAGTGAATGCAGAGTGTGTGTCAGTGTAGTGAATGCAGAGTGTGTGTTAGTGTAGTGGATGCAAAGTGTGTGTCAGTGCAGTGAATGCAGTGTGTGTTAGTGTAGTGAATGCAGAGTGTGTGTCAGTGTAGTGGATGCAGAGTGTGTGTCAGTGTAGTGAATGCAGAGTGTGTGTTAGTGTAGTGGATGCAGAGTGTGTGTCAGTATAATGAATGCAGAGTGTGTGTCAGTGTAGTGGATGCAGAGTGTGTGTTAGTGTAGTGAATGCAGAATGTGTGTCAGTAGTGAATGCGGAGTGTGTGTTAGTGTAGTGGATGCGGAGTGTGTGTCAGTGTAATGAATGCAGAGTGTGTGTCAGTGTATTGGATGCAGAGTGTGTGTTAGTGTAGTAAATGCAGAGAATGTGTCAGTGTAGTGGATGCAGAGTATGTGTCAGTGTAGTGAATGCAGAGTGTGTTAGTGTAGTGAATGCAGAGTGTGTGTTAGTGTAATGAATGCGGAGTGTGTGTTAGTGTAGTGGATGCAGAGTGTGTGTCAGTGTAGTGAATGCAGAGTGTGTGTTAGTGTAGTGGATGCAGAGTGTGTGTCAGTGTAATGAATTCAGAGTGTGTGTTAGTGTAGTGGATGCAGAGTGTGTGTTAGTGTAGTGAATGCAGAGTGTGTGTCAGTGTAGTGGATGCATAGTGTGTGTCAGTGTAGTGAATGCAGAGTGTGTGTTAGTGTAGTGGAGTCAGAGTGTGTGTCAGTGTAGTGAATGCATAGTGTGTGTCAGTGTAGTGGATGCAGAGTGTGTGTCAGTGTAGTGAATGCAGAGTGTGTGTCAGTATAGTGGATGCAGAGTGTGTGTTAGTGTAGTGAATGCAGAGTGTGTGTGTGTTTACTAGTGTATGCATGTAATGTAATAATGTAAATGTAATACACGTTACTCCCCCCTCCCTGCATCTTACCTGGTCCAGGAAGGGGGGAGATTCCATTGCTCGTGGTCCGTTGGCATTGTGGGGCCCCCCGGCTCCCTGTATTTGCAGAGTGGGCCCAGCAAACTGCATCTGTATGTTATAGCTTTTCCCTCTCTCCAACTCCCGCGAGCGTGGTGTGTGTGCCACGCAGAGCGTTGCCATGGTAACCCGTGGCAACACTCTGACGGCTGCACATCGCGGGAGTTAGAGAGAGGGGAGATCTGTACTGTGCTCCTGCAGTCTGCTGGGCCCCGTCTACAAATACAGGGAGACGGGGCCCGCGGCTGCACATATATATAGCGATCATCGCTATATATATATGCAGAGAGGGAATGGTTGTCACCCCCTGATGGCGGCCCTGTGTATACTATAGAGATGGATTAGTTCAAGTACCATTTTTAAGTATTATTTTTTAAGTGTCCAATAAAATAGTGCTTTACTGTGTAAAGCTATTGTGGATGAAGTTGATTGCAGTTATATTCAACATTAACTGTTTAGCAAGCAGTTAACTCATTATCCCATTACACTAGATTTATATTATATATATAACTCACACCATCCTCAGCCAGTATCTTACTGGGCAAGATAGGAGTCAGAGACCACAGTGGCAGTACCTAAATTCTAGCTCTCAGACTGATGGTACATCAGTTCCCAGTGAATCAGATCAGGGAAGTAGATAGTTAATTGCCTGGCTGCCAACAGCAGGAGCTTTGACACTGTGTGTGTAACTCTCCCAGCCATATGCAGCCTGTCAAATGTGTCTAGGATTAGCATGATGTATGTGCTAACACCCGAAGCAAAATATGTGCAAAATTGAGATTGCCAGCCAACAAGATCGAATTCCAGCTGTCTGATTGACAGCACAGGGAGGCTGCCTTAACCACAAAAAAAAGAATATATATATATATATATATATATATATATATATATATATTTGTGTTAGGTGCTTATGATAGTACAGTGTGAAATACCACAATTAAATGTAGGATAGTAAAAAGAGCAAGTCGGTTGCGGTGTGCCAGAACCGACGATGAGGTAGGCATGAGAAAGAAGAGGGCCTACCCAGGAAAAGAAATAGAAAGGAAATAAATGTTAAAATGTGGTGTGGTGGGAGGGTCATTCAACGCTGACCTTGGACGGTAAGGAGCAAGGTAAGGGGAGTGCCTTAAGTAGGCTAGGAGTGGAAACCAGCACCTCCCACAAATCGAGGCAAAATTGCCTTAATACTTGTGTTAGGTGCTTATGATAGTACAGTGTGAAATACCACAATTAAATGTAGGATAGTAAAAAGAGCAAGTCGGTTGTGGTGTGCCGGAACCGACGATGAGGTAGGCCTGAGAAAGAAGAGGGCAAAAATTAAGTAATCAACATTTATTACAGACAACCAATACAGATACATTTATCAACCAGACATGTTTTTGAAAGCATCCCTTAATTCTTGTACTGGGTTTTGTATATATCGTGAATAAGCGGGTGACTTCCAGCACCCCAGTGTTTTTATAACATGACTTGGAATGTTGAAACTGGAGGCTGTGGACGCTGCTCCTATACGAAAGGAGTGCCCTAAGTAGTTAGTTGTGTTGAGGCCCAGTTGAGTGAGCAAGGACCTTACGTAGGTCATGAAGGTTGTAGTGGTGAGTACTGAACCTTGTAACTGTAGTAATGGTTGTGAGGGTAGTAAGTTATGATGCTGTATGTATGCATCAAGAACCCTGATGGGACAGCATCTGTTGTGTGTGGGATAGTATGGAATGTTTACTGGTATGTGCTGACTGGTTTTGAAGTGAGGTAAAGTCAGGATGTAATGATCCATGTGTTTTGTTAAGTGGGAATAGAGGAGGATAGGAGTAGATGGGGTTGTGGTGGTTGTAGTGAACTCTCTAGGTCTTAGAAATCCATAGAAAGCTATGTATATTGCTGTTTTGATGATAGAATTTGTATTGGTGTCAAACGGTTTTAAATCAAGCAGGTTAGACAATGCTTGGAAGATATGGTTATCTATGGGTAGCCTCTGCGCTGTATGTGTGGGTTCTGATTTCTGAATGCCTCTGAGTATGGTCTTAATCTGGTGAGAGGCCATGAAACTATTGTTATTTGGGTGTAAGATTAGCATATGGTGTTGAATGCCAGTGAGATAGAGTTTGATGGTGTTATATGACATTTTAAGTTTAAGGTGGCAAAAAGAAGCAAAACCCCAAAAATAATCTTTTGAATAGTGTAAAAGCCTTGTTGTATGTTTTGTGTGTATTTTTTGATAGTGCTAATTGGGACAATGTCCTGCTATGCTGCATGATGGTTTCTAGTCCAGTATGAGTTTTTGAAATGTTGGAGTGGTGGTGGCTGTGGGCAGTGGTGTATCTTGGTTTTGTGCTGCCCTAGGCAGGACAAAACTCAGACACCCCCCTCCCCCGCGCGCGCGCCACCCCACCCAACCCTTCCCCCCTGCCCCGCCTTCTAAATACACACACATTCACTGACAGATACGCATACACTAGCTAACAGACACACACAGTCAGACACACACAGTCGGACACACACACACACTAACAAACACACACAGTCGGACACACACACTAACAAACACACACAGTCGGACACACACACACTAACAGACACACACAGTGAGACACACACACTAACAAACACACACAGTCGGACACACACACTAACAAACACACACAGTCGGACACACACACACTAACAAACACACACAGTCAGACACACACAGTCGGACACACACACACTAACAGACACACACAGTGAGACACACACACTAACAAACACACACATTCTGACACACACACTAACAAACACACACAGTCGGACACACACACACACTAACAGACACACACAGTGAGACACACACACTAACAAACACACACAGTTGGACACACACACACTAACAGACACACACACACACACTAACAGACACACACTGTCGGACACACAGTCAGACACACACAGTCAGACACACACACTAACAGACACACACACACTAACAGACACACACACACACTAACACACACAGTCACAGACACACACTAACACACACAGTCACAGACACACACTATCAGACACACACAGTCAGAGACACACACACACACACTCACATTAACACATTTTTTTTTAATTTACTCCCCCCCCCCTCCTCCCTACCTTTGGGAATGCTGGGGGTGGGGGGTTCTCCCATTCCCTGGTGGTCCAGTGGCTGCAGGACGGCACTGGCGGGCAGGCTGGGCGGCCGGCGAGGGAGCTCTTCCCCTGAGCTCTCTGCTCAGCTCGCTCGCGCGCCGCCCGCAGAGTGAGGCTGGGAGGCGGAGCCGGAATATGACGTCATATTCCGGCTCCCAGTCTCACTCTGCGGGCGGCGTGCGAGGTAGCTGAGCAAAGAGCTCAGGGGAAGAGCTCCCTCGCCGGCCGCCCAGCAACCAGCAACCAGCAACCAGCCCAGCATGTCTGTTAGCCGCAAGGCTAACAAGACATTTGCCTTGGGCATTTGGGGGCGGCGTTTTTTGCCGCCCCCTGGAAAATGCCGCCCAAGGCAAATGCCTTGTTTGCCTCGCGGCTAATACGCCCCTGGCTGTGGGCGCAGCTGACAGGAGTGCTTGATGAAAAGCCTGAAATTTAAAGCGAGACAAATTGTCAGCAGCTGTGTTACATATACCTGGAACATGGAAACAACATAGAAAGAAATTATTACAAGCTGCCAACCAAGTAAGTTTCCTCAGAAATCTCATGATCGTAAGGGATTTGGAACGACCTTTGTTGATGATGTGACAGGTTGCCTGGTTGTCTGAGTAACAACGAACTGGCATATTAGCCCATAAATGACCCCATGCTACGGCAGCCGCCACGATGGGATAGATCTCAAAAAGAGCTGAGGTAGTGGAAAAACCTTCCAAATCCTGAACTGCTGAAGGCCAGCTGCCTCAAAGCCATTCGTTCCCAAATTGCTGCAAAACCTGTGGTAGATGCCGCATCTGACCAAATGATAGGAGATGAGTCAGTCAATTGAGGGAGGAACATACTTTTACCATTCCAAGTGGTTAAAAATCTCTTCCACATGTTTAGATCTGCCGTAGCTTGGGTATCTAAGGACAACCTGTGTGTGTCATGTAGGAAAAGTGGAAAAAGATGCAATAGTCGTGATATAAAGAAGCGGCCTTGAGGTATGATGCGCATAGCAAAATTTAGTGATCCCAGCAGGGACTGTAGCTCTTTGCGGTTGCAAGTACCGAGCTGAAGGTATCTGTTGATGTAAGTAAGAATGTTCTCTATCTTGTCATTTGGTAGGCTCGCTTGCATTGTGGCTGAGTCTAATTGAATACCCAGAAAAGTGATAATCGTATCTGGCCCCTCTGTTTTCTTAGGGGAGATAGGTACACCTAGTTGCTCAAATAGCTTGGTGGTAGCTTTGAAACTACTTGGAGGGGAAGTATTCTCCTCGAACAGTAGGAAATCGTCCAGGTAATATAATACCGTAGGGCATCTGGCTATGTTCAATAGTAACCAGCACAATGCTTCGGCAAATGTGTTGAAAATAGCTGGGCTACTTTTGGACCCAAAAGTTAAACAGGAGAAAAAATAGTAGTACCCGGACCACTTGATGCCATGCAGGTGCCACAGTGTGGAATGGATTGGCAGTAATTTAAAGGCGTTAGTAATGTCGGTCTTACTAAGCCAGGCTCCATCCCCTGCTTGTATGATAGCGGTAATGGCGTGATCTATGGTGGTGTATTGCTCAAACTCAGGGATAGTCAGTTTTCTGTTTCTGTTCTGTTTATTTAATACTGCTTGTATCACACAAAAGAGCACAATTCAGAATTGTCTTAATAATATCCTAGTTAGCTAAGATGCAATAAGACTGATAATCAGTCTCGGCATATTAAGCCTAAGGGGGGTTGTGTTGTTGACTGTCTATACGAAAAATCTTTGCTAGAGGATTATGACAGTTTAATCCAGCCGCAGGGAGGTCTTAAATGATTGACAGCGGCGTCATCATATGACGCGATCAAACCACTCACCCATATGTGCCGTTTGCCCCCATGTGTGCACTCACCTAAAAGGGGAGGGCATATGGGAGGTCTTATTCTGATCGACAGTCGTGTTACCACATGACATGATCAGACCACTCCCCTACTGGCTCCCACGTGTGCACCCATTACTCTCCGGTCATATGGTCTGCAGAGCACTCCAATCAAAACCTCGACTGGTATCCTCTGACCAATCAACGGACGGTGGGATGCACACGTATGAGTGATACACAACGGTAAACTGTTTCAAGTTGATTGCTACAATCCCTATATAAACGAGCACAAAGCCATGCAGTGGCTTATCACTCCTGACGACGGCGTGTTAGCACGCTGAAACGCGCGTCGAGTTTTCATTTATTTAATTCTTTCTTTTTTGTGTTCACTTGGGTAGCACTTATGGATTAGTTTAAATTTAATTTAATTCGTTTTTAGCTACTTAGCCAGGAAGGTAGTAGGGTAAAAGGTAACAACCCTTCAGTTTGGAGGTGGTTGACCTTACTATATTAGGTTTAGAATCTCTCTGTTTAAGTGGTTGATTGGATCTGTATGTGTTTTTGACACAGCTAGTCCCTCTGCCCTATATTTCCTTCCTGTCTTTTTTTACTTACCTGTACCCTTAGGATTATTAAAGGTAGGGACTCCCTTTACATTCATAACTCTTCCACATAGGAACCTTTGGTTCCATACTTCTCTTCTTTTTTCTATGTGTTATCCGTGGGTTATTCCCCAATAGGGAAGAGTTATTAGGGCTTTTGCACTTCTTTATTTTTATCTATACAGGTGTTATGCACCATTTCTAGCCCTACACGTCTTTTTTCATAGAGAGTCAAGCTATTTGATTAACAAACCCCATTTTTTATCTATGGCGGGATTTCTTACAAATAAAGTAGATCATAAACAATGGTGCTTAGATGCAGAATCCGTTTTTTCCACTAGCTCTCCACCTAAAACATTACCCCCAGTTGACATACAGAGTGGCTTTAACAAATTAACCAAAGTCTTCAAACAGCAAATTAAAACCAGCTGGGAAATCTCTACCCTGGAGACATATATTGCTAAGAATATTATACCTAGAGGATTGAGGGTTCTTGTCCCACCCTCTAGGAATATCGAAATAGAGGGTTTCAACCAAGAATGGGAGAACGCAGCAGCTAAATGCTCAAACACTTTTATGTCGATTATATGTAAATATGAGACTTTACACCTAGCTAAAATTAAAAAAAATCTAGATGATGAAATTGAGAACATTCAAAGGTTTAAAGATGAACCCCAGTTCCAAAATCTAGAAGTTAAGTTGAAATCTAACTTGGATAAGTTCTCTTATCAAATTAAAATTAAAAAACATCATAAATTTGTAAGAGACACTTCAGATTTTGAAACAGGTAAAGTCTATCGTCAGACGAAAAGGAGAACTAGAATTGACTCAGTTCATTTCAGTACATCGGAATATGAGTCAACGGATAATGAAGGGGAAGGTGTAATTAGTAGTTCCCTACCAGCCGCACCAAAAAGCATACTAAGAAAAGGGGTTGATTTTTTAGGATTGAGACAGGCGGACGAAGTCCAACGCCCGAGAACGAGACAATCACAGAGAGGCAGGGGCCAGAGACAATACCGACGTTAGTGGGTGGCGACCTAAGGGTTATAAATTTATCTTCACTCACCCTAACAGACGTACAAACCAAAATACTCTCTAAAGGTTTATCTTTTGTACCGACCCCACTCTTTAATAAATTCACGTGGACGAAGGACTTGCATTTGTTTGCCCGCAAGTTAGCTCTACATAAGTATCATACACATAAAAAAGAAGTGCAAGCACAAAACCTAGGACTTACAATCACAGACATGGATTGCTTAGATACTTTGATTGAACTACTTGATTCTAATGACCCCATAAATAATATTCCAACCACGCATCTCGCACCCAAGAGCCGATTCACCCCCCATCTGAAAGACTACAAAAATATTGAAGTCTTTTTGGAGATGGTATGTAGAGATATCGAAAAGGCAGACTTGGGTGATCAGAATATCAAAATCTGTGGTAACCTCACTAGAATGGAAAAATTGGCATGCAAACAACTGAATGAGAATGTCGACTTGGTAATTAAACCATCCGATAAGGGTGGGAATATAGTGCTTATGGATCGTTCCAACTATATTCAAATGGCACAGTGTCTACTGGGTGATAGGGAAACCTATCAGATTCTTAGTCACGACCCCACTCCACAATACTCCGTTGAAATTAAAACTTTGCTGAACCAAGCCTTAGTAGACAAACTCATTACTAAGAATGAGTTTGACTTTATGCTGGTTAAACAGCCAGTACTGTCTACGTTCTATAGTTTACCTAAAGTTCACAAGTCTTTGGTTAATCCATCAGGTAGACCAATCGTGTCAGGATGTGGCAACCTGACTCAGAACTTGAGCATATACCTAGACAAAATTTTGTCCCCCATCGTGTCAAGATTACCCTCCCACATAAGGGATACCAAGCAAATGTTAAATTTTCTGAAGAACATATCCATACCAGAGCAAGCAGTGCTATGTAGTCTGGACGTGGAATCGCTGTATAGCTCTATACCACACTTGAAGGGCATTGATAATATCAAAGCAATTCTACAACAAGAGCTTCAGTCCTCAAACCTCTACATCAATTTCGTCTCGGATGTACTCAGAATGGTACTGACTAAATATGTTTTTCTGTTTAATGGCACCATCTACCAACGAATTAAAGGGACAGCCATGGGGACTTTGTGCGCCCCATCTTACGCTAACCTTTATTTGGGAACTTGGGAGAACCAAATCCTAAAGGCGCCACATCTACAGAAATATTCAGAGTCAATAGCATTCTGGAAAAGGTACATCGACGATGTCCTAATTGTGTGGACAGGGTCTACTAAGGATTTCGATGACTTTGTTAAAATCCTGAATACAAATGATTTCGACCTAAGATTTACTAGCGAGTTAGGTGGTAATCAAATTAACTTCCTAGATATTACTATCACGATTAAGGAAGGGGGACTGGTACAAACAACTCTGTTCAAAAAACAAACTGCTACGAACAGTTTCCTTAACTGGAATAGTTACCACCCAAAACCACTGGCATTCCAATCGGCCAGTACCTTCGATTAAGACGCAATTGCTCATCCACGGAAGACTTTAAGATTAAAGCTTGGGAATTAAGGCAAGCCTTTAAGAACAAGGGGTACCCAAATAGGGTCCTACGTAGAGCTTACGCTAGAGCCATCAAGACTGACAGAGATACACTTCTCATTGATGAGAAGGTACAACCAGTAGATGACAAGAAATTGATTAGATGTATCGCCACATTTGACGCTGGGTGGGATTATATGATGGATACACTCAAGCGTTACTGGCCGATCCTTAAGTCTGACCCACATCTGAAACATGTAATTGCCCCCTTCCCCTCAGTTACGGCAAGGAGGGGGAGAAATTTTAGAGACACCCTGGTACAGAGTCATCTGGCACCTAGGAAAAGGAGCCGTAGTAACTATCTACCGAAGGGGTCGTACAAATGCGGGCATTGCAGCGCATGTGAATTTATGGAAAGGAATTCCAAAGAATTCACTGACAGCAACAATACAGATGTGTTCCCTGTTCGGACATTCTTCAACTGCAGAACAGAAGGGGTAATTTACTTACTCACCTGTTCGTGCGGTATAAAGTATGTGGGGAAAACATTCAGACCTTTTAAAATGCAGATCAGGGAACACGTTAACTCAGTTAGGAGACCCTTAGAAACACCTATATCCCGTCACCTAAGAATACACCATTCAAATTCCTCTAAAAAACTGAGGTTCATGGGAATTGAGCACATCCCTCAGACTCAAAGGAAAGGTGATTGGGATACGAAATTGAGACAACGTGAGTCCTACTGGATCTACAGACTGAAGACTCTCTCTCCCGCTGGATTGAATGAGGGTTTTTCATTCACAGCTTTCTTGTGACTACTCTCTCCTTTAGATGTATATATAATTAAGGACATCTCTTACAAGTCCTATGTACATATAGGTTGGACACTTGTATATAGTCACTGTTTATTTAAATGTATGTTTTATCACTGAGGACTCTGGTGTGGGATTGAGTATAGGGAACCAGTAAATCTGACAGTCCCTTGTACCTACTTTATTAGGACTTTACCCATTAGTCTGTAAGGCAAGGAGACAAATAAAGTTGGTTCCTTACTATTAATATATTATATATTTTTTTCACCAGTTTCCCTCCTTATATTCTCTTGTTCGTATTAGGGTGCAATCTAATACTGCTTGTGTCACACAAAAGAGCACAATTCAGAATTGTCTTAATAATATCCTAGTTAGCTAAGATGCAATAAGACTGATAATCAGTCTCGGCATATTAAGCCTAAGGGGGGTTGTGTTGTTGACTGTCTATACGAAAAATCTTTGCTAGAGGATTATGACAGTTTAATCCAGCCGCAGGGAGGTCTTAAACGATTGACCATGGCGTCATCATATGACGCGATCAAACCACTCCCCCATATGTGCCGTTTGCCCCCATGTGTGCACTCACCTAAAAGGGGAGGGCATATGGGAGGTCTTATTCTGATCGACAGTCGTGTTACCACATGACATGATCAGACCACTCCCCTACTGGCTCCCACGTGTGCACCCATTACTCTCCGGTCATATGGTCTGCAGAGCACTCCAATCAAAACCTCGACTGGTATCCTCTGACCAATCAACGGACGGTGGGATGCACACGTATGAGTGATACACAACGTAAACTGTTTCAAGTTGTTTGCTACAATCCCTATATAAACGAGCACAAAGCCATGCAGTGGCTTATCACTCCTGACGACGGCGTGTTAGCACGCTGAAACGCGCGTTGAGTTTTCATTTATTTAATTCTTTCTTTTTTGTGTTCACTTGGGTAGCACTTATGGATTAGTTTAAATGTAATTTAATTCCTTTTTAGCTACTTAGCCAGGAAGGTAGTAGGGTAAAAGGTAACAACCCTTCAGTTTGGAGGTGGTTGACCTTACTATATTAGGTTTAGTATCTCTCTGTTTAAGTGGTTGATTGGATCTGTATGTGTTTTTGACACAGCTAGTCCCTCTGCCCTATATTTCCTTCCTGTCTTTTTTTACTTACCTGTACCCTTAGGATTATTAAAGGTAGGGACTCCCTTTACATTCATAACTCTTCCACATAGGAACCTTTGGTTCCATACTTCTCTACTTTTTTCTATGTGTTATCCGTGGGTTATTCCCCAATAGGGAAGAGTTATTAGGGCTTTTGCACTTCTTCAGTTTTCTGTTTAGGCGGGCATCCCTAGATCTGACAACAACTAAGCATAAGTCTTATTTTCCACAATATCCTGGGAGGCAATCAACAGGGAAGCCAGGTTGACGTCTTTACCTTCCAGGATATCTCTGTTTATGTGCTCAGGGATCATATGAGCAGGGCTAATTTCCTGGTCATCCAGGGTGATGGCTGGAGCAACTAATGTCAAGTCGGCTGGTGCTTGTGAAGCAGCAGCGGGTGGCCCTGCTAGCGTCAGGGCCGTGGTGACCGACTCAAGTTTCTCCAGCCTGGAGTTGACCTTGCTCATGGATGCCATGAGTGAAGACAACATAGAATGTATGTCTCCTGGGTTGGACTGGCTAGGTCCTTCCCCGGCATCCATGTTGTTAGTTGATGTACGTGGCAGTTTGAAAAGTTCTGCTTTCCTTGCTGTAGCGGGGTAGGGGGTTTGCCGTCTCCTCAATCCCGTGGTTATACGAAGAATCGTGCAGGATCTGATCGATGCTGGACTAGCCAGCTCTCCTCCTTGTGTGGGAGTGACAGCTCTAGCCGGGGTGCTAGGCAGGAAGAAATCCTCTACCCCTTCCTGAGACATACTACAAACAAAATAATTTATTAGTGTATGAAAACCACCAAACTGTACTGGCAGGCTAGCTAAGCCGGATGGTGAAACATTATACTTGTTTGGTGACAGGTGAGGCCTTACTAATTGCCAAGCGGCTAGAGAGGCTCTATCTATGCGTTGGCACGAGGGGATTTGAGGCCACTCGTCGTAGTGGCAGGAGTTTTAGGCCTCTCGGTGACTGTAAGACAGAAAAACAGGGGAAGGGAGTGACAGGTGAGGCCCTCTCTATGCAACATGCGAGGCGGCTAGCTAACGGGTGGCCCGATGGGTGTTTGCCTCTGAAACGTTGAGGCAGGGTGTTGGCCTCGCGGGACCACTAACTGATGGCGCCTGCCAAGAAGGGGTAAATACCTATTGGGAAGCCTATGACCCTATTGCCAGTACTCTAACCTAGGGGGGAAGAAATAAAATGTATGGTAGAATACCATATGAGCAGGTGTACGTACCTGGTAGTATGACAAATCTCACAGGAAAAAACGTGTGGTGCAAATATATTTAAGCTTGACAGCCTGAAACGGGTAAAAGAGAGTAATATGATGAGTGTGGATTGTTGGAAAGAAATGTGTGTTATAATAACAGTGTGTAAGGGAAACATAAAATTGATGTAAGTTATATATATATATATATATATATATACATATTACTGTGCAGTAAAAAGACGTATGATTGGTTGGATCAGTACGTGTGATTCAACCCGAGCATGCATGAAAAAGGAAACTATATCCGTATGTATGTGTCATAGTTAACCACAAAGAAATGAGGCCTGTAACGTAGGCTGAGTCAATTTTAATTGAAATGGATAACTTATGGAAAACTCCTGGAAGCGTGGGAGTCAAAATGATCCATACAGAAATGTTAGCTGGTTTCATGCACTTTGATAGCATAAGTGATACCTTTAAATAGAAATGAAAATAGTCTGTCTATTAAAACAAGCAACTATTTAACCGAATGTATATACATGAAATGATGAAATGTAACTCACGAAAAAGATCTATGCGTAATATATAGCAGAATAACCAAACCCAATATGAAGGGAACCAGAAGCTAGGACGAATAGTTTAAACGTATGCCTTTTTTATGCGAACAGCAAGCGTGCTTAAATATAACATAAATAAAGTGCCGAATGGAAAACACAACCGAAATGATAATTATTCATTGTAGCAAGGGAACAGTTTGTGCAAAATTATCACTTCACTTAATACGCCTGATTTGGCCGAACAACCGCACGAAATGAAGCCGCAAAACGGCTTGTGTAATTGCGACATAGCAGAGAAAAAAACGTAAAGCGAGGATCCGTGCTGTACCGTGCGCCGTGGGAACTGATCCTGGCGTGACAGGTAGGTCTGACTTACGGTTTAGGAGTCCCTGGGACGCGATCTACGACGAAGACCGGGGTAAGAAGCTGGACGGACGGAAAAGGCCTGCAACAGGATTCCTGGACACAGCTTGCCGCGGAGAAACTCATGGGTAAGAAAACCAAGATGGCGTCTGAGAGAACCCGGAAGTGGATCCTCATTCAACGCTGACCTCGAACGGTAAGGAGCAAGGTAAGGGGAGTGCCTTAAGTAGGCTAGGAGTAGAAACCAGCACCTCCCACAAATCCAGGCAAAATTGCCTTAATACATATATATATATCTGAAATGAAACATTTGTAAAAAGAAAGGCTGCAGGGACTGAATATTTACTCAATAATCACTTCAGTAAGATGAAGAGGTTATGGTGCTTAGTGTTACAATTTAAAAGATTGGTTCTCTTCTCATAAGTCTGTTTCCTTAAAAAATAGAGAAGTATACAAGTGAGTGACTGAGAATTTTTTTCTTTTTTTTTCTTTTATTGAGACAATGTGAGGTACGTTACAGAAAGAAAAAGACAAAATGGAAATAAAGCATGAAGTGATATGACAATGACAAAGGAAATATAAGAAAATCCGATTCATCTGTCTTTGCTGACCTAACGTGCTGACCTAACATTTCAGAGAAAACTTTACTATTACTCAATCTAAGTCTAGACATATCAATGTGCAGATCGGTAGTGATGAGGTTAAAACAACAATAAGATTAATAACCAATGCAATCTTACGCAAACTATGTTCAATTGAGGTGTGTTTTGTATGGGGGACACATAGTAGGGAAGAAACTTCCTCATATGATCCCATAATTATGATGAAAAACATGCATTATGAATGTATCTACACCTAGTGGGGAATACTCCCTTCTTCAGACTAGTTTCCCTTTTTCGATGGTGTGAAAGTCAGATGAAATATTTAAGAGTATGGATATCGTCTAATCCAAGAGAGCTTTATCAGCTAAAGTTACCCGTTCATCTCCTGGCAGGGTAGAGTGGCAGTTGTGAAAATGAATATTCTTCCCAGACTTTTGTTTTTATTTCAAACCATCCCTATAGTGGTTTTGATTACCCTTTTCTTTACTTTACGAACTATAATATTACGTTATGTTTGGAAAGGTGAAAGGCCCAGGCTGCAATATGTCATTTTGTCCCTACCAAAATCATGGGGATGCTTAGCACTTCCAGACTGCCGAAAGTATTACCAAGCTGCAGCTCTTCAAAGAATTAGCGACTGGCATAAGAAAACAACCCAAAAACTCTGGATCTTGCTGGATAAAACCAGTGAGGTAGCATCTTGACAGACAATAATCTCGCATTCTAGGACACACACAACTACCACTTTAAGTAGAGACTTACTGATCACTCAGACATTAGGTATCTGGGAGACAATATGCAATGCTGATCATATTTCATTCAAAACCAAGCCGTTTGATATCTCTGACATTCAATAGAGGTCTGGGGGCGGTATTCCTCTGAAAGCTTGGCTCTTCGCTGAAGCTGAGGAATTTATTCCAATTTTAAGGGTACTAGGCAAGGCAAGATTGAAAATTTTGAAAGAAATGGTAAGTGATGCCCTAAATCGACTATGCAGATTTTAAGAGATTCCCAGCTGCAATATTTCTATTTAAATCTCCCAAGTCGGTCAAAGATACATCAGGAACTAACAAGGTTTGAGGAACTCTGCATAGGTGTTCCAAGGATGGAGGGGACGATATCTGCAATATACAAGCATCTTGTTGTGGGATATTTGAAAGAAAAAAATGTATTCAGACGACAGTGGACAGAACTAAGGGGCAAAACATTTACTGATTCACACTGGGAAAAAAACATTTATTTTATGCCATAAAAGTTATGTCAGTTCTAGATATCAAAAACTAAATGATAAATTTCTCTCATTCTGATACAGAACACTGGTATTATTGCATAGAATATATCCCTCGGTATCGGATATGTGCTAGAGATGCAGTAAAGAAGTTGGTTCAGTAAGACACTTATGGTGGGATTGCCATCTTATCACACCATTTTGGGATGCGATTAGGGCTAAATTAGCTCATATCCTTGGAGAGCCACCCCCGTTCGAGATAAACTATGTCCTTTTACATGCAACACCATTATCGCTCTCCAAATACAAGAAGTCGATACTCCGGCATTTGATTAATGCAGAGAAATTCTTGATACCTGCCCTTTGGAAGCAAACAGCCACCCCGTGAATAGAACAATGTCTATCAAATGTGGAAGAGATCCAAGCCACTGAGGCACTACAGGCTGAACTATTGGGAGATAGAGATAAACATATTGAGATTTGGTACCCCTGGATGGTTTATTTGTCAAATAGGGATGTTAGAGCAGATCATTGAGTAAGGGCACAGAGATCAGACACGTGTGTCCAGATATGCAAATGTACACATTTTTTTTTTTTATATATATATTTTTTTTCTCTTCTTCTTTCTCTCTTTCTCTTTTTTTCCTTTTTCTCTACTTTTCTTTCTTTTTCTTTAATGTTTTTTATGATAGTCTTGTAAATAATAGATTAATGATTTATATTAGGATATCAAAAAATCTTTCATAATGCATTTAGTTTATGTTGGGATGGAGGGGAATGATAAATATATCGCCAAATTCTGGGTGAGGATTAGGGCGGCCTCTCGAGGCTATAAATTTAAATATTAAATATTTAATGGATCCGAGGATAGGATTTTATTAAAAAAAATTTTAAATGTTCTTTTTGTTTATAGTTATCTATATGTTTATTGTTTTGCTGGTTTTTGGACGTGGTGTAAGAGGGTGAAGATAAATGCTGGTATAGAAAAAAGGAAGCAAAATACTAAGGCTTGATACATATTTGAAATAATAGCCTACAAGGCTATATTTGCTTTTATTACACTTTTTCTTTTTTTCCTTTGGGTTTATTATTTTTACGATGTCCTGTCTACATATTGGGTCCTGTGCGACCATCAGATTCCTATGTTTATCTAGACCCTCGAACATTATCCTGTCTATTTTCGTAACATTTTTTTCTAATAAAATATTTACACTTAATAAAGTTCCATGAGAAAGCTGTAATCACCAAAATACCATCAAATACCATCAATGCCATATCATAAGACATGATATATAAGAAATATCTGAATAATGTATAGATTTGTAAATATGGTATAAGTGACATTAACCCATCAAATAGTATAACAAAAGGCAGGTTTATTAGCATGGGCATGCGCAGGAATTTTTCCAAGGGGCGGCAGGGGGAGCATAATTGTAATGTCATCCATGCTCGGTCCCTGCTGCAGGGCTGGACTGGGGATACAAAGCAGCCCTGGAAAAAAATTTATGCCAGCACCAGAAGTTATTGTGCCATGTAGTATGTGTGTGTGTATATATATTGTGAGAGAAAATGTGAAATGGTTGTTGAGGGAAAATATATTAGGCATGCTTTAATAAACAGCAGCCTGTGGTTTCTCAATTAAATGCCCCAGGGAGAGATGTTAGATTTGCAAAACTATTGCTCGTACTCTGCAACCCATGGTAAGGGTCCCAGCTGCGGAGCATTTGGAGAGCAGGGTGGGCCAGTGCTCCAATAGCACTAATTGCTATGTAACAGCCAGACCAGGACTTGTATTTACCTTAGAAGTTCCAGAGATGAGAACTAATTGATACTCACCTGTAGCTGGTCAATTAGCAAGCAGGCATTTAAAAGAAGGGATCAGCCTGCTGCAGAGTGAGGGAAAAGAACCAGAGGAATGGTGTGTCTTGCATGTCTATTTTTGTTATTGTAAATTGGTAAGTGGTAAGTGGGAAAGCTACTTGTTTAGTTTATTTTTATTTTGAAGCACCTGTATATTTTGCACCAAATAAATCCGGTTTATTACGGTTTACTGTAAGATCTGTGACAAAATCCTACCTGTAAGAGGTGGTTTGTTGCAGTATATATTGTTGGTATGTGGTATGTTTATTTATCTAATTCAAAATATTGGTATTGTCAGTGTAAAAAATGAAATTATAAAGTAAGCATACACACATGTAGACACAGCTCACTGACACAAGCTCATTGACACAAGCTGAGAGACAAACAAACAATCTCATTGATACACATAAGCTCATTGACAGACAAACTCACTAACACACACACAGACAAGCTTACTGGTACACACACACAAACTTAGTTTTTACTCTGACACTCACACAAGGTTACTTTAGACAAACTCATTGGTATACAAACACAAACTTACTACAGACAAGCGTACTGTCACATGCATGCTCCCTACAGACAAGCTCAGACACTCACACGCTCACTACAGAAAATCTCACAGACACACACAAGCTCACTGACAGACTAGCTCACTGACAGATATACACATGCTCACTACAGAAAAGCTAGCTGACACACACAAGCTTGCTTAGAAACATAGAAACATAGAATGTGATGGCAGATAAGAACCATTTGGCCCATCTAGTCTGCCCAGTTTTCTAAATACTTTCATTAGTCCCTGGCCTTATCTTATAGTTAGGATCGCCTTATGCCTATCCCACGCATGCTTAAACTTCTTTACTGTGTTAACCTCTACCACTTCAGCTGGAAAGCTATTCCATGCATCCACTACCCTCTCAGTAAAGTAATACTTCCTGATGTTATTTTTAAACCTTTGTCCCTCTAATTTAAGACTATGTCCTCTTGTTGTGGTAGTTTTTCTTCCTTTAAATATAGTCTCCTCCTTTACTGTGTTGATTCCCTTTATGTATTTAAATGTTTCTATTAAATCCCCCCTGTCTCGTCTTTCCTCCAAGCTATACATGTTAAGATCCTTTAACCTTTCCTGGTAAGTTTTATCCTGCAATCCATGAACCAGTTTGGCAGCCCTTCTCTGAACTCTCTCTAAGGTATCAATATCCTTCTGAAGATACGGTCTCCAGTACTGCGTACAATACTCCAAGTGAGGTCTCACCAGTGTTCTGTACAATGGCAATACCTCTCCCTATGCAACCAAGCATTCTGCTGCTCTATTACATTGTCTGCCTACCTTTAAGTCATCAGAAATAATCAGCCCTAAATCCCTTTCCTCAGATGTTGAGGTTAGGACTCTATCAAATATTCTGTACTCTGCCCTTGGGTTTTTACGTCCAAGATGCATTATCTTGCACTTATCCACATTAAATGTCAATTGCCACAACTCTGACCATTTTTCTAGTTTACCTAAATCATTTGCCATTTGGCTTATCCCTCCTGGAACATCAACCCTGTTACATATCTTAGTATCATCAGCAAAAAGACACACCTTACCATCAAGACCTTCTGCAATATCACTAATAAAATATTAAAGAGAATGGGTCCAAGTACAGATCCCTGAGGTACCCCACAGGTGACAAGCCCAAGCTTCGAATATACTCCATTGACTACAACCCTCTGTTGCCTGTCACTCAGCCACTGCCTTACCCATTTAACAATATTGGAATGCAAACTTAAAGATTGCAGTTTATTGATAAGCCTTCTATGTGCAACAGTGTCAAATGCCTTACTGAAATCTAGGTAAGCAATGTCTACTGCACCACCCTAATCTATAATTTTAGTTACCCAATCAAAAAAATCAATAAGATTAGTTTGGCATGATCTCCCTGAAGTAAACCCATGTTGTCTCTGATCTTGAAATCCATGTGTTTTTAGATGTTCAACAATCCTATCCTTTAACATTGTTTCCATCACTTTCCCCACTACTGAAGTAAGGCTTACTGGCCTATAGTTGCCCGACTGCTCCCTATTACCTTTCTTGTGAATGGGCACAACATTCGCCAACTTCCAATCTCCCGGGACTACTCCTGTTATCAATGATTGGTTAAATAAATCTGTTAATGGTTTTGCTAGTACACCACTAAGCTCTTTTAATAGCTTTGGGTGTATTCCATCAGGTCCCATTGACTTATTTGTCTTTACTTTTGACAGTTGAAATAGAACCTCTTCCTCTGTAAACTCACGTGTAATAAATGACTCATTTATCCTTTTTCTTAACTGAGGTCCCTTTCCTTCATTTTCATCTGTAAATACCGAACAAAAATATTCATTCATTTTCTCATTATACCATGTCTCGGTAACAGCGACTAAATCTACACTATCAGTTGCCATTATTGCCACAAGTTCATGGATCTTATTCCCTAAACTGCGAGCATTTGTAGACATGACTCTAAGCTCATCATTTCTTAACACACTTGCTACAGTCACCTTCTGTCCTTGTTTTGGGGGACAATTGGATTGATGTTTTATCACCCTTTTGCCCCCCCTCCTAGTTTAAATACATTCTAGCAAAACCTCTGAACTGCTCACTGAGAACATTTGTTCCCTTTTGAGAAAGATGCAAACCATCTTTTTTGTACAGTTTATTTCCATTCCAAACAGAGCTACCATGAGAAATAAAGCCAAATCCTTGCTCCCGACACCATTCACCAAGCCACAAGTTAAAGTCCCTAATACGCATCCGCCTGTCGTTCTGAGTGTTATGCACAGGCAGAACTTTAGAGAATGACAGTGTGGAAGCAACCTGCCGTATATCATTGGCAAAAAAAATTGGCTTACACATAAGGTCATTGACACACACACATACAAGCTCACTGACACACATACACATGCTCACTACAGACAACCTTACTGACACACACATGTTCACTACAGACAAGCTTACTGACACACACATGGTAACTACAAACTCATTGACACACACATGCTCACTATAGAAAAGCTTGTTGACACATGGTCACTACAAGCTCACTGACACACACACGCACAAGCTCGCTCACTAGCAGGCACACATACACACTGTCATGGGCTAAAGCTGGTCTCCATGTTCTGTCCCCTTCCTTAGTCAGCAGCGTGAGTGTGGGAGTCGGTGCTTGTGATGGGGCAGGGCTTGCATGTGGGACGTGGGGCCTGACTGCAGGGGCCGAGCATGGAGGCACGAACATGGTGGGGATTCGGAAGGGAGCCTTACAGTGCTCCCTCCGCGCCCCTGGCTGCCTAAATACGGCCCCCAGCTCCTTCCTCCAGCACCCAGCACCTCCCTCCTTTTTTCCCTTGAGCTGAAATGTTACCGTTGAAGGGAAAATTGCCTGTGGGGAGGGGGCATAATGAAAAACCTTGCCTCCCCCCCGCTTGCCCCTCTATGTGGACGCCCATGTTTATTGGAGAGACACAAGCAAGCATTCTTTATCCAGCTACCACCCTAGTGCATTAAAACATTATTTATGAGTTTTACAATTAACTTGAATTAATAACATAAATTAACAACAACAAGTATAATTAAGACTTACTTAATTTTCCACTTAGTCAATATTGGGACTCTGAAATACCCAGAGCTAAAAAGCACCAGAAGGCGCTATGACATCAGAGGCACCGATACGCAACTTCAAGATGCACTCAAAGAAGTGATGACATCAAGTACAAAAGGACGTGATTAGAAGAAACTGAAAAAAGAGCCAATTAAAGCAAACCTGCTAAATGTTAATGCACCTAACCGCGCCACGGCTAAATATGAGAAAAGCAAAAATAGAAAATTAAAGAGGCGTCATAATATCCAATCATGTATGACGTGGGCACGTGACTACATGCAGTCACGGGAGCATGTAAAAATTATTGAGTGGAAAATTAAGTAAATCTTAAGTAGACTTGTTTTAAGCTAGTGTTATAAATTCAAGTTAATTGTATGCTTTCTAAATATTGTTACAATGCACTACAGTAGTTGCTTGATAAAGACCTCGGTTGAAGTTGAAACGTTGCTGTGTTTCTCTAATGAACCTGTTTGTTATCATACCTCAAGTGCCTGGACCATCCTTCTTTGTTTGCTTAAATGTTAGGGACATACCAATTCTTGTGCACCTTGGATTTCTAAGGAAGTAGTGAGGTTCTCCCTCAATTTGTTCAACTTGTATAGACCTACCATAGAGACAAATGTTATGTCTTGAAGCTGTAGATCTTTATTTCTTTGCTGAATATTTGTGAGGGTCTGTGTTTCTACACTTTTATTCTGCATTCAATTTGTTCTCCTTTCTATCTATTGTGCTAAATCCAAATTGAAGTTTGCACCCATGTCATTTCCAACTGACATGTCCAATCTGTCAGGAATTAAGCTAAAACTTCTCTTGACTGCAAATTAGTTTGAAAAGGAGATAGGATTACAAGTTTTGTAACAGATATTTCATGGATGAGTTCCCCCAACATAATGCATTTTATACATTATACATATTTATAGACGCAGACTCCTGAAAGCCATGCTGTCACATTAAGCTAGAGTAGAGGTGAGACAAATTGTCATTAAGAAGCAAATACCTGTCACTTTCCCTGATTGATAAGTTATTCTTGGGGATTATGTGTCTCTACGCTGCATCCAGGTGAAGTTTGTATCTCACTGGTAGAGACTCTGGGCTCTTTCACACTGACAGCTCAAAGCAGCTCTCATCCTTTTATCCATAGTTTCTTGTTTTGTCTGATTTTATCCTTAATAGGAAGTTTGCTTTGTGCGTGAGATATTGAAAAAGCATCTCTGTAGGACATAATAGAGCATTTGTTGGTAGAAATAGATGCATGTTGGAAAGAGGTTTTCTCCCCCATTTCCCTTAGGGAGGGTTACCAGTGACTATAAATAATTTATCAATGTAGCCAGCACATCAAGTAAAAAATACAATCTATGCTGTTCTCTTTCTGTTATTTACCCTGTTTGTGTACATTTAAGGGATGCTATAGGCATCAGAAACACTACAGCTTAACCCCTTAAGGACACATGACGGAACTATTCCGTCATGTGTCCTTTTATTCCAGAAGTTGAGTCCTTAAGGGGTTAAAGGGACACATTCGTTTTTAATCATGCTCCTGCAGTCACGATGAGCCATAGGTCTTGACTAGTGTTGTTGCGAACCCGAAATTTTCGGTTCGCGAACGGCAAACGCGAACTTCCGCAAATGTTCGCGAACCGGCGAACCGCGCGAACCGCCATTGACTTCAATGGGCAGGCGAATTTTAAAACCAACAGGGACTCTTTCTGGCCACAATAGTGATGGAAAAGTTGTTTCAAGGGGACTAACACCTGGACTGTGGCATGCCAGAGGGGGATCCATGGCAAAACTCCCATGGAAAATTGCACAGTTGATGCAGAGTCTGCTTTTAATCCATAAAGGGCAGAAATCACCTAACATTGACACCTGTCCTCAAAGCCCAGCCCTGATACACACTGACACAGAGCAGAATAGAGACTGTTCCCCCTACATAGGGTCACTTGGCAGATATGGATTGACACCTGTCCTCAAAACCCCTGATACACACTGACACAGAGCAGAATAGGTACTGTTCCCCCTACATAGGGTCACTTGGCAGATATGGATTGACACCTGTCCTCAAAACCCCTGATACACACTGACACAGAGCAGAATAGAGACTGTTCCCCCTACATAGGGTCACTTGGCAGATATGGATTGACACCTGTCCTCAAAACCCCTGATACACACTGACACAGAGCAGAATAGAGACTGTTCCCCCTACATAGGGTCACTTGGCAGATATGGATTGACACCTGTCCTCAAAACCCCTGATACACACTGACACAGAGCAGAATAGAGACTGTTCCCCCTACATAGGGTCACTTGGCAGATATGGATTGACACCTGTCCTCAAAACCCCTGATACACACTGACACAGAGCAGAATAGGGACTGTTCCCCCTACATAGGGTCACTTGGCAGATATGGATTGACACCTATCCTAATGATCCCTGATACACACTGACACAGAGCAGAATAGAGACTGTCCCCCCTACATAGGGTCACTTGGCAGATATGGATTGACACCTGTCCTCAAAACCCCTGATACACACTGACACAGAGCAGAATAGGGACTGTTCCCCCTACATAGGGTCACTTGGCAGATATGGATTGACACCTATCCTAATGATCCCTGATACACACTGACACAGAGCAGAATAGAGACTGTTCCCCCTACATAGGGTCACTTGGCAGATATGGATTGACACCTATCCTAATGATCCCTGATACACACTGACACAGAGCAGAATAGGGACTGTTCCCCCTACATAGGGTCACTTGGCAGATATGGATTGACACCTGTCCTCAAAACCCCTGATACACACTGACACAGAGCAGAATAGGGACTGTTCCCCCTACATAGGGTCCCTTGGCAGATATGGATTGACACCTATCCTAATGATCCCTGATACACACTGACACAGAGCAGAATAGAGACTGTTCCCCCTACATAGGGTCACTTGGCAGATATGGATTGACACCTGTCCTCAAAACCCCTGATACACACTGACACAGAGCAGAATAGAGACTGTTCACCGTCCACAGAGACCATGATACACACTGACACAGAGCAGAATAGAGACTGTTCCCCCTACATAGGGTCACTTGGCAGATATGGATTGACACCTGTCCTCAAAACCCCTGATACACACTGACACAGAGCAGAATAGAGACTGTTCCCCCTACATAGGGTCACTTGGCAGATATGGATTGACACCTGTCCTCCAAACCCCTGATACACACTGACACAGAGCAGAATAGGGACTGTTCCCCCTACATAGGGTCACTTGGCAGGTATGGATTGACACCTGTCCTCAAAACCCCTGATACACACTGACACAGAGCAGAATAGAGACTGTTCCCCCTACATAGGGTCACTTGGCAGATATGGATTGACACCTATCCTAATGATCCCTGATACACACTGACACAGAGCAGAATAGAGACTGTTCCCCCTACATAGGGTCACTTGGCAGATATGGATTGACACCTGTCCTCAAAACCCCTGATACACACTGACACAGAGCAGAATAGAGACTGTTCACCGTCCACAGAGACCATGATACACACTGACACAGAGCAGAAAAGAGACTGTTCCCCCTACATAGGGTCACTTGGCAGATATGGATTGACACCTGTCCTCAAAACCCCTGATACACACTGACACAGAGCAGAATAGAGACTGTTCCCCCTACATAGGGTCACTTGGCAGATATGGATTGACACCTGTCCTCCAAACCCCTGATACACACTGACACAGAGCAGAATAGGGACTGTTCCCCCTACATAGGGTCACTTGGCAGGTATGGATTGACACCTGTCCTCAAAACCCCTGATACACACTGACACAGAGCAGAATAGGGACTGTTCCCCCTACATAGGGTCACTTGGCAGGTATGGATTGACACCTGTCCTCAAAGCCCCTGATACACACTGGGGGGAGCTACTGTCCTCCCCAACCCCTGCGCGGTGGGTGGGGGCCATAAATCACAATGAGGTGACCTACTGTCCTCCCCCCCTCGGCCCCCACCCCTGCGCGGTGGGTGGGGGGCATAAATCACAATGGGGGGGCCTACTTTCCTCCCCCCCGGCCCCCATCCCTGCGCGGTGGGTGGGGGGCATAAATCACAATGGGACGGACCTACTGATAGGAGTGGAGTATTGTTCATATCAGTTTAATACCTTCCGCGTCTCCTATCAGTGGACGTGTAAATGGCAGAGATTTTTAATTGTTGAATCACCTCCCCCTTTTAGGCCAAGGTGGGAAGATGCTTAGACCACTGGTATATTGGTGCCATCTTGGAGGATTTTAATTTTTGGTTTGGTTTTTGAAGCCACAGTGCTGCACCAGTGGGCCTAAAAATTAGGCATGTACACATGCCTGAAAAATTTGGTATTGTTGCAGCCGCTGCTGTAGCAGCGGCCAGAAAAATTTATGTTTGTTTCACAGGCAGAAAGTGCCCTAAAACATGGCGGCTTGAACCCTAGTTGGTGGCGGATAAGTCACGCAAGTCAAACGTCATTCAGAGCTAAAATACAGCAGTGTTTGGACCATTTTTAGCCCAAGGCAGCTCATCTCATCAGGCCTTTTTTAATCGAATGTATCGCCCAGTGTCAGTCCCTTCGGGATCCATCCCTCATTCATCTTAATAAAGGTGAGGTAATCTAGACTTTTTTGACCTAGGCGACTTCTCTTCTCAGTGACAATACCTCCTGCTGCACTGAAGGTCCTTTCTGACAGGACACTTGAAGCGGGGCAGGCCAGAAGTTCTATCGCAAATTGGGATAGCTCAGGCCACAGGTCAAGCCTGCACACCCAGTAGTCAAGTGGTTCATCGCTCCTCAGAGTGTCGATATCTGCTGTTAATGCGAGGTAGTCTGCTCTCAGTCGCTCTCTGAGGGTGGATCCCGAAGGGCTGTGGCGATGCATAGGACTTAAAAAGGTCCGCATGTCCTCCATCAACAACACGTCTTTAAAGCGTCCTGTCCTTGCCGGCGTGGTCGTGGGAGGAGGAGGAGGAGGATGACTTCCACCTCTCCCCCTGTTAGATTCACGTTGTGCTGTGACATCACCCTTATACGCTGTGTAAAGCATACTTTTTAATTTATTTTGCAAATGCTGCATCCTTTCCGACTTGTTGTAATTGGGTAACATTTCCGCCACTTTCTGCTTATACCGGGGGTCTAGTAGCGTGGACACCCAGTACAGGTCGTTCTCCTTCAGCCTTTTTATACAAGGGTCCCTCAACAGGCAGGACAGCATGAAAGACCCCATTTGCACAAGGTTGGATGCCGAGCTACTCATTTCCCGTTCCTCCTCCTCACTGATGTCATTGAAGGTATGTTCTTCCCCCCAGCCACGTACAACACCACGGGTACCAGATAGGTGACAACGAGCACCCTGGGATGCCTGTTGTGTTTGGTCTTGCTCCTCCTCCTCCTCCTCAAAGCTACAATCCTCCTCTGACTCCTCTTCCTCACAATCCTCTTCCAGCGTTGCCGCAGGTCCAGCAAGCGATGCTGATAAGGCTGTTTCTGGTGGTGATGGTGACCACAACTCTTCCTCTTCCTCTTCACGCTCATCTACAGCCTGATCCAGCACTCTTCGCAGGGCACGCTCCATGAAGAAAACAAATGATATGATGTTGCTGATGGTGCCTTTGGTGCGACTGACTAGGTTTGTCACCTCCTCAAAAGGACGCATGAGCCTACAGGCATTGCGCATGAGCGTCCAGTAACGTGGCAAAAAAATTCCCAGCTCCCCAGAGGCTGTCCTAGCACCCCGGTCATACAAATATTCATTAACAGCTTTTTCTTGTTGGAGCAGGCGGTCGAACATTAGGAGTGTTGAATTCCAACGTGTAGGGCTGTCGCAAATCAAGCGCCTCACTGGCATGTTGTTTCGCCGCTGGATATCGGCAAAGTGAGCCATGGCCGTGTAGGAACGCCTGAAATGGCCACACACCTTCCTGGCCTGCTTCAGGACGTCCTGTAAGCCTGTGTACTTATGCACAAAGCGTTGTACGATCAGATTACACACATGTGCCATGCACGGCACATGTGTCAACTTGCCCAACTTCAATGCCGCTATCAAATTTTTTCCGTTGTCACACACCACTTTGCCGATATCCAGTTGCTGCGGAGTCAGCCACTTTTCCACCTGTGCGTTCAGGGCGGACAGGAGTGCTTGTCCGGTTTTACTCTCTGCTTTCAAGCAAGTCAAACCCAAGACGGCGTGACACTGCCGTATCCGGGATGTGGAATAGTACCTGGGGAGCTGGGGGGGTGCCGTTGATGTGGAGCAAGAAGCAGCGGCACAAGAGGACTCAGCCGAGGAGGTTATGGAAGAGGATGGAGTAGGAGGAGTAGAGGAGGTGGCAGCAGGACTGCCTGCAATTCGTGGCGGTGTCACCAACTCCTCTGCAATGCCACGCATTCCTTGCTTGTCAGCCGTCAGCAGGTTTACCCAATGCGCAGTGTAGGTGATATACCTGCCCGGACCATGCTTTGCAGACCAGGTATCAGTGGTCAGATGGACCCTTGCCCCAACACTGTGTGCCAGACATGCCATGACTTCCTTTTGCACAATCGAGTACAAGTTGGGGATTGCCTTTTGTGAAAAGAAATTCCGGCCGGGTACCTTCCACTGCGGTGTCCCAATAGCTACAAATTTTTTGAACGCCTCAGACTCAACCAGATTGTATGGTAAAAGCTGGCAGGCTAATAGTTCGGACAAGCCAGCTGTCAGACGCTGGGCAAGGGGGTGACTTGGTGACATTGGCTTCTTACGCTCAAACATGTCCTTGACAGACACATGACTGTGGGCAGATGAGCGGGAACTGCTCAAGGCGGGAGACGGAGTGGCGGATGGTTGAGAGGGGGCAAGAAGGACAGCAGTGGTTGACGTGGCTGAAGATGCTGGACCAGGAGGAGGATGGCGGCTTAGAGTAGGCGTGCTGCTTGTACTCATGTGTTGATCCCATAGGCGTTTGTGATGTGAGATCATGTGCCTACGCAAAGCAGTTGTACCTAGGTGGGTGTTGGACCTCCCACGACTCAGTTTCCTTTGGCACAGGTTGCAAATGGCATCGCTGTTGTCCGAGGCAGACACACAAAAAAAATGCCACACTGCTGAGCTCTGCAATGACGGCATTCTGGTTATGGACACAGCATGCGTTGATTGGCGTGCTGTCGGGCTGACCCCGGGTGCCGATGCATGCTGTCTGACTGTGCCACTAGCTCCTTGCGACGAACCCCCCTGCTTCCAACTCGTCTCCTCCTCCTCCTCTCTGTCTCCCCATCTGAACTTTCGCCCTGTTCTTCTTCTTGCCGAGTGGGCACCCACGTGACATCCATGGACGCATCATCATCATCAACCGCTTCGCTTGTATCTGACAACTCAGAAAAGGAAGCAGCAGCGGGTACAACATCATCATCATCACACCGTACCTCCATGTGTTTAATGCTGCCTGCCTGAGACATATCCCTGTTATCTACATCCTCTAGCAATAATGGTTGCGCATCACTCATTTCTTCAAACGGGTGTGTGAATAACTCCTCTGACATACCAAGTAAAGCCGCTGTGGTGCTAGTTTTGGTGGTGGCGGCAGGCGGGTGAGTGCTATCTTGAGAGGTGCCTGAAGCTAAGCTGGAGGAGGATGGTGCGTCAAGGTTCCGAGCGGAGGCTGTACAAGATTGGGTGTCCTGTGTTAGCCAGTCAACTAAGTCCTCAGAACTTTTCAAGTTCAGGGTACGTGGCTTCTGAAAACTGGGCATTATTCTAGGGCAAAAGGGAATCACAGCACCACGACCACGACGGCTCCTGCGGGGTGGCCTGCCTCTGCCTATCATTTTTTGGGGGATTAGTGGTACTATGCGTGCAAGCTACTGTGAGACCAGATATGATTGGCAATGTGCACTGGAACAGTTCTGCAGAGCACACGCTGAAGGAAGGACTGACAGAGCCGCTTGAAGACAAGTAACTGCTATTCAATCTATAACAGTGAAAAACAAATTTTGGTTTTAAAAGCACGCTATAGAGACACCAGATATGATTGGCAATGTGCACTGGAACAGTTCTGCAGAGCACACACTGTAGGCCTGAGCAGGGGCGTATTAGCCGCGAGGCAAACAAGGCATTTGCCTTGGGCGGCATTTTTCAGGGGGCGGCAAAAAAGCCGCCCCCAAATGCCCAAGGCAAATGTCTTGTTAGCCTTGCGGCTAACAAGGCATGCTGGGCGGCCGGCGGGCTGCTGGGCAGTGCGGGTGGGTGGGCGGGCAGCGAGGGAGCACTTCCTCTGAGCTGTCTGCTCAGCTCCCTCGCGCGCCGCAGAGTGAGGCTGGGAGCCGGAATATGACGTCATATTCCGGCTCCGCCTCCCAGCATCACTCTGCGGCGCGCGAGGGAGCTGAGCAGACAGCTCAGAGGAAGTGCTCCCTCGCCGCCCGCCCACCCACCCGCACTGCCCAGCAGCCACTGGACCACCAGGGAGACAGATACCCCCCCAGCATTCCCAAAGGTAAGGAGGCTGGGGGGGGTTAAATTTAAAAAAAAAAAATGTATTAAATATGTGAGTGAGTGAGTGTGTTTGTATGTCTGTGTATGTCTGTTAGTGTGTCTGTGTGTGTGTATGTCTGTAAGTGTGTGTCTGTTAGTGTGTGTGTATGTCTGTAAGTGTGTGTGTGTCTGTTAGTGTGTGCGTATGTCTGTTAGTGTGTGTGTGTGTGTGTGTATGTCTGTTAGTGTGTGTTTGTTAGTGTGTGTATGTCTGTAAGTGTGTGTGTGTCTGTTAGTGTGTCTGTGTGTGTCTGTTAGTGTGTGGGTCTGTGTGTGTGTGTGTCAGTGTGTGTGTTAGTGTGTGTGTGTCTGTAAGTGTGTGTGTGTGTATGTTAGTGTGTTTGTCTGTTAGACTGTGTGTGTGTGTGTATCTGCTAGTGAGTGTGTGTGTTAGTGTGTGTGTGTGTGTGTTTCTGTTACCTAGTGTATGCGTATTTGTCAGTGAATGTGTGTGTGTGTATTTAGAAGGCGGGACGGGGGAAGGGTTGGGTGGGGGTGGCGCGGGCGGGGGGGGAGGGTTGGGTGGGGGTGGCGTGGGCGGGAGGGGGGCGCCTGAGTTTTGTCCTGCCTAGGGCAGCACAAAACCAGGATACACCACTGGGCCTGAGACACCCGCTTGAAGACAAGTAACTGCTATTCAATCTATAACAGTGAAAAACAAATTTTGGTTTTAAAAGCACGCTATAGAGACACCAAATATGATTGGCAACTGTCAAAGCACGCTGGAACAGGTCTACAGAGCACACGCTGAAGTAGGCCTGAAACACAGACGCTTGCAGACAACTAACTGCTCTTCTATTACAGTGAAAAAAAAATATTTATTTTAAATGTAAAGCTTAACCAATTGTTAAAACAGATATGAGTGGTGGCACTGGGCAAGTAGGCACAGTATCCAATGTGAACCTCACACAGAAGCTGGCAGGCAGGCAACTGCTCTTCTATTACAGTGGAAACAAAATTTTGGTTGTAAAAGCACGCTATAGAGACACAAGATATGAGTGGCAACTGTCAAAGCACGCTGGCAGGGTTGTGCAGGGCACACGCTGAAGGAAGGCCTGACAGAGCCGCTTGAAGGACACTGACTGTCTGCTATTAGCTTACACTGGAAACCTTTTTTCTTTGTAAAAGCACGCTAAAGAGACACCAGATATGAGTGGCAACTGTCAAAGCACGCTGGCACAGGTCTGCAGAGCACACGCTGAAGTAGGCCTGAAACACAGACGCTTGCAGACAACTAACTGCTCTTCTATTACAGTAAAAAAAAAATATTTATTTTAAATCTAAAGCTTAACCAATTGTTAAAACAGATATGAGTGGTGGCACTGGGCTAGTAGGCACAGTATCCAATGTGAACCTCACACAGAAGCTGGCAGGCAGGCAACTGCTCTTCTATTACAGTGGAAACAAAATTTTGGTTGTAAAAGCACGCTATAGAGACACAAGATATGAGTGGCAACTGTCAAAGCACGCTGGCAGGGTTGTGCAGGGCACACGCTGAAGGAAGGCCTGACAGAGCCGCTTGAAGGACACTGACTGTCTGCTATTAGCTTACACTGGAAACCTTTTTTCTTTGTAAAAGCACACTAAAGAGACACCGGATATGAGTGGCAACTGTCAAAGCACGCTGGCACAGGTCTGCAGAGCACACGCTGAAGTAGGCCTGAAACACAGACGCTTGCAGACAACTAACTGCTCTTCTATTACAGTGAAAAAAAATATTTTAAATCTAAAGCTTAACCAATTCTTAAAACAGATATGAGTGGTGGCACTGGGCTAGTGGGCACAGTATCCAATGTGAACCTCACACAGAAGCTGGCAGGCAGGCAACTGCTCTTCTATTACAGTGGAAACAAAATTTTGGTTGTAAAAGCACGCTATAGAGACACAAGATATGAGTGGCAACTGTCAAAGCACGCTGGCAGGGTTGTGCAGGGCACACGCTGAAGGAAGGCCTGACAGAGCCGCTTGAAGGACACTGACTGTCTGCTATTAGCTTACACTGGAAACCTTTTTTCTTTGTAAAAGCACGCTAAAGAGACACCAGATATGAGTGGCAACTGTCAAAGCACGCTGGCACAGGTCTGCAGAGCACACGCTGAAGTAGGCCTGAAACACAGACGCTTGCAGACAACTAACTGCTCTTCTATTACAGTGAAAAAAAATATTTATTTTAAATCTAAAGCTTAACCAATTGTTAAAACAGATATGAGTGGTGGCACTGGGCTAGTGGGCACAGTATCCAATGTGAACCTCACACAAAAGCTGGCAGGCAGGCAACTGCTCTTCTATTACAGTAGAAACAAAATTTTGGTTGTAAAAGCACGCTATAGAGACACAAGATATGAGTGGCAACTGTCAAAGCACGCTGGCAGGGTTGTGCAGGGCACATGCTGAAGGAAGGCCTGACAGAGCCGCTTGAAGGTCACTGACTGTCTGCTATTAGCTTACACTGGAAACCTTTTTTCTTTGTAAAAGCACGCTAAAGAGACACCAGATATGAGTGGCAACTGTCAAAGCACGCTGGCACAGGTCTGCAGAGCACACGCTGAAGTAGGCCTGACACCCAGACGCTTGCAGACAACTAACTGATCTTCTATTACAGTGAAAAAAAATAATTTCTTTAAAATATAAAGCTTAAGCTATTGTTAAAACAGATATGAGTGGTGGCACTGACTGTGCAAATGGGCAAGGCATCCAACCTGACACAGAAGCTGGCAGGCAGGCAACTGCACTTCTATTACAGTAAAAAAAAAATATTTATTTTAAATCTAAAGCTTAACCAATTGTTAAAACAGATATGAGTGGTGGCACTAGGCTAGTGGGCACAGTATCCAATGTGAACCTCACACAGAAGCTGGCAGGCAGGCAACTGCTCTTCTATTACAGTGAAAAAAATGATTTATTTAAAATCTAAAGCTTAACCAATTGTTAAAACAGATATGAGTTGTGGCACTGACTGTGCAAATGGGCAAGGCATCCAACCTGACACAGAAGCTGGCAGGCAGGCAACTGCTCTTCTATTACAGTGAAAAAAAATTATTTATTTTAAATCTAAAGCTTAACCAATTGTTAAAACAGATATGAGTGGTGGCACTGACTGTGCAAATGGGCAAGGCATCCAACCTCACACAGAAGCTGGCAGGCAGGCAACTGCTCTTCTATTACAGTGAAAAAAACATATTTATTTTAAATGTAAAGCTTAACCAATTGTTAAAACAGATATGAGTGGTGGCACGGGGCAAATAGGCACAGTATCCAATGTGAACCTCACACAGAAGCTGGCAGGCAGGTACCTGCAATTACATTACACAGGAAAAAAAAAAAAAAAAAAAAGCAGCCTGATGTTATAGCCCTAAAAAGGGCTTTTTGGGGTGCTGTCCTTACAGCAGAGATCAGATGAGTCCTTCCGGATTGTAGTGGACACTGAATACCCTAGCCTAGCTATCAATTTCCCTATCTAATCAGCAGCAGCTAAACTTTCCCTCCTCTCACTAAGCATGCATCTTCCGAATGAATCGAAAATGGATGCTGGGAGGGAGGTTGGAGGGTGTGGAAGGGAGGGAGTGCTGCTGATTGGCTGGAATGTGTCTGCTGACCGAGAGGCACAGGGTCAAAGTTTGCCCAATGATGACGAATAGGGGGCGGATCGAACTGCGCATGTGTCCGTCCGCCGCGGTGAACGCGAACACGCTAAGTTCGCCGTGAACTGTTCGCCGGCGGACAGTTCGGTACATCACTAGTCTTGACAATGGCCATAAGTAGTCTAGTTTAATGGAGTGCTTTTGGTGTATAGATCATGCTCCTGCAGTCTTATTGCTCAATTATCTGCTATTTAGGAGTAAAGTCAAATTGTGTCACATTGTGTATAAAGCCCTAGACACACCTCCCTGCATGTGACTTACACAGCCTTCCTAAACACTTCCTGTAAAGAGTATTTTAATCTTTACACTTCCTTTACTGCAAATTTGGTTAAATTTAACATTTCTTATCTTCTGCTCTATTAATAGCTTGCTAGACCCTACATGAGCCTCCTGTATGTAATTAAAGTTCAAACCACAGAGCAGTCACAAACACTGGCCAAAGTTAGCGTTCATATTTGTTTTTGTGTGAAAAAAGCAAAAAACTAATATTTAACAGTGTTTGTGACTAAGTGGCTACTAAGAAAGACTGGACATACCCCACTTGCAATACCTTGGGTTGTCTACTTTTGCAAATGGTATGCCATCATGGGGGTAATTCTCATTCCTGGGCTACCATATGCTCTCAAAGTCAACATAACCAATCTGGCAAATTTCAAAGTCAAAAAAATGAAATGCAAGCCTTATATGAGACTCTCTAACTTTCAAAAACACCATAAAACCTGTACATGAGGGGTACTGTTATTCTCGGGAGACTTCACTAAACACAACTATTAGTGTTTTAAACCTGTAAAACATATTACAACAATAATATAGTCCATAAAAGTGCCGTTCGTTTGTAAAAAAAATGCAAAAAACTTCACTTTTACTTAAAATATCATCGTTGTAATACAGTTTGAAACACTAATATTTGAGTTCAACGAAGTCTCCCGAGTAAAACAGTACTCCCTATGTACAGGTTTTATGGTGTCTTGGAGAGTTACAGGGTCAAATATAGTGCTTGCGAATTAAATTCTCTGCACTTTCTCCCTGTGTTATCAGGCATGCCAATCAAATTGTAATTAATCAAATCACATAATTATGTTAAAAGATTACTTAAATATACATGTAGAATTTTAATATATATGCATTTATAGGTATTTAAATTCTACGTGTATACTAATGTAATCTTTTATGTAATTATATGTATTTGTCTATATATATATATTTGCGGTTATTTGTATTTTATATATAGATAGATATATCTATATATATATCTATCTATATCCCTGCTACCTCTTGTCTCAAATCCCCATGGTTTCCTTTAGATTGTAAGCTCACGGGCCATCTAGCCAAGCACTTTGTATAAAAGTGCTCCAATGGCTAGATATCAGCTTACGGGCAGGGCTCTCTTACCTCTTGTATTTGTATGTGTATATTGTACGTTTCTCCACTAATTGTACAGCGCTGCGGAATCTGTGTGCGCTTTATACATAGCAATAATAAATAAATAAATAAATATATAGAATGTCATTCTAAGTTTTTTTTGTTACCAATATATATTTATATATATATATATATATATATATATATATATATATATATATATTAATAAAAAAATACAGTTAGAATGAAATTACATATGAATATATAAAATGTATATAAAATTTAGTTTCAATATATTTTATTATTTTATTATTTTATTTATTTATTATTTTAATTATACATGTATATCTCAATTAAAACCGAATACAGGGTGGTCGTCGTTCGTATGTCGACCACGAGGCGGCGGCCATTTTAAACCATGCGAAAGACCAGCAGTGTTCGGCATTGATTTCATGGAACTGAAAACGGACACTTTTCAACCGAATACCGCTGAAGCCATCAACCTCCCTTCTCGATCGACAGAAGTGCACGAACACCGGCCGTTCGGGAGGTTTAAAGGCACGAATGGACTTACCCCAGATAGCCTTCCCATGGAGTCAATCGCATACCGAAGAACTGTAATAGACTTTGACTCCATGGCGATTGAACTATGCGTATGGGATCTGAGCGCTATTCGCCAATTATATACACTCAGATCCAGGCTATCTGGGGATATGTGATACGTATGGATAGCGTTCGACAAATGCAAAGTTATATATTTTATTGTGTTTTTATGTGTTGAATGTAAAATGGCGATTTGCCTCTGTCCTGGGGATAATTGAATTACTTCTTGATTATCTCCAGGGCAGAGGGGAGGAAACCGGGATGCATTGTGGGAATATTTTGTGCCTGTATGTCCAAAAGTGCCATATGTCTGTCTGCCATTACAGTCTCCCATTTGGTCGCCTAGGGGAGTGTCCACCAAGTGGGAGACCTGCATAAATATGGGCGGGTAGCCCACAGTAAAGCCAGTTTTTGTTTTACCCTCAATGCGGAGCTTGGTCTCGTTATTGGAGGGGGGGGATTTATTACTGACGACTAGAGACTGCTGGATGGAATTATTAGACGCTTGGGAGTTATTTGCGTGCTGTTGCTATTAACGATTCGGGAGTTTGGAGTTTGTGAAGTGGACTGTCCGTACGGACCCCGTTCGGGAGTTTACAGCGTTCCCTTGCTTGCGGTTCGTATGGTTATACTGGATATACATGCAGCCTGGGTTATGACGGACGGGGAGTATTCACTAAACGGTGATTTGTACAGTTCATGCTGAGGGTACCGTAACAATATACATATATTATATATATATATATATATATATATATATATATATAGAAGGTAGAATTGACAGCACTCCAAGGACTTCTTCATAAAAAATAACTTTTATTGTTCCAAAATAAAATATCAACGTTTCAGTCTAGCGATTCTAGACTTTCATCAGGACATATTACACATGCATACAGCTCCTCCTTAAGTACCCTCACTAAGCAATCAATAAACTCACCCCTCCTGGGTCTGGACCTCCCCTCCGAGCATCCCGGATCATTTTCGCGCCGAAAATGTCGGGCGCTATCTGATGATGTCATCGTGCGTCTTTACGCATGCGTCATGACGCTTGCGTCACGGCGCTCGCGTTACTGCGCATGTGTCATTTCTGGAGCCAGTCGTTTACACTGGGTTACCATGGGGATCAGATACCAACAAACAACTAAGGGCATAAGTTACACTCAAACCTCAAACAACTCCATAGATTCTGACAATTCGTATCTATGTTACTTACTGCATTCAAATTAAAAACAAATTTATACTAATGGCCAGAGATTTAAACAGTCCAAGCCTAATGTATCCAAACCAGATTTGCTTAAAGGGACTATGGCATATATTATGACTATTGGACCGCATCAATTGAACAGAGCTGTCCCAGTTGACTGCTCAAAACCAACCAACTCCTTTCTTAGGTCCACCTAAACGTCCTATCTGCAGTACATATCCCGTACCACTCTATAGCCACAATATATTACAAATTTACATATTTACATATTTACAGAATCACAGATTTCCAAGTTTCATATTTCATATAACCACATAAATCTCGGCTAGTCATGCCTATTGTCTTAGTCTCCAAGGATCACCTCTCCATAAGCTGATCAAGAATCCTAACAAATATGTCAGTTGGAAACTATTGTTGAGCCTCCATCAAGTTACTCATGCCTCCGAAATACGAACCCCGGGGTTACACTTAATGAATGAAAAAATCTTAGGGTCATCCTATATCAAGCAACCGTAGAAGAACAACACCTTTCTATCTAGACGGTGAAACCCAGAGCCATTCCCTCTGATGCATTCTGTATTCCAACATACATTTCCTATGTGGACCTACATCTTCTAGGAACAAACTCATATTCAAGGGTATATCAAAAATAAGGGTACCATGCATGTGGTTCTCAGTCACCCACCCAAGACCATCTACATTTTCTATGTACGGTCCATGGGTCCTTCATCGATAGCTTGCGGGACTCGCAACATTAGACCCCCAACACATGTTTTACTCGTCCATCATCGGGGTGTTACTCAGTCGGCCTGTCCCCAAGGGTGGGCCTATGGGTATGTTAGCCCCCCATCTGGAGTCAGTGCAAAACTGTCAAAACTCAGATGTCTGTGGAGACCACCAGGTTGGTCAGAGAAAGACTGATAGCGAGTATTTCTCATTAAGACCTTTGGGTGTAGTTGTTTCCAAAGTCCTAATCCAATATATTTCTCTCTGTAGGAGCATCTTCTTTCTATCGCCTCCTCGTCTTGGTGGTGGTACTTGGTCAATCGCCATCAGTTTAAGGGTTGTAAGGGCATGTCCAGCTTCCAAGAAATGTTTCGCCACGGGCAGTTCGGAGCCATTGTCCCGGTATGCTACCCTGATGCTTGACCGGTGGTTTCTAATGCGTTCCCTTTCTATATATACACACACACACATTTATTTTATTTCTTAACATGTTGAATGATTTTTTTTTATTCTTCCCACCAGAAGGGGGACTGTCTGACATTTCAGACAGTCCCCCTGCTGGCAGGTCAACAGCCAGCTATAGGGGGCCATGTGATCGCTCTTTGAGAGCGATCACAGGGCCCTCGGGGGCCTCATTTGCCGGGGGAGAGCTGCCTGGGCTGTCAGGCAGCCCTCCAGAAGAGGATTGCGGCGGAGGTGAGTACGCCGGACCTCCTGGGGCTTAAGCCGTTACGGCGTTCTATGCCGCCGCAACGGCTTTAAAGCCCTTTTAATGCGGGACGACATAGAATGCCGTAACGGCGTTAAGGGGTTAATGTAGTGGTTCTGGGCAAACAGAGTCTGTCCCTGCAGCCTGAGCAGTGTAGGTGCTGCCTAAGCCACCTCTAGTGTTTTTCACTTGGACAGTCACTGGATGGGCTTTCTGGGTTTGGTTCTGCAAAGATTGCAGGATCAACATTAAGCATTTGCATGCTCTACATGGAGATGCTGAACACTCCCCATAGAAATGCAATGAATCAATGGATCTCTATGAGGAGATTCTGTTTGGCGCAGTGAAGCAATTTGTGCTCATGCACACTAGCCTCATGAAGCTCCCCTTTAATCAACTCACACACACACTGCACTATAGTGTGACTTTCACATTACCAATACTGTGAGGGGGCAGGGCTGCTGGCATCTGATGGGTCCCTCTATGTGTACCAATCCTCTTGAAATTGGTTTGACACAGATCCAGGAGATGACATCAGAACCATAATGACTTTACTGGACTGTAGTAGTTATGGTACTTACTCTGCTCATTTAAATAGATTGATTTTAAAAAGAGTTTTATTCACATATGAAAGTTTAACGCTTTTCAAATTTATTCTGTTTACAAAGTATTAGAGTAAGCATGTTAATCTATTGGTATTAAGGATACTACCAACAACAAATTGGCATTTCTTAACTATGAAGGGATTTGTGTCATAGATTCTATGTATAAGTTAACGTATTCCCCTTTACCACTGCCTTTCCCTTCTCCTTCTTGATTGCTGAGATTCCTTCTTAATAATTTCAGTCATTTTCCAATCCCAGTTGTATTCCTTTCTGTCATTGATCATTTTCTCTCCAACTCCAGCCTTTACTTATAGCTTAATTTCCTTTTTCCTATCAGCTCCTCAATGCTATTAAATTCTGTCAATACTGTTTAAAGTATCATTAGGAGTATCTAAGCATCTTTGTGCTATGATCAGAAAACACATTTACCGTCATTTAGATAAGTGTTTTCACTGCACCAGTTACATATTCCTTTAACCCCTTTCCAACACAACATATACTGCATTTAAAAAAAAAAAATTGTCATTATGTAATGATGTATGTAATAAGCATTTACAAAAAGGCTTATGGCAATTTATGTCCCCCCATCCTCCCCAGCAGTGTAAGGGTTAAGATATCCCTACTGTACTACCCGATTCGAGGGCTGATCTCCCATGGTGTGGTGCCTATAGTGTTGAATTGAATCAATGCATCTTTATGGGGAAAGTTCAGTGTGTCCATTCAGAGCGTGGAGGCGCTGACCATCTGATCTAGGAAGCACCTCTAGTGGCAATTTAAGGAGTGACTTCTAGAAGTGTTTCCAGGCTGTAATATAAATACGGCTGTTTCTCTGAAATGGCAGTATTTACATTAAAAAGCCTGCAGGAACAGGCTATACTCACCAGAACAGCTACAATAAGCTGTAGTTGTTCTGGTGACTATAGTGTCCTTTTAAGTTGTTATGTAGGTGGGTATGTTCCCCTAAGGAGGGAATTTTAAATCATCCAAAAAGAAATCTGACTATGTATCTTAAGAGGATGCTTGAAAATAATATAAGCCATACAGATTTCACATAGAATACATGGCTGGATATAATGAAGTTTGTTAACTTGAGTTGGTAAAGTGAATCAAGGTCATTTTGAGCAAGCCAAGGTAAGAAGATATTTAGAATTCTGGGAAACTCTGAAATGACAATCAAAGCTGGTGATGTTCTGGAAATGTCAATAAATCAAGCAGACATCATATCTGCTAAAATTAGGATGCAGGTATCATATAGCTTACAGCAGACGTAGGGACCATTGCAAAGGCCATGACCCATAGGATGTACTGGCTATGCAAAGCCTGGAGAGATACAAGAATACTAGATTGCTGATTGATATTATTTTCAGATATTCTCTCCACAGTCAATAGCTCACAGGAGCAACACTCAGAGAAAAAGGATAAAATAATATAAATTTTTTGACTTGTTATTAACGTGTATGTGTCTAGCTAGCCAAATTTATGAGAATTCTTTGTGTTCCATTTTTTCTCTTTTTTAAGAAATTGTATTATTTTACTACATATGTCACAATTTACATATATTTGTAAATATAGTGAATGTGAAAATTCTGCTTCTTTTGAGGACTATTTGTATGCTTAACCACCACTACTGCACTCTGTTCGACACAGAGTACTGTGTCATGTGGTGTAGCATGGAAGTCTGTGACTTAATAGTACCTTTTATTAAACTCATTTACGCAGGAGTTTACAAGAATCATGTTTTATTTACTTTATAGGTTTTTCTAATGGTGTTTTCAAGGTTTCCCTCCACCCCCGATTTTTCTATACATAATCTATAACAGGCTTCCCCAAACTCCGGCCCTCCAGTTGTTGCTGAACTACAACTCCCATGATTCTCAGCCTATCTAGTTCATTCATGGAATCATGGGAATTTTAGTTCAGCAACATCTGGAGGGCCAGAGTTTGGGGAAGTCTGATCTATTATATGATTATTTTGTGCCTGTGTTATATCTAAATGTTAAACCGTTTGACACTTTGTATGAGATGTCTGCATGTTCTATCTTCATAAACTCTCTTTTTGTTCCTGCAGTTATCCTGGTGGTGGTTTTCGGAATCTGCTGGGCCCCCTTTCACACAGAGCGGCTATTCTGGAGCTTTATTGAAAACTGGACAAGCTATATGCATCAGGTATTCTCTTTTGTGCATGTGATCTCTGGGGTGTTATTTTACCTCAGCTCTGCCGTTAACCCCATCCTCTACAACCTCTTATCTACACGATTCCGCGAGATGTTCAAAGAAGTCATGTGCCACGGAAGAGCAAAGAGGCTGGGTTCTAGACGATCTTCTCCTAGCGTCACACGTGTGACGACACGAAGCACAGTCTCTGAGCATATACCCGAAAATGGGCTTCCTTTCAATGATGTGGATGAATCTGATGTTTATCTGGAGTGCAATAATGTGACAAAAACGTCTTTTCACTGAACGCCTTTGGAATATTATCCTACATGCAGCAATTCCTTCCGGCTGCACCAGACCACAATCTTCATTCCACTAGATACTCTGATCAAGGCCAAACTTTGTGCTTTCCCATGCTTCCATTAGTTGACAAGTACTATGGCTAAGGATACCAGGTCCACCATGTTTCCCCCGGACCATTTAGAATTTACATGGTAAATGGCAACACATTAAAAATGCTACCATGTAAGACGTAACATTCATAAGCTATAGGAGGGCTTTGGTAAATTAAACAACCATTTGGTTTGGAATTCCTCTTTGATTGCAGCATTGAAATCCTTCATGTCCAAAATTAACTCTACATACTGAACGTAGTAGGTCTTTCCATGTGCTCACTGCAAGTATACAGATGGACTACATGATGAGTTACAGATGTTGAATCTGACAACTCCACCTTCAGCTGCTGTTAGATTGTGCTCCCATAATGCTCAGCGACACAAAATAACCACTGCAGGTGCACAAAATAAGTACTATCACTTTCATTATGGAGCCAGCAGTGTAGAAGATGCTTGACGGTCCTATTTTGTCATGTTGAGACCTCTAATAAGCTCATTTAATTGGCAGATAAACATCATATTTTAAAGCTGCAGAGACTTGTTTTTGCAAACTATTTCGCAAGCAGAGTAAACAAAATTCATTATTTTTAAAAGGCAGTTTCTTCCTTCCTGAATATTAAAATGCAGGTAAAAGAACAGAACCAGCCATGCACATAAAACAAGATTGTCCTTCAAGCATCGCATAACAGTCGTATTCATTTGGCGATGTTATATATAGAAACGGTGGAATGAGGGAGGCCGTGTTAACACAAAGATTTACTGCCAATTCTTCCAAACTTCTTTTCTTGGAAGTGTTCAGTTCTGTATTATTTCTTGCTGCATTATGTCAGGAGAAGAAAATAAAGCCAGGTTGTACATTCCAGAAAGAAAGTAAAAAGGATAATTTACATGTTAAAATAATGTGGGTACCTCATTTTTATTTGCTATTCTTCTAAACACACTATATATATTCAAAGAAAATAATCTACCGCGAACCTGTACGTTCCTGAACAGTACACAAACCATTTCAAGACGCTGCATATATATGATTCAAGGTTATTTACAACATTAAATGTTAGCTAATTAAATCTGAATTGTAAAATGCAGGCTAAAATATCCAAGTGGTAACTAGAGATGACTGAATTTTTTTTCAGATCAGCTAGTTTTAGCAAAAATGTGCATTTTGGATGGTAACATTTAGAAGTTTACTGACCAGACCTGCTACAACCAAAACTATACAATTATCATGATCCAAAGCACAGGATACAATATGAATAATTGTCCCAGGTTGCTGGTGGTCGGAAATATCACAGGCAATTTATCATGGATCACTCAAGGCAGAACTAAGTTAACGGCATACTGTAGTGTTAGGAATACAAAGTTGTATTTGTAGCACTATGGCACCCCTGATCCACCCCTACCCCCCTTGCAGTCCCCCAGCACATAAAGGGTTAAAAAAAACAACCTTTATTTACTCACCTGATTTCAGCGCCTATTCCTCCTCCTCCCACGTCAGCTGATCAATGCTTTCCTATGGGGATTTTACTGACTGGATGTCCTCATGCAGAGCGTGAGGATGTCCAAGCGTCATTTAAGGTAAACTCCCTGAAATGCCTCTAGTGGCTGGCTTAATCCTGCAATGTAAACATGGCAGTTTCTCAAAAGCTGTAATGCATTATATTGCAGGACAAAGATGGATAGGGACACTGCACCCAGACCAGTTTAATGGGATGAAGTGGTCTGGGTGCCTATAGTGTCCCTTTAAGAAAGTTATACCAAGCAGTTCTTTTTCCGTTTGGGTGAAATAAAACATTGACTCATCACTGATGAGAAGAACTGTGCTGTTTAATAATTGAAACATAAGAGGATTCTCAAAAGTATTTTTTTTAAATGTATTTCATTTAACAGTTCTTATATAGTGCTCTTATCCTGAGCACTTTACAATTCAATTAAAAAATAATACTGGTAATCATACAAACCAGGGATAAAAAAAATTAGAGAAACAATATGAGAGCAGAAATTGCCTGTGAGCTTAATGTTATCTAAATTAGTATGGTTTTTGTACTTTTCAGACACTTACATGAATTCATGCTTTTGCACTTTTTTTAGAATGTAATTAAATATTGTTATTCCAAACAGGTCATATAAGGATCATATTTACTTCTCTTGAAGATTTTATTTCTGTGGGACTCATGCTTACAGACTTGTCTTTTTTCTGTGAAGGCCACCCCTCTTTTCACCACACTTGTCCAGCCTGGGGATATTCCTTGTTCAGATGAGCATATGATTTCAACTGCCGAAATCACTGAATCAGTCACAAATTAAGCAGCTAAGCTCTGGAGTTATTTTATGGTAGAGCAATGATGAGAGAAAAAAAATCAGTGATTATCAGGCTGGGAAATTAGCACTGACCAGCTTTGCCAAGCTGAAAGCCATAGCATGTAATTACACTTGGATTTTCAGCAGAACATGTTGATTTGCACTTAATGTTAAATATTTTTCTATTTAACTTGCCAATATTTTCACTCCTGAGAGATGCTGCCAAGTTCACTTTTAAAACTCCAAAAAAAGACATATTTAGTGTATGCTCCAGTTGGTAATTGTTTGATCATCTACAAGATGTCTAAGTCTTCTATTTACCAGCTTGGGGCGAATTTTGCAGCCAATGGTGAATAGACAAAAACACTCAGTGGTCTCAGCAGAATACTGTACCTTTTACAAACAGCAGGGAAATTGACTCTAGATAATAATCTAGCTACAGATCTGCTATTTATATATATATATATATATATATATATATATATATATATATATATAGAGAGAGAGAGAGAGAGAGAGAGAGAGAGAGAGAGAGAGAGAGAGAGAAGAATTTAGTCAGTTTATCCAATTAAGACATTTTGTCAATTTCCTTCAGATTTCTTGAGAACCCAAAAATAGTAAATATAAATTTAACTTCAAATAGACAATTGTATTTTTTTTTTTTTTTAGACAGACTGGATACTCTACGCAGCTTTAACAGTGTAAGTGTTTTAGTGTTACTGTGTCAGATAACATTCCGAATCAGTTCAATAAAATGTGGAAACAGGCTAATTTGCAGCTGCAAGCATTGGCATACTTTGGTAGTGGTGATCTGAGGTTAGCTGGAAAATACAAAAATAACAAATTAGCCATCTGGATTATTCACTAACGTGCGGGTATAAAGTGAATTCCAAAAGAATATTAAATTTAAGGCCAGAGTAGCCAAATTGAAAGCATACCTGACTTAGAGAATTTTTCCAGTTTGGCTAAATTGACCTTAAATTTGAAATTCCCTTTGAATTCTCACTTGAGTTATCCCTGTAAGTGTTTTTCAAACTTTTGTAAGTATATGGTGAAGTATATCATGTTACTTGTAATAGCACCTGTAATACACTAAGGATGTATTAATGAAAAATACATCTCACGCTTTGTACTTGTTCTAGGCACTTTAAAAAAAAGTGATGCTAAAAATAAATGGCGCAATTGCCCATTCATATTCATCATCATTGCAAAGACCACAGTACCATGGGGCAGTTCAGATGTCAGTGTGGGTTATTTCTCTGTCCGGTACTCAACATTTGAAAGATGGCATGAATTTATATTCCAATTCATTCACAGCTCCTTGACTAATATCAATGTAATGTATCAATATCAACCATCAATTTAGAACATAGTTATTAGAACAAGTGTCAAAGTTCTTTATTTATAGGAAACAGGATCTGCAAAACTGATATACATCAGGTTGCAGACAGGTGTATAGATGTATAATCTTTGTACATTAAACACATAATATTTGAAAAGCAGACATAATTATCTAATTACAATGTTGTTTTCGCAACCAGACAAGAGAAAGCAAAAGGAGACACAAACAGGAAAATAAAAGGAAAATTTATTATAGGGATAAAAATATTACACTCCAAGGAATATTAACGTTAAAAGCCCATACCATTTAAATTGTAATTTGAAATCATTTTGTTCGGTATTACTGTCAACATGGCTTTGTGTGTATATTGGCATGAAGATGTACTATAATATTAATTTTCATACGCAGAAACTGTATGGTGCCAACATATCTCTTGGCAAGATCTAGTGGGGCAGATAATGTCTCTACTAGTCACAATGTAAATAAACGTTATTCTCTTGATTGTTTTGTGGTTTCCTGTACATAAATAAAATAGTTTGAAATGCAGTTCTAAAGTAAAGTAGCTTTTAAAATCCACTAAAAGACAAATTCATCTGGTCATAAGGAGGCTTCTGGTCCCTTGTGGTGTCATCTCCATTTTCATTAAATGGTATGTATAAGAATGTTTTTTTACCATAAGACCAAACAATTTTAGAGGAACGACCTGAAAAATCTCAAACGTTTTTTGTCTAGAAATGGATTTGATGTTTTATTTGACATCCTTGGATTATTTATACTATTCTGTGTAAAGTGTATAATTGTTGTGATTATCAATTATTATGTACTAAAAAGCTTCCTTTCTTATTAACACATTACGACCTTCAACAGGTTGTTAATGACAGTGTGTAAAAATGTAAAATATAGTGATAGTATAACTAGAAATTCATATCTGCAGTACTGCATGTATTTTAATGCTGGCAGATAAATCTGTGTCTATACCATTCACAAATATGTACTATAATTCAGTTGGGTAACTGGCTATCTCCAAGCAGTTGTTGATGTTTTACGGGGTCTTGTAGTCTAGGTTTGCCCCGTGCTCACTTCTCATGGTAGCTTATACGTGTGAGGTTGATTTAACATTGAGTTATGTTAAGAAAGTTACTGTCAAAGACCTCTCTTACAAGTAGTGTGTGTGAAATCCAGATATTTTGGATCAATGCTAAATGGTTGAACACAGTCATCCTGAAATCCAATGACATTTATGTATTACCTTATTTGTGACTTGATAAAGAAAGCTTCTCCTAAAACGAAATATAGCCACCTATTGTAGAGGTGGACTGTCCCTTTTGATTAGTCCTATCCCCATCCTTCCACTAGAGACAAGAAGACCATAGAAGTTTCCAGGTGTGTGCAAGTATGATTGAACTCATAGACATTTGGGTGTGCTGGGTGTGACTTGGCTAAATAGCTTGGTCATTCACAATTATGTGAAGGAGGTCTGGCCAGCCATGTTTCCAGTATTCTCAGTCCATTCCTGACACGATAGCCATAATTGAAGTTAAGGACCAGACACTATGTTGATTTTGTCATACAGACTTGACCAATCAAACCAAGAGAGAGGGTGTTTATAAAAAAATAATTTACGAGGGTTAGCAGAAACCATCACAAATCAAGGTAGCGTCAATATTTTAAGCAGATTATAAAACAGCAGTATAAACCCTATATTTCGTGTGGTTTTGAATGCCATATATTAGATTACGTTTTGAACATTCTTGATATATGCTTCTAAACTACATATCATTTATCAAAATGTAAATGTTTACTGTGAATACAAATATCTGTAATTTCCTTCTCTATATGCAAGCGTTATGCACTTGCTATATGCATGCTCTTATTCCTGGCCACCTCTAAAGAAACAGGTGAGTGAGTCACAAATTGCACCACTCACTCACTAACATTTTTAGCCCTTCTCTTTTCTCTTATCTTTTCCCTACATGTTTTATCTGAACACTGCCATCTGCCTTTCCACCTGGAAAATATTAAGGCACTTCTTTACACACTGAAGGACTGAAGGTGTGGAATTTGTGTGTGAAACATTTGAGTAGGTGGCTAGCTGCACATTCAGGCTTTTAAACAAACAAAAAAAAAATTGCCATGGTTGATGGGCTAGAGTTCCCTTCTGGTGTGTTTCATGTGTCTATAGGTGCTATAGAAGTGGACTGTCTGCTCTGGGTTGAGAGCCAGTGGGCCATCAATTGCCCAATCTTTCTCTGATGTTTGTTTTCCTCAAGGCAATTTAAAATGGCACAGTGGCAACTACTGCAATAATCCATTGCTGTAACCATAAAAATTCAAGGGTAATGCTGTCCCACACTGGAGGATAGGTTCTGGTTGTGGGCTGAAGGTGTATAATGACATTACATTCCAGGTGAAAGAGGTCAGTAGGTCACCAATCCCCCCTCATCACTTTTTTATTAACAAAAAAGCTAACAATTTAAATTTACATTCTGCTTCGAGTGTGTGTTGTAAAAACTCCACTATATATGCACATATTACACGGCGCACATCTACTCATCCAGCCATTGTAAATCCGCTCCTACCAGTCAACAGTTAACCACAAACTAAAACAAAATCACACATAAACACATGCCATGCACAACTAAATCGGAGAGATCGATATTCAATACTATTATTCACTCAAACATACACAAAATTAAAAAAAAACTCTGAACACAAGTCAAACAGAAACAGCCTACACTTGCAGACAAAAGAATAGAACAGAGTGACTTGACCAGCTATCTGATAACCAACTTTATTCCACTAGAAAAAAAACATTCATCAGGATCTCAGGAAGAAGAAAAATACCGAAGATAATGATGAGTTGATGACGAGTTGAGAAGGCCTGACCAATGTACTGACCCAAGTCTACATTTGCTGCTGCTTCTGTGGCTGCTGCTGCTCAATAGCATGTATTTATCTTCCTGTGTCTTCTGTCCTTTTAAAAAACATGTGTTAATTTATTTATTTATTTATTTATTTTTTTATTTTAGCTGTTACTTCATTAGAAGCAGAATGGGAGTTAACCCCTTAAGGACCAAACTTCTGGAATAAAAGGGAATCATGACATGTCACACATGTCATGTGTCCTTAAGGGGTTAAAGGGACACTATAGTCACCTGAACAACTTTAGCTTAATATAGCAGTTTTGGTGTATAGAACATGCGCCTTCAGCCTCACTGCTCAATCCTCTGCCATTTAGGAGGTAAATCCATTTGTTTATGAACCCTAGTCACACCTCCCTGCATGTGACTTGCACAGCCTTCCATAAACACTTCCTGTAAAGAGAGCCCTATTTAGGCTTTCTTTATTTCAAGTTCTGTTTAATTAAGATTTTCTTATCCCCTGCTATGTTAATAGCTTGCTAGACCCTGCAAGAGCCTTCTGTATGTGATTAAAGTTCTATTTAGAGATGGAGATAAAATTATCTAAGGTAAATTACATCTGTGTGAAAGTGAAACCATTTTTTTTTTCATGCAGGCTCTGTCAATCATAGCCAGTGGAGGTGTGGATAGGGCTGCATAAACAGGAACAAAGTGATTTAACTCCTAAATGACAGTGAATTGAGCAGTGAAATTGCAGGGGAATGATCTATACACTAAAACTGCTTTATTTAGCTAAAGTAATTTAGGTGACTATAGTGTTCCTTTAATGTATTGGACTGCAGCATATAGGCTAGGCCAGTGATGGTGAACATATTTGAGCCTGAGTACCCAAACCGCAATACAAACCAACTCTTTTTCCCTCAAAGTGCCAACACGGCAATTAAACACGCCAATTAAGCACACTGACACTCACAGATACACAGACACTCACAGATACACACATACTCACAGATACACAGACACTCACAGATACACAGACACCCTTAGTGCTATCCCTTCCCCTTCTGTCCTTAGTTCTCTCCCTTCCCCTCCTGTCCTTAAGAAAGGCGCAACGACAGCGCAGAAACGCCATTGAGTTTTTACCGTGACCACATGGTCATTATTTAGTTTAGGCATCCTGTTTGCTGTATTCAATAGTAGGAGAGGTTCTGGCTGTATATTAGGATTTAGGATCTCTAGTTTGCTCCTCTTTAGGCTCTCCCTTTCGCTATCTTAGCCTTTATAGTATCTTTGGTTATACTTAGAAATTGGGTTTACTAATTAGGGCAGTGACTATTTCACAAAACTTTTAGCATCCTAAACTATCGAGCCTCCCTGGCGATTTCTATAGTAGTCCTCCTATTACTTTCAGTTTCCACTTGACATCATTTGATCATAGGATGATGATTCTCCTGTACTTATACCCCATTATTTTTAATAAGGGCGATATAGATTATACCCAATAGATCTTTCATTACCAACATACATTCACTGAGGGGTCTCTCTGGGATTTATAGCATTACGGACTATTTTTCCGACGAATTTGGCCGCAGACAAATGCATACTACCGTTCTTGATTCTGGCTATACCCCCATTCTACTATTGATCTCGATAGCTATTTACTTATTTAGTTATCTATTCTAATGGGTTATATCTATTTATATTCACCATTAACTCTTGAGGTGACTTTAGTACAGTGATTCAGCTCCTCTCCTCTTTACACTAACAGCTACTTTGGTTACTGAGACATTGTTACAAATTATATGACTACATTTTTACATTGTCTGTCCCAGAAACCTACTTAGTAGCTATATTGAAAGGGTGTACTCAGTGGCGTACTAAGGGGGGGTAGGGGGGTGCGGTCCGCCCCGGGTGCCACCAGTTAGGGGGGAGCCACCAGGTAAGGGGGTGCCTCCAGGCCTTGTTACTCTGTGAGCTGTGTGGCTGCACAGGGCGCCGGGAGCCACACAGCTCACACACGCAGGGGCTGGGAATTCAGCAGTACAGTGTACTGCATGGAGAATTGGGGCTACAGCCAGCCTCCATTTGCTGCCTTTCTCTGCAGCACACTGAGAGGAAGCAGGAAGGAGGCCCTGCTTCCCCAACTCCAACACATCAGGGACTCACTGACTCCACTCCTCCACCAGTAAGTAAGTAAGAGAGAGAGAGAGAGAGTGTGTGTGTGAAACTGCTTGTGACTGTCTGTGTGTGTGAATCCCTGCCTTTGACTGCCTGTGACTGTGTGTGTGAATGTCTGCCTGTGACTGTGTCTGTGAATGTCTGCCTGTGACTATCTGTGACTGTGTGTGAATGTCTGCCTGTGGCTATCTGTGACTGTGTGTGAATGTCTGCCTGTGGCTATCTGTGACTCTGTGTGTGAATGTCTGCCTGTGGCTGTCTACCTGTGACTGCGTCTGTGACTGTCTGCCTGTGCCTGTGTGTGTGAATGTCTGCCTGTGACAGTTTACCTGGGACTGAGTGTGACTGTCTGCCTGTGACTGTGCATGAGACTGACTTTTGGTGACTGTGTGTGTGACTGTCTGCCTGTGCCTGTATGTATGAATGTCTGCCTGTGATTGTCTACCTGGGACTGTCTGCATGTCACTGAGTGTGTGTGACTGTGTGCTGCCTGTAACTATGTTACAGTCTGCCTGTAATTGTGTGACTGTGTGTGTGTGACTGTCTGCCTGTAGCTGTGTGTGTGTGACTGTCGGTCTGTAACTGTGTGTGTTACTGTCTGCCTGCAGCTGTGCGTTTGACAGTGTGCAAGTGACTATGTGTTTGGTACGGTGTGCATGTGGCTGTATTTGACAGTATATGCGTATAACTGTGTACATCTGACTGTATCTGACTGTCTTCGCCCTGCAGTGAGTCGGCACATAACATCATCCAAGCATCGGCGTCATATTACAGGATGTGCAAGGGACGTGTGCATGAAGAGCGCAGAGATCCCAGAAGCAACCACTGACTACCAGGGACTGAGATACAGATATACACACACAGACATACACCTATTGTGTTATTGTGTGTGTATATAAATGTGTATGTGTTTGGTACATAACTCCCTTATTTGGTGTCCTTAAATATTGCAATCCCACATAAGGATAACAAATAAGGGCGTTATCTACTAAACAACTGAAATTAGGAAAAGGTTTTTTTTTTTAAATTGATCTTTTAGCTGTTTAGTTGATAATTCTCTAAATTGGTGTCCTTATGTGAGATTTCCATATTTAAAGATATCAAATTAGGGTTCTGTTTAGCAGATAGCTTCCTTATCCTTATTTGGTGTCCCTAAATATGGCAATCCCACATAAGCAGAGCAAATAAGGGAGTTATCTGATAAACAAAGATCGACGTTAAGAGGTGTCAGCTAGCCCACGAACAAGAAATCTGGGTGGCTAATGTGAATTATATTCAAATTTGTTGACTGATGCCAACGTGCACTGCATGCTGCCAATGGCAGCACATTACCCCATCCCTTAGTGAAATGTTTTAGTGCCCCCCCCCCAGTTTGGATTGTGGTATCTTACCCCCTATATATTGTTCCTATGTGTCTATGTATCTGCATGTGTGTCAGTGTGTATTTAGGTGTGTGTATGTGTATATGTGCATACATCTCAGAATCTCGCCAACACTACACACAAATACAGCAATGCATTTCAACGTCACCATTATATATAACCACACCACTGCCTTCAAAAACCACACTACATAAAAATGCATGCCTGCATTCAAACGCCAACACCACATACAGACACACATCCTACATCCTACATACATTCAAAAAATGTGTAGCTATTGGGACACCGCAGTGGAAGGTACCCGGACGGAATTTCTTTTCACAAAAGGCAATCCCCAACTTGTACTCGATTGTGCAAAAGGAAGTCATGGCATGTCTGGCACACAGTGTTGGGGCAAGGGTCCATCTGACCACTGATACCTGGTCTGCAAAGCATGGTCAGGGCAGGTATATCACCTACACTGCGCATTGGGTAAACCTGCTGACGGCTGACAAGCAAGGAATGCGTGGCATTGCAGAGGAGTTGGTGACACCGCCACGAATTGCAGGCAGTCCTGCTGCCACCTCCTCTACTCCTCCTACTCCATCCTCTTCCATAACCTCCTCGGCTGAGTCCTCTTGTGCCGCTGCTTCTTGCTCCACATCAACGGCACCCCCCCAGCTCCCCAGGTACTATTCCACATCCCGGATACGGCAGTGTCACGCCATCTTGGGTTTGACTTGCTTGAAAGCAGAGAGTCACACCGGACAAGCACTCCTGTTCGCCCTGAACGCACAGGTGGAAAAGTGGCTGACTCCGCAGCAACTGGATATCGGCAAAGTGGTGTGTGACAACGGAAAAAATTTGATAGCGGCATTGAAGTTGGGCAAGTTGACACATGTGCCGTGCATGGCACATGTGTGTAATCTGATCGTACAACGCTTTGTGCATAAGTACACAGGCTTACAGGATGTCCTGAAGCAGGCCAGGAAGGTGTGTGGCCATTTCAGGCGTTCCTACACGGCCATGGCTCACTTTGCCGATATCCAGCGGCGAAACAACATGCCAGTGAGGCGCTTGATTTGCGACAGCCCTACACGTTGGAATTCAACACTCCTAATGTTCGACCGCCTGCTCCAACAAGAAAAAGCTGTTAATGAATATTTGTATGACCGGGGTGCTAGGACAGCCTCTGGGGAGCTGGGAATTTTTTTGCCACGTTACTGGACGCTCATGCGCAATGCCTGTAGGCTCATGCGTCCTTTTGAGGAGGTGACAAACCTAGTCAGTCGCAACGAAGGCACCATCAGCGACATCATACCATTTGTTTTCTTCATGGAGCGTGCCCTGCGAAGAGTGCTGGATCAGGCTGCATCGCTTGCTGGACCTGCGGCAACGCTGGAAGAGGATTGTGAGGAAGAGGAGTCAGAGGAGGATTGTAGCTTTGAGGAGGAGGAGGAGGAGCAAGACCAAACACAACAGGCATCCCAGGGTGCTCGTTGTCACCTATCTGGTACCCGTGGTGTTGTACGTGGCTGGGGGGAAGAACATACCTTCAATGACATCAGTGAGGAGGAGGAACGGGAAATGAGTAGCTCGGCATCCAACCTTGTGCAAATGGGGTCTTTCATGCTGTCCTGCCTGTTGAGGGACCCTCGTATAAAAAGGCTGAAGGAGAACGACCTGTACTGGGTGTCCACGCTACTAGACCCCCGGTATAAGCAGAAAGTGGCGGAAATGTTACCGAATTACAACAAGTCGGAAAGGATGCAGCATTTGCAAAATAAATTAAAAAGTATGCTTTACACAGCGTATAAGGGTGATGTCACAGCGCAACGGGAATCTAACAGGGGGAGAGGTGGAAGTCATCCTCCTCCTCCCACGACCACGCCGGCAAGGACAGGACGCTTTAAAGACGTGCTGTTGATGGAGGACATGCGGACCTTTTTAAGTCCTATGCATCGCCACAGCCCTTCGGGATCCACCCTCAGAGAGCGACTCGACCGACAGGTAGCAGACTACCTCGCCTTAACTGCAGATATCGACATTCTGAGGAGCGATGAACCCCTTGACTACTGGGTGTGCAGGCTTGACCTGTGGCCTGAGCTATCCCAATTTGCGATAGAACTTCTGGCCTGCCCCGCTTCAAGTGTCCTGTCAGAAAGGACCTTCAGTGCAGCAGGAGGTATTGTCACTGAGAAGAGAAGTCGCCTAGGTCAAAAAAGTCTAGATTACCTCACCTTTATTAAGATGAATGAGGGATGGATCCCGAAGGGACTGACACTGGGCGATACATTCGCTTAAAAAAGGCCTGATGAGATGAGCTGCCTTGGGCTAAAAATGGTCCACTGCTGTATTTTAGCTCTGAATGACGTTTGACTTGCGTGACTTATCCGCCACCAACTAGGGTTCAAGCCGCCATGTTTTAGGGCACTTTCTGCCTGTGAAACAAACATCAATTTTTCTGGCCGCTGCTACAGCAGCGGCTGCAACAATACCAAATTTTTCAGGCATGTGTACATGCCTAATTTTTAGCCCCACTGGTGCAAGTGGACTGATTACAATTACAGGGCCTCTAAAGAGTCCTGTATTGTTATTTGTCGTCACTACCTTCCCGCGTCGGGAAGATTTCTTGCACAGGGCGCCCAAAGGCCTAAGGCTGGCCCTGCGCATGGGTCAGTGGCTCTGCACCAGACTTCCCTCCAATTGATCAAAGTTAAAGGATTTCAAGTGGACTGATTACAATTACAGGGCCTCTAAAGAGTCCTGTATTGTTATTTGTCGTCACTACCTTCCCGTGTCGGGAAGATTTCTTGCACAGGGCGCCCAAAGGCCTAAGGCTGGCCCTGCGCATGGGTCAGTGGCTCTGCACCAGACTTCCCTCCAATTGATCAAAGTTAAAGGATTTCAAGTGGACTGATTACAATTACAGGGCCTCTAAAGAGTCCTGTATTGTTATTTGTCGTCACTACCTTCCCGCGTCGGGAGTGGGTCATTTGCGCCCCTGCTGCCTTCCTTGCATGTGGTAGCTGTTTGTCAGGGATTTGTCAATCCATATCTGCCAAGTGACCCTATGTAGGGGTAACAGTCCCTATTCTGCTCTGTGTCAGTGTGTATCATGGTCTCTGTGGACAGGGAACAGTCTCTATTCTGCTCTGTGTCAGTGTGTATCAGGGGTTTTGAGGACAGGTGTCAATCCATATCTGCCAAGTGACCCTATGTATATCTGCTGTCAGTACACAGGAAAAGTTTAAATATTTCTTGTTCTACGTTCTCTGCAACTCCACGCACCGACTCATCCAATACGTGAAGATCTGGGGTTTCTCTGACTCTCCTCAGTAGTGTATCAAACAGAGTCTGCTCTGTGGTAACACGGACATCTTCAGGACATAACTCAACTATTTGCAGATAGGCAGTCTGCAGCTTCTCTTTTTCACCTGTTCTCTTCTTTCTCTTATGCGTATTCTTGTCTATATGCAGGTGGTCTCTTGCCTTTCTTTTAACCAATTCGTTCCTTCCATATGGTTTCAAAAGATCTCTGGCATCATTACTTTCAACGCAAATAACGTCATCATAGTTAGTCTCCTCATTATTCACCGGGAAGAGAGTGTTTGCACTGACTACCCACAGCATGCTCTTGCCATTGCCTACTCCACCTTCAACGACAGGGTGCAAGTCCCAAGGAGAAGGATCATTCACTTTATTATCTGTCTTTATTTCACAAGTAGTGCCTGGAACATCCTCATGGGTCACAAGATGTAAATCTGGACTAATGTCAACCCCAGGGTCTGGAAAATCTAAAGAGTCCTGTATTGTTATTTGTCGTCACTACCTTCCCGCGTCGGGAGTGGGTCATTTGCGCCCCTGCTGCCTTCCTTGCATGTGGTAGCTGTTTGTCAGGGATTTGTCAATCCATATCTGCCAAGTGACCCTATGTAGGGGGAACAGTCTCTATTCTGCTCTGTGTCAGTGTGTATCAGGGATCATTAGGATAGGTGTCAATCCATATCTGCCAAGTGACCCTATGTAGGGGGAACAGTCTCTATTCTGCTCTGTGTCAGTGTGTATCATGGTCTCTGTGGACGGTGAACAGTCTCTATTCTGCTCTGTGTCAGTGTGTATCATGGTCTCTGTGGACAGGGAACAGTCTCTATTCTGCTCTGTGTCAGTGTGTATCAGGGGTTTTGAGGACAGGTGTCAATCCATATCTGCCAAGTGACCCTATGTAGGGGGAACAGTCTCTATTCTGCTCTGTGTCAGTGTGTATCAGGGATCATTAGGATAGGTGTCAATCCATATCTGCCAAGTGACCCTATGTAGGGGGAACAGTCCCTATTCTGCTCTGTGTCAGTGTGTATCAGGGGTTTTGAGGACAGGTGTCAATCCATATCTGCCAAGTGACCCTATGTAGGGGGAACAGTCTCTATTCTGCTCTGTGTCAGTGTGTATCAGGGGTTTTGAGGACAGGTGTCAATCCATATCTGCCAAGTGACCCTATGTAGGGGGAACAGTCCCTATTCTGCTCTGTGTCAGTGTGTATCAGGGGTTTTGAAGACAGGTGTCAATCCATATCTGCCAAGTGACCCTATGTAGGGGGAACAGTCTCTATTCTGCTCTGTGTCAGTGTGTATCAGGGCTGGGCTTTGAGGACAGGTGTCAATGTTAGGTGATTTCTGCCCTTTATGGATTAAAAGCAGACTCTGCATCAACTGTGCAATTTTCCATGGTAGATTTGCCATGGATCCCCCTCTGGCATGCCACAGTCCAGGTGTTAGTCCCCTTGAAACAACTTTTCCATCACTATTGTGGCCAGAAAGAGTCCCTGTTGTTTTTAAAATTCGCCTGCCCATTGAAGTCAATGGCGGTTCGCGAACATTTGCGGAAGTTCGCGTTCGCCGTTCGCGAACCGAAAATTCCGGGTTCGCGACAACACTACACGTAATGTGTCCCCTAATTTTAAAACTTTGGCCTGTCACTGTACTATTAAAATTCAGAGTCTTCTTCGAGACTTTTTCACAACTTTTACAAGCACCACATGTAAAAAAGCCCTAATTTTGTTGGATCGGTTGGGCATGGTTCTTAAAAGTGCTAGGTGCTAAGATGTTCTTAAAATTCCTGCCTTTTTTAAAGATGACTTGTGGGGCTCGAGGAAGTTCGGTCTTTAAAAATTCAACTTCCAATAACAGAGGCCAATGTTTATTTAAAATATTTTTAATTTTCTTCGCATGGGTGTTATACTGAGTATTAAAAGAAGAGCGAGCAGGTTTATTAGATAAAAAGTCATCCCTTTTGGAATTATGCGCCTTCGTAATTTCCTTATTGATAAAATTTTCGGTATAACCTTTTTCTAAAAATTTATCTTTAAGGATTTGCGCTTGATCTAAAAAATTGTGCTGGTCTGTGCAATTCCTCCGCAGTCGAGAAAATTGGTCTGCGGGGAACGCTTTTTAGCCAAGAAGGGTGGTGACCACTTTCTGTATTGATAAAACCGTTGGCATCTGTAGGTTTAAAAAAGGTTTTGGTTTTGATCCTGAGATCCTCAATAAAAATAGTAAGATCTAAAAAATTGATCTCTTTTCGACTCATGGTGGGAGTAAAAATCAGAGAAAATTGATTGGTATTAATATAAGTGAAAAAGTTTTCCAAAGATAAAACATCGCCTCTCCAAATGATTAAAATGTCATCTATATATCTTCTCCACAGCACCAAGCTCGCGCCGAATGGGTTGTTGTTCCAAATAAAAAGATTTTCCCCAAAATCTAAAAAAATATTCGCATAACTCGGCGCGAACTTGGTGCCCATGGCTGTTCCTTTAAGTTGCAAATAAAAATCCTCATTAAAAAGAAAAAAATTATGAGTAAGGATAAAATTGATACTTTCAAGTAAAAATTGACATAATTCAGCTGAGAGTTCTGAATCGGTTCCAAGAGCTTGTTTGACTGCTAGTAGACCCAACTGATGTTCGATTATGGTGTAAAGGGACGTAACATCCACCGTCGCCCAAATATAGCCGTCTTTCCACTCCAGACTTTCTAATTCTTGAATCAAGCTTTTGGTGTCCTTTACATAAGACTTTGCCCTTTGGGCATATTTTTGTAAATGAAAGTCTATGAACTCTGATAGCTTTGACGTTACTGAATTGATCCCACTAATAATGGGTCTCCCTGGAGGGTGGGTGGCTGATTTGTGGACTTTAGGGAGAAAATAAAACGTGGGGATTCTGGGAGCCTTTAGAAGCAAATATGAAATTTTTTTATTATCAATAATCTCTTTCTCTTTGCCAGAATTTAACAAATTCTCTAGTTCTTTGTTAAAAAGAGAATTAGGATTATAATTCAGTTTCTGGTAGGTAGAAATGTCGTTTAAGATTCTATTGGATTCGTCCAGATAAAAATTAATTGGCATCACCACAATACCCCCTCCCTTATCAGCACTTTTGATAATAATGTCTTTGCGATTCTTGATGTATTTTAAGATAGCGTTTTCTTGTTTGGTCAAATTAAATTCCTTCAATTTGTAGTCTAATCCTTTCAAATCTTTAAGGACCATTTTATTAAAAGCCTCTAACTGATGACCCTTTTCATTGGGGAAGAAATAAGATTTGGGTTTAAATCTCGAATATTTATTCAATATTTATTCAAGATAGAAATGTGTCAGAACACACAGTGCATTGCAGTTTGCTACGTATAGGGCTGTGTAGCTGCATACTAGTAAGAGTGCCTACCACTGAAAGTGCCTTCAATAGGGACATGAACCTCAGAAGTGGACCATTTAACAATGGAAGAAGGTTTTCTGGTCTGATGAATCACATTTTCTTTTAGGTCAGGTGGATGGCCAGGTGCGTGTGCATCATTTACCTTGGGAATAGATGGCTGAGGGATACACTATAGGAAGAACTCAGGCCCGCAGAGTCAGAGTAAAGCTCTGGTCAATGTTCTGGTGTAAATCGTTGGGACCTGGCATTTGTGTGCATCTTACTTTGACATGTACCACCTACCTAGAGATTGCTGCAGACCACATACACACCTTCATGGCAGTGGTGTTCCCTGATGGTAGTTGTCAAAAACGCACTCTACTTCAAGAGTGTGTGACGTAGTTGTGGTAGTTAAAGGGTTAATGTTCACTATTTGTCTGCACTAGACCGGAAATAATGATAAAATCCCCCTTAAAACCACCCACACTTAAGCATAAATATTACTATCTTAACGCTGCCACCACCAAGACAATTTATAAATGGGGTGCCTTGGTCCCCCAGGTAACTTAATTAAAATAAGAAATTAAATAAGAAAAACCCACCAAATATAACTTAGCACTATATTTAAGCAATTTCAAAACACTCATTAACCCCTTAAGGAGCAAACTTCTGGAATAAAAGGGAATCATGACGTGTCACACACGTCATGTGTCCTTAAGGGGTTAATAAGTCTCTTCAGGTATCGTGATATTTTACCAGACAAAGGCAGAACTTAAAAAAGGAATATTTATTAATATTACAGTGCATACAAAAATATAGATGAAAATTGCATTAGTTACACCAACAACAGATAAAAACAAAAGTGATAAAATAACAGTTTTAATCACTTACTCAGGTTTCCAAAGTAAAACTTTTGGTAAGAAAGGTGGTGACTCACTTAGAATTAGATTCTGGCCCCCAAGCAAGTACAATACACATTTCAGTATCATTGAATATATACCCTGTGGATTACCAATCCTGGTCTAGAGGTGGAGTTAAGGTGTATCTATAGAGAAAATAAGTGACCACCCCCTTGTGTTCCAGACTCACATCAATCCAAATATAAACTTTTATTTCTAGATCCTCTTTTGTACTTGCCACAGAAATAATAACTGCATCTATGAATATGTTATCATTTCTCAATTCCATAGATATGTCACACTTCTTACTTGTGACCCAATATGGTGGACATCCCAATCCCTTTTTATTTGGTTAAGTTATGCTAATCATGTTTAGGCTTGTTTAGAAGATGGTGCTGGTCCCATGCTAAATATAATTAAAATGTGGCTTAATTATTATTCTATGGGTAAATATTAATGTTTCTTTTGGATATGATACTTGAAAACAAGGCTAATGATCATTAACATATCAAATAAATTAACTAATCAATTAAGAGGCTGAAGTCAGCTAGTTTACATCGGAACTAGACATTCAAGTGTAAAATGTCACACCCTGCAGAGCTTGGAACTAGATATCCAGGCATCTCCAGTGTAGAATCACACACCCTGCAGAGCCTTTGATTAATCAAAGGATTCAGCCATATAGTAAACCATATGAACCCTTTCACATTCTTGTGCACATTATCCCTTCTGTCATCTCACCTTGCAACCAAGTGACCAATTCATATATGCACTACACAAATTATATTAAATGGCAATATTCTATTGTGCAACAATGAATTATGCACCCTTGGTGTGACACCTCCCCCAAATAAGAGAGGCAGTGGGAAGAGGCCTAGAGGTATATCCTCTTTTGTACTTGCCACAGAAATAATAACTGCATCTATGAATTTTTTACAATTTCTCAATTCCATAGATATGTTACACTTCTTACTTGTGACCCAATATAGCGGACATCCTAATCCGATCAGAGCTGTTTTGGCAACATAAGGGTGACCTACAAAATATTAGGCAAGTGGTTTTAATGCGGCTTTTTAGTGGATATCTGATACATAATACATCCCCTGACACTTTTCTGTCTCCCCAAGTTTTTTTTCAATAATCCAAACATGAAAGGTTCACAGTCTGGTTGTCCAGGATTACTAATCTACCTCTAGGAAATGGATAAGAGATACCCAGTCTTCTAGTTCCAAATCCTCCATCAACAATAGATCAGATGATGTCCAGTGTTGAGGTCCAGTAGCTTTCACAATAAACATAGCAGGTAATAACCAGCTGTTGTTCTACCACTTTGTCAAGATATAACAGAACCAGGGCATGTCCAGCTAATACTCTCCATAGTAAATGTTAAAAAAACATAAAAAAATTAACATTGTCTACTTTGCTATAAGCCTAAACGCATGAAGACATCTGATGTCCTTCGATATGCTGATGATGGAAAAAAAAAACTTTGATTTGCAATGTTGTAATCTATTTGTTTATGATGAATTGTATCTGAGATCATAGTAAAGTTTTACAATTGTATAACATAACACATAATACAAACAGTAAATATGACAGTTATTGGTGTGAAACTGAATCACTGTTAACAGTTCTTTAACACAACCATTTATATTCACCATTTAATGCCTGCTCCTTGTTCACTAAATAAATGCATGAGATTTCTCCTTCCAACATCACAATGACCTGAAATCTTCCCTTCTGTTCTTTAAGTGTTTCTATTTTAATATGATGAGTTATATGTGTAATAAAACTGTGATCCTCTGTGATTGTCTACAATAAAATGTCCAACATGAGTTACATTTGTAACAAAGGTAATCTGTTTCAAGTGCAAAACAAATACATCCTTGGGATCCCTTGCTGCTAATACAGTCTATGTACTTTTATTCTGGACTGACTGTTCTAACAGAGGGGCAGAAGCCAGTGGGATAATGGCCATTCAGACAGTGCAGGTAAGTAAAACAATATGCTGAGTGTATTATTGTAAGAACAGAGGATTATTGGTAGCAAGAATATTGAAATAGACATCAGTCTGCACTTTTCTGTTTCCCACATATATCAACAGATATCCCACAGATATTAACAGATATCTAGGTACACTAGCATAATCCCTAAATATCCTATCGTTCACACATTAACAGATATCTGCCTGGAAGAGAAAGGTTTATATCTTTAGTTTTTTGTTTTTTTATTGGAGTTGGATAACGAAAAAAAAAAATAAGTTTTAATAGCCCATTGTACGTGCCCATAAAGTAGTTAAAATATATATAATCATGTCTTAACCCCTTCAGGACGGAGTCAATAGTACACGTTCTGATCAAAACAAAACGTAAACAAAAACTGGAATTTGCGCTATATGTCTGTTCACCCGTAGTTCCCCTCTTTCATATTAAATGCACCCACACTTATTATATATAATTTTGTTCAGGAGAAACAGGGCTTTCATTTCATATAAAATATTTGTATATGAAACAATTTATTATGAATAAAATTAAAAAAAACTGAGAAATTTTAATTTTTTTTTAAAATTTGTAGTTCCGCCTCACATTTTAGCTGTAAATGTCATAATACTGTTAGGTTTTACGGCAAGGAAAATGCACATATTTGTAATCAGCGATGTCTCACGAGTACAACAGTACCCCCCATTAACAGGTTTTATGGTGTTTTGGAAAGTTGCAGGGTCAAATATAGAACGTTCCATTTTCAAATTGAAATTTGACAGATTAGTAATGTTACCTTTGAGACGGTGTGGTAGCCCAGGAATGAGAATTACCCCCATAATGGCATACCATTTGAAAAAGTAGACAACCCAAGGTATTGAACGTGGGGTATGTTTAGTTTTTTTTAGTAGCCACTTAGTCACAAACACTGGCCAAAGTTAGCGTTCATATTTGTTTTTGTGTGAAAAAAGCAAAAAACTAATATTTGGCCAGTGTTTGTGACTAAGTGGCTACTAAAAATGACTGGACATACCCCATTTGCAATACCTTGGGTTGTCTACTTTTGCAAATGGTATGCCATCATGGGGGTAATTCTTATTCCTGGGCTACCATACGGTCTCAAAGGCAACATAACTAATCTGGCAAATTTCAATGTCAAAAAAATGAAATGCAAGCCTTATATGTGACTCTCTAACTTTCCAAAACACCATAAAACCTGTACATGTGGGGTACTGTTATTCTCGGGAGATTTCACTAAACACAAATATTAGTGTTTTAAAACAGTAAAACATATTACAACAATAAAATAATCCATAAAAGTGCCGTTTGTTTGTAAAAAATGCAAAAAACGTCACTTTTACTTAAAATATCATCGTTGTAATACAATTTACCAGTTTTAAACACTAATATTTGAGTTCAGCAAAGTCTCCCGAGTAAAACAGTTCCCCCTATGTACAGGTTTTATGGTGTCTTGGAGAGTTACAGGGTTTAATATAGTGCTTGCGAATTAAATTCTCTGCACTTTCTCCCTGTGTTGTCAGGCATGTCAATCAAATTTTAATTAATCAAATGACATAATTATGTTAAAAAATTACTTAAATATACACGTAGAATTTTAATATATATGCATTTATAGGTATATAAATTCTACGTGTATACTAATGTAATCTTTTATGTAATTATATGTATTTATCTCTATATATATATTTGCGGTTATTTGTATTTTATATATAGATAGATATATATAGAATGTCATTCTAAGTGTATTCTGTTTCCAATATATATATATATTAATAACAAAATACAGTTAGAATGAAATTACATATGAATATATAATTTATTTTATATTTTGTTTCAATATTTAATTTATTTATTCTATTTATTATTGTAATTGTGCGTATACCGTATATACTCGAGTATAAGCCGAGTTTTTCAGCACATTTTTTGTGCTGAAAAACCCCAACTCGGCTTATACTCGAGTCAGAGTCTGTATTATGGCAATTTGCATTGCCATAATACAGACTGGGGGGAGAGGGGGGCTGGCAGAGCTGTACTTACCTTTCCTGCAGCTCCTGTCAGCTCTCTCCTCCTCCGCGCCGTCCGTTCAGCACCTCGGTCAGCTCCCAGTGTAAATCTCGCGAGAGCCGCGGCTCTCGCGAGACTTACACTGGGAGCTGACAGAGGGAGCTGCACAGACCGCGCGGAGGAGGAGGGAGCTGACAGGAGCTGCAGGAAAGGTAAGTACAGCTCTGCCAGCACCCCTCTCCCCCCACTGAACTACCAATGACACTGGACCACCAGGGAAGGAGCCCCCCTCCCTGGCCAGCTAGCAAGCAGGGAGGGGGGACGAAAAAAAAAAAAATAAAATAAAAAAAAAATAATAATATTTAAATAATAAATAATAATACAAAAAAAATAATAATAATTAAAAAAAAAATAATAATATATCAAATGCCCACCCCCACCAACACATACACAAACACACACTGCATCACACACTCACACTTCATTCATATACACACACTGCACTCACACACTGCACTCATACACACACACTGCACTCATACACACACACTGCACTCATACACACACACTGCATTCATTATATACATACACTGGAAAGAAATATTCAATTAATATATATGCACACACACACTGCACTCATACACGCACTGCACTCATACACGCACTGCACTCATACACGCACTGCACACACACACTGCATTCATACACGCACTGCACACACACGCGCACTGCACTCATACGCACACACTGCATTCATACGCACACACTGCATTCATTATACACACACTGTAAATAAATATTCAATTAATATAATTTTTTTAGGATCTAATTTTATTTAAAAATTTACCAGTAGCTGCTGCATTTCCCACCCTAGTCTTATACTCGAGTCAATACGTTTTCCCAGTTTTTTGGGGTAAAATTAGGGGCCTCGGCTTATATTCGGGTCGGCTTATACTCGAGTATATACGGTATATATATAATATATATATATGTAGATTATATATATAATATATATATACATATTATATATATGTAACGTCATTCTAAGTGTATTTTAATATTAATATATATACTAATATTAATATTAAAATACATTACGTATGACGTTACATATATATAATATGTATATATATATATATATATACATATTTATATATATATATATATATATATATATATATATATATATATATATATATATATATATATATATATATATATATATATATATATATATATATATAAAAAGGCATTTAATTTATTTTATAACATTTTAATATTTTTTTTTTACACTACCTACCAGCAGGGGGACTGTCTAATATTTTAGACAGTCCCCCTGCTGGCAGATCCATAGCCAGCTATAGGGGGCCATGTGATCGTTCTTTGAGAGCGATCACATGGCCCCCGGGGGCCTCATTTGCCGGAGGGGGGCTGCCTGGGCTCTCAGACAGCCCCCCAGAAGAGGATCGCGGCGGAGGTGAGTACACCTCTGCTCCTGGGGCTGCAAGCCGTTACGGCGTTCTATGCCGCCGCAACGGCTTTAAAGCCCTTTAAAGCCGCGACGGCATAGAACGCCGTAACGGCGTTATGGGGTTAAAGGAACACTATAGGCACCCAGACCACTTCAGCTCATTAAAGTGGTCTGGGTGCAGTGTCCCTATTGCTCTTACTGCTGAAATATTGAAAATGTCTGGTCCTTGAGAAACTGCAATGTTTACATTGCCGCACGAAGTCTGCCTCAAGATTTTGATTTCACTAGTCAGCCACTGGAGGCGCTTTCTGCATCCAAATGGATCTTTGATCCCGCTCTGCATAAGGGCATCCAGCGTCCTATTTTAACCCATAGGATATCATTGATTCAATGGTTTCCTATAAAGAGATCTAATGTACGGGTGGCATTTGCAGCACATGCACAGTAGCGCTCGCATGTCGCAGGACGGAGAAGGAGGCGGAGTCACGAGCAAGTGCCAAGAAACATTGGCACTGGGATCAGGTAAGTAAATAAAGGGTTTTTTACCATTTTTTTTTACCGTGGTGCAGGGATCCAGGGAGGGGGAGGCAGAGGGAGCTATAGTTCCAGGAATACATTTTTGTATTCCTGGTACTTATAGTATCCCTTTAAAGAGTTGTCAGAAAGCACACATTGATTTTCTAGCACATTGTAATCTTTAGTGTATCATGATCACAATATAAATTATTATTAAATGTGATAATGCTTCTTTTAAAATATTGTTTACAAAGGGATTTAAGTAATATCAGTTACGAATTTCCAAGTCTAATGACAGCATGAGCTCATTAGGAACACATGAAATGTTGATGAATTCCTCAGATATATGAATTATTTTACATAAAACGCACATTATCTTCATTGTTAATAAATACTGGAAATGTTGGCAATAGGATGGCTGAGTGATGCCTCACTCAAGAAGGCTGCTGCCAGCACCGTTTCCTATGCCATGCCCCATTGGTATTGGTAATTCTCTTATTTACCCCTGAAGGATCTGGGTATGACAGGTAAAATATGGGTCTCTTGGACATCATTCAAAAGCTTGAGGAATGCTGTTCAGGCTTCCCTCCACCTTGCCCATGTATGGCAAACCATTCACAAGTAATCAATATCTGCCAACTCACTGGTTTATTCAGTTGAATGTAGCTGTTAGAAAATCTGCTGCAATTTCAAGGCTTTGGTAATGATGCATACTGTTTTACTACCTATTAGACTGCATTTCAATTACAGAATAAAATGAGAAACATATTTCAATAGCTTTTTTGTTATACTACTTATCCCCTTTGTTTGACAACTGAGTTTTGGGCCTCAGGGACAGTAGAACAACAAGCGTACCTTTCAAACAGCACGACAGTCAGATCCGACACGTTCTAAGGGAAGGAGATTAGAAGAACAAATCAAAATAACCTTCAATATGACATTAGTGGAACAGGAAACTGGACATAAAAGCCCTGCCCCCACCTCAGTAAAGCTTCAACCCATAATCATGTGCATCAAGCATGACATATAACATGCTATAAAGAACCCAGTTAATGATATTACCTTTAGATGGAGCGTTTGCAATCATGTTTAGTAATGAAATGTTTTTTAAATATTGCATAGCTGCCACAAATGGGTTTGCAAGACTGTATCGGAATGAAAGATGTCTATAAATATGTATACTTAAGGGTTGTTTTTTTTTTCAAATTCGGGTCTGAACTATTTAATTTATTCAAATACAGTTTTGAACTATGTAATATTTCCATAGTCAGTCATTGAAATTGAGAAACAGATACCAACATGTCTTGTTTTAAAATGTAAAAAAAAACACATGAAAACAGTGGTAACTTGTGATGTTCTCCATTGAATTTTAATGGAGCACTGTATGAAGACCATACCTAAATAATAACACCATATCTGCTGCATCTCTCTTCCCTTCACTGGCTCCCTATCACAGCAGAATTATTTCACCCTTACCTACAAAGCCCTTACTAATGATATACTCCCTACCTGCCCTCACTAACTGTAATAAATCCAGTTCTTCTGTGTGTTTTCCAGTTGATTGAAACAAGTCTTTTATATATATCTTCTTGGGTAAAAGGCTCGGCATGTTAATATACATCTATATTAACCAAAAATACTAATATGCAATCTCACTTACGGTTTCTTCAGGTTTATTCTAACAGTTACTGATATATATTAAAATAACAAAGGATATTACAAGATAATGGATGTTCAACAGCAGATGGTAATTGCTGGACTCCTGAAGGGAGAGTTTGAGTCTACATAGTTAGACAAGAAGAACAACTTTGTGCAGCAAGCAGCAAGCAACAGCAAGACCTCGTGGTCCTTTGTCCCCTATTCTATATAGATATGACCATTATGACGTCAGCGTATAACCCTAGCCATAAACGGACAAGACCCCCAATCCACATTCCAGAGTTCTCAGACAAAGAAAACCTTGTGTCTGTGAAACTGTTACTTATGTCAATCCAGACTTCCATACGTAATCAATAGAAACATAGAATATGCAATATTCTACACTAACCAACAAATATACTCCAGTTCACCCCCTAAGATATAACAATGACCTACTCCTTGCTTCTTCTGTTATCATCTCTTCCCATGCTAGACTGCAGGAATTCTCTTGTGTTGCACCAACCCTCCAGAATGCACATCCTGGCATGTCAGGCTTTTCACTAGTCTTCCTTCCTTTAACCCCTTAAGGACCAAACTTCTGGAATAAAAGGGAATCATGACATGTCACACATGTCATGTGTGCTTAAGGGGTTAAACACTCCCTAAAGACATTGTTTTTCATGGAAGCCTACCACACAACTAAGGGAAGCCTACCACTCAACTCAGTATCTAACACATTCCACCAAAGAAATATCTAATCTCACTCTGTAAAAAACATCATTCTCACCTCCTGTATTTGTTTGTTAAATGTCGTATTGTCTCTTAGAAGTATTGTACCTTTGTATTTTTTTACTTGTACCAATTGTACCCATGGAAAGTTATGTGTGCATTAGTTTAAACAAAGACAAACAAAACAATGCATTCTATGGACAGAATTTTCTAAAGGATGAAAAAAAAATGCTTTCTTGAACTTCAGATCCAATAAGACTTTTCAACAGTATAATCTTTGTAAATTCGTGAATGTATGTAACATGTATGCATGTATGCTTTGTGACAACCCTGGTAACCTAAGTATGAATATATTTTACAAGATATTTTTTTTTATGTGAAATATTTTATGTTCTCCTTTTCCATAATTTATTATAGGCAGAAAGGGCATAAACTTATTTTTTCCAATACATATTGCCCAGTGATGGGGTAGTTAATGCTATTAGTATGGAGGAGCCTGGGCATTCACCCACGATTGAATGTCATAAGCAACAGATTTTGTCGTGGGGTCAATGTGCAGCACATGAGCAAGAGAGCAGGGCAGCAACAGTCTGCCTCACTCCCAGCCCAAGTAGGCCGCAAGTCCAGAAACCTTGAATTGTCCAGAAGAGAGCCAACATTCCCAGTCTTGAGTGCAGGAACAACACCAGCAGTTGGTTGGGTGCTTTGCCTTAGATTTCTGGCACATGAGAAGTGGATAGCGCAAGCGTGTCAGGGGGAGGCGGAGTGAGCGCACATGTGCACGGGGGTGGCGTAGTAACTTGTGAGGCCACCTCCCTGAAATGCATTTTTGCATGTTGGGTTGTCTGTAATACATACATTTTACATGAAATATATACTTTATAGCTCTGATAATATTATCATTCATTTGGTGGGATTTTATTTATAATATTGTGGGATGTTGTGGGATTTAATTTATAGTAATGGGTTTGCATTAATTAATGTTACAGTGAACCTGTCTGACAGGTTCACTGTAAGAAACATTTTTTTCATTATAATCTCTAAAATGTATTATGGATATAATTGGTCACATGGTCACTCACAGTCTTCAGTAAGCACACAATGTCACTTACACACTCTAACACACACTCTGCTGAAGTATACACTAACACACACTTGTTAAAGCGGGACTGTCATGCCGAATCCCATTTTTTTTAACCCCCCCCCCCTCCACTACATCCAATCGACCCCCTAGTCACCCCCAAATGCCCCTAAGCCCCCCACATTACCTATTTTTTATTCTTTATCTTCTGCCCCGATCTTTATTCAGGGCGCCGCCATCTTTGTGTGGGTAGGTGAAGTCCCTGTGGGACACGTCATCTACCCACACTACACAGACTGTGAGATTCCCGCACATGCCCAGTGAAACACCTGGACATGCGAACGGGAATTTCACCTATTCATTCATTCATTCATTCATTCATCAGACAGACGAATATCAGTGTTCGTTTGTTTGTTCGGTTTATTACAAGGAGGGAGCTACCGGCGTGCAGCTCCCTCCTTGTAATATGTAAAGACAGAAGCGGCAGGGAGCTGTGCTCCCCACCACTTCATAAGCCCCCCAGGTCCCCCCCTCACTATATGGGGGTCAATATGACCCCCATAATAGCATAAGGGAGCATTAAAATAGCATAAGGGAGATTAAAATCTCCCCAATGCCCCTACTCGCTATACCGTGTCCACTAAACAGTGAGCAGCCTGTGGCTGCTCACTGTAAAAAAAAAATGGTAATAAGGGGGGGGGGACCTACTGTCCTCCCCCGCCGGCCCACACCCCTGGGCGGCGGGTGGGGGCCATAATGGTAATAAGGGGGGGGAGACCTACTGTCCCCCCCCGGCTCCCACCCCCGGGCGGCGGGTGGGGGCCATAATGGTAATAAGGGGGGGGGACCTACTGTCCTCACCCCCCGGCCCCCACCCCTGGGCGGCGGGTGGAGGCCATAATGATAATGGGGGGGACCTACTGTCCTCCCCCCGCCCCCACCCCTGGGCGGCGGGTGGGGCCACTAAGTCAATTCCCCCCCACCCCCCCATCAAGGTGACTAGGGGTCCCCAAGCCCCTAGTCACCCACCCCCCACCCAAATAAAAATGCCCCTACCTATCCCCCTCACCCTAAAAAATAGTGAGGGGGGAATAAAATTGCTAACCTGTAAAGTAAAATTAAACTTACCATTCAACATCTTCTTTTTTCTCAAATCTTTATTTTTCAGCCCCAAAAAAGGGCAAATAAAAAACCATCATACCCATCGAACTAAAAATAAAATAAAAAACCCCAGCGCAAAAAAAAAAACCCGACGGAAAAGAAAAAACCCGAGCGCAAACAAAATAATCCATCTTCACCCATGGAGGGCTCCGCGCAGACTGAGCTCCGCAGGGCGGGGGAAGGCTTATAAAGCCTTGCCCCGCCCTGCAATTAGGCTAAGAACACTGATTGGTGGGTTTAAGCTTTGTAATTTTCCCACGCTTGTAAAATGACACAGAGCACTGTGATAGGATGGATTTCAAGCCATCCAATCACAGTGCTCTGTGTCATTTTACAAGCTTGGGAAAGTTCTTTGGAATTTTCCCACGCTTGTAAAATGACACAGAGCACTGTGATTGGATGGATTTCAAGCCATCCAATCACAGTGCTCTGTGTCATTTTACAAGCTTTATAAGCCTACCCCCGCACTGCGGAGCTCAGTCTGCGCGGAGCCCTCCATGGGTTGAGATGGATTATTTTTTTTGCGCTCGGGTTTTTTTTTTTTTCGACAGGTTTTTTTTGGGCGCTCGGGTTTTTTATTTTATTTTTAGTTCGACGGGTATGATGTTTTTTTATTTGGCCTTTTTTGGGGCTGAAAAATGAAGATTTTAGAAAAAATAAGACGTCGAATGGTAAGTTTAATTTTACTTTACAGGCTAGGAATTTTATTCCCCCCTCACTATTTTATCGGGTGAGGGGGGTAGATAGGCATTTTTATTTGGGTGGGGGGTGGGTGACTAGGGGCTTGGGGACCCCTAGTCACCTTGATGGGGGGCGTGGGGGGGAATTGACTTAGTGCCCCCACCCGCCGCTCAGGGGTGGGGGCGGGGGAAGGACAGTAGGTCCCCCCATTATCATTATGGCCCCCACCCACCGCCCAGGGGTGGGGGCTGGGGGGGGAGGACAGTAGGTCCCCCCCCTTATTACCAGTATGGCCCCCACCCGCTGCCCAGGGGTGGGGGCCGGGGGGGAGGACATTAGGTGTCCCCCCATTGTAATTTATGGTCCCCACCCACCGCGCAGGGGTGGGGGCCGGGGGGGAGGACAGTAGGTCCCCCCCATTGTAATTTATGGCCCCCACCCACCGCTCAGGGGTGGGAGCCGGGGGGGACAATAGGTCTCCCTCCCTTATTTTACTTTAGGGCCCCCACCCGTCGTTTAGGGGTGTGGGCCAATAGTTTTTTTGTTTTATTTTACAGTGAGCAGCCACAGGCTGCTCATTGCTTACTAGACATGCCCCTACTCGCGGTATAGCGAGTAGGGGCATATTATTTACTACTACTAAGTCATTTTTTTTTTTTAGTAGATAGCTCCCTAATACCGTGGGAATTAGGGAGTTATCTACTTAGCGGCTGCAAGATGCAGCCACAGCAATGAATAGGACCGGAGTTTCATTCATTAGAATGAAATTGCGATTGGAACAAAGTACCGAATTGCGTTCTAAAACAAACGAACATACTGTTCTCATTCAGTTAGAACGCAATTCGGCAGTTTGGTCTGAGCTGGTCAAGCGGAGAAATCCTCCATAAGACAAAGAGTCCCTACTTTGTCTTATGATTTTAAAGAAAACTAAAGAAGACAGGAAGAAAAGAATAACAGATCCTGAGAGAGGGGGAGAAGAGGAAGAGATCGAGGAAAGGTAAGTTCGGCATGACAGTGCCGCTTTAAGTATATACACGTCACTGACACACTCTCACTAACACTCACTATTATTAAGTATACACACAATGTCATACACTCTCATTAACACACACTCTTACTGAACTATACACACACACAATGTCACTCACACCAGTTTAGTCACACTTTATACATACACACACACACACACAAACATACACAAAATCAGCCCCCTTGAGCTCCATGTGGGCCATACCTGTGCTTGTGCTGTGGAGGAGGATCCATTCTGTACTTACTGCTCGCTGGGCTCCCTCCAGGTTACTGAGAGCCCAGCCCCTGAGCAGATGGATCCTGCAGGCAGAAATCCCCCTACCTGTAAACACGACCAGACATTGGAGGGAGGAGGGAGGAAGGAGGAGGGAGGAGGGAGCAGGGAGCAGGAAGCAGGAAGCAGGCTGTGCTCTCTGTGCACTGCTCTCCTGCTCCCCCAGCAGAAACAAAGGGGAGACTTCCTGCAACCTGGAGTATGGTTCCTCCTCCACAGCACTAGAAGTCTCCCCTTCAGCCTGCTTCTTGCTCCCTCCTCCCTCCAGTGTCGTGTTTACAGGTAGGGGGATTCCCCTTCCTGCACGATCCATCTGCTAATGGGTTGGGCTCTCAGTAACATGGAGGGAGCCCAGCGAGCAGTAACTTCACTTTCTATTGGGGGGGCACAGCCTGATCTAGGGGGGGCAATGGCCCCCTCTGCCCCCCCCCCCAGTGACGCCACTGGCTAGCTTGTACCAGGTGTAGTGGTAATAAGCGTTTTTTCTGCCTTTTTGACACATGACTGCAGACCACTTACATTCCCGTTGCCCCCCAATAACGACAAGACACCTGAGTATTGGATAAGGGCAACGGCCACAGCTTAATTATTCCAACATATCAACTCAGCCAGCTTTATCACCACCTGTCGGCTGTTGGGGTGACTACCCAACAGACTGATATACCAGATAATTCCAAGAGTCCGTACAGTCTGCCTTCTGCCATCAGCCCTGGCAGCTGCGACTCCCCAAAGCCTTGTCTTGCATTACTTGCGCTGGCCAGGACCTCCACCATAGCTGTGACAAAAAGAAAAGAGAAACAACAAACACCGCAAAACACAGAACCACATACATAATCATCCTAAAGGGAGGGAGGGAAGGAGGGAAGGGAAAAACCTGTTCCAGCCTTCTTTCTAGGAATGGTGAGTACCCTCCCCTTGCACACATACTTATACGGTCCACCATATTGCCACAATTGTATCCCATAAGTCCACACCCCTTACTGTGTGGCAGCAGTAATGCCTCCCCTTCCTTACAGTCCAGGGAATCCCTTGACTGCAGACCACTTACATTCCCGTTGCCCCCCAATAACGACAAGACACCTGAGTATTGGATAAGGGCAACGGCCACAGCTTTATTATTCCAACATATCAACTCAGCCAGCTTTATCACCCCCTGTCGGCTGTTGGGGGTGACTACCCAACATACAGATATACCGGATAATTCCAAGAGTCCGTACAGTCTGCCTTCTGCCATCAGCCCTGGCAGCTGCGACTCCCCAAAGCCTTGTCTTGCATTACTTGCGCTGGCCAGGACCTCTGCCACCGCGGTGCCAACCCTGATCTCCATTTGTCGGCATCGCGCCCCCCCCCCCGACAGCGCCGTTTCAATCCCACCTTGGATACCCACGTTATGTATATCCAGCCCAATCGGATTCAGATGAACCCAATCAGCCCTCATTAAACTCCGATTGTCCCCTTCCAACTCCATGTGTCGACACACCGCCAAGGCAGCGAACAAACCTCGAAATTGCAACGTTAAATTTTTGCCTAGCCCTCTCTAACCCTTTAGCATGCGACAAGGCTTGCCAGCACGGGCGGGGGACAATCTCTGACCACACCAAACAACATTCTGCAAATAATGTCATGCACCGAGCCAAGTCCCGCCGTACATCGTGTATTAAATCCACCGTCCTTACCCTCCCTAGGTCATTTCCCCCTGCATGGATTACAATGACCACTGACCCAGACACAAACCTGCTGAGAGAAATGCACTCCGGGTAGATTTAGCACCATGACAGACCCCGGATACCCCTCCAACTAACCCTTGCTAACTCGGCTGGGATCCCCAAATTTCGACCATATGAACGAGACTCTGCCCGGCGAGCAGCCCAATAGATGAAAGAGTGTCCTACAATCCAAACATACCGGGAAGAACACCCTAAAACAAAGGACAAGTTACAGTAAATGAGGCCGCACGTACAGCTGATACCTACGAGATGACCATCTACCCAATCGCTGCACCTGCGACCCCGAATATCCTAACACACTAGCCTGAGTGGCTGCTCCAATCCTAAATGAATGAGGAGAGAAACCGGTTGGATCCCGACCAAAATACTGCAACGCCTTAACCAGCATTGATGCAGACTGAAAACGCGTCAATGGAGACCCATCCGCATGAACTAGCAAGGCCACAGACGACGGCCGAATGGCCAGATACTGCCCAAACAGCCGCACCAGGCACAACATCCCACCAGTACGCCCCACTCGCAACCACATGCCTCTTGCCGACTGATCCGTCTTAGACCTACGGATATGCAAGTCCACAAACATATCAGACCAGCGGACATCCGACAGCAGTAAAGGGGGGGTCGCCCGCCGGGAAGGGGCCACCAGCTCCCCCACTCTAAGCGCGCCAAAGAAGCAAAAGGAGAATGCCACCTGAAACAGCAGACACTCACCTGGTGATACACAGACGGCCTGAAGAGCCACCAACAATTGGCCCAGCAAATCGAAGGAGATCGGCCGACGTCGGTCCGGACCTCTCCGACTCCTCCAACCTCGCATAACCCTCTGTAAGCAAAACTCTCTGGTGATGTCCCTCCATCCCAGAAACCGGAACAGGAAAGACAGGGCCTTGTCTGCCACCGAACAAGACCTACCAGCAGCGATTAACGCATCCAGATACCTTAAAGTGATCTCCACCCGGGCTGCCTCAGAGGACAGCCTCACTGACCCATCCACTAAATCCAACCAATCCACCCATACCGACCTGTATGCCTTCCAAGTAGGGGCTGACAAGGAGTCTGACACCAAGGACATCAAGCCTCCAAAATTAGGTCCCATAAGTAGGAAGGGCAGTGAAGACCCTCTCGATCCGCCTCTGGAGCCGACTCCCGAAACCGGTCCCACTGAAACCGAGAAAGAGAGTCAGCTACCACCAAACCTGTGCGCCACTGCACGGAACGCCGACAATAACTGGGCACACTCCACCCCCTCCCGAGGACCCACAAACAAAAAATCATCGATATAATGCATAACTGACGCAATACCTGAGAACTGAACAACTACCCATTCCAAAAACGAAGCAAACATTTCGAAATAGGAACAGGAAATGGCACAACCCATGCGAAGGCACATGTCATAAGAATATGACCATTGAAACTGACAACCCAGAAGGTGAAAACATTCCGGGTGAACCGGCAATAACCGGAATGCCGATTCAATATCAGATTTTGCCATGAGTGCCCCTACTCCCGCTTTTCTAACCAACGACAGCGCCCGATCAAAAGAGGCATACCGGACCCTGCTGAACTCTCTGTCAATGTCATCATTCACTGAACTTCTAGCCGGGTAGGACAAGTGATGAATCATCCGAAAAGAGCCAGCCTCCTTTTTTGGGACAAGTCCCAAAGGGGAGACCCGTAAGTTAGAAAAAGGGAGAAAATCGAATGGCCCAGCCATGCGACCCATCGCTGTCTCCTTAGCCAACTTTGCGCCCAACAGGGGCTCCCTGCCCTTGACTGACCGGAGATTGTCAGCCCTGGTGGCTCTGGGAAAAAAACAAAGGGGATCCAAAAACCCATGGAAAACCCTTCCCCCAGCACCACCGCGTCGTGGCGTCTAGGGTAAAGCCGTTTCAGGAACAGCCGGGGCTCCGTCAGGGGTACACTGCAGGTGGTACTCTTCCTGCCGGTTTAGGCATGAGTGCTCGCATTGTGGAGGGGCTCACCCCGCTATGCAGTGCTTTAAGAAGGCGAGGCAGCCCTTTGCCCCGTTGTCTCGCCCACGCCACCTTAGGCACAGGCTGCCTCGCCTTCTTAAAGCACTGCACAGCGGGGTGAGCACCTCCACAATGCGAGTACTCATGCCTAAACGGCAGGAGGAGTACCACCTGCTGTGGCTCTCGTTAAAGAGCCAGCACACTCCTTTCTTTGGACCAGCCGGTGCCCCTGAAGGAGCCCCGGCTGCTCCTAAAAAGGGGGAAGGATGACTGGGAGTCATTATCAGCAGCCATAGGCTACCATCCTGGGTACTAAAATCTAACCCGGGACACGCCGCCATCTTTTGGCGGAACTGCTGGTCATACCGGTACCAGCTCTGACCGCCATAAACCTTATATGCACCCCAAATAAGGTCTAGGTAGCCGAACAAGGCAGGCGCCCGCTCCGGAAAACTCCTGGTTAGGATAGTAGCGAACATGGCAAAACCTTGCAACCAATTCCCAAATGTCCGTGGGAGTTGCTTGCTCTTCTCCGTGTCCTGGGGATCGCCACGACGTGGCCTATCCACGGAATCCTTCTCAGGAGGGACCAGTGAGAGGAAATCTACAAACTCTCCCTTTAAAATCTTATCACATGTCTCTACTGGGACATGCATGCCCAAAGGAGACAATTCACAGCTGGGTAGCGGAGGGCGGAACACCCCTCCCCATGCCGGCGTTGCTGGGGCCTGCACCCCCAGGCCCCTATGTGTCTTGCTGTGCGCAGTGGGTGGCAACCTAGGTACAACCTCCCTATGGGTCTCACTGTGCGCAGCGAGTGGCAACCTGTCTACTACCTCCCTAAGCAGGCGCAGCAGTTCCCCTTGATTCTGATGTGACCCCCCAGCTAGGCTACCCCAAGCGCTAGCGCAGGCCAACTCACCGCTGACAGGAGCTGCCACGTGAGCCCGCTCTCCAGGGCAGTCGCCACAATCTCCTTGTTGGTCCTGGTCATCTGAGTCGTGGGATCCTGACTCCGACTCCTGTGGGTCAGCTGTCATCCGGCCGGTCCGCCAGTTGCTGGGTCCACTACCAGATGGGTTGCTGGTAGTGACCATTCTGCTTCTTCCTCCATGGCCTTCAGCAGCCAGGGGCCGACCCCCTGCCACATTGCCTCTCCGGTGCCTCCCTTCGCTTGTTGTGGCTCTCTCCTGGCTCTCCCGATGTCAGGACATGAAGGGGTGCTGCCCTGCAACAGCACTGTCCCTTTAAGTGTGGGAACCAACTTAGCAGAGAAATAATTCTAGGACACGATAAATGGAGTAATAAAGAAAATGTATTAAGGCAAACCAAAAGGATATAGATATATATAATATATACAAAACAAAATATGACAATGCCACAAATATATAAATATATACAATAACCCAATATATACACACAATAGAGCAGGCAGAGTCCACGATAGTCCTAGGCAAAGGTAAAGGCTTAGTCAGGTTAGTGCAGCCACCAAGTACAAAATGAACATCAAGGGGCAAAGTCCTAAGCAGGTCACACAGAAATAATGCAGCAAGGTCAGAATCACTGGAGAAGGAGTCTAGACAGGAACACTGCCGGCGAACACTGGAACAGGAGGCACAGGACACAGGACCATAAGGACATCGGAACACCGGATCAGGAAACACAAGATACTCAGGAAACAAGACACAGGAGACAGGAGACAGGAGACAGGAGCCAGAATCACGGGAGCCAGGAAACAGCAGGTACAGGGTCAAGAATAGAGGATAATGATCTGACAGGGAGTGAGGGGAGAAACCAGAATATATAGGTGCTAAACAAGGGCCAGGTGTAGTGCCTAACGAAAGGAAATGAGAAACAGTGCCAAACAGAAAGAGTGGTGAGTGCGAGTACTGCACGAGGGCATGTCGACTAAGGAGTGTCGTGACAGTACCCCCCCCTTAAGGAGCGACTCCCGGCGCTCCAAAACCCAAAGATCCCCCACGGGTGACAGAAGAAAATCAGGGCCACCCAACCAGTAGAGGAAAACAAGGAGGAATGAGAGGTGGACAATCCCATGGGAGAAACCAACGAGGCAGAATAGAAACATACAAAAGCAAGGACTGTAGAGTAACATTTAGCAATAGAAGGGCAGACACAGAAACAGAAGGTAAAGGCACATAAGATAAGAAACACTCCATACTAGTGACCGACAAATGTGTTAACTCACTAGATCTGGGACTATTGCTAGTAACAGGTTCATCACTCAGAAGTCCTGGGTCTGACTTGGTTTCTGGCTTGTGGGATCCTCGGAACAAAGACTGCGATGCAACTTCAGTCGAAGGGAGAACAGTCTCTGCGTAATCTTGGGTAGGCACCACTGGAACCAAACAAGGAGAATCCCCTAAATTAATAGGTACAGGATCAAGAACATTCTGCGAGCCTTCCTCCACAGACTGCAGATATGCATCAAGGAAGGGTTCCCCAAATTTCTCCGAGCACGGGGCTAACCGAAGCAGAGACGACTCTCTCTCAAATTGACATTTTTCTGTAGCGGCTAGAGATACCTGGTTAATGAAATCATTCTCTTCTTCCCTTGTGAACTCAGCTCGAGGTAGTTCTTTATTTGTCGTAGATAGACTTTCAACTGAAGGCAAGTCTTCATTTAATACTTGCTGGAGTTTAGGTGGAGTGATAGACATCATGGTAACTGAAATGTCATAGAAGGAGCTTCCTTCATTATGGGAACAGGTACCCCCTTGTTCGGTTACACTCCTTTCCTTTGGCGTTTGGTTAAGCGGCTGATTAGAATAATCTTCGGCGCTTGGTTCAGGTACAAGCTTGGTAGTTGGGGTTTCCTCTTGCAGCAGAGAAATTGTTCTACCAGAGCATGTAACTCGAAGAACTGTAGAGTCTTCTTCAGGCTGTGGGTTTAGAACAAGCCTGGTCTCATTTAGATTCTTCTCTTGGGCTTGATCCATCACGGGTTTGTCACGTTGCACCCAGTCTGAGTCTTTGTCTTCTATTTGAAGATAACTGTCTTTTTTACTTGGCGACAACTCATTTTCCACAGTTGCGGTTGTGAGAGGGGTGCCAATCTTCAAACCCCCAGAGGTAGAAGGGTTAAAATTGGAATCATCAAGCCTCCCCACATCAACGTCATGAGCTGCCTTTGGCACAATAGCCTCTTCTTCTACTGGTTGTTCTGAAGTTTTCACCTTTGGTTCTTCAGCCTTCTCAGCCAGTGTCTTGAAAGAAGTAGGTCGTTTACCACGTCTCCTACGTGGTGACTTTTTGACAGGAGATTCACCTTCAACGAGATTGGTCCCCAATTTCAATGGTCCAACCTTGTCGTCACTTGCATCACCCGGAGCACATTTTATAGGTGACTCTTCTAGTTCGGATGCATTGTCCTTTGTGGGACAGGCCTTCAGATCAGATCCCGTTACCTGGTTCAGGTCACTGGTGGTCTCCTCTATTGGCACGGTGAGGTAGGAATTTGTATCTCTAGTTGCAGACTCAGGGGAGTCTGTTTCTGCTTCGTGGTTGGGCAGAGTTTGCTTGAGACTTTCTCTGACCAGACATGTACCCTCTTGAACGGTGTTGAGATCGTTCATCTTGGTAGCCGGTAGCTTCACCTTGGGAATAGGCGAGTGGATCTTGCAGAAAAGAGAGGGTAATATATGGGTACTATGTGTCTCTGGTACTGAGACAACATTAGGAAACTGCGTACTGGTACTACCTTCCCATTCAGACTGCTCGTCCTCTAAAGCTGCTATGCAACGAGCACCCAGTTCATCAAAGACTTGGTCCATGAGGGGATCGCCAGTGCTGTATAACCCCTCAACATCTTCGTCTTTTGTTTGGGCAGGAAGGCATTCAGCTTTAATTTCCAGAGGGACTTCGGTTTTGCAGTCGGGAGGACCAACAAGCCATTTTCCCAAGTCAGAGTCAGGAGGATTTGTTATGCTATGTACATCAGAAAAGGGAATACCATCATTATTATCAGGCATAAAGACAGTCATTCTTTCTTGTACAAGATCAATAATAAATTGCACTTCAGGTAACAAGGCAACAAGATTATTGTGCATTACTCTCACTTGTCTCTGCAAATATGATAAAGATTTTTTATGTGATATCTCTTTAAGAGACATACGGATAAGTGTATACACCCTACTTATCACAGGAGGCTCTCTCAACCATATATCGCAATTAGGTAACTGAAAAAGCAATGAATCACATATGTTTTTGTGAAAAGTTTGAAGTTCATAGATAAATCCACATAATACAGATTTCTGGATTTGACAGGAGACATCTATAATAGATAAGCATAAATTAGAGGCCTTTCCAATCTGCCGCTGAATTTTACCTAACTGATTACAACAAGTCTCAATGAGAGCACACTCTTGCTGTGAATCAGCGTGAATACCAACAAGGTTCTTCATTGTGATCCTAGACATTATACTCTGCCGGTTCCAAGTGGTCAGATCATTCTGTCAGGACATGAAGGGGTGCTGCCCTGCAACAGCACTGTCCCTTTAAGTGTGGGAACCAACTTAGCAGAGAAATAATTCTAGGACACGATAAATGGAGTAATAAAGAAAATGTATTAAGGCAAACCAAAAGGATATAGATATATATAATATATACAAAACAAAATATGACAATGCCACAAATATATAAATATATACAATAACCCAATATATACACAATAGAGCAGGCAGAGTCCACGATAGTCCTAGGCAAAGGTAAAGGCTTAGTCAGGTTAGTGCAGCCACCAAGTACAAAATGAACATCAAGGGGCAAAGTCCTAAGCAGGTCACACAGAAATAATGCAGCAAGGTCAGAATCACTGGAGAAGGAGTCTAGACAGGAACACTGCCGGCGAACACTGGAACAGGAGGCACAGGACACAGGACCATAAGGACATCGGAACACCGGATCAGGAAACACAAGATACTCAGGATACTCAGGAAACAAGACACAGGAGACAGGAGACAGGAGACAGGAGACAGGAGACAGGAGACAGGAGACAGGAGACAGGAGCCAGGAGCCAGGAGCCAGGAGCCAGAATCACGGGAGCCAGGAAACAGCAGGTACAGGGTCAAGAATAGAGGATAATGATCTGACAGGGAGTGAGGGGAGAAACCAGAATATATAGGTGCTAAACAAGGGCCAGGTGTAGTGCCTAACGAAAGGAAATGAGAAACAGTGCCAAACAGAAAGAGTGGTGAGTGCGAGTACTGCACGAGGGCATGTCGACTAAGGAGTGTCGTGACACCCGAGCCTCTCCGCGATGAATTTGCCCCACTTCCGGGTTCCTCTGCCCCACTTCCGGGTTTCGCGGCATTTGCGCACGTGACGTCATCACGTGCGCGCCGCCCGTCACTGCCGGCGCGACCACGCTCTTTCCCGCAGTCCTGCGTGCGCCCGGAAGAGAAGGAGGACTCCTCGAGCGCTCTTCCCGCGCTCCGCCCGACTCACCGACATCCTCGCAGCCCGCGGCCGCCTCCTGGCAGCCCGGGATCCACCGCTCACCACGCCATCAACGATCCTGGTGCTTCTCTCGACCGGAACAGCCACCTCACCGCCACCTCATCTCACTGGGCTTGGAGAAAGACGAGTAGGAGGCCTAGACCGCCTAGGCCTCCTACCACTCGCCAGCGATGGGCTCTCAGCATCCAGCAGGTCCTCTCCTCTCACCTCCTGGGGTAAACCGGCCATCACTTCAGCCAGAGAGCCAGCTCCATGAGAAGAATGGTAAGCCTGCAGCATCCCAATCAGGGCATCCTTAGACACTGCAGCCATCTTAAGAATCAGCAATCAGGTAAGGCAATAAACTCCTCAAATCTCCTGACATTTTCTTTTTTTTTTTTTTAGTATATGGAAAGAAGGGAAACAAAAGGGAAAACCCTGTTCCAGCCTTCTTTCTAGGAATGGTGAGTACCCTCCCCTTGCACACATACTTATACGGCCCCCCATATTGCCACAATTGTATGCCATAAGTCCACACCCCTTACTGTGTGGCAGCAGTCATGCCTCCCCTTCCTTACATTCCAGGGGATCCCTCAAAGTGAGTTTGCACAGTATATTTTGCAAACCTTATGTGTACTACCACTGTATAATACTTCATATGTTGCTCAGCTATGTCTGCTGAGTACAAAAATAACCCCGTATGTACCTTTGCCAGGTATATGTGGACATCGGAGGGGCACATTTGGGACACAGCCATTCCATTTTTTTCAAACTTTAAATTTTTACGCTGTGCCCATATCCCATTTTAGAGTATTTTACCAGGCTATATAATCCAAATACCCCATAAAGCCATACCATTTCTTAAAGAAGACATGCCAGGGTATTTCAAAAGGCATATTTTGAACCTTAGCGTGGGATCATTTTTCCGCTAGCTTGTACCAGGTGTAGTGGTAATAAGCGTTTTTTCTGCCTTTTTGACACACAAAGTGGGTTTGCACAGTATATTTTGCAAACCTTATGTGTGCTACCACTGTATAATACTTCAGATGTTGCTCAGCTATGTGGTCTGAGTACAGCAATACCAACGTATGTACCTTTGCCAGGTATATGTCGATGTTGAAGGGGCACATTTGAGACGCAGCCATTCAGTTTTTTTCTAACCTTGAAGTTTTACGCTTTGTCCATGTTCCAATTTGGAGTAGTTTAGATGGTTGGTTATTGAAACTTCCCCACAAACACATACTATTTATTGAAGAATACACCCTGGGGTAATTCAAAAGGCATATTTTGAACCTTGGCATGGGATAATTTTTTCTCTAGTTTGTTCCAGGTGTAGTGGTAATGAGCGTTTTTAAATGTATTTTTTTTACTTTTTAAAACTTTTTTTACTTTTTATTTTTTAAACTTTTGTTTTGTTTCCTAAACTTTCTTAAAACTTTTTTTTACAGATTTAACATTTTTCTAAGCTTTTTTTTTACCGTTAACCCATAACTAGCAGTAAGCAGCACTAACAGTAAATTCCCCATTTTCCCATAACTCCCACCCACCCACCCAGCTATCAAAATATTTAATTATACGATATTTAAATTAGTTAATTAAATAAATTGAACCCCTGAGGGTTCAAAAATAAATAAAAGTTAATCGTCAGGGGTTAAAAAAAATTAGATCGCAGTATAATACTGTGATCTGTATTTTGATCACTGTAGGCAGTGATCGACTGGCAGGGAAGGGGTTAATTTTTATTTGGACTGGGTAAAGGTTTTTAATTTTTTACTTAAACGTTATTAAAACTTTTTTAACTTAATTTTGTAACTTTTTAAAACTTATTTTAAAACTTTTTTTAACGTGAACCCCTAGTTAGCCTAACACTAAATCCCTCAATTCCCCACTAACTTCCACCCTCCCCAGCTAGCTAAAATTATCATTTTAAAATATTTAAATTAATTAATAAAATAAATTTAACCCCTGAGGGGTTAAAAAAAAATCAGATCATAGTAAAATGTAATCCCTGCCAATTGATCACTGTAGTCAGTGATCAATTGACAGGGAAGGGGTTAATTTTTTATTAAACTAGGTAAAGGGCGGTGGGATTTTAATTTAACTTTATTTTTTTTTTTTACAGGGGGCAGGATCAGTGAAGATCCGTCTCCCTGCACTTCACAGTGAACCCGGAAGTGCAGGGAGGCGGAAGGTAAGTATACACAGCACATGTGCTCGCTCTGACATGCTGTCAGAGCGGGCACATGTGCTGGGACAGCGCAAGTCTGTGCTCCCGGTCTGCCTCAGAGGCAGACCGGAGCACTATTACACTAATACAGAGGCAGACCGAAGCACCATTATCCCCGCGATCGCCGCAATTGCGGCGATCTGGGGTTAATTTTAACGGGTGACGGACGAGGTCCGTCACTCGTCGTTAAGGGTTTCCCCTGAGTGACGGACCTCGTCCGTCACTCGTCGTTAAGGGGTTAAGGACTGAGGCAATTGTACAAGTTGTGATCAAAACAAAACGAGTTTGTTTTCCTGGCACTACAGTGGTCCTTTAAATGCACCCACACTTACATATAATTTTGTTCAGGAGAAACAGGGCTTTCATTTCATATCATATATTTAAATATGAAACATGATTTTATATGAATAAAATGTAAAACATTTTTAGAAATTAAGAAATATTATTTTGTTAGTTCTGCATGGCATTTTAACTGTGAATGTCATAATGCTGTTAGCTGTTACTGCAATAAAGTACAAATATTTGTATTCAGTGATGTCTCACATGTAAAATAGTACCCCCCATGAATAGGTTTTATGGTGTTTTGGAAAGTTACAGGGTCAAATAAAGCACATTACATTTTTCAGTTTATACACATTGAAATTTGCCATAGTACTAATGTTACCTTTGAGACCAAATGGTAGCCCAGGAATGAAAATTACCCCATGATAGCATACCATTTCCAAAAGTAGACAACCCAAGGTATTACAAATGTATGTCCAGTCGTTTTTAGTAGCCACTTAGTCACAAACACTGGCCAAAGTTAGTGTTTATATCTGATTGTGTGTGAAAAATGCAAAAATGTCAGGGCCGGTGCAAGGATTTTTGCCGCCCTAGGCAAAAGGAAAATATGCTGTCCTCCCTTGTGACATCACAATGCCCCACCCATATGATCTGCCATATGAACCAACACATTAAGCTGCAGTGGTTCTGGGGACTATAGTGTTCCTTTAATGTGAGGTTAATTAGAGATTAGTGCCATGACAAATATACTAGTTTGCCTACTTACAACTAGATGAGGATGGTGATGGGCTCTGGTGGCAGTCTGGCTCCACTAGTCTGGTGTAGAACAGGCTCTCTGGTGGCTGTTTATAACTGTGGTCACAAAAATCAATGTCCTGGGGGAATGGTAAGCAGCTCAAGGTCTGGGCCACAGGGCCTGAAGGTGAGTATGCCCATAAGGCCCACCCATAAGTCCACCTACAAGTTCCACCCATCAGTTCACTCACAGGGAGTGGAGTGTGTAGGGGATATGTTAAGTTTTATTGTAGAGGATCTAAAGTGTGTGATTATGGAATGTAGTGTATAGGTATACCAGTTTGTGTAGGTGATGCAGTGAGTTTTTGTGTAAGGGATAGAATTCAGTGTGTGTTTGTGTGTAAGGGATGTATTGTGTTTTTCTGGTTGTGTATAAGGGATGCAGTGTGTGAATCTGTGTTTGTATATGTAAGGGATGCAAGGTGGGTTTCTGTGTATGTAAGGGGTTCATTGAATGTGTGTAAGGGGTGCATTGAGTGTGAAAGGGATACAGTGTATGTTTTTGTGTATGTGTGCAAGTGATGCATTGTCTTTGTATGTATGGGTTGCAGTGTGTGTGTGTGTGTGTGTCATGAATTGCATTGTGTGTTTCTCTTTATGTAAGGGAAGCATGGTGCGTTTCTATGTTTGTAAGGATGCATTGTGTATTTTTGTGTATGTATAGGGAAGCATTGTGTGTGTAGTGTGAAAGAGAGAGTTTGTGGGGTAGGATAGGGGCTGAGTCCTACCAGCCCCTTTGTGCTTCTCTTCCCCCCCTCCTCAGCCTCTCTTCCCGATTGTCCTTTACTGCTCTCCCCTCTTGTCCCTTAGAGCTCTCCCCTCCTGTCCCTTAGTGCTCTCCCCTCCTGTCCCTGAGTGCTCACCCCTGCCCCACTGTCCTTGATCTCCATGCCCCCTTTCCTGTAGTGTGCTCCCCTCCTGTCTCTTAGGGCTCTCCCCTCCTGTCCCTTAGTGCTCTCCCCTCCTGTCCCTTAGGCCTCTCCCCTCTTGTCTCCTAGTGCTCTCTCCTACCCCCCGTTCCTTGGTGCTCCCCACATCCCTTAGTACTCTCCCCTTCCCTCTCCCCCTTAGAGCTCTCCCCTGCCCCCTGTCCTTTAGCATTCACCCCTGCCACTTAGTGGTCTCTCCTCTCCTCCTCTGTCCCTTAGTGGTCTCTCCTCTCCCCTACCCCATTATTGGTGTCTCCTCTCCCTTCCCCATCCCTTAGTGGTCTCTACTCTCCTCACCCACCTCCCTTAGTGATCTCTCCTTTGACCCCTCCCCCTCAGTGGTCGTTGCTCTCCTCTGCCCCTCTAACCCCCAGTGGTCTCTTATCCCCCCTTTCATTAGTTGTCTCTTTCCTCCTCCCCCCCTTTCCATTAGTGGTCTCTTCTCTCCCCCCTTGTTTTCTCTCCTTCCTCCCACTCTTAGTGGTCTCTCCTCTCCCCCATACCCCTTAGTGGCCTCTCCTACACCCCTCCTCCCTCCCTTAGTGAACTCTCTCCCTCCTCTACCTCTATTGTAGCGTGGCTGAGCTCCGGTCCGGTCTGTGGTTCCTGTACTCAGCTGGACTGACAGGAAGTGCTCACAACCCGGGCAGTGCTGCCTAAGTCGTCTATAGGATGCGCCAGCCCTGTTTAATGCTAATTTTGGCTAGTGTTTGTGACCAAGTGGCTACTAAAAAGACTGGACATACCCCATTTGCAATACCTTGAGTTGCCTACTTTTGTAAATGGCATGCCATCATGGGGGTAAATCTCATTCCTGGGCTACCATATGGTCTCAAAGGCAACGTAGCCAAATTGGCAAATTTTAATGTGAAAAAACTGAAATGCAAGCCTTATATTTGACTCTATACTTTTGAAAACACCATAAAACCAGTACATGGGGGGTACTGTAATCCTCGGGAGACTTTGCTGAACAGAAATATTAGTGTTTAAAAACAGTAAAAATTATCATAACAATGATATCATCAGTGAAAGTGCCATTTCTGTGTGAACAATGCAAATAATGGCACTTTCACGGACGATATCATCGTTGTGATACGTTTTACTGTTTTGAAACACTAATATGTGTGTTCATTGAAATCTCCTAAGTAAAACAGTACCCCCCCATGTACAGATTTTATGGTGTTTTGGAAAGTTACAGGGTTAAATATAGGGCCTGCGAACCAAATTCTGTGGACTTTCTGGCTGGGTTGTCAGACTGGTCCCTTAAACCGTAATTAATAAAATTACTTAATTATGTCAAAATATTACATAAATATATACATAGAATTTAAATATGTGTGTGTATATACATATATATATATATATATATATATGTGTAATTTTTAAATGTATATATATATATATATGTAGAAATATCTATCTATCTATCTATCTATATATATATATATATATATATATATATATATATATATGTAATTTTGTTCTAACTGTATGTTGATATCAATATATATATATATATATATATATATATATATATATATATATATATAGCAATATCAAAATACAGTTTGAATGAAATTACACATGGATATATAATTTTTAATTATTTTTTTATTTTATTTTGTAATTTTGTAATTTTTCATATTTTTTTCTTTTATATAATATATATATATATATATATATATATAATTATAACTATATCTATATATATGTAAAATTAATATCATTCTAAGTGTATTTTAATATTAATATAAATAATGTATATTAATATTAAAATACACTTAGAGATATAGTGTATGTGTATGTATGTGTGTATATATATGCTTAGATCATATATACAATACACACACATATATATATATATATATTTGATATAAGTATATATAATGTATTTGAAACTGTTTCAAACTTTTGGTAAACTTTATTACAGGCCCCAGGCAGGCACAGCTTTGGACGGTTATTCCGTCCATGTCATGACATCATTGCGGTCACATGGGCCAGGAAGGCCAGAACAGCCACAGGGATGGTAAGTACGACCACCGTCCTTAAGGGGTTAATCAATTAAACCTAAACACTCACCAGAACAAAATAAATTCCAGTTCACCAACCTTTAAACATGTATAGGTAACCCTAAATGCCTACTTTCTTTTATTCCTCTTAACTATAAATAGGTGTCATTTCCAATACCTTGCAATGATGATGTATACAACACAACTCATTTCTTAGTTATCTTCTAAGTATGTACAGTGAGCATACTGCTGGGAGAGTCAATATATTGGAACCAATGATCAGTATCTATGAACATCACAATGCTCCTCTCTCCATAGTGAGTGTGTTTTTTGGATGCAGTAGGTTGGGATTGCAGCACAGGTGGCTACGGGCTGGTGTTGGGGAGTTGGGTAACTTACTGTCACTCTGTCTACACAGATTTATATTTACTGCCCTTAAGTTTCCATAAACTGAACAATAATCCACTGTGGTATTTTCAAAACACAGTTTATAGACAATAATAGGACAATGAACTGTAGTGGTTAAAATGTTTATATTGTACCTTTTAATTCTAGTCAAATTAGAACAATCAAAAAACTGGATGGGTTAAGTGGTATATAAAAGATAATCAACAGTAAACAAAAATGCTAAATGAAAAGAATATATATAAAGCTAAAACATGAATAGAATCATCATAGGACTGATTCTATAAAGTGTATACAATAATTTGTCTGACTTTCTGCCCTCCACAGGCTTAGCATAAGCTTTACAGTGAATTTCTCCATTATTTCTGCATTTCTGTTGTGGCACACACAGCAAGAGATCCTGATCATTAGAAAAGGTCACAATAAAAGCTACCAGTAATCTTTTATCTAAATTCCAAGCGTCAAAGGCAAGCCACGGAGAGTGCATGGGGTGTTCTGAACCTCGGAACCTCATTTTGGATGGTGAGTGAATACCTAATGATTGTAATGGTCATAGGTTATACACCTCTAAAATATTTCATGGTAGCAACTGCTGGTGGATGTTTTTCCTTCCAGCCTGGACATGGACAGTTTTGTGGGCTGTTGCGTTAGTAAGAAAAAATATTAAAACAGAAAAAAAAACAGAAAAAGGACTAATTTAGTTCACACATTTGAGGTTTTTAACGAGGAACAGTAATGTGTGCAAGTTTATATGACAACTTTTTTTAATCAATTTGCTCACTAGTCAAGGTGAAAAAAATAACTAACTCAAAAAAATATTAATGAATATTTGGGCTTATTCACTATGGGCTTATTCACTATAAAGTGTAGTAAAATAAAAACCAAATTGTAAAATTCAGACTAAAACAGTCAATTTATGACTATAGAGGGGAAGAATGCGTTGGGCGCAGGTATGTTGGCCTAAATTTCACTATCCAGTTTTCAATTTACTACAATTTAGTGTTTACTGTTTGCTATTTTTAGAATTTATTTATTTATTTTTTTCAGAATAATGTTTTATTGACTTTTTTTTTTTAAGTGGGCGATAAGTAGTAATAAAACCATATGACATCACCATAGATACAGTATAGAGTAAATTCTCAAAAAAAAAGAGCAACACACTATAGTTATGGCTGTGTGCCAGGTATAATCCTATTACCGGACTCCTGAACAAGGTCTCTACTCAAGTGAGCCATGAAAAATGCTTCTGCTGGAAACCTGCTAAAATATCCAACTTTAAACTATTCCTTTTAAAACTCTAAATATTTGTTAATCAGTTTACAGTATAGAAATAAGCAAGCTATTATTCTGTAACTATCATATAAAACCTTTAATAATTTTTTTTTTTTTAAATAATACATTGCACATAACCTTTATTACAATAAATGATGCACATAGGTAATATTGCAGAAGGAAATAAACAGAACAAAAAATTCAGATGTGGAATTTCAGAGAAAATAATATTTACATGCATTTCATAATTTTTTTAATTTTTTTTTTTTTTTTTATAATTATACTCAGTTCATGATTCCTGGAACCAGGTGACAAAAATAACTGAAAAGAAAAAATACTCTAAGTCAGCTATTGTTCCAGCTTTGAACTTACTTTGAATTAAGAACAGTTCTCACTTTAGTGAATAATCCTGGAAGTCTGGTGGTCCGGTTGTAGAAATCCCAAAAAGAATGTGACGCAGACTAAAGGGGCATATATTAATCAGCCACAGGTGAAAAAGATAAGTGTTGAAAAAAAAAAGCTGCAATAATAATTGCTCTATCAACTTTTTCTAATTTGGATTTAACCACTAGCAATCAATATAGAGAATATACATGCTATTTAATGATATTTAGACCTCTGGCATGGTTTGGCACCCCTCCTCATGATCTGCTCTGAGATGCTACTTTTCTTCCCCAATTAAACCTGACCTTCACTAGGTTTTGTTTTCTTGTGTGTTTTCTTTTGTGTGTTTCTTTTCTTAAAGGACCACTATAGTGCCAGGAAAACATACTCGTTTTCCTGGCACTATAGTGCCCTGAGGGACCCCCTCCCGCCGGGCGCTGGGGAGAGTAAAGGGTTAAAACGTACCTTTATTCCAGCGCCGGGCGGGGAGCTCTCCTCCTCCTCTCCGCCTCCGATCCTCCCTTTCGGCTGAATGCGCATGCACAGCAAGAGCTGCGCGCGCATTCAGCCGGTCTCATAGGAAAGCATTTACAATGCTTTCCTATGGACGCTTGCGTGCTCTCACTGTGATTTTCACAGTGAGAATCACGCAAGCGCCTCTAGCGGATGTCAGTGAGACAGCCACTACAGGATTTGGAGGCTGGATTAACCCTATTATAAACATAGCAGTTTCTCTGAAACTGCTATGTTTATAAAAAAAAAGGGTTAATCCTAGAGGGACCTGGCACCCAGACCACCTCATTAAGCTGAAGTGATCTGGGTGCCTAGAGTGGTCCTTTAATCTGGATCCCCTGAATTCTATTGGATTCTACTGGCGATTGTGTGCTCATAGCCATGTGCAACACGGTTCCTCCTTCTGTTTTAGAAATGTTTCATACCTTTTACTGTTATGATACATTACCATTTCTTTGTTTACAAAAATGCCTTTTCTTGTATTTTATGTTAGCTCGGCCAGCAAAATACAATAGTTCTCATCTGTGAATTTATTTGTGCAGTTATCACATTTACAAACTGGTAATAAATTACTACTAGTGCTAAGCTAAGTGCAAACATTTAGTAATTATATTTGTAATGTAATGTGTACATATATTTTCCTTTGCACTCTATTAGTATATGCTTTCTTAAATGGGCATTCTGCTGGAGTGGTTATGATGCCAGGACTTCCTTGGCTCTGTCCAAGAAGTTAAATAGTTTTGAATGGTTTGGCACTTACCTGTGTCCCCTGAGTGCTTTTGGTCCAGCTTTCTTATGTGACAACACTAATGCAATTAATTCCTAGTGTGGTGTCAGCTGGCACTATCAGGCAATAAAATGTGTCTATATATGGATGAAATTGATATATCTACTGAGGAAGGGGACTGTCTGCTTTACATATATCACAAATAGAGGCCAGATTGAAGGATCCCAAGTAAACCATGTAAGTGCAAACTGTTCGAAAATGGTCTGACATCTGGGGCGGAGCACAGGGGAACTTACTGACACCATAGCCACTGCAACTGGCTGTAGTTGCTATAGCACCTTGCTTGCCCTTTAAGTAGCCTAAGGTAGGTCTTGTTTAAATATTTTTTGACAAGCTTTTCCAATGATTAAATATTTTTTGGATAGACTATTAATATTAAAATATAAGCAATATATAAATACAAAAATTATATCAATATGTCAAAATATATCCAAATAATTTTTTCAAAATATTAAATCATTTTTAAATGTACCCAAAAATATTGAATTAAGGGGGGTGTGTGTGCTTACTGACAGCTCCGGTACCTACAACCAATTACTGTACTGTTGAACTGCTGTACTGCTGAACCTCTTACCACGGTGCAGCTGAGATTGACATTTCTTCTTCTAGGCTTGGAGTCGATTTGCATCTATGTCCATCTACCCGAGGGTGCATCTGAAATTCGGGGTTCTCTGCATATAGCTTGTGGACACTTGGAGAGAGCGCAGTGGCTCCCAGCTCAGCCCGGGCTAGAGGATATGTATGGCTGCAGCACTGCGACTTGAAACACACTTGTCGTCTAGATGACTGGCATTTCTTAATGGGTCCTGATGGGGCCAGAGGATGCACAGGACGCGGCACTGAGATGAACTCTCATTTTTATGTGGTGTTAAATGATTGAAAGTTGGAGATGTCTTCTGTCTCTCAGCTCAATATCTGCATCCTGACAAATATACAACAAAATCAGAAACATACAAAACCTGCAGGCACAAAATGAATCCAGGCAGGTGATACATAAATGCATGACTTTATGATATTTTGGTAGCAGTCATAACTAAAAGCAAAGATAAAAAATATTTCCTCCAAACCACAAGAGCCTAAGAAGTAGCTGCATATTTATAGACGAGGTAAAACCACTGTCTATACCTGAGGACACAGACAGCGGAAACAGAACACTGTCATCCAAATGCATATATATATAATTTTATATAAGAACACCTTTTGATTTTTAAAACAGACAACTGGTTTTAAAATAAATATAAATCCAATTTCATAACAGAAAGTACTGCATCATGTAGGCATGTTTGGAAGCTTCGCAATAAAGTAATATGAGGGTATAGCATGCGACTGGAATATGATTTAAATATGACTTGCAAGGAATTACGGGTCTCCGCTGAAAGCCTTTGGTGAACAGAAGTTCTATGGTAAGCAATTGCATTCTGTAAAAAAAAGCTGACTTGGCTTCTTATGCTTGTAACATAATAAACTATATTTTAAAGGTACACTATAGTCACCTGAACAACTTCAGCTTAATGAGGTTGTTCAGGTGAGAACTATAGCTCCCTGCAGCCTTTCTCATGTAAACACTGCATTTTCTGAGAAAATACAGTGTTTGCATTGAAAGCTAGGAACAACTCCAGTTGCAGTCACTCAGAGTGAACCAGAGAGACTTCTGAGTTGTTGGAGACATACACTCAGATCTGCTGTGCACAAGCATCCTGTGATTCAGTATCTCTTCCCACTGCATGCAGACACTGAACTTTCCTCATAGAGATTCATTGATTCATTTAATCTCTATGAGTAGACGCTGATTGGCCAGGGCTGTGTTTGAATCATGCTGGCTCTGCCCCTGATCTGCCTCCTTGTCAGTCTCAGCCAATCCTATAGGGAAGCACTGTGATTGGATCAGGCTATCACATGTCAGAAGACTGCTCGTTTTTCCTGAGTCTAACTGCATGCAAATTTGCTGCTTCTGATTTGAATACAGCAAGATGTTTACTATGTTTATGGAGGCATGAGGGGCCCAGGGGGGGGGGTAGATGGTCGTGTTAACACTATAGGGTCAGGAATACGTGTAGTTGCACTGGTGACTATAGTGTCCCTTTAAAGATAAAAATAATTGTAACATTACTTTTTTGATATAGCTGTTGACAATTTACAAGTAATGGCAGACATAACTAACAGTTTATTGCAAGAAGACTAACAGCATGGTGGGAAGTCCCACAGCTCATCAAATCTCTAAAGAAATTTGCTCAATTAAAATGCCACTGGTATATTTTAAGTGTTTACCAAAGATAGAATTTGTATGTAAACTGTAGCCAAACATACAATAAGCATGATTCAATTGTCTAATGAAAAAGTTCAATGTTTGCATAATGACATTTTCCATTAGGAGAACTTCCAAAGACCCTGTCATGTACCCTTGGGCACGTGTGAGTGTTCAACTGTAACGTGAGCTTCTGGCTGTTGCGGCGGTCAGGAACTGAAGATGGACCAAGAGGAACGTGGCAGCTCTGAAATGGGACATGCCACTTTTATGTGATTTACAGAAACTGTATCAGTAAAAGCTGATTTTTCAGATAACAGTATTGCATTGATACCAGCCTACCAATGTTCAATTAAACACACTCAGATGTTGTGAATGGTACATCACAAATGATAGAGTGTTGGTGAGGAATAATACTTTTGAGATGCATCAAAGTCAATTGGAGGAGTCATAGCTTTTTCACCCAGACTACCATGCCCTCAGTTACCTGTCACGTGGATGCCCTGCCACAGTCACCAAAACGGCTGTACAATATCTACCAAGGTTAAAAAAAAATCATTAGAATATATTTCACTAGTATGTGTGTTAATATGTGTTTTATCTATGCCTTATCTATCAATGGAGATATATACATACAGAAATACAGCTAGAAACACATTGTTTTTTTTTTTTTAATGTATGCGTGTGTGTATATATATAAAAAAAAAACATTGCGTTTCTAGCTGTATTTCTGTCTGTATGTCCCTGATTGTTTTTATATATCTTACTAGATTAACATATCCCTAAAGAAACAGAATATAATAAGGCTTATTTTAATAACATACACAGGAACCCTCTGTTACAGAGGTACAGATATAATAAGAGAAGAAGCAGCTTCTATGAGATTAACATATCTTTTTGAAGGAGCAAACAGGATATTATTAGTATGATGCTGCCTTTTAGCTAGCAGATAAAAGCTCTCTTATTTCTCCACTACAAAAACAAACAAACAAACAAACTCTGTTAGGTGGTAACTTAGAAATATAAGAACACTTTACTGTTCAAACCAAAATGTAATTACTAATAATTGTTGAGTGCCAGGTTCAAACAATATAATATTTAATATCAGTTTATAACCGTAACTAAACGAGCATTAGCCCTAGACTTGTACATAAAATGGCATGAAGTCTCTAAACTAATAAACCAAACCAGAATGCAAGAGAATACTAAGAACAAAATACTGACATTACTTATCCTTTGCTGGGTGCCCGTGCACTACTCAAGCTAACTGTAGCTCAATTTGTGCCTTTATACTGAGAATCAAAACATTTGCATATTAGACTGCCCCAACACAAAAGGACATGAGCTGGCTAGATTTCAATTCTGGATTGCCCTTCAGGAAGGCATATCATATAAACTGTTAACAGTTTTTCCCCCACACCTTAATAACCAATCTTGCTTCCTCTCCTGCAACTGTGTCAGAAACAAATGTATACACTCTTTGTTAGGCTGAAAAACACGTCAGGGTATCCGAACCCAGGTAACTGCCATGGACTTTTGCTACAACCACATGTATTTTCTGCATTCTTTCTCAGGTCCCTATTCAGCGCTGGGAATACTCAATGAAGTCACACCACACAGATATAGCATCAATAAGGTTTACTGCACAGTACATCGTGTATATAAGGCACAGTTGTTTAGGAGTGTACACAACAATGGCAATATTAACCAATAATGGGAGTCTCAGAAGCAAAAGTATAGTTTTTTTATTAAACATTTCGGAATGATGTTTGTTTCCCGTTAACGATGCAAGTAACGTATGAGATTAGGAAACTAAAAATTGCCGGTGTTGGAAAGAATGCAATGTTTTGCAAATGCAGGATGTTACAAAAAGAAAGCAGGAGTATCTTGTATTATAATCAGGCCTATTGATCTTTTCGCCCATACAACCCCCTCTTTGTTCACAGCATGAACATAAAATTAAGCATACAAAATAGGGTTAATGGGAAGGTGTGTGGGAATAGGGTCATCAGGATACGACCAAAAAGGCCAAACACACCTTGGAGGTGTGCCCATTAGTGGGCTCTTCATGTGGCCTCTTCCCATGAGTTGGCTCAAAACCAGCTGTAGGACGTAGTGCAACCTGGAGCTGGATAGGTTAAGATATAGTGGGTAAATACTAAGACCACAAACAGACTACAGGGGTTCCCTATTATGTCCACCCAGTACATCTGGGACTAGAACCAAGCACAGCCGGACTCGATTCGGAGCGTGACATGGTTCCAAGGACTTCCTCGACTGTGCAGATGAGGCCAGTCCCATTGCTAGGGTATAGTTTAAGGATGTAGTGGTCTGAAGCCTTAAGTGGGTAAGCTGTGTCAAAACTCCAGCTACAGTCACCCCACCCTTGATGCACATACCTTGAAATAGGGCGGGGCCAAACAGGGAGCCCTGGACTCCAGGGTTCTAGCGTCAGATGTTCAAATAAGTCTAAGGGATTGCAGTAAGCACTTAACTAGTATGAGTTACATACGCCATGAACACAGAGGAAAAAGTATTTACCAAGTGTGCAAACATTTTCTTTAAATGTTTCCTAGTCAAATATCTATATTATTTCTTGCAGGATCTCATTAATAGAAAAAGAATAATTTCATTCATTGTACAAAGGCAAAAATTAGTGACAAAAAGTAGAACAAGAAGAAGAATTCCCCATAGGACCTTATTTGCTATTCCTTCAAACTAACTGACTAATCTAAATGTTAAAATGATGCAACCCGATGGGAGGTAAAACAATATCGGCTGCATATTAAATGCTTCCTGTCTACACTCAGGGGAGGTAAAAATATTATTCACTTCTCTATGCAAGTAGGTTCTTGTAAATTCGAAACCAGTGGAATCCATCCTTGACATACTCAACATACATCAAAAACACACATTCTACATCTGTACCCGGGTCAGCTAACACTTCCCCTCTCTCAGGCTAACTCTACAACAAAAAAACAAAAACAACAAAAAAACAAAAACAGAAAAAAACAATAACAACAAAATAGTGCAATAGTTCAGCTTCAGTAGTTCTGCATAGTTCAGAAAAAAAGAAAAAATAAATATGAGGAAATCAGTTTAAACACCATAAATTGTGTTCCATAAAATGGCTAAGAGAAGCAAGATGGCTAACAACAAGACAATGTCAGCTTCCACATAGTTTTTAGTACTTCTTTTCTTTGCTGGATGTTCACCAAAATGCTCTGTGTTTGAAAGGGTTATTACAGAACTTGCGACATTAGACAGCACTTCACTTTTAGGGCATTTCCAGGTACTTGCGTACAAAGATTATGTCCTCATAAGTAAGCATCTCAGTTTCTTCGGCCTGCATGGGTTTTGGCCAAACAGACGCAATTGCAAAATAGTTAGTAGAGGGTTAGCCTGAGGAGATTGGTGAGCAGTTCCCAAGAATCTGGCGGCACAAACACTCCAAGATGGTCTCTACAATCATACAAACACAAGGATCAATACAACATGAACAATTCCTAAAATGATACATTTATAATTATCAATTAATCTATTACCTAGGCTAAAAGTAAAATCAAGCCTAAACTTAAACCCTTAACTAGTGTATCATGTACTTCTCTCAGCTTTGCTTTTTTTTAATTCTTTATTTTTGCTGTGCAGATGATTACAAATTGATTCAATGATGCCATAACAGCGTAAACTTTGACATTGTATTAATAACAGTGGCATAAAAGACGTTGCACATTTTTATATTGTTAACAAGCTTAAACTAGCCAATACGTTACAAGGTGAAATCACGGGTAGTAAGATGTGGTGAGTATGCGTGCGTGTTATGTGAGTATGCTCAGGTTACATGTGTTGTTCGGGTGTAGACCTTGTTCGTTTTATGCGTGTATGAAATAACGGTTAAGTCTTCTGCACCACAATAGCGATGTGAGACCATACATTAACAATTGCCAACGTGGCCTAAGCAACACTGTGTGCGTTTTTGTTTAGAAAAAATAAATAAAAAAAATAAAATAAAAAAGGAACATGCAGGTTGGAACAAGATGCGTCGGTAACTATGGACGCGGGAGGTCAGATGAAGCTTCGCCCTGTAGTATGACACTGAGTAGTTAAACATACGAAGGGAGCGGGCTATGATATTGGGAAAGACTTGACTAGGTCAGTGGGTGCAGGTCTGTACATTTATCTGAATGACAGGCATGTGTAAGCTCTGCGTGTGCCTGTAGTGGGCTAGTGGGGAGCCGGGCGTGTCTGAGCATTAGGGATTGTGTCGCTTGGCAGCTCGGTGGGATGTCTGAACCCGCCACTTGTCTATGGTTAGTGAGACATGTTGTGTTATATCTGGATGCTCAATATATAAACCTGCCACGGCTATACAGTGGTCCAATCGTTAGATGAGGACATATCAGAAAGGCACAGAAGTGAGTACAGACATTGCGATTATAATACATTACGGGGTATAAACTGTCCAGCCATACCATGCGTTATCACAACATAGGAGCCTACAGGATTGTAGTCCGCTTCTGGATAAAATAAGATTACAGCGTAATTCGGAGGTGGTTAGTAATTTTAGTGCCTTGTGCCCTTCCAGTGTACTCCTCCATTTGCTAAAACTAATTACAGTGCCAGATTGTAAGGCCAGCAGGAATATAAGAGAAACCAGAGTTCCAACACATTGTATGTTAGCTGAGGTTACGTCAGAAGACTGAGTGGCAGTAACCATCCCTGAAATTATGGTACAAGTGTGAGAGTCCTTAACTGGATGGCTAGATTGTGCTAGAGTCCCCTAGTAGTCGTTGTGATGCCCAGTAGGTAGTGTGTCGTTATTCCAGACATTGGTTAGGTAAGTCCTTGGGGTTATAGGTTGCTCTGAGAGGGCGGATGTTTTAGTCCGGTATAGCCAGGTAATGGTGGCGCTGGGGTTGGAGCGCAAGTTCCTCAGCTCCGTTTAGGTAGTAACCGTAGCATAGGTGACTGGTGTGAGGTTTCGGGGTACGAACGTGGCGCCGTTCGCCGGATCCCAGCTCCGATTCGGTGTGGTGGGGGCTCGAAGGCCCGTTTGGAGGAGTGAGTCCCAGGTTTGGCCCAAGGCCTGTAGCAACTCCGTTGCGTCCTGTGGGTCCTGGATTTGATAGGTTGTCTCACCTCGTTGCACAAATAGTATGTGAGGGGACCGCCAGCGATATTGAATTTCGCGTTGTTGGAGTATGGCGGTGAGGGGTCGGAGCGATCTACGCCACTCCAGGGATCCCTTTGACAGGTCGCTGTAAAAGGTTAACTGCGCGTTTTCAAATTGTAAGGGTTTTTTTCAGTGTAGGGCGGTGAGGACCGTTGTTTTGTCTGGTCCATTTTTAAAAGTTAGAATAGTGTCCCTTGTGGCTGTGTCTGGGGCCCTAGCGGGTTTCGGGATCCGGAAAAGGTCTGTGGGTGTGATAGGTTTAGTTGGACCTGGGGACAGTATGTGTGTTAGGAGGCGTTTGATTGTGTGCGGGAGTTCTGTCTCCGCCAGCTCCTCCGGGATCCCACTAACCTTAATGTTGTGTCTCCTTCTCGCGTCCTACTGGGCGTCCAGGCGCCGTTCCAGCATCGCGTTTTTGCGGCTCAGATCCCGCATGTCGCTCTGCAGTGTAGCGTTAGTGCGTTGTTGGTCTTGAGAGGAGGCCTCCAGCTCAGTAATGCGGCCTGTCAAGCCCTGCAGCTCTCCCCTCAGTGCTGTGACATCCGCGAGAATGTTTTTCTGCAGGTCTGCGAGGAGGGCTTTCAGCACCCTGGTGGTCACTAGATCGGCATCAGGGTCAGTCCTTATCTTGCTTGGTTTTTCTTTTGGTTTTAGGGCTGGTGCTCGGAGGTATTCCTCATCATCTTCCTCTGAGTAGCCATCCGAGAAATCCGTGCAGCCTCCGTGGAGCGCAGCCATATTGGCTTCACTTGGGCCGCATGCTTGCCTCCACATTTCCCCTATTGTGAGCCCAGGGTCTGGGTGGTCTGGCGTCTTTTTCTTATTTTTATGGCCCATGGAGCTCGTGGGGTGTCTACTTGTGGTCGGTGTTTCGTGGGGATAGTTTTTGCTGTAATTAGGCTTGATTTCTCAGCGCTTAGTACGGAGCTCAGCGGTTGTTCGGCTCCGCCCCCCAGCTTTGCTTATTTTTTAATGCAATTTCTCTAGTTCAAAAAAATGTTTACATCATTTCCCTTTGGAACACATTTGTATTGATGAGAGAAGCATTCACTCTACATAAATGCTTGATTGGACAGTATGAGTACTAAAACACTTTCTCAAGCAAGTGACTAACAGACTAATTCTATACATAATTTTAACATATACGTATGGGGATAATTCCCAATAAAACTAGGTCCCTCAACTTAAACCTTGATTTGATAATCCTAATTAATTAATTTAATACTCTTGGATTAACTTCTAAAATTATAACTTTTCAAAACACTCATATATCAAATGTTAAAAACATAAAAACATCTAAATATAAAGAAATTAAAACACTTTCAACAGTATCAAATCACTTAATAGTTCACTCAAAACTACCAGATCAGTCCTTAATAACTTGGAACCCTCAGTGCTGTGTTTTCAACTGCTATCAATCTCTTACTAAAAAAAAAGCCTACCCTCTTGGCCTTTGCTCACAGTAGCAAATAGTGCTAGAGTAGATTTACCTAAACAACACACTCTGTCCTTGTTAAATTAAGTATTTTATTAGAATATATTTACAATCGGTGTGGAATAAGTGGCGCTGAATAATAGTTGTGGACAATAAGTTGTAGCTGCTGTATACACTCTATGGGTACTCCTCACAACCCACCATACAAAGATAATCACCAAGATAAAAGAAAAAAGATTTCAGGCCCAATCGGTGTTGCCACTCCTTGGGTCTTCTATCTTTAAGAGTGCAGCGCTGTATTGAGTGTGAGAACACAGTGGATTACCTGTGATTCAAAAACAATTATCCTTTGTATTCTCCAATGCAGTGTACATAAAAAGGAAAACAGAAATATATACAGATAATTGTGTAGTATATTAGATACTGTAGTGAAGATTTTAGTGAGTAACAGATATATCTACATTCACATTTTTTAGAGCCTTTTCAAGTGAATTAGGCTCTAAACTTCTGCACGTCTGTGTCTTTAAAGGTAGACCACACGACCCCTCTCTCCAAGGTAAAGTGTGTATTTTCTCTCCTCAGCGTATATAAAAGACACAGAATTATCGAACTAAGTGTAGCATCCTTTGTAATATCTCCATATATTTAGATGATAGGTTAAAGTGCTCACCTTGTTTAGAGCCTTTTGGTAACTGGCTCTAAATATGTAGGCCTAGTGTCAATTTGTGGGGTGACACTGCCCCTTCCCTGGATTCACTGGTGCTGGATACAGTGGATTGTATATAATAATAAATTTATTACAGAATATATAAAATCAGTATAAAAATATATTTCTAGAAAATAAAAAATTAAATAGGAACAAAGTATTTTCAAGTATTAGTGGTTTTAAGAAAAATGATGAGTCCACTTTAAAAGCCAGTAAGTATTTTATTTATTTATTTATATGCTCTTCTGGGTAATTTTGCTGAAATATCTTCTAATAAGGTACTCCAGCAAAATGCTTTCAATTTACTAATACAAATATAGTACATTAGTTCAGAATTGCCAGTTTAGAATTGCCTCAATTTACTGTTTAAACTCATAGACAATGGGCATTAATACATAACCAACCAATTCATTACAAAACATAGAATTCATACTCAACAATCTTTGCAATATGATTCAAGTTGTCATCCCACAAAACAGAAAACAAAAGATGTAGTAGATAGCACACTATGGATACCCAGCAGAGGTGACAATACAAAAAGCACATTCATGGACACACAAATAAACCATAACAAATGCAAAATAAGTTAATAAAATAGGTAAATACATTTCACTCTCTGTGACCCTCAGAGGAAACACAGAAAGACAACGTTTTGGTTACTATGTTTAGGGCATATTCATTTTTACAAAGACTAGTTAACATGTGACAAAGGTGATCAATTACAAATGCAATCTTAAACGGACACCTCCAATTAAATATTATACTCCATTCTCTATTTTAGGCAAAGCATAGTCATTAGTGGGATTATAGTTTTATACAATTTAAAGAGATACACTTGAACAGACTTGCATATTTAGATTTACAGCTATTTCACATTTACAGAGACAGTAATGCTTAAGATATAACATCACTCAAAAGAAACTATTTAACAGCTACAAATTATTATTATCCATCAAATATAAAGTAATTGTACTGACAAACCACAAACTTTTACAGATTAACAGGAAACCTGATATTATAGGAAGTCTTATAACGCAATTGCTGCACTGTAAAGATTAGAATGTGGTTTTCAAATCTTATTTGGAGTTAAATTTGACTTGTAATAACCAATAAACATGCTCATATACATATTCCATATATATATATATACACACCAAAATCAAACTTATTGAATGTTGCTACTTACATTACTCAATTCCATACAATGGTTATCTGCAAAATATGATTCTCCATTCACTAAACATCAATGCCGATTCTGTCAGGACTGCTAAAACAGACTATAATAACCATAGCATTCCATCACCAACTATTCCAAATAACATTCTTTAACCTTCACAAACATCTAGTTTCTAGAGTTGAGCGGACACCTGGATGTTCAGGTTCGCTGGGTTCGGCCGAACTTCAGCAAAAAGTTCGAACTTGACCCAAACTTGACCCCGAACCCGAACCCCAAGTCAATGGGGACCTGAACTTTTGGGCACTAAAATGGCTCTAAAAAAGTCCTGGAAAGAGCTAGAGGGCTGCAAAAGGAAGTAAAATGTATTGCCTAAGTACTAATATATTTACCCAGTGGAAGAAGAAGAATGTTACACTGTATACAATTTTAAATAAAAAGTATGCAAACATAGCCAGGATTCAACTGTAAGCATTTGCAACACTTACAACAATCAAGTAACACACATTCATGTAAAATGTAAGTTACTTGGCCAGTCAATGTAGGGGCATGTCCATTACTTGGCCGTGAGTAGGGGCATGTCTATTAAACAGTAAGCAGCCTATGGCTTCTCACTGTTAAAAAAATAAAAAATAAAGGCTTCCCCCTCCTGAGCCCCCACCCCTGAACGGCGGGTGGAGGCCCTAAAGTAAAATAAGGGGGGGACCTATTGTCCTTCCCTGGCCCCCACCCATGAGCAGTGGGTGGGGGCCTTAAATTCGAATAAGGGGGGGACCTATTGTCCTCACCCCCCGGCCCCCACCTCCGAGCGGCGGGTGGGGGCTCTACAGTAAAATAATGGGGGGGGGGACCTATTGTCCTCCCCCTGACCTCCACCCCTGAGCAGCGGGTGGGGGCCCTTAATACCAATTAGGGGGGACCTAATGTCCTCCCCCTGGCCCCCACCCCTGAGCGGTGGGTGGGGGCCCTTAATAGCAATTAGGGTGGGACCTAATGTCCTCCCCACTGGCCCCCTCCATTAAAAAATTAACCCTCCCTCCCCCCAGTTGACTAGGGGTCCCCAAACCCCTAGTCACTCCCCTCCCCAAAAAAACTAACCCCTACGTACCCCCCCACCCTAAAAATAATGAGGGGGAACCATTAGCTAAGTACCTGTAAAAAAAAACCACAACATTTTTTTACCATTTGATGTTTTCTTTCTTCTAAAATCTTATTTTTTCAGCCCCCAAAAAGGCAAAATAAAAATCCATAATAACCGAAGCACTTTAAAAAAAAAAAGAGCGCAAAAAAATAATAATCCATCTTCACCCATAGAGGGCTCCGCGCAGACTGAGCTCTGCAGGGCATGGGAAGGCTTATAAAGCCTTGCCCCACCCTGCAATTAGGCTCAGAGCACTCTGATTGGTGGGTTTAAGCCATCCAATCAGAGTGTTCTGACAGGTAAATGAAGAGACTGACAGGTAAGTCTCTACATTTACTTGTCACAGCACTCTGATTGGTTGGCTTGAAATCCACCAATCAGAGTGCTCTGTGTCATTTTACACAGCGTGGGAAAGTTCTTTGGAATTTTCCCACGCTGTGTAATTTGACTCATAACACTCTGATTGGTTACTTAATCCACCAATCAGAGTGTTATGAGTGGGGGTCGGGGGAGGACATTAGGTCCCCCACCCTAATTGGTATTTTGGGCCCCCACCCACCGCTCAGGAGTGGAGGCCAGGGGGAGGTTATTAGGTCCCCCCCAAAATTTTTTATTTAGGGCCCCCATCCACCGCTCAGGGGTGGGGGCCAGAGGGGAGCACATTAGGTCCTCCCCCCAATTTTTATTTAGGGCCCCCACCCACCGCTCAGGGGTGGGGGCCAGCGGGGAGGACAATAGGCCCCCCCCTAATTGCTATTTAGGGCCCCCACCCACCGCTCAGGGGTGGCGGCCGGGGGGAGGACAATAGGCCCACCCCCTCATTATTTTACTTTAGGGCCCCCATCCGTCGCTTGGGGGTGGTGGCTGGGGGGGAGGACAATAGGCCCTCCCCCCTTTTTTTACTTTAGGGCCCCCACCCGCCGCACAGGGGTGGGGGCCAGGGGAGGGCAATAGGTCCCCCCTTTAGATGAAAAGCACCCACTCACACGTCACGAGTGGGGGCTCGGGAGGGGGGACCTGTTTAAAAAAAAAATGTTAACAGGCTGCTCACTTTTTAATAGACATGCCCCTACTAGCCTTTATAGAGGCTGGGTCACATGCTGCACTGGCCAATCACAGCCATGCCATTAGTAGATAGCTTCTAAGGGCACACGAGTCAAACGCTTGCTGATTGGCTGCCATGCAGCTTTTCAAAACGCGCCATTAAATTGCTGAACACCGAACTCGAACCCGAACTGTTACTGAAATGTCCGGGCTCGAGTTCGGGGTAAAAAAATCTTAATGTTCGGTACGAACCCGAACTTTACAGTTTGGGTTCGCTCAACTCTACTAGTTTATCTTCTAGCAACTTAAAAACTCAATCTTTTATAAACCATGCCTCAAACATATTCTCCTATGAATGCTGCACAATTAAACAAAACAGATAAGAACTGAATGTAAAACATGACACATTTGCACAGTATGGAACTGAGAAATGTAAAACTCCTTGATACAATATGTTATTACACATAGAATGACATAGAATGAAGCTCTCTACTCCAGCTCTCACTAATCTTTAGCTGCAACAATGGCTTAGTATTCAACAGCCAAATACATAGAACATTTTAATGCTGGTATCTTTCCATATTACAGATTGCAATAATGTGAGTCATTGAATGCTTTAAAACAGCACGCTGACAGCATTCCTCCATATCAACTATTTTACTTGCCACACTTAATTTCACGTTTTTTTTTTTGTTTTTTTAAATGTCTTCTGCTTTAACAATGGGTATCCAACCACATATTGACACATTCACCTTTACAAGCAGAATTAATTTTTACCAACTGCAGTATTCATTAGATTATTAAATATTTTAGTAAGGTATACTATTATATCAATATTTTATATCTAAGTTCTACTTATGTTTACTTGTATTCTCCTAATCACCTTATACTTAATGCACCTTAGAAAGAAGTGGTCCCCTTATATAGCGCGCTTTTTCTTAGATTTTTACTTTAACTTTTAGTTACCAATTGGCCACTCTGGCCACACAAGGTCTGTACCCTGTCAATAACTTTTATCTCTCAGATGATGCTGCATCAACCTAATAGACATGGAGCAAATATATGGACCAGGTGACACAGAACTGGTGTCATCTGCATTTTTCTGGACTCTCCGAGATTCCACAGATTTACGCAAGACCATGTTAAAAAGGTATGGCAAAACTTTGAGTTGACCGGTCAAGTTGAGTTTTCAAGGGCCATAGAAATGCAGAATCTAATGTTGTCTGTGATTTTCAGATCCAGACTACAAGCCTGACCAAAACCCAACAGACATGGAGTCTACAGTTGTAGTCACAAGGGATAAAACCTCAACATCCCCTTTAACAAATTTACTCCACTTTCACAATTTAAAAGAACACATTTAATCAGAGACATATTAGAGCTAAGCTTTTTTTCAACCCAAGAGGGTGTATTCCTTAAAGGTTAAACTACTGAGAATTTGGGGGCCTTAACAACCACCCTAATTTCTAGTAACATATATGGCATTTTCTGTACATAGTCACCAGAAGTGAAAAGGGGAGTTAGTATTGTGCCACTTCTTAATTTCATACCCTCAAGAAAAAAAATCATCATGTTTTATCCTCTTTTTGGGGGGGGATCTGTCTTCCTCCCGCTGCCCCAAGAAGGGAGGGTGGTGACATATCAAAAGTTGTATTATACATTATGCTTTTGGGAGAATACGGTTAATAAAGTCAGATCAGGACTCGTAGTGATGTCCCGAACTGTTCGTTGGCGAATAGTTCATGGCGAACATCGCTTGTTCGCGTTCACCACGGATGGCGAACACATGCGCTGTTCGTTCCGCTCCCCTATTCGTCATCATTGAGTAAACCCTGGCCTGTACCTCACAGTCAGCAGACACATTCCAGCCATTCAGCAGCAGACCCTCCCTCCCAGACCCTCCCACCTCCTGGACAGCATCCATTTTACATTCATTGTGAAGCTGCATTCTTAGTGAGAGTAGGGACAGTGTAGCTGCTGCTGATTTGATAGGGAAATTGATAGCTAGGCTAGTGTATTCAGTGTCCACTACAGTCTTGAAGGACTCATCTGATCTCTGCTGTAAGGACAGCACCCCCAAAAAAGCCCTTTTTAGGGCAAGAACATCAGTCTGCTTTTTTTTTCTGTGTAATGTAATTGCAGTTGCCTGCCTGCCAGTCAGCCTGTGTGTAAGGCTCACAGCATATACTGTGCCCACTTTCCCAGTGCCACCACTCACTCACTGGTGTCCCAATAGCTTGCATTTAAAAAAAAAAAAAAAACTTTTTGGACTGTAATATAATAGCAGTCAGTTTCTTTCACGAGTGTGCATTTCAGGGCCTGCCAGGGCACAGTGTCACACCAGTGCAACTCATATCTGGTGTAACAGTAGTGTACATTTTAAAAAATATATACAATTTTGACTGTAATAGATTGAATAGCAGTTAGTTGTCTGCCAGCGTGTATGTCAGGCTCACAGCGTATACTGTGCCCACTTGCCCAGTGCCACCACTCATATCTGGTGTCACAATAGCTTGCAATTAACAAAAAAAAAACTTTTTGGGCTGCAATATAACAGCAGTCAGTTTCCTTCACTAGTGTGCGTTTCAGGGCCTGCCAGGGCACAGTGTTACACCAGCGCAACTCATATCTGGTGTAATAGTAGTGTACATTTAAAAAAAAAAAAAATAATACAATTTTGACTGTAATAGATTGAATAGCAGTTAGTTGTCTGCCAGCGTGTGTGTCAGGCTCACAGCATATACTGTGCCCACTTGCCCAGTGCCACCACTCACTCACTTGTGTCCCAATAGCTTGCATTTAACAAAAACAAAAGTTTTTTGACTGTAATATAATAGCAGTCAGTTTCCTTCACTAGTGTGCGTTTCAGGGCCTGCCCAGTGCCACCACTGACTCACTGGTGTCCCAATAGCTTGCATTTAAACAAAAAAACACTTTTTTAAGGAGTATAATGGCAGTCAGTTTCCTTCACTAGTGTACGTTTCAGGGCCTGCCCAGTGCCACCACTCACTCACTGGTGTCCCAATAGCTTGCATTTAACAAAAACAAAACTTTTTTGACTGTAATATAATAGAAGTCAGTTTACTTCACTAGTGTGCATTTCAGGGCCGGCCCAGTGCCACCACTCACTCACTGGTGTCCCAATAGCTTGCATTTAAAAAAACTAAACTTTTTTGACTGTAATATAATAGCAGTCAGTTTCCTTCACTAGTGTGCGTTTCAGGGCCTGCCTAGTGCCACCACTCACTCACTGGTGTCACAATAGCTTGCATTTAAAAAAAAAAAAAACTTTTTGGACTATAATATAATAGCAGTCAGTTTCCTTCACGAGTGTGCGTTTCAGGGCCTGCCAGGGCACAGTGTCACACCAGTGCAACTCATATCTGGTGTAACAGTAGTGTACATTTTAAAAAAAAAATACAATTTTGACTGTAATAGATTGAATAGCAGTTAGTTGTCTGCCAGCGTGTGTGTCAGACTCGCAGCGTATACTGTGCCCACTTGCCCAGTGCCACCACTCATATCTGGTGTTACAATAGCTTGCATTTAACAAAAAAATACTTTGGGGGCTGTAATATAATAGCAGTCAGTTTCCTTCACTAGTGTGCATTTCAGGGCCTGCCAGGGCACAGTGTCACACCAGTGCAACTTATATCTGGTGTAACAGTAGTGTACATTTAAAAAAAAAAAAAAAAAAATACACTTTTGACTGTAATAGATTGAATAGCAGTTAGTTGTCTGCCAGCGTGTGTGTCAGGCTCACAGCGTATACTGTGCCCACTTGCCCAGTGCCACCACTCACTCACTTGTGTCCCAATAGCTTGTATTTAACAAAAACAAAAGTTTTTTGACTGTAATATAATAGCAGTCAGTTTCCTTCACTAGTGTTTGTTTCAGGGCCTGCCCAGTGCCCCCACTGACTCACTGGTGTCCCAATAGCTTGCATTTAAACAAAAAAAACCTTTTTTTTAAGGAGTATAATGGCAGTCAGTTTCCTATCTTAGTGTGCGTTTCAGGGCCTGCCCAGTGCCACCACTCACTCACTGGTGTCACAATATCTTGCATTTAACAAAAACAAAACTTTTTTGACTGTTATATAATAGCAGTCAGTTTCCTTCACTAGTGTGCGTTTCAGGGCCTGCCCAGTGCCACGACTCACTCACTGGTGTCCCAATAGCTTGCATTTAAAAAAAAACTAAACTTTTTTGACTGTAATATAATAGCAGTCAGTTTCCTTCACTAGTGTGCGTTTCAGGGCCTGCCCAGTGCCACCACTCACTCACTGGTGTCACCAGGGCCGCCATCAGGGGGTGACAACCATAACGGTTGTCACGGGCCCGGCGGCCCTGGGGGGCCCGGCCGCCCGGGCTCCACGTGTAGCAGCGGAACTGCGGCACCCGCACGCTGATGGGGCCCATCGGGTGGCCTTAGGGCCACCCGATGGGCCCCATATCTTAAGGGGCCGGTCAGCGCTGTGGCCGTGGTATAGCGCGACCGGGCCCCTTTAAAAAATAAATTGCCGACGCAGCGCAAGTGTTGCTGGGAGGAAGTGGTCACTTCCTCCCAGCTCACTCCGCGCGGGAGGAGGGAGCGCCCGCCCGCCCGACCGCCTGCCCGACAATGAAGAGGGAGAGCCCCGCCTGCCCGACAATGAAGAGGGAGAGCCCCGCCCGACAATGAAGAGGGAGAGCCAGCTGACTGACAGTCCCATCAGCCCCAGCCAGCCACCCTCCTGCAAAGACAAGGTAAGAAACAGGAGGGTGGCTGGAAAGTGAGCTCTGTGTGTGTGTGTGAATGTATGTCTGTGTGTATGTCTGTCTGTCTGTTTGTGTGTATGTCTGTCTGTGTGTATGTCTGTCTGTCTGTGTGTATGTCTGTCTGTCTGTGTGTATGTCTGTCTGTGTGTGTTTGTGTGTATGTATGTCTGTGTGTATGTCTGTCTGTCTGTGTGTATGTCTGTCTGTCTGTCTGTGTGTATGTATGTCTGTGTGTATGTCTGTCTGTCTGTGTGTATGTATGTATGTGTGTATGTATGTTTGTGTGTGTGTGTGTATGTCTGTCTGTTTGTGTGTATGTCTGTCTGTTTGTGTGCATGTATGTCTGTGTGTATGTCTGTCTGTCTGTCTGTCTGTGTGTATGTATGTATGTGTGTATGTATGTTTGTGTGAATGTATGTCTGTGTGTATGTATGTCTGTCTGTGTGTATGTCTGTCTGTGTGTATGTATGTATGTGTGTATGTATGTTTGTGTGTATGTATGTCTATCTGTCTGTTTGTGTGTATGTCTGTCTGTCTGTTTGTGTGTATGTATGTCTGTGTGTATGTCTGTCTGTGTGTATGTCTGTCTGTCTGCCTGTGTATGTCTGTCTGTGTGTGTATGTATGTCTGTGTGTATGTCTGTCTGTCTGTGTGTATGTCTGTCTGTCTGTGTGTATGTCTGTCTGTGTGTATGTCTGTCTGTGTGTGTTTGTGTGTATGTATGTCTGTGTGTATGTCAGTCTGTCTGTGTGTATGTCTGTCTGTCTGTCTGTGTGTATGTCTGTCTGTGTGTGTTTGTGTGTATGTATGTCTGTGTGTATGTCTGTCTGTCTGTGTGTATGTATGTCTGTGTGTATGTCTGTCTGTCTGTGTGTATGTATGTATGTGTGTATGTATGTTTGTGTGTATGTATGTCTGTCTGTTTGTGTGTATGTCTGTCTGTTTGTGTGCATGTATGTCTGTGTGTGTGTATGTCTGTCTGTCTGCGTGTATGTCTGTCTGTGTGTATGTATGTATGTGTGTATGTATGTGTGTATGTATGTTTGTGTGAATGTATGTCTGTGTGTATGTCTGTCTGTCTGTGTGTATGTCTGTCTGTCTGTGTGTATGTATGTATGTGTGTATGTATGTTTGTGTGTATGTATGTATGTCTATCTGTCTGTTTGTGTCTGTCTGTCTGTCTGTTTGTGTGTATGTATGTCTGTGTGTATGTCTGTCTGTGTGTATGTCTGTCTGTCTGTCTGTGTATGTCTTTCTGTGTGTGTATGTATGTCTGTATGTCTGTCTGTCTGTGTGTATGTATGTCTGTCTGTGTGTGTATGTCTGTCTGTGTGTATGTACGTCTGTCTATGTCTGTGTATGTCTGTCTGTGTGTCTGTGTGTGAATGTATGTCTATCTGTATGCATGTCATTATGTGTACGAATGTCAGTGTATGTATGTATGCATGTCATTATGAATGTGTGTATGTCTGTATGCATGTATGTCTATGTGTATGCATGTCAGTGTATGTATGTCTGCATGTCATTATGAATGTGTGTCTGTATGAATGCATGTATGCCAGTATGAATGTATGTCATTATGAATGTATGTATGTATGGATGTCAGTGTCTGTATGGATGCCAGTATGAATGTATGTCTGTATGTATGTATGCATGTATGTCTATCTGTATGCATGTCATTATGTGTGTATGAATGTCAGTGTATGTATGTCTGCATGTCAGTATGAATGTGTGTATGTCAGTATGAATGTCTGTCTGTATGTCATTATGAATGTGTCTGTGTCTGTATGTCCTTATGCATGTGTGTCTGTATCTATGTTAGTATGTGTCTGTCACTATGTACGCCTGTGTGTCTGTATATGTGTGTATGTCTCAGTATTTGTGTGTCAGTATGTATGCCTATATGCGTATCAGTATGTGTGTCTGTTAGTATGTATCAGTGTGTGTGTGTGTGTGTATCTGTGTCCTTTTGTATCAGTGAATGTGTTTGTGTCTGTGTGTGTATTCCTGTGGGCGGGATTTGGAGGCGGGCCCCCAGGGGCCCAGACCCTGAGCTCAGTTAGGGGCCCCAAAATTTCTGGTGGCGGCCCTGGGTGTCACAATAGCTTGCATTTAAAAAAACAAAAACTTTTTGGACTGTAATATAATAGCAGTCAGTTTCCTTCACGAGTGTGCGTTTCAGGGCCTGCTAGGGCACAGTGTCACACCAGTGCAACTCATATCTGGTGTAACAGTAGTGTACATTTTTTTTAAAAAAAATAAAATTTTTGACTGTAATAGATTGAATAGCAGTTAGTTGTCTGCCAGCGTGTGTGTCAGGCTCGCAGCGTATACTGTGCCCACTTGCCCAGTGCCACCACTCATATCTGGTGTCACAATAGCTTGCATTTAACAAAAAAAAACTTTTTGGGCTGTAATATAATAGCAGTCAGTTTCCTTCACTAGTGTGCGTTTCAGGGCCTGCCAGGGCACAGTGTCACACCAGTGCAACTCATATCTGGTGTAACAGTAGTGTACATTTTTTTAAAAAAAAAATACAATTTTGACTGTAATAGATTGAATAGCAGTCAGTTGTCTGCCAGCGTGTGTGTCAGGCTCACAGCGTATACTGTGCCCACTTGCCCAGTGCCACCACTCACTCACTTGTGTCCCAATAGCTTGCATTTAACAAAAACAAAAGTTTTTTGACTGTAATATAATAGCAGTTAGTTTCCTTCACTAGTGTGCGTTTCAGGGCCTGCCCAGTGCCCCCACTGACTCACTGGTGTCCCAATAGCTTGCATTTAAAAAAGAAATAAACTTTTTTGACTGCAATATAATAGCAGTCAGTTTCCTTCACTAGTGTGCGGTTCAGGGCCTGCCCAGTGCCACCACTTACTCACTGGTGTCACAATAGCTTGCATTTAAAAAAACCAAAACCTTTTGGACTGTAATATTATAGCAGTCAGTTTCCTTCATGAGTGTGCGTCTCAGGGTCTGCCAGGGCACAGTGTCACACCAGTGCAACTCATATCTGGTGTAACAGTAGTGTACATTTAAAAAAAAAAAATTTTTTGACTGTAATAGATTGAATAGCAGTTAGTTGTCTGCCAGCGTGTGTGTCAGGCTCGCAGCGTATACTGTGCCCACTTGCCCAGTGCCACCACTCATATCTGGTGTCACAATAGCTTGCATTTAACAAAAAAAAAACACTTTTTGGACTGTAATATAATAGCAGTCAGTTTCCTTCACGAGTGTGCGTTTCAGGGCCTGCCCAGTGCCACCACTCACTCATATCTGTTGTCCCAATAGCTTGCATTTAAAAAAAACTAAACTTTTTGGACTGTAATATAATAGCAGTCAGTTTCCTTCACTAGTGTGCATTTCAGGGCCTGCCAGGGCACAGTGTCACACCAGTGCAACTCATATCTGGTGTAACAGTAGTGTACATTTAAAAAAAAATAAACTTTTTGGACTGTAATATAATAGCAGTCAGTTTCCTTCACGAGTGTGCGTTTCAGGGGCTGCCAGGGCACAGTGTCACACCAGTGCCACTTAAATCTGTTGTCACAGTAGCTTGCACGCATAGTACCATTAATCGAAAAGAAAATGACAGGCAGAGGCAGGCGACCCCGCAGGGGCCGTCGTGGTCGTTGTTCTGTGATTGTACAGTAAAAAGAATGAAGCGCTTATGTATTATGGAGATTGTATAATTATTCACCTTTGGGAAATTGAGGGGTGTTCCCTTGAATGCCAGAAAAAAAATGCATTGATATCTATAAAAGATAATCTGACATGGTATAGACTGTATATAATTTTACAGAGATTAATGCAATAATATTCATACTCACAAACAGAGCGCTATAGACCCAGCTCTGGTGTGTATCACTTCTGGGTCCGTTTAGGCAACCCACCCCTATTATCAGAACACAATTTCTTGTCCTGCAGGGGGAATGGAAGCACAAACGATTGCGCAATATTGCTGATACTGTTCTTAATATATAAAGCAGATTCCCAAGTTAGTACTTACAATATCTGGAGTCAGTATTAATGACTCAATTCCACAGCGTTGTGCAGGTTTGGGACTGCACTCCCCATCTGTTAAAATAAATTCTGGAACCAGGATAAATGAGTAAAATAAAATAAAAAAGGCAAAAGTGTCCTTTTAAAAACGGAACAATGTCCTCTAAAACCGGAACGCGTTTCACCACTTCACTGTGGCTTCTTCAACCGGAGAAAATGATTTCAAAGTCCCTTGGTTCCTTATCATTCTTAAATACCGCTAAAAACAGTGGGTCAAAGCAGGTGTACCACACACGTTGTTACCACCCACAGGTAGAGCGTCTGCGGTCCATGCCTCCCTCTCGCCTCACTGTTAAAGACGGCCAGTACTTTTCCTATCAGCTGTATTCGTTTCATGCTGTATTCTTTTGTAAATATTTAAAGGTCTCTTGATTTCCCGAATTTAATTCTGTGTATTTCTGATGTTGTGCCTGTTAGAGAGTTTGTTCTCACAGGATAATTCAAATCCATGTCGGGTAATATTAACCCATTTATTGCCACAGTCCATGTTAGTTCATATATGCATAAGTAGAAGAAACAAACAAACAAAAAAAAATATATGAATGGTATAGAAATTTGCCATTTAAAAGAGATATAAATCAGCTAGCCATTCAAAAGAGATAAAAATCAGCTAGCCGTTTAAAAGAGATAAAAATCAGCTAACCGTTTCTCTTTTAAACTAAATGTAAATCATGGAAAAGATAAAACATAAGATGGAATCTTATGAACAAATAGAAACATAAATTCAGCAATTTACAAAAATGCAAACAAAGATATAAATCCTGCAGTTTACAAAAATCGAAAATTACTTTTAGACATGTAACCTGTATGGAATACAGAAACGGAATGAATAGAAACTAGAAGTAACTTACTGTGAATTATTCCTAAAAAGATACAATTACATTTTCTCTGCACACTACATAAAATTAGTGCTAACTTATTGCTACAAGGTATTTTACTGAACTAATTACCAAAGCAAGAAATGATAGGCAGAGTGCGATATATGCATAAATGATTTTTAATAAACAGGAGCAAATGTTGAACACCTCTTTCCCTTCTTTTATCTGTTTCTTCTACTTTATACTCATATGAACTAACTTATGCTAATATGTCATTATAAGATATTTCATTGAATCAATGTAGCGGTACTTACCTTATCCGGGGGCCGGCCGCGGTCCTCTCTTCAAGCCGCGCGCGGTCCTGCGGCTGCACGGGCCGCGCGCGGCTCATCCGACTCTCCTAACAGGAAGACGGGCAGTGACCGCGAGATGTGGTCACGTGTCCCGCCTGCAGCTAAGAGCGCGCCGCGAGTCTCGGGCGCGCTCTTAAAGAGACAGTGGGAGCCGAAATTGCAAAAAGGCTCCCATTGGCTCCTGTCATGCCAATCACCCCATACACTTACCTGCTGGGGGTGTGGAAGTGACAGGAGCCAATCACATTAGTTTGAAGGCTACTTATACTCACCCTTTTCCCTTAGTTCCTTGCCCTATCGTGGTTTCTGCTACAGTTCCCTTTAGTGCTTGTTGTGCTCAGTTGAGTTTCTCCGTATTTGACCTTGGCTTTGTATTCTGACTTCGTTTTCGCTTTATCCTTGTCTGTACTGTTTGCCGGCTTGCTGATTCCTGTGTACCAGACCCCGGCTAGTTCTCGTTTACGCTGTCTCTTTGTGCCCTTGACCTCGGATCGTTCCTGACTCTGTACTTCTCCTATTACGTCGAGTCCGGCCACTCTAAGGTCCGGTAGACGTATCTCACCTCTGTGCTGTCTTCTGTTTGGCTGGATCCTGCGTGAAGGGGTATATACTCGTTACAATCAATCACCCAAACAAAAAATGACAGGCAAAGTGATATATGTATTATTTTTAATGAATAAGAACAATTGTTAAATGTCTTTTTTCTTTTTCTGTTCGTCTCTTTTATTTGTAAATGTATGAATTGATATGGAACAAAAATCAGCCAATCGTTCCTTTTCTAAAACAAAATGAAAATATAAGGGTTAAAATTAAGAAAAAGATAAGACATAAGACGGAACCCTATGAACAAATAGAGGTATAAATTCTGCAATTTACAGAAATAAAAAGGTATAAATCCTGCAGTTTACAAAAATCGAAAAATTACCTTTAGATATGTAGTCCATGTGGAATACAAAAAACGGAATAAATAGAAACTAAAAGCAATTTAATGTGTATTACTCCTAAAAAGATATAGCTACAATTTTTCTATACACTGCAAAAAAATCCCTGCTAACTTATTGCTATAAGGTATTTTACTGAATGTAACTCTAAAGCAAGTAATTACAGGCAGAGTATGATATATACATAAATGATCTTTAATGAACAGGAACAAATGTTAAACACCTTCTTCCCTTTTTTTTTTTTTTTTTTTTGTTTGTTTCTTCTACTTATGCATATATGAACTAACATGGACTGTGGCAATAAATGGGTTAATATTACCCGACATGGATTTGAATTATCCTGTGAGAACGAACTCTCTAACAGGCACAACATCAGAAATACACAGAATTGGATTCGGGAAATCAAGAGACCTTTGAATATTTACAACAGAATACAGCATGAAACGAATACAGCTGATACAATTCCAGAGAGGAAAAATACTGGCCGTCTTTAACAGTGAGGCGAGAGGGAGGCATGGACCGCACACGCTCTACCTGTGGGTGGTAACAACGTGTGCGGTACACCTGCTTTGACCCTTCACCCACTGTTTTTAGCGGTATTTAAGAATGATAAGGAACCAAGGGACGTTGAAATCATTTTCTCCGGTTGAAGAAGCCACAGTGAAGTGGTGAAACGCGTTCCGGTTTTAGAGGACATTGTTCCGTTTTTAAAAGGACACTGTTGCCTTTTTTATTTTATTTTTCTCTTTATTATAATAAACTTAGCTTTTATTTTACTAATTTATCCTGGTTCCAGAATTCATTTTAACAGATGGGAGTGCAGTCCCAAACCTGCACAACTCTGTGGAATTGAGTCATTAATACTGACTCCAGATATTGTAAGTACTAACTTGGGAATCTGCTTTAAATATTAAGAACAGTATCAGCAATATTGCGCTATCGTTTGTGCTTCCATTCCCCCTGCAGGACAAGAAATTTCGTTCTGATAATAGGGGTGGGTCGTCTAAATGGACCCAGAAGTGATACACACCAGAGCTGGATCTATAGCTCTCTGTTTGTGAGTTTAAATATTATTGTATTAATCTCTGTAAAATTATATACAGTCTATACTATGTCAGATTATCTTTTATAGATATCAACGCATTTTTTTCTGGCATTCAAGGGAACACCCCTCAATTTCCCAAAGGTGAATAATTATACAATCTCCATAATACATAAGCGCTTCATTCTTTTTACTGTACAATTTTTCGTTTGTGATTTTAGAAGGTACTGCATGAATACATAGCAGCTGGTTTTTAAATATTTATATGTATTGACAAATTAGAGAAGTGGTAAATAAGCACTGGTCCAATTTCTTGTTTTGCGTGGTTCTGTGATTCCCTTTGGCCCTAGAATAATGCCCAGTGTTCAGAGGCCACGTACCCTGAACTTGAAGCAACATCATACCATTTGTTTTCTTCCTGGAGCGTGCCCTGCGAAGAGTGCTGGATCAGGCCGTAGATGAGCGTGAAGAGGAAGAGTTGTGGTCACCATCACCACCAGAAACAGCCTTATCAGCATCGCTTGCTGGACCTGCAGCAACGCTGGAAGAGGATTGTGAGGAAGAGGAGTCAGAGGAGGAATGTGGCTTTGAGGAGGAGGAGGAAGACCAACCACAACAGGCATCCCAGGGTGCTTGTTGTCACCTATCTGGTACCCGTGGTGTTGTATGTGGCTGGGGGGAAGAACATACCTTCAGAGAGATCACTGAGGACGAGGGACAGGACATAAGTAGCTCGGCATCCAACCTTGTGCAAATGGGGTCTTTCATGCTGTCGTGCCTGTTGAGGGACCCTAGTATAAAAAGGCTGAAGGAGAACGACCTGTACTGGGTGTCCACGCTACTAGACCCCCGGTATAAGCAGAAAGTGCCTGAAATGTTACCGAATTACGGCAAGTCGGAAAGGATGTAGCAGTTCCAAAATCAATTAAAAAGTATGCTTTACACAGGGTATAAAGGTGATGTCACCGCACAATGGGAATCTAACAGGGGAAGAGGTGAAAGTAATTCTCCAACTCCCACAACCACGCCAGCAAGGACAGGACGCTTTACAGACGTGCTGTTGATGGAGGACATGCGGAGCTTTTTAAGTCTTACGCATCGCCACAGCCGTTCGGGGTCCACCCTCAGAGAACGACTCGACCGACACTCAACTGCAGATATCGACACTCTGAGGTGTGATGAACCCCTTGACTACTGGGTGCGCAGGCTTGACCTGTGGCTTGAGCTATCCCATTTTGCGATAGAACTTCTGGCCTGCCCCGCTTCAAGTGTCCTGTCAGAAAGGACCTTCAGTGCAGCAGGAGGTATTGTCACTGAGAAGAGAAGTCGCCTAGGTCAAAAAGTCTAGATTACCTCACCTTTATTAAGATGAATGAGGGATGGATCCCGAAGGGACTGACAGTGGGCGATACATTCGACTAAAAAAGGCCTGATGAGGGGGACTACTTAACACACCACTCCTATCTGGTGGCACATTAGATTGCACGCGCAGTGCCCCAAATTTGAAGTAGGAGGACCGACCAAGCATCTTTTCCCATCTCCCACTCCCTAAAATCGATGCCTTATATACACGTCCCCTGATAGGGGACATAACAGGGATTAAACTGATAAGAATAGTACTACTTAACCCACCACTCCTATCTGGTGGCACATTAGATTGCACACACAGTGCCCCAAATTTGAAGTAGGAGGACCGACCAAGCATGATTTCCATCTCCCGCTTCCTAAAATCGATGCCTTATATACACGTCCCCTGATAGGGGACATAACAGGGATTAAACTGATAAGAATAGTACTACTTAACCCACCACTCCTATCTGGTGGCACATTAGATTGCACACACAGTGCCCCAAATTTGAAGTAGGAGGACCGACCAAGCATGATTTCCATCTCCCGCTTCCTAAAATCGATGCCTTATATACACGTCCCCTGATAGGGGACGTAGCAGGGATTAAACTGATAGGAATAGTGCTACTTAACACACCGTATAATAACGCAGAGAGAGGCAATGCAGAGAGAGGAGTCTGAAGAAGAGGAGTCAGAGGAGGAAGGTGGCTTTGAGGAGGTGGAAGACCAAACACAGAAGGCATCCCAGGGGGCTTGTTGTCACCTTTCGGGGACCCTTGGTGTTGTACGTGGCTGGGTGGAGGAAGAGACCTTCAATGACATCAGTGAGGACAAGGAACGGGACATGGCTAGCTTGGTATCCAACCTTGTGCAAATGGAGAGTTTGCGGTTGTGCAAATGGACTGTTTGCGGTTGTTTGCGGTGCGTTAAACGGGGAGTTTGGTCTGTCACAGTGAAGCGGGCGTAACCCTTACACTACCTGATCGATACAACATCATACCTGATGTTTTAAAATAGGTTATTCCAAACAATTTGGGAATGTTAGGTGATTTATGCCCTTTATGGATTAAAACCAGACTCTGCATCAACTATGTAATTTTCCATGGGAGTTTTGCCATGGATCCCCCTCCGGCATGCCACAGTCCAGGTGTTAGTCCCCTTGAAACAACTTTTCCATCATTGTTGTGGCCAGAAAGAGTCCCTGTGGGTTTTAAAATTCGCCTGCCCATTGAAGTCTATGGCGGTTCTCCCGGTTCGCCCGTTCGCAAACATTTGCGGAAGTTCTTGTTCGCTGTTTGCGAACCGAAAATTTTATGTTCGCGACATCACTACTCAAGAGTTCACCATCAACAACATATTCTTAATCTTAGAAATATACTTAGAACTATCTTGCCCCATCTTAATATAAGGAAGGGACTCGAACACAAAAGAGGGTTAGGGTTAGCAGCAGTATGGGTCTACATATACACAGTGAAAAATTGGATCTTTAACTATGTTCAGTTCTTTTTGGTTTACCACTCTGTCCAATAATTAGGACAAAAAGGTTATCCCTGTGTGTTTTCTAATTTACTCATACCAATGTACCAGGCTCATTTGAAATGTAACTACTTGTTTAGATTACCAAATCATTGACCTCAAACATTTATTCCTAGACCCAATGTAAAAGAAAAAAATTAACAATATAACAATTACATTAGACCCCATTCAGTCAAATACAGTTCTTAAAATTACTTTATCCTCCCTCACCAGAGACAGATAAAAGAGCAGAAAAAGAAATATGATAACATAGTTAACACTCCACTGATTTACAGGGACAAAAAGCACCCACTTTGTTAATCTCCTACTAATTGTATAACACATAAAATGTAAATTCCTATCTATCATTGAGACAATAGGACTCTTCCAATATCAATCTCAATAACAGATATCACCCTAATGATGACTCTCAATAACAGACATCACCCTAATGTTAACTCTCAATAACAGGTATCACCCTAATGGTAACTCTCAATAACCGACATCACCCTAATGGTAGCTCTCAATAACAGGTTACCACCCTAATGGTAACTCTCAATAACCAACATCACCCTAATGGTAACTCTCAATAACAGGTTACCACCCTATAACTCTCAATAAACAAAATCACCCTAATGGTAACTCTTAATAACAGGTTATCACCCTAATGGTAACTATCAAATACAGCCTCCTACAGGTTCAAAATAGAGAACTACAATACCCCCGGGGGTAAGGACAGATAGATCTCTATACTCAATGGTAGGTTTTGCAGTGATCCCAGATGAGCCCCCAGAACTGTTAGGCGGAAAAACACCTCAGGGTATCTGAACTCAGGTAACTGCCATGTACCTTCACTACAACAACAGGTATTTTCTGCTTTCTTTCTAAGGTCTCTAATCAGCGCTGGGAATACTCAATGAAGTCACACCACACAGATGTAGTATTAATAAGCATTCAAAGGTTTAATGTATAGAACATCGTGTATATAAGGCACAGTTGTTTAGGAGTATACACAACAATGGCAACATTAACCAATCATGGGAGTCTCAGAAGTGAAAGTATAATTTTTTTATATAACATTTCCTAATGATGTTAGTTTCCTGTTAATGGTGCAATTAATGGTATGAGATTAGTAAACCAATTAAAAAATTGCAGGTGTTAAGAAAAATGCTGTTTTGCAAATGTAGGATGTTACAAAAAGTTAGTGCAAACTGGTGCCAGGGCGCAAGAACACAAGAACAGAAAAATACTGTATGTTTATAAAATGCGAGTTTGACTCTTTCAAAGCATGATAATCTTGTATTATAATCAGGTGTATTGAACAATTGGCCCTTACACTCTGCTAGCAACCTACATTTCCTATGCATAAAATACATCTTACCCTTACTTCTTACCCACTTCCCCTTAGCATAAAAGCTTGTTTGAGCTTGAGGGCCCTTAAAACCACCTGTTCCTTGTCTTGTTGCAAATACTTGTCTGTCAGTCTGCAGAATATCTTAGTGCTTTATAATAATAATAATAATAATAATAATAATAATAATAATATTACAGCAAGGACTATTGTGGCATTGTTGGAGTTCGTCCGTGGGGTGTAACTGATGCCCCTATAGGCATAGGGAGCTAGGGATCTGAATTACTCCTTTACCTTGGGAAGACCCTAGACAATGTGCAAACTAATTAATACAGAGTGCAATAGAACACTGAGAATGGATGGAATGAACTTACAAGGCTAACAGTCACACACATTATTTCCAATTTAGGTTCTAGACTTGATGTTATATGGATTGTACAAGCTACCTCTAGTCCTTCCATCGTACTCAGGTATCTAAATGGATGTATTGATATATTATTTAAAATTTCGTAACACAATGAAAAAATATTCGGGATTGTTTAGCTTAATTTAATACTCATATAATGCCTTCACATGAACATTACAACTAACAATGCCACCCATATATAAATATATGCTATATCATGGCACAGTAAGCGGTTTTGAATTGAGAAACCTTTCACATGCATTCAATCACAGAGGAGAGAGTTTAATGTCAATAAGTACAGAACTTGGACCATACTGCATACCCCCTGTATAATATGATAGTTTAATGTGACTGAATTATAGTATATGCATTATGCCAGTGTACACACATTATTTTACAATTTGTGTTCTTAAAAAGCAGCACTGCTGCAAATACCTTCAGGTTTCTTATTAATATCAATGAGCTCATTATTTGGCTATTTTTATTCATCTTTTTTGTCACTGTTACTGTGTAGCAAAAAAAATAGTTTTGCTTGGACTATGTTTTAAATAGTGCAAGAAATTGATAAAATATAAGCTCTTGAGCTATTCCTTCCAAATATTATTGCAAAAAATGTAACATATAATTAAAAAAAAAAAAATTATATTTTTTTTATCCTGCATGTACGTTAGCTATGCAACCCAAGCTTAAAAAAAAATTACAATAATACCGGTAACTAAGAAAATAAGAAAATGTTGGGTTAAAGAGTATTATTGTTATGCCATTGTTTATGGGAAAAAAATGTGCTTTTGGTAGACCTAATTGCATGTCACATGTATAGTACTTACAAAACAAAATGTGTGTATGCATACATTCCTTTTATCCTATCCGTTACACTTTTTATTTTATCCTGTGACCCTCTATATATGCTCTCAAAAGTATTTCCAATATGTGTAGTTTCTTAGAAGGAAACACGTTTTCTCAAAATAGAGGTCATTTTATTGAGGACATATTAAACTCAGTACCACAAGTGCCTGGGATTTTTAATATATTTCTGCAATATCTTATTATAAGTAATTAATTTCTACCATTGTTTCCGCATTTCCTCCTAACCCATAAACCATTGTAATTTGGATACCCTAATAAATTGTCATTGCAATATTAACAAAGTCCTTTGAAGAGTTTTATCTTCCACCAAGGTATGTAATAATTTAGCGATTTAATAACATTTAAGAAAAAAAAAGTAAAAACTGAAACTTGCCCCTGGCACCCTCTAGAATTTAATGAGGTGTGAAAACTGAGTCTGGTAAGAGACTATTCTACAGGGAGCACACAACTAATTGATACATTTAGAGGGACTGTGGCCGAATTTATGTTTGTTCTATCATATAAAAATCTATACTGCCTGGCCAAAAAAAAGTCGCCACCTGGATTTAAGTAAGCAAACAGGTAAGAGCCTATTAGATAGTTACTGCATGGGCGATTATCTTTCAGCTGACAACAAGTTATTTAACCCCAACCGATACAATGAGTAGCTTCTCATTTCTTAAACAACCATGTCGAAAGACACATCCCGTGGTCGTGGAAAAGATGTTAGTCTGTTTGAGAAGGGTCAAATCATTGGCATTCATCATGCAGAGAAAACATATAAGGAGATTGCAGAAACTACTAAAATTGGATTAAGAACTGTCCAACACATTATTAAAAACTGGTAGGATAGTGGGGAGCCACCAGTGATGGGCGCATCAGGGTAAGAAGAGAGGCAGATGAAGTGATGCATTTGTACAAGCCTGAGGGGGCAGTGCTATGATCTGGGGTTGCTGCAGTTGGTCAGGTCTAGGTTCAGCAACATTATGTGCCCAAAGAATGAGGTCAAATGACTACCTGAATATACTGAATGAACAGGTTATTCCATCAATGGATTTTTTCTTCCCTGATGGCACGGGTATATTACAAGCCAGGATTAATTGGGCTCAAATTGTGAAAGAGTGGTTCAGAGAGCATGAGACATAATTTTCACACATCATTTTCACACAATGTAGTGTTGGAGAAATTAAAAAAAGAACAGGTAGAGCCATTCCTTCATGCAAAGGAACAGGAATGTATATTTATATTTAAAAAATGAATGAAAGACTGGAAGGAAATAAATCTTGTGACATTGCAGAAACTTATTGAAACAATGCCACAGCGAATGCGTGCCGTAATCAAAGCTAAAGGCCGTCCAATTAAATATTAGAGTGTGTGACTTTTTTTTTGGCCAGGTAGTGTAGTTAGTCTTAATAATTCATCATACCCCTAAAGCACTTCAGCATTTAGAATTTTCTTAGTCTTGAGCAGAGCTGTCATCAGATATCTTTTGGCCCTTTAAAAAATTTCCCATACTCATTTTCCCACACACTGATAAAAACACACATAAAGTGTCACATACACTCTTCCAGAATGCACACAGATACACATTTCTGGCCACAGATGCACAATGTCTACAAGGTCAGGCACATACACACGGTCACATACTCATACACTAGTGATCTGGTGCATCTAACGCATCATGATAGCCAGAAGGTGGCGAATGTGTTAAAACAAAATCCCATATTCCAACCTCATCTACATAATGTTCTGTATCAGAGCCCTCAGATAGATATCACAGCACAGACATGCTCTATTAAGGCCATACTACTCGTTAATACAGGTAGGATGTTATATCATATCCTCCCTTGCTGCCTCCTGTAAGGGTTCCCATCTGATACAGCTCCCACCCACCATGATTCCCCTGGCTTATATAGCTGCATGCCCAGCCAGACCACTAAGTGCTACACAGGAACCCAGGCCTCCTACTAGGACAGTGGCATACTAAGGAGGGGGTGGCAGGGGCGTGAAGGGCGGTCCGCTCCGGGTGCCACCGATTAAGGAGGTGCCCACGGTGCACATTGACTGGGACAGAATTTTGCTGCTCCTCTGTCTTCTTGCATGATGAAGAGGGGCCCAGGAGTCATCTTGTAACCCTAGCAGCAGCATGTCCTTTCCTCTCGCGAGCCGCAAGAGCGTTGCTGCAATGTAACAAATACCACATGAAAGAAAAGTAACTTTGAACTAAGCAGTAGCAAAGGTAGGTCATATTAAACTGATTGCCAATAAGCAGAATGTGTCAGTCAGCTTTAAAAGCAGCATGGAGGCCAAAGAATTGGTGGCACATGGTATAAATTAGAACTTACCACATACATAGGCAAGTGACCCAGTAGACATGCATCTGTCCCTATCCTCGACATGTAGGTACAGTGTAGTGTTGGAGAAATTAAAAAAGAACAGGTAGAGCCATTCCTTCATGCAAAGGAACAGGAAATGTATATTTACCAATATACTCGGTTTGTTTGGAACAATTTACAATAGATGGAACACTAGGAAAATATGGCTGCTATAAAATTATGTACAGTCTTTCTATTATTATTGTAAAACCTACAGCGTAGAAAAATCTTTAAGTGTATGACTCCAGCAATAACGGTATAGAATGTCTGTTTATATATTTCTGCATGTCTGTGGCTACAAACTCTATAATCTCGTTCCCTAAATGTCACAAAAGGTTACATGGTGTATGAATAAGCTTGCTGAAATAATTCAATTTCTCAGTCTGTATGATCAATAAGACCTTTCAAATAACAAATTATTCGTATGTCAACTGCTCTCAGCTCTTGTACGTCTGACTATATTTTCATACTCAAAATCACTCTCATGCTTGCTTTTTCTTCCAACCTGTACTATATATGTATTTTTTGGTTTTATGTTTTAATAAATATATGTGTGTTTTTTGGTTTTATGCTTTAATTGATCTGATAAAAGTTTCAGTCCGGAACTGAAACGCTGTTGTGTTTTTTTGACAAAGATAGAATAAAGATATATTTGGGAAAGACCCATATAGATTGGGAAAGATATATATATATCTTCACTCATGAGCCTTAAGAATAATTATTTATGAGGAAAGTACAAGCAAACAAAACAACATAATAACAAACAACCAATGTTTCCACCTGGTAGTTTTCATGGTCCTTATTTTACTATTATATCTTGAAAAAGACTCAGATGTGGTCGACGTGACTGATTTTTTTTTTCTGTTTTGTTCATAAATAAATATTTATTCTTAAGGCCTGTTGTTGCAGCCATATTATTAAGACACCAATTTAAGAACTCGGGCCGAGCAACTTGTATTTTAATGAAGGGATAGTGCCAGATCTATGAATATACAGAAGTAATGAAAGGGAGCTCTCACCTGAACATAAATACACCATAAATACAGTTTGAGGTATTGATATAAGACACATTGGGTTTGATTTATGAGAATGTTGTTTTAAAAAGTGTTGCATAAATGACTGGTTTCCATGGTGATTGCTCCACAGCTAGCACCTTAGAAAACTTTATTTTTAGAACAGAACACTTCAAAAAATTGTCCTTATTGTGCTGATGCAACATACAAATTACTGCACACTCCGTGCTAAAACATACCAGGCACCTTTAATTCGCATGAAGAGTCGGGAGGAAGTGACAGCCTCTCACTTCCTCTCAGCTCAAACACACTAAGACCGAGCCACGCGGAAGGAGGGAGCCGCGAGGATGGGGCTGGACCAGGAGATCAGGCCCCCAACTCCCACCAGCCAGAAGATAAGAAACTGCTGGGTGGCTTAATTTGTAATGGCTTAATATCTGTGTATTTAAATTAGACATGTGCAATTCGTTTAGTTCTGAATGTAAATTCAGGTGAATTTCGGCAATTCGGACATTCGGATGCTTCTGAATGTCCAAATTGATGAAGTGCTGAATTTCGGAGGTGCCAAAGTGCTTCAGATTTCTGAAAAGTGGCAAAACAAGAGAGGGAGAGAAAAGTACAGGAATGATGACAGGAATCTAACCCTACCCCTACCCATACCCCTAACCCTACGCCTAACCCTACTCCTAACCATATCCCAAACCCCTAACCCTAACCCTAGATGTGTAAGTGGTGGTTAAGGTTAGGGATTAGGGGTAGGGGTAGGATTAGGGGTAAGTTTAGGGAATTGCTGTAGTCCCGAAGTGCCGAATCGAAGTGCATAATTGCCGAAGTCCCAAATTTCGGAAGTTCTGAACCGAACTGATTTTTTTGCCCATTGACATCCTTAGTTTGTTTGTGTGTGAATCTGTGTGTAGTGTGTGTATCTGCATGTTTATGTGTATCTGTTATGTGTGTATGTGTGTTTGTATGTGTGTAATGTGTATGTGTGTAGTGTGTGAGTGTTTGTATATGTGCATCTCTGTGTATGTAGTGTGTGTATCTGTATGTGTCAGTGTGTGTTTCTGTATGTGTCAGTGTATGTATGTGTATGTGTGTCAGTGTGTATGTCTGTGTATCTGCAGGAGTATCAGTGTGTGTGTACATCGGTATGTATGTCAATATCTGCATGTGTGTCAAACACTGACACACATGTAGATGCACAGACACACATACAGTTGCACATACACACTGCTACACATGCAGATATACAGACACACATAGATACAAACACTGCCACACATGCAGATACATAGACAAACAGATACAATCGGATCAGTTTTCGCAACGGGGCCCCATGGGTTGTCTGTACGCCACTGCACACACAACTCTGCAACAATACTGCGGTCTCAAATTAAATATTATTCCATAAAGCTAAAAACACTGAATGTTGTAATTCACATGAAATTTTGCAATACAAATAAACACGAATGCAGCATTATGTCAAATCAACAAAGGTAAAGAAAATTAAATTACAAAAAAAGAAGATTACAAATGACCATCTTCATTCAAATTTGTATTAAATTAAACTCAAATCTAGCAGAGCCATAAGACAAAACATATGCTGGATAAATGACATGACAGGTTCAATTTACCTTATAGCATATCCTATGAATATATCATTTATAAAAATCATACATTATGTATTTTATTGCTAGAGGAGATGTCAAAACTTAGTGCCTCACCAGCACAACCAATACTGTCATTGCTTAGAGTGGATCTGTCAATATAGGTGGGTCTTTGCATATTTTGCAAAGACCCTCAAATTGGATAGATTCGTTGTGGGTCTAGTGGCAACGGGTTGCACGGGGGGGTCAGATTTAGTTACCTTAGGCTGTCACTAGTGATGTCCCGAACGGTTCGCTGGCGAATAGTTCCTGGCGAACATAGTTTGTTCGCGTTCGCCACGGACGGCAAACATATGCGATGTTCAGTCCGCCCCCTATTCGTCATCATTGAGGAAACTTTGACCCTGTACCTCACAGACAGCAGACACATTCCAGCCAATCAGCAGCAGACCTTCCCTCCTAGACCCTCCCACCTCCTGGACAGCATCCATTTTAGATTCATTCTGAAGCTGCATTCTTAGTGAGAGGAGGGACAGTGTACTGCTGCTGATTTAATAAGGAAATTGATAGCTAGGCTAGTGTATTCAGTGTCCACTACAGTCCTGAAGGACTCATCTGATCTCTGCTGTAAGGACAGCACCCCAAAAAGCCCTTTTTAGGGCTAGAACATCAGTCTGCTATTTTTTTTTCCTGTGTAATCTAATTGCAGTTGCCTGCCTGCCAGCGTGTGTGTCAGGCTCACAGCGTATACTGTGCCCACTTTCCCAGTGCCACCACTCATATTTGGTGTCACAATAGCTTGCATTTAAAAAAAAACAAAAAACTTTTTTGACTGTAATATAATAGCAGTCAGTTTCCTTCACATGTGTGCGTTTCAGGGCCTGCCAGGGCACAGTGTCACACCAGTGCAACTCATATCTTTTGTAACAGTAGTGTACATTTAAAAAAAAAATACAATTTTGACTGTAATAGATTGAATAGCAGTTAGTTGTCTGCAAGCGTTTGTGTCAGGCTCACAGCGTATACTGTGCCCACTTGCCCAGTGCCACCACGTGTGCGTTTCAGGGCCTGGCAGGGCACAGTGTCACGTCACACCAGTGCAACTCATATCTGGTGTAACAGTAGTGTACATTTAAAATAAAAATACAAATTTGACTCTAATAGATTGAATAGCAGTTAGTTGTCTGCAAGCGTGTGTGTCAGGCTCACAGCGTATACTGTGCCCACTTGCCCAGTGCTACCACTCATATCTGGTGTCACAATAGCTTGCATTTAAAAAAAACAAAAAACTTTTTTGACTGTAATATAATAGCAGTCAGTTTTCTTCACACGTGTGCGTTTCAGGGCCTGCCAGGGCACAGTGTCACACCAGTGCAACACATATCTGGTGTAACAGTAGTGTACATTTAAAAAAAAATACAATTTTGACTGTAATAGATTGAATAGCAGTTAGTTGTCTGCAAGCGTGTGTGTCAGGCTCACAGCGTATACTGTGCCAACTTGCCCAGTGCCACCACTCATATCTGGTGTCACAATAGCTTGCATTTAAAAAAAAAAAAAACTTGTTTGACTGCAATATAATATCAGTCAGTTTCCTTCACACGTGTGCGTTTCAGGGCCTGCCAGGGCACAGTGTCACACCAGTGCAACTCATATCTTTTGTAACAGTAGTGTACATTTAAAAAAAACAACACTTTTTTGACTGTGAAATAATAGCAGTCAGTTTCCTTCACGCTTGTGCGTTTCAGGGCCTGCCAGGGCACAGTGTCACACCAGTGCAACTCATATCTGGTGTAACAGTAGTGTACATTTAAAAAAAAAAATAGAAATTTGACTGTGAAATAATAGCAGTCAGTTTCCTTCACGCGTGTGCGTTTCAGGGCCAGCCAGGGCACAGTGTCACACCAGTGCAACTCATATCTGGTGTAACAGTAGTGTACATTTAAAAAAAAAAAAACACTGTTTTGACTGTGAAATAATAGCAGTCAGTTTCCTTCACGCGTGTGCGTTTCAGGGCCTGCCAGGGCACAGTGTCACACCAGTAAAAAAAACGTAAAAAAAAAAAAATACAATTTTGACTGTAATAGATTGAATAGCAGTTAGTTGTCTGCAAGCGTGTGTGTCACGCCTAGAGCATCTACTCTGCCAAGTTCTGCCAGTGCACAGTGCCCCTCATATCTGTTGTCACAGTAGCTTGCACGCATAGTACCACTAATCAAAAAAAAAATGACAGGCAGAGGCAGGCCACCCCTTAGGGGGCCGTCATGGTCTGCAAGCGTGTGTGTCAGGCTCACAGCGTATACTGTGCCCACTTGCCCAGTGCTACCACTCATATCTGGTGTCACAATAGCTTGCATTTAAAAAAAACAAAAAACTTTTTTGACTGTAATATAATAGCAGTCAGTTTTCTTCACACGTGTGCGTTTCAGGGCCTGCCAGGGCACAGTGTCACACCAGTGCAACACATATCTGGTGTAACAGTAGTGTACATTTAAAAAAAAATACAATTTTGACTGTAATAGATTGAATAGCAGTTAGTTGTCTGCAAGCGTGTGTGTCAGGCTCACAGCGTATACTGTGCCAACTTGCCCAGTGCCACCACTCATATCTGGTGTCACAATAGCTTGCATTTAAAAAAAAACAACTTGTTTGACTGTAATATAATAGCAGTCAGTTTCCTTCACACGTGTGCGTTTCAGGGCCTGCCAGGGCACAGTGTCACCCCAGTGCAACTCATATCTGGTGTAACAGTAGTGTACATTTAAAAAAACAACTAGAAATTTGACTGTGAAATAATAGCAGTCAGTTTCCTTCACGCGTGTGCGTTTCAGGGCTTGACAGGGCACAGTGTCACACCACTGCAACTCATATCTGGTGTAACAGTAGTGTACATTTAAAAAAAACAACACTTTTTTGACTGTGAAATAATAGCAGTCAGTTTCCTTCACGCGTGTGCATTTCAGGGCCTGCCAGGGCACAGTGTCACACCAGTGCAACTCATATCTGGTGTAACAGTAGTGTACATTTTAAAAAAAAACTAGAAATTTGACTGTGAAATAATATCAGTCAGTTTCCTTCATGCGTGTGCGTTTCAGGGCCTGCCAGGGCACAGTGTCACACCAGTGCAACTCATATCTGGTGTAACAGTAGTGTACATTTAAAAAAACAACAACACTTTTTTGACTGTGAAATAATAGCAGTCAGTTTCCTACACGCTTGTGCGTTTCAGGGCCTGCCAGGGCACAGTGTCACACCAGTGCAACTCATATCTGGTGTAACAGTAGTGTACATTTAAAAAAAAAAATAGAAATTTGACTGTGAAATAATAGCAGTCAGTTTCCTTCACGCGTGTGCGTTTCAGGGCCAGCCAGGGCACAGTGTCACACCAGTGCAACTCATATCTGGTGTAACAGTAGTGTACATTTAAAAAAAAAAAAACACTGTTTTGACTGTGAAATAATAGCAGTCAGTTTCCTTCACGCGTGTGCGTTTCAGGGCCTGCCAGGGCACAGTGTCACACCAGTAAAAAAAAAGTAAAAAAAAAAATATACAATTTTGACTGTAATAGATTGAATAGCAGTTAGTTGTCTGCAAGCGTGTGTGTCACGCCTAGAGCATCTACTCTGCCAAGTTCTGCCAGTGCACAGTGCCACTCATATCTGTTGTCACAGTAGCTTGCACGCATAGTACCACTAATCAAAAAAAAAATGACAGGCAGAGGCAGGCCACCCCTTAGGGGGCCGTCATGGTCGTGGTGCTGTGATTCCCTTTGGCCCTAGAATAATGCCCAGTGTTCAGAGGCCACGTACCCTGAACTCAAAAAGTTCTGAGGACATAGTTGACTGGCTAACACAGGACACCCAATCTTCTACAGCTTCCCCTCGGAACCTTGACGCACCATCCTCCTCCAGCTTAGCTTCGGGCACCTCTCAAGTTACCACTCACCCGCCTGCCGCCACCACCAACACTAGCACCAAAGCCGCTTCACTTGATATGTCAGAGGAGTTATTTACACATCAGTTGGTAGAAATGAGTGATGCACAAGCATTATTGCCAGAGGATGTAGATAACAGGGATATGTCTCAGTCAGGCAGCATTACACACATGGATGTACGGTGTGATGATGATGATGTTGTACCCGCTGCTGCTTCCTTTGCTGAGTTGTCAGATACAAGTGAAGCGGTTGATGATGACGATGCGTCCGTGGATGTCACGTGGGTGCCCGCTAGAAGAGAAGAAGAACAGGGGGAAAGTTCAGATGGGGAGACAGAGAGGAGGAGGAGACGAGTTGGAAGCAGGGGGACGTCGTTGCAAGGAGCTAGTGGCACAGTCAGACAGCATGCATCGGCACCCAGGGTCAGCCAGACAGCACGCCAATCAACGCATGCTGTTGCCACCAACAGAATGCCGTCATTGCAGAGCTCAGCAGTGTAGCATTTTTTTTTGTGTGTCTGCCTCTGACAACAGCGATGCCATTTGCAACCTGTGCCAAAAGAAAATGAGTCGTGGGAAGTCCAACACCCACCTCGGTACAACTGCTTTGTGAAGGCACATGATCGCACATCACAAACGCCTATGGGATCAACACATGAGTACAAGCAGCACACAAATTCAAAGCCGCCATCCTCCTCCTGGTCCAGCATCTTCAGCCACGTCAACCACTGCTGTCCTCCTTGACCCCTCTCAACCATCCGCCACTCCGTCTCTCGCCTTGAGCAGTTCCTGCTCATCTGCTCACAGTCAGGTGTCTGTCAAGGACATGTTTGGGCGTAAGAAGCCAATGTCACAAAGTCACCCCCTTGCCCAGCGTCTGACAGCTGGCTTGTGTGAACTCTTAGCCCGCCAGCTTTTACCATACAAGCTGGTGGAGTCTGAGGCGTTCTAAAAATGTGTAGCTTTTGGGACACCGCAGTGGAAGGTACCCGGCTGAAATTTCTTTGCACAAAAGGCAATGCCCAACCTATACTCGATTGTGCAAAAGGAAGTAATGGCATGTCTGGTATACAGTGTTGGGGCAAGGGTCCATCTGACCACTGATACCTGGTTTGCAAAGCATGGTCAGGGCAGGTATATCACCTACACTGCGCATTGGGTAAACCTGCTGACGGCTGCCAAGCATGGAATGCGTGGCTCTGCAGAGGAGTTGGTGACACCACCACGACTTGCAGGCAGGCCTGCTGCCACCTCCTCTACTCCCCCTACTCCATCCTCTTCCATAACCTCCTCGGCTGAGTCCTCTTCTGCTGCTGCGTCTTGCTCCACATCAATGGCACCCCCCCCCCCAGCTCCCCAGGTACTATTCCACATCCCGGATATGGCAGTGTCACGCCGTCTTGGGGTTGACTTGCCTGAAAGCATAGAGTCACACCGGACCAGCACTCCTGTCCGCCCTGAACGCACAGGTGGATCAGTGGCTGACTCCGCACCAACTGGAGATCGGCAAAGTGGTTTGTGACAACGGAAGAAATTTGTTGGCGGCATTGAATTTGGGCAAGTTGACACATGTGCCGTGCATGGCACATGTGTGTAATCTGATCGTACAACGCTTTGTGCATAAGTACCTAGGCTTACAGGACGTCCTAAAGCAGGCCAGGAAGGTGTGTGGCCATTTCAGGCGTTCCTACACTTTTCCGATATCCAGCGGCGAAACAACATGCCAGTGAGGCGCTTGATTTGCGACAGCCCGACACGTTGGAATTCAACACTCCTAATGTTCGACCGCCTGCTCCAACAAGAAAAAGCCGTTAACAAGTATTTGTATGACCGGGGTGCTAGGACAGCCTCTGCAGTGCTGGGAATTTTTTTGCCACGTTACTGGACGCTCATGCGCAATGCCTGTAGGCTCATGCGTCCTTTTGAGGAGGTGACAAACCTAGTCAGTCGCACCGAATGCACCATCAGCGACATCATACCATTTGTTTTCTTCCTGGAGCGTGCCCTGCAAAGAGTGCTGGATCAGGCCGTAGATGAGCGTGAAGAGGAAGAGGAAGAGTTGTGGTCACCATCACCACCAGAAACAGCCTTATCAGCATCGCTTGCTGGACCTGCGGCAACGCTGGAAGAGGATTGTGAGGAAGAGGAGTCAGAGGAGGAATGTGGCTTTGAGGAGGAGGAGGAAGACCAATCACAACAGGCATCCCAGGGTGCTCATTGTCACCAATCTGGTACCCGTGGTGTTTTACGTGGCTGGGGGGAAGAACATACCTTCAGTGAGATCACTGAGGACGAGGAATGGGACATGAGTAGCTCGGCATCCAACCTTGTGCAAATGGGGTCTTTCATGCTGTCGTGCCTGTTAAGGGACCCTCGTATAAAAAGGCTGAAGGAGAACGATGTCCACGCTTCTAGACCCCCGGTATAAGCAGAAAGTGCCTGAAATGTTACCGAATTATCGCAAGTCGAAAAGATGCAGCAGTTCCAAAATAAATTAAAAAGTATGCTTTACACAGCATATAAGGGTGATGTCACAGCACAACGGGAATCTAACAGGAGAAGAGGTGAAAGTAATCCTCCTCCTCCAGGGCAGTTTGAAGGAATTTGGGGGCCCCAAGCAAAACGGACATGGAGGCCCCCCCAAACTCCAACCCCCCCCCACCCCCCACATGCACGCTCAAGGTCTGGGCCCCCCGGCGCCTGCACCCGGGTCCTTCCCCCCCCCCGCCCTAGGCAAAAGTAAAGTTTGCCGCCCCCCCATGTGACATCACAGTGCCCCACCCATATGATCTGCCATGTTAACTAACACAGTGCTGCAGTGCCGCCGTGTTTACAATAAAAGGCCTGCAGGGACAGGCTATAGACACCAGAACCACTACATTAAGCTGCAGTGGTTCTGGGGACTATAGTGTCCCTTTAATGTGAGGTAAATTAGAGATTAGTGCCACGAATAATATACTAGATTGCCTACTTACAACCAGATGAGGATGATGATGGGCTTCAGCTGCCGTCTGGCTCCACTGGTCTGGTGTAGAACAGGCTCTCTGGAGGCGGTTTGTAACTGTGGTCACAAAAATCAATGTTCTGGGAGAACGGGAAGCAGCTCCATTTTTTGAGGGCCATTTACACAGCTCAAGGTCTGGGTCCCAGGGTCTACCTTCATGTTCCACCAATGAGTTTGTTCACAGGGGTGTGTGGGGGGGGGGGGGGATGTCCTGATGTGTGTAAGGAATGCATTGTGTGAATCAGTGTTTGTATGTGTAAGGGCTGCAAGGTGAGTTTGAGTATGTATGGGATGCAGTGTGTGCGTCTGTAAGGCAGTGTTTCCCAACCCAGTCCTCAAGGCACACCTACTAGTCCAGGATTTAAGGATTACCCAGTTTTGTCTAAGGTGTTTTTAGAAAAAAAAGAAAAAACACCTTAGACACAACTGGGTCACCCCTAAATCCTGGACTGGTAGGTGTGCCTTGAGGACTGGGTTGGGAAACTCTGCTGTAAGGGATGCACTGAGTGTGTGGAAGGGGTGCATTGTGTGTTGCTGTGTGTAAGGGATGCATTGCTTGTGTATGTGTGTTTGTGTGTAATGCATTGTGTGTTTTTCTGTGTGCAAGGGGTGCATTGTGTGTGTGTGTGATGGATGTCAATCTCTCCCCCTACCCCGTCAATTTCCTTCTTCTCCCCCCTCTCCAATTTCCTTCTTTTCCCCCTCCCTCTCATTGCCTTCTCCCCCTCCAATTTCCTTCTTCTCCCCCTCCCTCTCATTTCCTTCCTTCTCCCCCCCTCCAATTTCCTTCCTCCCCCCTCCAATTTCCTTCATCTCCCCTCCAATTTCCTTCCTCTCCCCCTCCAATTTCCTTCCTCCCTCCCCCCTCAAGTTTCCTTCCTCTCCCCCTCCCTCAAATTTCCTTCCTCTCCCCCTCCCTCAAATTTCCTTCCTCTCCCCCTCCTTCAAATTTCCTTCCTCTCCCCCCTCCCTCTCCCCCTCCCTCAAATGTCCTCCCTTCCTCTCCCCCTCCCTCAAATTTCCTCCCTTCCTCTCCCCCCTCAAATTCCTACCTCTCCCTCCCCTCCCTCAAATTTCCTTCCTCTCCCCCGCTTGAAATTTCCTCCCTTCCTCTCCCCCCCAAATTTCCTTCCTCTCCCCTTCAAATTCCCTCCCTTCCTCCCCCCCCTTCAAATTTCCTCCCTCCCTCTCCCCCTCCCTCAAATTTCCTCCCTCCCTCTCCCCCCCAACCACTCAAATTTCCTCCCTCCCTCTCCCCCCACTCCCTCAAATTTCCTCCCTCCCTCTCCCCCACCCACTCAAATTTCCTCCCTCACCCCCCCACCCACTCAAATTTCCTCCCCCCCCACCCACTCAAATTTCCTCCCTCCCCCCACCCACTTAAATTTTCTCCCTCCCCCACCCACTCAAATTTCCTCCCTCGCCTCCCCACCCACTCAAATTTTCTCCCTCGCCCCCCCACCCACTCAAATTTTCTCCCTCCCCCCCTCAAATTGTCTCCCTCCCCCCTCAAATTTTCTCCCTCGCCCCCCCCACCCACTCAAATGTTCTCCCTCGCCCCCCACCCACTCAAATGTTCTCCCTCGCCCCCCCACCCACTCAAATTTTCTCCCTTGCCCCCCCACCCACTCAAATTTTCTCCCTTGCCCCCACCCACTCAAATTTTCTCCCATTGTGTGTTTTTCTGTGTGCAAGGGGTGCATTGTGTGTGTGTGATGGATGTCAATCTCTCCCCCTACCCCCGTCAATTTCCTTCTTCTCCCCCCCTCTCCAATTTCCTTCTTCTCCCCCTCCCTCTCATTGCCTTCTCCCCCTCCAATTTCCTTCTTCTCCCCCTCCCTCTCATTTCCTTCCTTCTCCCCCCTCCAATTTCCTTCCTCCCCCCTCCAATTTCCTTCATCTCCCCTCCAATTTCCTTCCTCTCCCCCTCCAATTTCCTTCCTCCCTCCCCCCTCAAGTTTCCTTCCTCTCCCCCTCCCTCAAATTTCCTTCCTCTCCCCATCCCTCAAATTTCCTTCCTCTCCCCCTCCTTCAAATTTCCTTCCTTCCTCTCCCCCCTCCCTCTCCCCCCTCCCTCAAATGTCCTCCCTTCCTCTCCCCCCTCCCTCATATTTCCTCCCTTCTTCTCCCCCTCAAATTCCTACCTCTCCCTCCCCTCCCTCAAATTTCCTTCCTCTCCCCCGCTTGAAATTTCCTCCCTTCCTCTCCCCCCAAATTTCCTTCCTCTCCCCCTTCAAATTCCCTCCCTTCCTCCCCCCCTTCAAATTTCCTCCCTCCCTCTCCCCCTCCCTCAAATTTCCTCCCTCCCTCTCGCCCCCACCCACTCAAATTTCCTCCCTCCCTCTCCCCCCCACTCCCTCAAATTTCCTCCCTCCCTCTCCCCCACCCACTCAAATTTCCTCCCTCGCCCCCCCACCCACTCAAATTTCCTCCCTCCCCCCCACCCACTCAAATTTCCTCCCTCCCCCCAACCCACTCAAATTTTCTCCCTCCCCCCACCCACTCAAATTTCCTCCCTCGCCCCCCCACCCACTAAAATTTTCTCCCTCGCCCCCCCACCCACTCAAATTTTCTCCCTCGCCCCCCCCCACCCACTCAAATTTTCTCCCTCCCCCCCTCCCCCTCAAATTTTCTCCCTCCCCCCTCAAATTTTCTCCCTCGCCCCCCCACCCACTCAAATGTTCTCCCACGCCCCCCCACCCACTCAAATTTTCTCCCTCGCCCCCCCACCCACTCAAATTTTCTCCCTCGCCCCCCACCCACTCAAATTTTCTCCCTCGCCCCCCTACCCACTCAAATTTTCTCCCTCGCCCCCCCACCCAGTCAAATTTCCTCCCTCAACCCCCACCCACTCAAATTTTCTCCCTCGCCCCCCCCACCCACTCAAATTTTCTCCCTCGCCCCCCCCACACACTCAAATTTCCTCCCTTGCCCCCCCACCCACTCAAATTTTCTCCCTCGCCCCCCCACCCACTCAAATTTTCTCGCTCGCCCCCCCACCCACTCAAATTTTCTTCCTCCCCCCTCCCCCCTCAAATTTTCTCCCTCCCCCCTCAAATTTTCTCTCTCCCCCCTCAAATTATCTCCCTCGCCCCCCCACCCACTCAAATTTTCTCCCTCGCCCCCCCACTCAAATTTTCTCCGTCCCTCTCCCCCACCCCCACTCACTTAAATGTCCTCCCTGTCCCTGACACCCGGCGGGCGCGCGAGGGAGCACTCTCCTCTGAGTGCTTCCTCTTCAGCTCCCTCGCTCGCCGCGTACTGATGCCGGAGCCGGAAGATGACATCATCTTCCGGCTCCGGCATCAGTACGGTGCGCGAGGGAGCTGAAGAGGAAGCACTCAGAGGAGAGTGCTCCCTCGCGCGCCCGCCGGGAGTCAGCAGGGCCAGCCTCTGGGGTCCCTGAGGTGACCGGCTGCTGGGCCCCCCAGGAGAAGAGGCTGGCCCAGTGGATACATACCGGGCCCCCTGCGACTCGGTATGTACCCACTGAATGTGGGGCCCGGACGACCTGAGCAGTCCGGGCCGCCCAGGACCGCATGCCCTGATGGCGGCCCTGCCGACTCTGCTTGGGGCCCCGGGCCAGCTCGGGGCCCCAAGCAGTTGCTTGGCTTGCCTGTCGGGTAGCGACGGGCCTGTCCTCCTCCCACGACCACGCCGGCAACGACAGGACGCTTTACAGACGTGTTGTTGATGGAGCACATGTGGAGCTTTTTAAGTCCTACGCATCGCCACAGCTCTTCGGGGTCCACCGTCAGAGAACGACTCGACCAACAGGTAGCAGACTACCTCGCCTTAACTGCAGATATCGACACTCTGAGGAGCGATGAACCCCTTGACTACTGGGTGTGCAGGCTTGACCTGTGGCCTGAGCTATCCCAATTTGCGATAGAACTTCTGGCCTGCCCCGCTTCAAGTGTCCTGTCAGAAAGGACCTTCAGTGCAGCAGGAGGTATTGTCACTGAGAAGAGAAGTCGCCTAGGTCAAAAAAGTCTAGATTACCTCACCTTTATTAAGATGAATGAGGGATGGATCCCGAAGGTACTGACAGTGGGCGATACATTCGACTAAAAAAGGCCTGATGCGGGGGAGTACCTAACACACCACTCCTATCTGGTGGCACATTAGATTACACACGCAGTGCCCCAAATTTGAAGTAGGAGGACCGACCAAGCATCTTTTTCCATCTCCCGGTTCCTAAAATGGATGCCATATACACGTCCTCTGATAGGGGACGTAACAGGGATTAAACTGATAGGAATAGTACTACTTAACACACCTTATAATATCGCAGAGAGAGGCAACGCAGAGAGAGGAGTCTGAGAAGAGGAGTCAGAGGAGGAAGGTGGCTTTGAGGAGGTGGAAGACCAAACACAGCAGGCGTCCCAGGGGGCTTGTTGTCACCTTTCGGGGACCCTTGGTGTTGTACGTGGCTGGGTGGAGGAAGAGACCTTCAATGACATCAGTGAGGACAAGGAACGGGACATGGCTAGCTTGGTATCCAACCTTGTGCAAATGGGTAGTTTGCGGTTGTGCAAATGGACTGTTTGCGTTTTTTTGCAGTGCGTTAAACGGGGAGTTTGGTCTGTCACTGTGAAGCGGGCTTAACCCTTACACTACCTGATCGATACAACATCATACCTGATGTTTTAAAGCACGTTATTCCAAACAATTTAGGAATGTTAGGTGATTTATTTATTTCCTTTATGGATAGACACATAGACAGACTGCTGAATACACAGACAGACTGCTGAATACACACAGATAGACTGGTGAGTACAAACAGAAAGACTGCTGAATACATACACACAGTCCGCTGAATACATACACACATTCCGCTGAATACCCACACACAAACCTCCATACAGGCTGCTGAATACACTCACACACACATACTGCATTGAGGAATGCATTGAGGGTGTATGCGGGTGCTGTGTGTGTGGGGTGCAGTGTGTGTGAGGGGTGCTGTGTGTGTGTGAGAGAGAGAGGTGCTGTGTGTGTGTGTGTGTGTGTGTCTGAGGTGTGTTGTGTGTGTGGGGTGCAGTGTGTGTGTGAGGGGTTCTGTGTGTGTGTGTGTATGTGTGTGTGGGGGGGTGCTGTGTGTGTGTGTGAGGGGTGCAGTGTAGTGTATGTCTGAGAGGTGCTGTGTGTGTCTGAGGGGTGGTGTGTGAGATGTGCTGTGTGTGTGTGAGAGGGGTGCTGTTTGTGAGGAGTGCTGTATATTTGAGGAGGGGGTGGTATGTGTGTTTGTGTTGGGAGGAGTGCTGTGTGTTTGAGAAGTGCTGAGTGTGTGGGGTGGGGGTGCTGTGTGTGTGAGAGGTATTGTGTGTGTGGGAGGGTGTTGTGTGTGTGTGGGGGTGTTGTGTGTGGGAGGTGCTGTGTGTGGGAGGTGCTGTGTTTGTGGGGGGTGGGGGGATGCAGTGTGTGTGAGAGGTGAGTGCTGAGTGTGTGTTGCAGAAGGGTGCAAATGTGATTTTTTTTTAAATGTATACTATACATTAATAAAATCTTCATCCCCCTCATACTTCTTCTTACCTTTGGTGAAGGAGGGTGGGGGACACAGTCAGGCCTGGTGGTCCGGTGGTTGTGAGTTCTGTGTAGCCTTCAGCTTTTCTGGGTGCAGGCTGTCTCCTGTCCTCCCGCGCGCAGAATGCTGTGTGGAGCGTTGCCATGGTAAAATGCTCCACACAGCCTGCTCGCTGGAGAAGCGATCTGCCTCCCAGGTTCCTCCTCCCTTCCACCAGGTTCTCCGCCCTCTCTCCAATCTAAGGGCCCTTGGGCTGGTGAGGGAGATCTCTGATCTCTTCACTGGCCCAAGAGGGCCCACGGCCAGAAAACAGGGCTCTCCTGTCGGCCAGGGCATGTGGGCAGCGCGGTGGGGCCCCCATGCCTCTGGGGTCCCCAGGCAACTGCCCTGCGTGCCTATGAGGAAAGACGGCTCTGCGTCAGGTTCTTGCTGATTATTTGCCAGCCTACTCAGATGGAAGTTATTCTAGCAGAAATGTAAAATTATTAACAAAGGGATGATCTCACATCTCTCATTCATCATGACAGCTAGCTCCTCATACCATAACGTGTTGCTAGAAGAAAATCAGTAAGTGAGCTATCTTTGGCTCCTCATGCTATTCATGCTTTTTGAAGTGGAGATCCCTGCTTCTTACTTTTTTTCTGTTTGTTGTTTTTTTTTGTTTTGTTTTTATGGATCATACAGCCCTATTCTTTAACTTGAAAACTTGAATCAAAAATGATTTGTGACTGTTGTTATCGTGTCCATCTCTTCAACCTTTTGCATATCACATTTGCCGTGAGTTGTAAGTAAAGTGTTTTTAAAAAAAAATAAAAAATAAAACACTGGATCAGTGACTCCATTTTAATTATGGCAGTCACATTCTAGACATAAGGCTAACATGTGCATTATCAGATATTCTTAGGAGACACGAAAATGGGAAAACAGAACATATACACTACAGATAAAATATCAATTATAACATAAAAGCAAAAAAAAAAAAAAAACTACCTTTCTTATTACTAGCATATTTAAACTTCTAAAGAGCAATTTATTCATGGAATAGCATAAATGTATGCAGCTCCTGCAAACAAATAATAAGGCATTTATTTATTTACTAAACCCAGGAAATGTGTAGATTTAATTTGAAAATTATAGTTCGCTGGTTGTGGTTTCCTTGTCATTTCTCCATAACTCTGAGTTTACTGAATAAACCCCTATATGTAAAAATTTTCTCCTACTTCATCTGTTCATTCAGTCATGCAGCCTATATTATGTATATTCTGCTAGGCCTACAGCTTGTGTTCCTCTGGACTGTTGTATAATGCTGGCAGTAGTTAATTCCATTCTGAGGCTTAATTTTTAATTTTTTCGTTCTTTTTAAATAAACCCTTTTCTAAACACGGGGGAAGAAAAATAGATGTATTTGTATTTGCATATTTCATAACCATAACAATAATATCCATGTGGATCAAAATATATATGTGTAAGTAAAATCTAATTTCCAAAAGAAAGTAGAGTCAGATTGCCAGGTGACCTCATTTTTACTGTTGCGTTTGAGATATGACATTGTCATCTCACCTTCTATTTCATAAAACTGAACACAAGCAGCTAAGGCACATTACCGGAGCCCAATAAAGTCTTCTCAAAGTAATCAGCATTCTGTTTGTGTTCCTCTAAAGATCTCAGCAGTTCATACATCGTCTTATACAAACTCAACAGGAGTGGAAAACAAAATGGATGCAGAAATTAATAACTTCATTATTATGGGTACCTCTGTGCACATTCACTAATCCCTATTATTTACACTTCCCAATAGCTTTACATAAATGGCAATATAATAGCATCAAATTATTTACATAAACATCAGCAAAATATGAATTATTAATCCAGGTTTGGATTTCACATGTTTTCCGTGAGTATTGTAGCTATTTCTGAGAAAGGCTTATTTCAGAATCCATTTATCATATCCATGTATTGTATATCTAAGCCAACAAAACATTATTAACCCTTTAAGGACGCAACTTCAGAAGCTGGACATACACAGAAGCTGGACAAAAGGGGCTTTAATTTGATGTGACCTTAACATATATAAATTCTCATTTCTTATCAAAAATAAAGAAAAAAAAATGTTTTCACATTGTTGGCAATAATAAGGTAATTATAATATGTCCAGCTTAGGAAAAGTAATTCAAAATAAATTAATTTAGGTATCTTGATTTACAGAGTACATAATATTTGTAGGATTTCAGTTTATTTTGAAAGTTACAGGTCACAAATTACATGGAGTACATAAAACATAAAGTCTGCTCCAAAGTGTGTGATTAGAGATGTTCTGGAGAGTTTTACAGAATCTTCAACTGTCTAAGATTTTGCTAAGAGTTTTATTTTTTACTGTTACAGGTAAGATTCATCTATTGGAAAAGGTTACTGATTGCACAAGGTTTGATTTCCTGTTGGTAATTGGTAAGGCATTTGATTAGCTAAGGTGTTTGCTATTGATTGTTTGCAAAAAAGCATAGGCCTTCCCAGGTGTTAAACATTCCTAATGGGTGGTGCTTTTAGGAGTAATATAAGGGTTGTGGTCATTAGCTTGGCTAATATAGCTTGGTTGCTACATCTAAGTGCTGCTTCAAATTGTATGATTAGAGATATTCTGGAGATAAACTAGAGGTAATCTGAGGTATACAGGAGTACAAAAAAATTTTTTTTTTAAAAATTTAGATTGGTTTGGTTTAAATTATTCACCTCTTTAAAATTGCAGATTTAGTTCAGTGTAATAGTTGTTATGCATTTGTTATACGGTCCACTTTTGGAGATTTGGATGCTGTCTCATCTGTAGACAGTTCTCTATATTGCGGCAGGAGATTGTATTTTTGAAGTCTGAGATTTGTAAATTATCTGGTAAACAAACTCAGGCTGGAACTGTTGCAAAGCCACTGCCGCAGAGACATAGTAGGAATGGCAGATGGATTACTGTAGGATCTGGTAGACTTAGAGTTGTGGATAAAAGGCATATTGCACAGTCTGTTGCTCTACATAATTCATTTTCTGCACTTTCAGAGTGTAATGGTGTTATGGAGACAGGCTCAGGCACCAAGTGTAGTGGTGTTATGGAGACAGGCTCAGGCACCAAGTGTAGTGGTGTTATGGAGACAGGCTCAGGCATTGAGTGTAGTGGTGTTGTGGAGACAGGCTCAGGCACTGAGGGTAATGGTGTTGTGGAGACAGGCTCAGGCACTGAGTGTAATGTTGTTGTGGAGACAGGCTCAGGCACCGAGTGTAGTGGTATTATGGAGACAGGCTTGCAGACTATGGTGAGGCCTAATAGAAAGCAGTTGTTGTTGGGAGATTCTATCATAAGAGGTGTGGAGCTGGACAATAGTGGTCTTGTGAGATGTCTTCCAGGAGCTACTGCTCAAAGAGACAGGAGACGTATTTGTAATGTTGTTCAGCGAGCAAAGCAGGAAGGGGAATTGGATGTACTTGTCCATCTAGGGACAAATAACTTGGCTTGCAATGAGGATTCAGAGATAAAATAAGTTTTTTTGTGTTTTTGCCAATGATATATGGCAGGTTGCTTCCACACTGTCATTCTCTGAAGTTCTGCCTGTACATAACACTCAGAACGACAGGCGGATGCGTGTTAGGGACTTTAACTTGTGGCTTGGTGAATTGTGTCGGGAGCAAGGATTTGGCTTCATTTCTCATGGTAGCTCTGTTTGGAATGGAAATAAACTGTAAAAAAAGATGGTTTGCATCTTTCTCAAAAGGGAACAAATGTTCTCTGTGAGCAGTTTAGTGGTTTTGCTAGGATGTATTTAAACTAGGAGGGGGAGCAAAAGGGTGATAAAACATCAATCCAATTGCCCCCCAAAACAAGAACAGAAGGTGCCTGTAGCAAGTGTGTTAAAAATTATAAACTTAGAGTCATGTCTACAAATGCTCTCAGTTTAGGGAATAAGATCCATGAACTTGTGGCAATAATGGCAACTGATAATGTAGATTTAGTCTCTGTTACTGAGACATGGTATGGACTGGGACATAGCAATACCAGGCTTCTCTTTATATAGAAAAGACAGGGAAGGCAAGAAAGGGGGAGGGGTGGCCCGGTATGTGAAGGATAGCATAACATCTAGCCTAATAAAAGTTAGTAAGGTGAACATAGATTCTGTTTGGGTTACGTTAGAATTTGGTAATCACACAGTAACTCGTGTAGGTGTGATTTATAGGCCCCCAGGACAAATAGAAGAGTTAGATAATCTATTACTTGAGGAAATAGCTAAAATGACAATGAAGGAGGAAGTAATCATCATGGGTGACTTTAATCTTCCTGATGTGAACTGGAAAACCAAAAGAGCTGCTTGTGCCAGGAGCACACATATTCTAAACTCCCTACTGGGATTGTCTCTAAAACAAGTAATTGAGGAGCTAACGTGCAAGGAGGCCATACTAGATTTAGTGTTAACAAATGGAGACTTGGTATCAGATATTACTGTAGGTGAAAGTTTAGGATCCAGTGATCATCAGTCAGTGGGGTTTAATATAAGAACAGTGACTGAGTCACACCACAAAAAATAAGTTTTAGACTTTAGAAAAACAGACTTTTCTAAAATTAGAATATGTGTAAAGGAGTCATTATCAGACTGGAGCAATTTAAATGGTCCAATAGAAATGGGATTATTTAAAGTTGCACTGCTGAAAGCAACAGAAAATTGCATTAGGCTTGTCAGTAAAAGCAAAGAAAAAAATAAACCACTGTGCTAGTCTGCAGATGTGGCCAAAATAGTAAAAAACAAATAGCATTTGGTAATTATAAAAAAACCCAGAGTGAGTGTAATGGATCACCTGGCACCCCGACTGGGTACCTCCATTGATGGATGCTCCTAGTGCTTCACGAGTACTCCAAGCACTCCACTTGACACCATAAGCACTGCAGACCCCACGAACCGCCGCAGCTTGGTTGGGGTCTCGCCGTCTCCTACCCACACTGGACCTACGACAAGGCTCCAGCAGGCTCCAGTGGGTGAACCTCTTCCTTCAGAGAGCGAAGCAGGAACAAGCTTTTAAAAGAGCTTATTGATTATAGCCAGGGGATTATACAGTGTATAGCCATTCCCTGGTCTAGATGCAGACTTTTCCCCCACACATGAGACAAGGCTCTATGTTAAGGGTAAAATAGGAACTCAGCAGTCTGAGGGTTTATTGTCTCTTATATCTAGGTTTTCCCACAAGGTTACCACCCACGTGGACCTTGTGGTACACAGGATACAAAGTTACAAAACCAATCAGGACATACTTGTACAGTTTAGACACTCCCAGACAATGTACACAAACCCTCCCCTCTGCCTGTGATACAATTAACAAACACAATGGGCTAACTTAATTACTCACAGGCAGAAAACACACATTTTCCCCAAAACACAGAAAACACCCCCTAACACCACATATCCCCATAAAATTATACATCCCCGAGTAGCCCTGATCTGGGTGTACAACATATGCAAAAATCACCCAGATCAGAGCAGTGGTTCACGAATTCCATGGAAGTCACATCTGACCCAACGCAAGCATGGCTTTCCTGCCTAAAACAGTTCCACAGATTTAGGCTGTGCAGCCGATCTAATTAGCTTACGTGGGTGTGGTAACTTAATTATCTCCAGGTACAGGGAATATCTCTTAGTCAAAAATGTTACAAAACCGCATTAAAATACATAACTCTTATAATACATTGTTTAACCTATATGTCCAACATATCCCCAGATAGCTTGGATCTGAGCGCTCAATATGTCAGAAAAGCGCTCAGATCTCACTAATACAGTTGAAACGCCATGTGGTTAAACAATAGCAAGGGCTGATGAGAGATTGAGGAGGGACAAAGCAGCCAGTTTCAACTGGTCTGGCAGTGTCCCTGGGACAATGCCCTGCTGGAGATCAATAGGACAGGAAAAAGGGGGAGGGGAAGAACCAAATTTCCCATGGATTTAAAGGGGCAGAAAAAGTGTTTTAAAATTCAATAAGCCCAAACAGACTTTTTAAATGGCAATACACCCCAGGGGCGAGAGTCACAGGGCAAAAGGCTGGCAAACAGGCCCCTCCAAAACCCAGTGGCGAGGTTATTTTTGCCAAAGTGAGGAAAATAGGCAGATCTATACGATTAGGCAGAAAGAGGCTAAGCAAGTTATAAGAGCTTCAAAATCAAACACAGAAGAAAACACAGTCAGTAAAAAAAAGGGAGAAAACATTTTTAGATACATAAATGAGAAAAGGAAAGTAAAACAAGGATTAGTCGGATTTAAAACAAAAGAAAGAAGGTATGTAGAAGAGGATTAAGGTCTAGCTGATTGCCTCAATGAATATTATTATTCAGTATTTACAGATGAAAATGAAGGAATGGGGCCTGAGTTAGGAAAAAGGACAAATTAGTCATTTGTAGCATGTGAGTTTATAGAGGAAGAGGTTCTATTTCAACTGTCAAACATAAAGACAAATAATCAATGGGACCTGATGGGATACACTCAAAGTTATTAAAATAGCGTAGTGGTGTACTAGAAAAAATATAACAGATTTTTTTTAACCAATTATTGTTAACAGGTGTAGTCCCAGAAGATTGGAAGTTAGCGAATGTTGTGCCCACTCACAAAAAAGGTAGTAGGGAGGAGTCAGGCAACTATAGGCCAGTAAGCCTTACTTCAGTCGTGGGGAAAGTAAAGGAAACTATGTTAAAGGACCACTATAGGCACCTAGACCACTTCAGCTTAATGAAGTGGTCTGGGTGCCAGGTCCAGCTAGGTTTAACCCTTTTTGCTGTAAACATAGCAGTTTCAGAGAAACTGCTATGTTTACTTTAGGGTTAATCCATCCTCTAGTGGCTGTCTCATTGACAGCCGCTAGAGGCGCTTCCGCGCTTCTCACTGTGATTTTCTCAGTGAGAAGACGCCAGTGTCCATAGGAAAGCATTGAGAATGCTTTCCTATGGACTGGCTGAATGCGCGCGCAGCTCTTGCCGCGCATGCGAATTAAGCCAGGCACATCAGAAGAGGGAGGACAGTCCCAGCGCCAAGGGAGCCCGGTGCTGGAAAAAAGGTAAGGGATTAACCCCTTCCTCCCCCTTCAGCGCCACGGGAGTGGGACCCTGAGGTTGGGGGCACCCTCAGGGCACTATAGTGCCAGGAAAACGAGTATATTTTCCTGGCACTATAGTGGTCCTTTAAAGGATAGGATTGCTGAACATCTAAAATCTCATGGATTTCAAGATCAGACACAACATGGGTTTAATTCAGGGAGATCATGCCAAACTAAGCTTTTTTTGATTGGGTAACTAAATTAATAGATCAGGGTGGTGCAGAGACATTGCTTACCTAGATTTCAGTAAGGCTTTTGACACTGTTGTACATAGAAGGCTTATCAATAAACTGCAATCTTTAAGTTTGGATTCCAGTATTGTTAAATGGGTAAGGCAGTGCCTGAGTGACAGGCAACATATGGTTGTAGTCAATGGAGTATATTTCAAGCATGGGCTTGTCACCAGTGGCGTACCTCAGGTATCTGTACTTGGACCCATTCTCTTTAATATTTTTATTAGTCATATTGCAGAAGGTCTTGATGGTAAGGTATGTCTTTTTGCTAAATATACTTATATATGTAACAGGGTTGATGTTCCAGGAGGGATAAGCCAAATGGCAAATGATTTAGGTAAGAAAAATGGTCAACTGACATTTAATGTGGATAAGTGCAAGATAACTAAAACTTGTATAAAAGACCAGTGTGCGCCATTAAACTTTCTGTTCCAGATTTACCCTCAATCTAGAGTCTTGTCTCTTATTGGGGGAAACTGCTACAAGGGTTTGATATGCTCTTCATACTCCCTTGAATAATCACTAGCTCTTGTAAGAGCTGTTCCTGCTTGGAAGAAGAGAGGTTCACCCACTGGAACCTTGAGCCTTGTCGTAGGTCCAGGGTGGGTAGGAGACGGCGAGACCCCAACTAAGCTGCGGCGGTTTGTGGGGTCTGCAGTACTTATAGTGTCTGGAGAAGTGCTTGGAGCCCTCGGTAAGCATAGGAGCATTCATCGGCGGAGGTACCCAACAGGGGTGTAGGAAGCTCTGTTCCAGCTTCCCTACAGGACATCCTTCGACCTGCAGATTGGTCCCAGGAAGAGACATTTTGCAATTTCTATTTTCGTCCGGCTGTGCACGCTTCCTGAGCATTACTTGGGGAGCGTTAAAACAGCTAAATATGAAGTCTCCTGTCATGTTATAAAATTGTAGATTATGCTAGCTTTAGTGTAACTATAATCTTAATTTTATTAATGATAGGAGGCGAGTATATTCCCACCCTTTGTTCCCCTCCCCCTTGTTTGTCGCCTCCTTAGGTAAGTCTACTGGCTGGAGGGGGGAGTATGTCCTGACTTACTTAAAGTATCTTACACTAGGGTTTTCTCTAATGCGGTGGGATGTAGAGATGATGTTACATGCATCTTTCAGAATATATATTACATACAATTTGGTGGTATGCCTTTAGAAGTCCAATTTGTAAATTAATCCTCCGTTTCGACTCTGTTCTCTCATTTCAATTTAAAGCTCCCTCAAGATGTCAAGTCTAGTTCCTGTTCCTCTCAAGCGTGAACTCTTCTCGCCTTGTATGCTGAGATCTTCTTCTAGTTCATCTGCGGTATCCTGTTCTTGTTCGCTTCGCAGCCAAAAAGAAGAAGTGACATCAGTGGGAGGGAGTTTTATAACCTGTTACTTTTTTCTGATTGGTTATCCTGTTACTATGTTAAAAAGTGCTGCTGTGGAGCTTAAGTAAAGAAAGACTTAAGCAAAATACTCGCCTCCTGTCATTAATAAAAATTAAGGTTATAGGTACACTAAAGCTAGCATAATCTACAATTTACATTATGAAAATTTCACATTATATAGTCTAAGTTTGTCAGTTCATATATTACTACACACCCACATTTAGCAGGCTAGTGCTCTTATTACACATACCCGTATGATGCTCATTTAGCTAATGAATGATATTTGTTATGTATAGATTCCTGATTTGATTCTAGGGGACCATCCATCCAAATAATACTCATAACAGTGAACAATTGGTTTATGGCAGTCTACATGGTTGGACTTTCAAATCACACATTTCTCCGTTATGCACTTTAAATGCTTTGTATCAATTGTTTGATTGTCTATTGTTTGTTTGAATGATTCTCTAACAGAAGGATTCTTCAGCAAACCTAAAATATTCCTGCACAGACAAATAAAGCTTTGTCACCATCTTGGAGACATACTCAAAACAGTCAAAACAATCAAATGTAAGTTCACACCATTAATTAGTACACTACAGGCATATTAAGTCTGATTTCAATGCAGTGAATTATGTTGTCCCCTGCATGTCCCAGCAGTGATATTAATAGTGTCTCTTTTCCCCTGCACTGTAATGAGAGGATTAAAAAAAAGCACTTCCTCATCTCCACCTCCTATGACATCATCGCAAAGATTAACCTAATGCACATGCGCTACAAGTGCCACATGCAAAGTAGTCCATTCCCATAATAATGCATTGAATGCTTTCCTACGGGGTTTTGCAAGACACTGGATGTCTTCATGCAAATGGTAAGGACGTCCATTGTAATTTCACTATGAGTTAAACTCAGTGAAACAACAGGAAGCATCTCTAGTGGCTGTCTAGTTACAATTCTGCATGTTGAGTGTGTTGTATAAATATTCACCGTAAGCTAACAGGAAGTTATTATTAGAATGTGCACATTTCAAATGCCATATATGCCTTTCTGTTGCTCATGTTCAGATGTAATCTGTGTGATAAACATTCAACCCAGATATTGTACTATCTGTCTACTTTTGTGATTGATGTCTAACCACCAACAGCTGTTACCTACTTAGAGTAAATGTATATTGGGATCTGCTTTCTGAATCACTACTGTTCAAAGAATTCAAGATAGCTTTGCATATTGAGGAGTTGTTTCTAAAAATGTTTATATAAAACTCCCCATGTATAATGCATCTCACAGATAATACATTACAATAAATTAAGCATAAATCAATAACTTCTAGAAAGATCTTTCTGCATGTGCCCATCAAGTTTCCGTAACAGGCAAACCCGGACCTCGCCAGGAAGAGGCTTCACCAATCCGAAGCCTCTCATTCTTGTCTCATATCTTCGGCAATACAAGCTTCTCCACGAGTTACTGATCACTTTGGGGAAAGTTTATCAAAGTGTTGCAGGCAATTTTGCAACTTTTCTGGCTCCATAACCTTTATAGAAAGATAGAAACATAGAATGTGACGGCAGATAAGAACCGTTCGGCCCATCTAGTCTGCCCAATTTTTAAATACTTTCATTAGTCCCTGGCCTTATCTTATAGTTAGGATAGCCTTATGCATATCCCATGCATGCTTAAACTCCTTTACTGTGTTAACCTCTACCACTTCAGCTGTAAAGCTATTCCAGGCATCCGCTACCCCCTCAGTAAAGTAATACTCCTGATATTATGTTTAAACCTTTGCCCCTCTAATTTAAGACTATGTCCTCTTGTTGTGGTAATTTTTCTTCTTTTAAATATAGTCTCCACCTTTACTGTGTTGATTGACTTTATGTGTTGAAATGCTTCTATCATATCCCCCCGTCTCGTCTTTCCTCCAAGCTATACTTGTTAAGTTCCTTTAACCTCTCCTTGTAAGTTTTATCCTGCAATCCATGAACCAGTTTAGTAGCCCTTCTTTGAACTCTCTCTAAAGTATCAATATCCTTCTGAAGATACGGTCTCCAGTAGTGATGTCGCGAACATAAAATTTTCGGTTTGCGAATGGCGAATGCGAACTTCCGCAAATGTTCGCGAACTGTTGAACCGGGCGAACCGCCATAGACTTCAATGGGCAGGCGAATTTTAAAACCCACAGGGACTCTTTCTGGCCACAATAGTGATGGAAAAGTTGTTTTAAGGGGACTAACACCTGGACTGTGGCATGCCAGAGGGGGATCCATGGCAAAACTCCCATGGAAAATTACATAGTTGATGCAGAGTCTGGTTTTAATCCATAAAGGGCATAAATCACCTAACATTCCTAAATTGTTTGGAATAACCTGCTTTAAAACATCAGGTATGATGTTGTATCGATCAGGTAGTGTAAGGGTTACGCCCGCTTCACAGTGACAGACCAAACTCCCCGTTTAACGCACCGCAAACAACCGCAAACAGTCCATTTGCACAACCGCAAACTCCCCATTTGCACAAGGTTGTATACCAAGCTAGCCATGTCCCGTTCCTTGTCCTCACTGATGTCATTGAAGGTCTCTTCCTCCACCCAGCCACGTACAACACCAAAGGTCCCCGAAAGGTGACAACAAGCCCCCTGGGACGCCTGCTGTGTTTGGTCTTCCACCTCCTCAAAGCCACCTTCCTCCTCTGACTCCTCTTCTTCAGACTTCTCTCTCTGCGTTGCCTCTCTCTGCGTTATTAAAAGGTGTGTTAAGTAGTACTATTCCTATCAGTTTAATCCCTGTTACGTCCCCTATCAGAGGACGTGTATATAAGGCATCGTTTTTAAGAAGCGGGAGATGGAAAAAGATGCTCGGTCGGTCCTCCTACTTCAAATTTGGGGCACTGCGCGTGCAATCTAATGTGCCATCAGATAGGAGTGGTGTGTTAAGTAGTACTATTCTTATCAGTTTAATCCCTGTTACGTCCCATATCAGGGGACATGTATATAAGGCATCGATTTTAGAAAGCGGGAGATGGAAAAACATGCTTAGTCGGTCCTCCTACTTCAAATGCGCATGCAATCTAATGTGCCACCAGATAGGAGTGGTGTGTTAAGTAGTCCCCCTCATCAGGCCATTTTTAGTTGAATGTATCGCCTACTGTCAGTCCCTTCGGGATCCATCCATCCCTCATTCATCTTAATAAAGGTGAGGTAATCTAGACTTTTTTGACCTAGGCAACTTCTCTTCTCAGTGACAATAACTCCTCTTTCACTGAAGGTCCTTTCTGACAGGACACTTGAAGCGGGGCAGGCCAGAAGTTCTATCGCAAATTGCGATAGCTCAGGACACAGGTCAAGCCTGCACACCAAGTAGTCAAGGGGTTCATCGCTCCTCAGAGTGTCAATATCTGCAGTTAAGGCGAGGTAGTCTGCTACCTGTCGGTCGAGTCGTTCTCTGAGGGTGGACCCCGAAGGGCTGTGGCGATGCTTAGGACTTAAAAAGCTCTGCATGTCCTCCATCAACAACACGTCTGTAAAGCGTCCTGTCCTTGCCGGCGTGGTCGTGGGAGGAGGAGGATTACTTTCACCTCTTCCCCTGTTAGATTCCCGTTGTGCTGTGACATCACCCTTATACGCTGTGTAAAGCATACTTTTTAATTGATTTTGGAACTGCTGCATCCTTTCCGACTTGCCGTAATTCGGTAACATTTCAGGCGCTTTCTGCTTATACCGGGGGTCTAGTAGCGTGGACACCCAGTACAGGTAATTCTCCTTCAGCCTTTTTATACGAGGGTCCCTCAACAGGCACGACAGCATGAAAGACCCCATTTGCACAAGGTTGGATGCCGAGCTACTCATGTCCCGTTCCTCATCCTCAGTGATCTCACTGAAGGTATTTTCGTCCCCGCAGCCACGTACAACACCACGGGTACCAGATAGGTGACAACGAGCACCCTGGGATGCCTGTTGTGATTGGTCTTCCTCCTCCTACTCAAAGCCACATTCCTGCTCTGACTCCTCTTCCTCACAATCCACTTCCAGCGTTGCCACAGGTCCAGCAAGCGATGCTGATAAGGCTGTTTCTGGTGGTGATGGTGACCACAACTCTTCCTCTTCACGCTCATCTACAGCCTGATCCAGCACTCTTCGCAGGGCACGCTCCAGGAAGAAAACAAATGGTATGATGTCGCTGATGGTGCCTTGTTGCGACTGACTAGGTTTGTCACCTCCTCAAAAGGATGCATGAGCCTACAGGCATTGCGCATGAGCGTCCAGTAACGTGGCAAAAAAAATCCCAGCTCCGCAGAGGCTGTCCTAGCACCCCGGTCATACAAATACTCGTTAATGTCTTTTTCTTGTTGGAGCAGGCGGTCGAACATTAGGAGTGTTGAATTCCAATGTGTCGGGCAGTCGCAAATCAAGCGCCTCACTGGCATGTTGTTTCGCCGCTGGATATCGGAAAAGTGCACTATGGCCGTGTAGGAACGCCTGAAATGGCCACACACCTTCCTGGTCTGCTTAAGGACGTCCTGTAAGCCTGGGTACTTATGCACAAAGCGTTGTACGGCACATGTGTCAACTTTCCCAAATGCAATGCCGCCAACAAATTTATTCCGTTGTCACAAATCACTTTGCCGATCTCCAGTTGGTGCGGAGTCAGCCACTGATCCACCTGTGCGTTCAGGGCGGACAGGAGTGCTGGTCCGGTGTGACTCTCTGCTTTCAAGCAAGTCAATCCCAAGACGGCGTGACACTGCCGTATCCGGGATGTGGAACAGTACCTGGGGAGTTGAGGGGGTGCCGTTGATATGGAGCAAGACGCAGCAGCAGAAGAGGATGAGGAGGTTATGGAAGAGGATGGAGTAGGAGGAGTAGAGGAGGTGGCAGCAGGCCTGCCTGCAAGTCGTGGCGGTGTCACCAACTCCTCTGCAGAGCCACGCATTCCATGCTTGGCAGCCATCAGCAGGTTTACCCAATGCGCAGTGTAGGTGATATACCTGCCCTGACCATGCTTTGCAGACCAGGTATCAGTGGTCAGATGGACCCTTGCCCCAACACTGTGTGCCAGACATGCCATTACTTCCTTTTGCACAATCAAGTACAGGTTGGGGATTGCCTTTTGTGCAAAGAAATTTCGTCCGGGTACCTTCCACTGCGTTGTCCCAATAGCTCCAAATTTTTTGAACGCCTCAGACTCCACCAGCTTATATAGTAAAAGCTGGTGGTCTAAGAGTTCAGTCAAGCCAGCTGTCAGACCCCGGGCAAGAGGGTGACTTTGTGACATTGGCTTCTTACGCTCAAACATGTCCTTGACAGACTCCTGACTGTGGGCAGATGAGCAGGAACTGCTCAAGGTGAGAGACGGAGGGGCGGATGGTTGAGAGGGGGCAAGGAGCACAGCAGTGGTTAATGTGGCTGAAGATGCTGGACCAGGAGGAGGATGGCGGCTTTGAGTTTGTGTGCTGCTTGTACTCATGTGTTGATCCCATAGGTGTTTGTGATGTGCGATCATGTGCCTTAGCAAAGCAGTTGTACCTAGGTGGGTGTTGGACTTCCCACGGCGTGCTGTCTGGCTGACCCCGGGTGCCGATGCATGCTGTCTGACTGTGCCACTAGCTCCTTGCGACGACCTCCCCCTGCTTCCAACTCGTCTCCTCCTCCTCCTCTCTGTCTCTCAATCTGAACTTTCCCCCTGTTCTTCTTCTCTTCTAGCGGGCACCTATGTGACATCCACGGACACTGCGGTGTGACACTGATGTAGAAATTATTAAAAACCTTTATTAAACCTGTATTACATTTTTGTACTAACTCCATTTAACTTCATTACATGACAGATTTTCCTAACAGCATTTAGAATATTAGATAGAGAATGTATTTTCTAGAAGGACATGACTAACACCGGAATTACCAAGTTCCTGTAATATGAAACAAAGTATACTATAGCTAGGCCATGAGAAAACTGCTCTAATGAAATGTTCTTTCATAAAAAGACCCTGAACCTGACCCCGAGTCTGACATCACTAACTACCCAAAATGACGCCTCAAGCCCCCCTCCCATCGAGTAAAGCCTCATGCTGAGTAAGATGGCGCCTGAGCCAACTGTCCACACCCGTGTCCAAGATGACGCCACCTCCCGATGGGAGGACACCTAGCCAGCCACTTAGTACTTGAGCCAATTAATAATATTGATGGGTGGACATTGACATAGCCACTTAACACCTAATCCAATTAATGATGTTTATTTGTTGTTATCTTGATATTCAATGATGATGTAATATTGCTCTTATAAGGGTCTGCGAGCCCGCTTTTAACCAGATGCCATTAAATTTTCTCGAAGTGCTTTTAACCTGAACTCCGTGTGTCAGTGTGAATTTACTTCTGCGTATACGCAATTTAATCATCTCAGATTTGGACAGGAACAGATAGACATTTAAACATATTTGTTTATTTTTGAAATAATCTATATCAATTTGGCGCCCAACGTGGGGCACCGGGCTATGACCTTCGGCCGGTAAGCCGTCCTATGAAGACGCTGTTGGACGGAGGAATCCTGGGGGAAGGAAAAGAGACTGATCACCTCTGAATACACGGTTGAGTCTGCAGCATCCCGGTATGTTCCAGCCCCTTTGATTGACCCGTCCCAGTGTCTGTGACTGCTACCGGGAGGACAAACCAATACAAACACACCTATCTGTTGCCTGGGTGTGTTTGTATTGGTTTGTCTAGCTTAAGTGCCCGGGTGGAGTGTTTGTCTGTTTTGCCCCTTTTGGGATAAAGGGGGGGTGGACCTGTGGGTGTTTGCCTGGGGGTCCTCTGTTGCCTGTTTACCCCTTTTAGGAGCCACGTGGCTGTAGCTGCAGGGAAAAGGGGGGGTGGACCTGTGGAAGTTCTCCTGGGGGTCTTCTTTGCCTGTTTACCTCTTTTAGGTGCTGGGTAGCTGCAGCAGTAAGGAAAAAGAGGAGGGGGGGAATCTGTGGAGGGGTGTAGACTCATTGCTTCCTGGGGATTCCCCATGGTGTCACTTTGATAGCCTAGCTAGCCTCATTGTGCACATAGCTCTGCTTGCAGAGAGGTGGTACCCTCCAGCTTCGAGCGCTGAGGCTGGTGGCATTCCAATTTTATTTGTGGTGTGTGGATTCGGGCAGGCATTGCTGTCTCCATCACCACGGGGTAGTGAGACTTACGGGTGGGTCCGTAGGGGCGCTACGAGGGTGAGGATAGTGGTGGCCACACTTAGTGGACCGCTGTAACGGGGGAGGCATACGGATCTCGGGCCGGTGTTAGCTGTTATCCGTGGCCGCTGGTAGTGAGACTTATGAAAGTCGTTCTCCGAGCGGGGACACTACGAGGTTGAGGGAGGTGGCTTTGGTCACATGAGTAAAGGAAAGGGATTACTGTTGAATTTATTTGAACTGTGATGCATGCACTGTATTTCAATTGAATTGTTGTCTTAATTGGGAGCCATTCAAACTCCTGTGTCTGTCTCTACTTTCACTTTACTTTTACTTTTACTATACTTCCTGTGTTATTTACACTTTCCACTCCTATTTCTCTTGTGAGAGAAGTGATTGGTCACACACTTCTCACCTCGCTCCAATCCGTGGCTACCTCGGGTAGGCGGAATTAGTGACTAGTCTATGTTTTGGGAAGACGCACTTGGGGACCCACCCCTTAAAGTGGCAGTCGAGCATTGTAGACACTCTGTTTAAAACCTTCTTTCCTCTATATCTGGGACGCCTTTTATAGGGGGGAATGGGACAGGGATTGGAAAAGCCCGGTAAGGGCTGGTTAGCGCGTTATCTAGTTGAAGACAGAGAGGGTGAAGAGATGGTTAAGGGAGTTGAAAAGATTGCTAAGGTGTGTAAGATTGCTGTGCCTTCATGTGGTAGATTACAGCCAGAAAGCTGGCGTAGATTACTGACAGAGAAGAAAGGCAAGCTTACAGATAATGATTTACTGCGTACTGCAGAAGCCTGGTACAGAGTATCAAGAGCTATTCAACAGGAAGGTTGGGTTGAGGAAGAAATAGATCACAAAGGTGTAAAATTGTATGTATATCATAATAATTATGTTGCTGGGGCATTCCCTCAGCCAGCGCCCCAAAATGGCGCTCAGGGGATGTTTATCCCCAAGGATCAGTCAGCAATGAGTGACAGCCAGCTGACCATGTTCCCCACTCCCAATCCTCCCATCACCCATCCCGTCATTGCCCCTGTTTGTCCGGTCCTGAATTCTGATGGATCTTTATTTCCCCCCCCATCATCTCTATCATTCTCATCATCCTCATCCATCCCTACACTACCTTCTCTGTCTAATCCAACCATTTCATCCGTCATTCCTTCCCTACGCTCTCTCTCCGTTAACAATCCTACCCTCCCACTTGCATCCACCCAGTCCGCTAACCCCTCCTCACTTGCTACTGTCAATCCCACTACACCCATTCCGGTCCCTCCTAATACACCTGCCTCTGCTAATCTCTCTCCATCCTCTCTCCTACCTACTCCTCCCACAGCCCAAGTTCCCACCTCCCCAGCTTAATTTCCCTTCCCCGGATATCCCACCTCCTTTCCTAACCCCTGCCCAGCTACCCCGCCCTCCCCAGGTTCCGCCTTAGCCCCTGCCCAGATGGCCTGGCCATAGCCCTTCCCCTACCCCATGTCCCTGCCCTATTTAAACCATCCCTACTTCCTTTCCCAAACCACTCCCCAGACCCTGTCCACGCCCATTCCGGAACAATCTACCCCGGATGTGCCCACATCCAACATGGCCGCCACTTCCTCCCTTAACCCTAACGCAGTTTCCTTTCACGCCTCCAATATGGCGGCCCCCAGTAATCCAGCACCCCTAATGCCGGTACTTCCCGGTGACTACTCACCCCAAGCACATAATCCACTGGCCACCCCGGCATCCGGGATCCCCGCATACCCCCCAGGTCCTGTCACCTCAAGCGGCCCCACTTCCCAGAGGGGTCCAAGTCACATACGAAGATGAGGATGAGGAAGCCGGCTCTCATGCTTACCGGGGCTCACCGGATGCCTCGGAGTCACAGCCTCGCTGCTCCCTCGGTGATCCTTTCGGACATATGGGCCGAGGAGAACAGGCTCCACCTAAATATGTTTCTTTTAACCCTACTCAGGCCAGTGCTCTGATGAAATCACTCCCTGACCCAGAAAAGCAACCTATGCTTTTTTACCGAGGGATAGTTCAAATTCAAAAGACTTATTCCGCAGCATGGCGAGTTTTACTAAGCATTTGTGCCATTAAAGCTGGAGATGCATACTGGCCTAGCATAGCCCACCACCTCAGCACGGATTTGCTTACTACTGATATTGACTATGCTTCCGGAGTAGCATTCTGCAACCAGCTAAAGGAATGGGCTAAGGATAAACTTGCAGATCAGGCTGCTGGCCTTACTGATATTGTACAAGAAAAAGGAGAATCAGTGGAAAGGTTCCATGCAAGACTGTTTCAAGTGTTTACAGATTTGGGATTTGATCTTACTAATAAGATTCATTTTCAAATGCTGTCTGGTTCATTTGTCCTAGGCATAAAAGACTCCATACGCAAGGGAATCATTGCTGCACGCCCTGAATTTAGAGTTGTTCCCCTGGATACATTACTCCAAGTTGCTAGGGGACTGGGATCTGCTCAGACTCCAAGAAAGCCCAATTCAGCTCCTCTCATGGTGTCCCGCCCCGGACCTGTTCCAAAAGGCACCAAACCCGAGGATGGATTTTGCTTCAATTGCAAAGCAAAAGGACACTTCAAAAATGATTGCCCAGAACCCAAGAAGGTGTTCAAGCCTGCACCTAGCCCCAAGGCCACAAAAACAGTTCCAATTGTTGAGGAACCAGATGATTAGGAAATTGGCAAGCCTGTGTCATTAACCCCTGTCATGGCAGTGTCTTCAGGGGATAAGGGAGGTGTGGCAAACCTAGCCACTTCTGGACTATATTTATTAAAGGTTGTCCGTAGGCTGAAGGTGTACTGTATATCTTAAACTGTGTATGTGATGTATTATGGCCGTTCGCATGCTGGCAGCCGTACGCTACCAGCATGCCAACCTTTCGTTCGACGAAACACGGCTATCCGGGCCGTTCGCCAGACGAATGCGGGCTCCCCAGGTAGACCACCCACTCACAAGTCGTGTGGCACCAATTAACCGATTGCAACAATGTTGCAATCGGTAATTAAAGGCTCTCCTAGGTGGCCGTCGTTCGGCTACCGACCATGCGGCGGTCGGCCATCTTGGATCCTTTGTCTCTGCAGCGGTGTTCGGTCGTTGAGAGCCTGGAACTGAAAACGGCTACTCAATGATCCGAACACCGCTGGACTTCCAGAGCGTTCGGGAGTTCCGCGTTCGTCACATTCTGTTCCCCATCGAGGTTCGGTAGTTTCAAACCGAACTCGATGGTTTAATGTATTTTGTGCGGCGTTCGGTTAGTTTAGCTGGGATCTGAGCGGTATTCTCACTAAATGTGCCCGCCGACCCCAGCTATCTACCAAACGGTCATTCGTCTAAAAGCGAGTAAAATTGTATAAAATATGGATTTCTGTGTAATTTGCCAGTTTTGCTGCACGAGGGGATAATCCACTTAATCGTCCATTTTAGTGGGAGTATCCCTCTCGTGCAGCAATGCCTGTTGGGATAATCCTGCTGCCTGATGGGAGAAATCCCCTGTAATAGCTGTAAGGAAACCCCTTGCAAGGGGAACTGCATAAATATGGAAGTCTGTGAATAAAGCGAGTTAGTTGACTCCCAAACTGTGTTTCGTCCGGTTATATTGGGAATATTGCTGTGCTTTCTACTCTGACTGTGGATTACCTAAGATACCAACGGAGATCGTGGACTAATATACTGCATTCCGTTACAGGGGGGCCACGTGCTACTGTGACTCTACCCATTGAAGGACAACCTACTACATTTCTTGTTGACACAGGTGCAGCCCGAAGTGTTCTACGAGAACAAGATCTGCCAGACCCATCATTTCTGTCAAATATTGATGTCTCGAGTGTAGGAGTGGATGGCCTACCAAGACAAAGTCCTTTAAGAACTCCACTACGAGTTGGCAACTATCCTAGCTTGCTTGCTCGTTTTGTGGTGTCCTCCACATGCCCCATTAACCTGTTAGGCGCTGATGTCCTTTCACTCCTGCAGGCATCTATCATCTTCACTCCAGATGGACAAGTAGAGTTATCTACCCCTCTATCTGTGTCAGACACCTCAGCCTTGTGCTCCCTGCCTCTGATGCTCCATTTAGAAAATCCCCATGAGAATGCAAAGGAACTGAGGTCCAATTTCCCTGATTCACTAAAGACAAGAGTACCTGCAAAACTATGGTCCTCAGGCCCAGAGGACATAGGCCACCTAAAGGTTCCACCTGCGGTGGTGAAACTCATTCCAGGAGCAAAACTACCAAGGAAACCACAATACCCTTTAAAACCAGCTCAAGCTGCAGCTATCTCAATTCAAATCAAAGCACTCTTGGAGAAGGGTGCTCTTGTGAAATGTGAATCAAAATGTAACACCCCATTGTTTCCTGTGAAGAAGAAGACTCCAAAAGGTGAACCAGAGAAGTACAGGATGGTCCAGGATCTCCGAGCAGTGAATGAAGCAACAATCCTGGACACCCCTATTGTACCAAACCCACACACTCTGCTCTCTGGGGTCCCACCTTCTGCAAAATACTTCACAGTCATTGATCTGGCCAATGCCTTCTTCAGTGTACCCCTGGATCCAATTTGCCAATACCTGTTTGCCTTCACACATGAAAAGCAACAGTACACATGGACTGTCATGCCCCAAGGGGCACAAAATTCTCCAAGTCAATTTGCAAAGGCCATCAAAATCTCTACATGCCTTCTTAGGCCTCATTTCCTACTGCCGAGCATGGATCCCAGAAGCCTCACTGCTCATGCAACCACTCTATGATGCACTCAAGTCAGACCCATTCTGCCTGACCAATGAAGCACATGACAACTTCTGTACGCTAAAACGTGCCATTGCATCTGCTCCTGCCCTTGGCCTACCAGACTATACCAAACCCTTCAAATTATTTGTCTCTGAAAGACAAGGCCATGCTACAGGAGTCCTTACCCAAACACATGAATCAAAAGGCCGTCAAAGGCCTATTGGATTTTTCTCCTGCCAGCTGGATATTGTGGCCAGAGGGACCCCTTCTTGCCTTCGGGCCGTTTTTGCAGCCAGGGAACTAATTGAAAGAACTGCAGACCTGGTTCTTGGCCACCCTCTTGTTGTCTTGGCCCCTCATGACATTTCTGCCATCATCAACCAAGTACAACTCAAGCATGTCTCTCCTGCAAGACACCTCCGTCTTCAATGTCATCTCCTTTTACCTGACAACATTACCATACAAAGATGTCAAGTTCTCAATCCGTCCACTCTTCTCCCACTACCCGAGGGGGGTATCTACTATGGGTTTATCATGGATGAAACCTACATTTTCCTTCTCACTGGCACCATCAAGAGAATGCATCCTGATTTATCCTTTCATGACGGACAAACACCTCTCTGTGAGGGAGCAGGATATGCCTTCTGTACCATGTGGTACAAGCCAAACATCACTCCTGAACCTTGCTATGAAGATGAGCTCTATCATCAGGTGGAGGTGAAACTTACTGCACAAGACTTCTACTGTGACTCCGAAGGCAACAGCATGGTCTTGATTCATCTACCTTCAGAACTCAAATACTTGTACCGACATTGGGACACTGCCATTCCACATGTCCCTGTCACCAAGTTGAAAACAAGATCATGGAATGATCTTGGGCCCATGGCAAAATTATGGGCCACCATGAATGAATCACAGCTACAGGAAAATGGCATTGTCAAATACCCAACAACTGACCATCTGGAAGCATGGCCACGCCACTTCCTGGAAAATGAATTTCAGGGTCTGATCATAGTGAATGACTATGACCCAGAGACACCTCATGACTGTTTTGAACAGATGAAAATGGAAACAATACATTTACCAACCGTGCATGAGAATCCATTAGCAGATCCTGATCTCACTCTGTTTGTGGACGGTTCAAGGTATGCTGATGAAGAAGGAAAATACCACACAGGATATGCCGTAACCACAACAGATGAAGTTATCAAGTCATCATCTTTACCACCAACAATGTCTGCACAAGAAGCTGAATTGCAAGCCCTGACTTCAGCATGCAAGATCTCCGAAGGAAAACGTGCCAACATCTACACAGATTCAAGATACGCTCTGGGTGTGGCACATGACTTCGGATTAATTTGGAAAACAAGAGGATTTCTTACCACTGCCGGTACGCCAGTCAAACACAGTTCTGCAATCAAGGAACTAATGGATGCCCTCCTACTCCCAGAAGAAGTGGCCATTTTGAAAGTAAAGGCACATGGGAAATTGGATACAGATGAAGCAAAGGGCAACCACTTGGCTGATCAGGCTGCTAAGCAAGCAGCAAGAAAATTGCAGGAAGTGGATGAAGAAGTGTCCGGACACGAGGAAATTCCTATTTTTACCTTGCAGACTCTTCCTACTGACCTAAAAATCCTACGGGAACAGCAAGCTACAACTGCCCCTGAAGAAATACAGAAATGGAAGAAGAAAGGAGCAGTCCTAAAGGATGGAGTATACTACAACAACTTTAGATTCTGCCTCCCTAAGAATCTATATCCAGCAGTTGTCCAATGGGCACATGGACCTGCACATCTGTCAAAAGACTTAATGTGTCATTTGCGCAAAATGCAACCCAGGAAAACCAACCAAAGTGCCCTTGAAACACCTGGCTAAACCTATGTACCCATTCCAGAGAATTCAGATTGACCACATACAAATGCCCAAGCGTGAAGCCCCAGTAAGAGGCAGTTTTGACCCCCACATTTACATTGATGCCATTGGGGTGCCTAGCGGGGTACCTAATGAATTTAAAGCAAGAGATGAAGTTGCTGCAGGGTTTGAATCACTTTTTACCATAGTTACTGCAAACAAGAATTTAAATTGGATCAATTACATTTATTACAACCAACAACGCTTTGTTAACTACACCAGGGATGCCCTCCAGGGTTTAGCCGAACAATTGCAGGCCACATCCCAAATGTCCTTCCAGAACAGAATGGCCTTAGACATGATTCTAGCTGAGAAGGGGGGTGTATGTAAAATACTGCCCGACACCATGACCTGTTGTACGTACATCCCAGAAAACACAGGTCCTAATGGTAAAGTCACCATGGCCATAGAGAAACTAAATAAGCTCTCTGAAGAGTTAAAAAGGAATTCTGGGATAAAAGATCCCTGGGAAAGATGGTTTGGTTGGATGACAGGGTGGCAAAAAGCTTTAATGCATATTGGTATGGCATTACTAATTTTTCTTTTTCTTTTCGCTCTTCTCGTTTGTTGTGTCCTCCCCTGTCTAAGAAAATTCCTGCTGAAGACTGTAGACCAAGCGGCACCCACTTTTGCACATCTGACAGTTGATGACCAAGATTTCCAAGATCTCAACTCACCCTGTATACCGCTGCAAACTATCCCTTTCACTGATAAAGTGCAAGAGTTTTAGGTAGGGAACCAGCTTAGGGACAGCGTCCGTCTCTATGGAACTGACTGCCGTGCGGAGATGTGGTGGACAAGCCACCGCGGGTTACCAGCGGAGTGAAGAGATTTCCTGACCGTATTGACGGATGTGCTGCAGCCTATTAGGGAAAGGAAGGGACAGAATTGCACTTTGCAATAACACCTAGCTAGCGGTCACGGGGTTTCTGTGCCTTTGGGCTAACACGTCTTCTGGTATTAACAAATAAAGTTTATCTTTTTTAGAATCTAACATTTCATAGGGGGGACTGATGTAGAAATTATTAAAAACCTTTATTAAACCTGTATTAAATTTTTGTACTAACTCCATTTAACTTCATTACATGACAGATTTTCCTAACAGCATTTAGAATATTAGATAGAGAATGTATTTTCTAGAAGGACATGACTAACCAAATTACCAAGTTCCTGTAATATGAAACAAAGTATACTATAGCTAGGCCATGAGAAAACTTCTCTAATGAAATGTTCTTTCATAAAAAAGAACCTGAACCTGATCCCGAGTCTGACATCACTAACTACCCAAAATGACGCCTCAAGCCCCCCTCCCATCGAGTAAAGCCTCGTGCTGAGTAAGATGGCGCCTGAGCCAACTGTCCACACCCGTGTCCAAGATGACGCCAACTCCCGGTGGGAGGACACCTAGCCAGCCACTTAGTACTTGAGCCAATTAATAATATTGATGGGTGGACATTGACATAGCCACTTAACACCTAATCCAATTAATGATGTTTATTTGTTGTTATCTTGATATTCAATGATGATGTAATATTGCTCTTATAAGGGTCTGCGAGCCTGCTTTTAACCAGATGCCATTAAATTTTCTCGAAGTGCTTTTAACCTGAACTCCGTGTGTCAGTGTGAATTTACTTCTGCGTATACGCAATTTAATCATCTCAGATTTGGACAGGAACAGATAGACATTTAAACATATTTGTTTATTTTTGAAATAATCTATATCAACACTGTGCCCTGGCAGGCCCTGAAACGCACACTCGTGAAGGAAACTGATTGCTATTATATTACAGTCCAAAAAGTTTAGTTTTTTTTTTTTAAATGCAAGCTATTGGGACACCAGATATGAGTGAGTGGTGGCACTGGGCAGGCCCTGAAACACACACTTGTGAAGGAAACTGACTGCTATTATATTACAGTCCAACAAGGTTTTTTTTTTTTGTTAAATGGGTTCCAAGATGCATTATCTTGCACTTATCCACATTAAATGTCAGTTGCCACAACTCTGACCATTTTTCTAGTTTACCTAAATCATTTGCCATTTGGCTTATCCCTCCTGGAACATCAACCCTGTTACATATCTTAGTATCATCAGTATCATTATTTTTGAATGTACATTATATTTTCAGTGGTGTAACCAACTTGTCAATCTTACCATCTCTATTTCCACCAGAAAAATTTCTATTTCCACCAGAAAATTTAGACAGAAAAAAACTGTTTTTTTTTTTTTTTTTTTACTATTCTTACAACTTAATTAAAACAAAAGATTAGAGTCCAAAAACAAAGAACATTTTGATACATCTCCTGCATTGTTTCTAAAGTAATAAATTGGAGGAAGTTACCAAAGCAATTTTTACGTTACATTATGTTTAACAGACTTAACAATATCTACGATAACATTATCATAGATAGACAAGATTAGTCGCAACATGACTGAAGAACCAAAGTTTAGAAATGCCATCCTTGCTCCTAATATAGTTGTTTTCCTGGATTTCTTGACACGGGTTCAGATTCTCTGACTGCGTGATTATTCAGCTTATTTCAAATGATTCAGTCAATTTTCTGCCTTTTGATTTAGTGTTTTTTTTTGTTTGTTTTTTTTAAAGAGAGAGAGCCCGTGTGTGTTTGTGTGTGTGTTTAAGTGTATCAAAGTGTCTCTGTGAAACTGTGAGCTTGTCTGGATATGACTGAGTGTCTGAGAGCATTAGTGTCTATGGTAGCAACTTTGTGTGTATGCAATTGTACTATAAATGTGTCTGTCAATGTGTATAAGATTGAGTAAGTGTGTACATGGCTACAGCCTGAGAGTATCTGCGCCAGCCTCCTGTGTGTGAATAAAGTTCAATTTACAGAGAAGGAGATATACACATCTAAAGTAGGCTAACATCTGATTAAAAATGAATCCATTATTTTAATGCAGGCTGTGTGAGTCACAGCCAGGGGAAATGTGACTTGGGCTGCACGGTAAAAAACAAAAGTGATTTAACTGCTAAATGGCAGAGAATTGAGCAGGGACACTCCAGGGACATACATGATCTATCTACTACTAAGTGTGTTCCAGGGAGGGTTCACCAAGCAGTTATTATTGTTATTAACCCCTTAATGCCATTAGGGAGTGATATGCTGTCCTGCAAACAAATGCCTTTAACGTTGTGAGAGCACCATAGCACACCCTAACGATCTGCACCTCCCTCCCCCCCCCCCCCCCCCCCCCCCGGATACTTACTCTCCATTTATATCCTGACTGGGGACTGGGTGACAAAAGAGCAAATCCTGCCGCCTGCTGCAAATTTCACCCATCCACATCATGTAATAGCGAATACACTACAATCACATCGAATCGAATCGGCAGTTTACATTACTGCTTGCAGGGAAACTGCATGGGTTGTCAAGCAAATCCCCCAAGTTATAATTAATACAAATCAAATAACTATGTGGGGGAAAAAACTATAAATATACAGTGAGTGAGATGTGTGTATATATATATATATATATATATATATATGTGTGTTTTTTTTGTGTGTAATTTAATATTAATATATATTTAAATATATATAAATAATAATTTATTTTCTCACCCCTCCTGGGGCGTATGTTTATTCCTCATTCTTGGGTCCTACCAGAGGCCTTGGAGTTTGAGGGTTCTGCGCAGTATCTTAGCTGTTCCTAGAACTGCACTCTTCTGGACAGCGATCTCAGATGTCCCACCTGGAATCTGTTGAACCCACTCCCCCAACTTGGGAATCAGAGCCCCGAGTGCCCTATCACAACTGGGACTATTACTGCTTTCACTTTCCACAACCTTTCTTGTTCTTTTGTCAGTCCTCGGTATTTCTCCACCTTCTCATGTTCCTTCTTACGGATGTTAAAGTGTCATGCCTTAACTATGGTATCCTCGTACTTCCTGGTTCCACGGAGCTTAGCCACACCCCTTTATGACACGGTCTCCCTATTTAATCCGACCGCACCAGCTGATCGACGCTGGATTATTGAACTACGTTCCGTACTCACGAACCGGCTACAACATCGTTGTGAAAGCCCTCTGTTACCGGACCGGACTAGAAGACTTCAAGTTCCCTTCACCTCTCCTCTTCCACGACTAAAGCTGAACTCTCTCCTTTCAGGATAACCGCCTCTGAGGAGATCTCGGGAACCAGTGTTCTATGTGCCGGAAGCTAAGTAAAACCTCTGTGATAAGCGTTGCATTTCAAAGCTGTTATTTCCTGTCTTCAAAGTCCTTCGATAAAACAAAACCGTTACAGCTAACTTCAACTCATACTTTATCTCAGTTAGCTGCATCTATATCGCTTCAGTTAAAGTCTATGGAACAGCTATTGTGACCTATCACCTAATTCATTAATACTACTAAGAGACTCTTTCTGATTCAGTGTCTGCTAATTACTACCGTTTACTACTTAAAGCTACAGTGCCTGTAATTGTGGACTTCAGTTATCGTTTACTACTTAAAGCTACAGTGCCTGTAATTGTGGACTTCAGTTATCGTTTACTACTTAAAGCTACAGTGTCTGTAATTGTGGACTTCAGTTATCGTTTACTACTTAAAGCTACAGTGCCTGTAATTGTGGACTTCAGTTAACGTTTATTAATTAAAGCTACAGTACCTGTAATTGGACTTAAAGTCAATACCTTTTACTTTTGATAATAAATATTCAAACTATAAGAAATCTGCAGTTGTGTTCCTTCATAACAAATGTTTAGACGTGACAGAATAATCCAGCCATTGTAATGGATCCAGCAGATTTCGATTCTACGATAACTACGCTGAATCAAAGAGTTGATACACTAGCCCAAGGTGTGCAAGACCTGCAAGTTACTAACGAAAGAATTCTCACTTATGTCAGAGATCTACAAACTCATACACCTCAAACCATTCTGCACTCGGCTAGTGATCCTGCTGTATGTAACCCTGAAAAGTTCTCTGGAGATCGTTCCAAATATAGGGAGTTCCTCAACTCTTGCAAACTATTAATTGCTTTGAAACCTAGATCTTATCCTACAGAAAGAACTAAAGTTTGTTCGGTTATTTCCTTTTTAAGAGGTGAACCTATGTCATGGGCCCATTCCTTTCTGGAAAACGATGACCCCATCTTAGACTCACTGGATGAATTTTTTGAAGCCATGTCTCTTCTCTATGAAGATCCTAACAAACAAGCAACAGCTGATTTAACAATCAGAACACTACAGCAAAGACATAGACCCGTTAAAGATTACATTGCTGAGTTTAAAAGATGGGCAGTAGAAACGCAATGGAATTACATCACATTGCGCAACCAATTTCGAATTGGGTTATCTGAAGCTGTAAAAGACGAACTATCTAGAACAGAACTCCCTACTACTTTGAACGCTCTAATACACTTATCAATCAGTATTGACAGAAGATTAAGAGAAAGAAAGGCCGAAAAAGCCCTTTTACATTCTAAAGACCGCAAACCTTTCACTCCCTCAAAAGCTCCAGAAAAGACTTCCTTACCAAGTGAACCTATGGAAATAGGGGTAATAAGAAGTCCTCTCACTCCTGAAGAGAAGAACCGAAGACGTCAATTAAACCTATGCATGTATTGTGCCTCTCAAGATCATTTGGTTTCTGATTGTCCCTTATTAAAACGGACAAAGGCCGGTAGGCAAGCCTATACCTCTGCGATCTTCAGTGCACTCCCTTCTACACCAACCACTCAGTTCACTCCTATATCTCTTATACTACAGTGGGACAAGGTGAGAATTGTGACTGAAGCTATCATCGATTCTGGTGCAAATGGAGTATTCATCGATTCAACCTTTGTAACTAAGAATAAAATTCCTTGTGTTCAAAAAACCATTTCTGTTCCTATTAAAGTGATTGACGGCTCCCTTATATCCTCGGGACCGATTCTTCATGAAACCATCCCTCTAAAGGTAACCACCAATCATATTCATACTGAATTTCTAGTATTTGATGTTATCCCATCACCTCTCTATTCCGTTATAATAGGGATCAACTGGTTAAGGAAACACAACCCTCAAATTTCATGGTCTCCTTTCTCTCTCACCTTTAACTCACATTATTGTAAAGAAACATGTTTACAGCAAATTCCTATTCTTCAGATCTCCAAAGAACCAACTATACCTTCTTTTTATTCAGACTTTTCAGATGTATTCAGTAAAAAAGAAGCTGAAACGCTCCCACCTCACCGTTCCTACGATTGTCCTATAGATCTTATACCTGGTGCCCCAGTACCTTTTGGGCACATCTACCCTCTCTCTGAGGCTGAATTACAAATTCTCAAAGAATATCTGGATGAAAACCTTCGGAAAGGGTTCATTAGACCCTCTTGTTCACCTTCTGCCTCAAGTATGTTTTTTGTGAGAAACAAAGACCAGACTATACGTCCTATCATTGATTACAGAGCCTTAAACAAAATAACAGTTAAAAATCGTTATCCTCTTCCCCTCATCAATGAACTGGTTGAACGATTGAAAACTGCTACCATCTACACCAAGCTTGACCTTCGCGGGGCATATAATCTCATCAGGATAAAGGCTAATGATGAATGGAAAACTGCTTTCCGAACAAGATATGGCCTCTTTGAATATCTGGTGATGCCTTTTGGCCTCTGCAACGCCCCTGCAACTTTTCAACATTTCATAAATGATATCTTTAGAGACTTATTGGACGTCTGTGTCATCATTTATTTAGATGATATTCTCATATACTCCAACACTCCTGACGAACACAAAAAACATGTCAGATGGGTGTTATCCAGACTCAGAACTCACAAACTATTCGCTAAAGCCGAAAAATGTATATTTCACGTCAAAGAAATAACCTTTTTAGGTTATGTTATTTCCCCTCATTCAATAGGTATGGATAATTCAAAAGTCGATTGTATCATCAACTGGCCTGTTCCCTCTACAGTAAAAGAATTACAGCGATTTCTAGGGTTCGCCAACTTCTACAGAAAATTCATTAAAAACTACTCTGAGATAGCTCACCCACTCAATCAACTTAACAGTAAAAAACATCCCTTCAATTGGAACGAGAAGGCTCAAACTGCCTTCAATGAATTAAAGAGAAAGTTTACAACAGCTCCTGTTCTTCAACTTCCAAATCCTTCATATCTTTATGTCCTTGAAACGGATGCTTCGGAATTTGCAATGGGAGCTGTCCTTTCTCAACACAAAACTCCTCAGGAACCTCTTCATCCTGTCGCCTTCTTCTCACGATCATTATCTCCTGCCGAAAAGAATTATCCTACAGGGGAAAAAGAATTATTAAGTATTAAAGTGGCTTTAGAAACCTGGAGACACCTTCTTGAAGGTGCTCAGAACTCTTTAATCATATATACTGACCATAAAAATCTCGAATATCTTCACTCCAATAAAACACTGTCTGCTCGACAAGTGAGATGGAATCTCTTTTTCTCCCGGTTCAACTTCCAAATAGTCTTTAGACCTGGGTCTAGAAACAAAAAGGCTGATGCCCTTTCCAGGATCCACAAAGACACTAAAATTGAACCTCCTCCGTCTACAGTCATTGGAATCTTATCTTCTCTTATTGATGACATTAAAGATCTCAGTGAAGATGCTCTTGAACTTCCTAAATCAATTAAATTATCCAAGAAAAACGGTCTCTACTATTTTAAAGACCGGATTTACGTACCTCCCTCTTTTAGAATTAAAGTACTCGAATTTATTCATGATTCTCCTCTGGCAGGTCATCCAGGTATAAAAAAGACCCTTGAATTGTCTAAAAGATACTATTGGTGGCCTCGTCAAGACCAAACTATTGAATCTTATGTCAAATCTTGTTCTGTATGCCAAAGATCCAAACATGTCCATCAACAACCATTCGGTCAATTATTGAATTTACCGATTCCTGAACGACCTTGGCAATCCATTTCTATGGACTTCATGGTGGAATTACCTCCTTCTCATCATCATACCACCATTTTAGTGGTAGTAGACCGCTTCACGAAAATGTCTCATTTTATTCCTTTAACCCCTTAAGGACCAAACTTCTGGAATAAAAGGGAATCATGACATGTCACACATGTCATGTGTCCTTAAGGGGTTAAAGAAGTTACCCTCATCCTCTGAACTTTCAAAAATATTTCTTGACAACATAGTTAAACTTCATGGACTGCCAGACGATATCATTTCAGACCGAGGAACTCAATTTACCTCCAAATTCTGGAATGCATTATGTGCCACTCTTCATATCCAACGTAAACTATCATCTGCATATCATCCTCAAACAGATGGACAAACTGAAAGAGTCAACCAATGCTTAGAACAATATCTACGCTGTTATTGCTCTCACCTACAAGACGATTGGATAACATGGTTACCCATGGCAGAGTTCGCATACAATAACTCTTTTCATACCAGCAGCAAAATGACTCCATTTCTATCCAATTATGGATTTCATCCTTCCTCATTCCCTGCTCAGACAGTTTCTTCATCTAATCTCTCCGATTCGAATCAAATCTCTCATATGTCCTCTTTATTCAAGAAATTACATGAAAATCTAGAATTGGCCTCCTCCAATCAAAAGAAGTTTTTTGATACAAAAAGACAACCTTCACCCTCTTATAAAATCGGTGATCTTGTCTGGCTTTCCTCAAAGAACATCTCTACAAACCGTCCATCAAAGAAGTTAAGTTCCCTTTTTCTTGGTCCTTTTCCAATACTATCGGTTATCAACCGTAATGTTGTTAAATTGAAACTTCCACCTACTTTGAAGCTACATCCTGTTTTTCATGTGTCCTTACTAAAGCCTCATCATCCTGACCCTTTCCAAAGAAATGTCACTACTTCTCCCGATCCCATATTGGTCCAGGGTGAAGAAGAATACGAAATTCAAAGTATACTGGATTCAAGGATCCATCGTGGCTCTTTACAATACCTCATCAGATGGAAAGGATATGGAATTGATGAAGATACTTGGGAAAACTCCTCTGTCGTTCATGCTGACAAATTGGTTTCCCAATTTCACAAGCGTTACCCTTCTAAACCAAGTCAATAGCACCCAGAGGTTGCTCATTAAGGAGGGGGTACTGTCATGCCTTAACTATGGTATCCTCGTACTTCCTGGTTCCAGGGAGCTTAACCACACCCCTTTATGACACGGTCTCCCTATTTAATCCGACCGCACCAGCTGATCGACGCTGGATTATTGAACTACGTTCCGTACTCACGAACCGGCTACAACATCGTTGTGAAAGCCCTCTGTTACCGGACCGGACTAGAAGACTTCAAGTTCCCTTCACCTCTCCTCTTCCACGACTAAAGCTGAACTCTCTCCTTTCAGGATAACCGCCTCTGAGGAGATCTCGGGAACCAGTGTTCTATGTGCCGGAAGCTAAGTAAAACCTCTGTGATAAGCGTTGCATTTCAAAGCTGTTATTTCCTGTCTTCAAAGTCCTTCGATAAAACAAAACCGTTACAGCTAACTTCAACTCATACTTTATCTCAGTTAGCTGCATCTATATCGCTTCAGTTAAAGTCTATGGAACAGCTATTGTGACTTCTTATCACCTAATTCATTAATACTACTAAGAGACTCTTTCTGATTCAGTGTCTGCTAATTACTACCGTTTACTACTTAAAGCTACAGTGCCTGTGTGGCGAAACCAGCTTCGCCACTGTGAACTGGAGAGGCCTGGCTGCTAGCCTCCTGCCCTGCGACTATGGCCCCTGGACATATTGTACTGGAAAAACTATATTTGGGCATGTAATAATGTATATTACTGCTACTGGGCCTTTAAGGGCCATCCGTGGATCTATGGGGACTTTTGGGATACTGTACCTTTAAGACTGTGGAGCGTAGTACAGTAATCCTGCCTTTAATACTTTAATGTCATGTATGTATTTTTGTATGCAGTTTAACCTGGGATATGTATGCAGCATTCATCTGATTGTTCGGTAGAATCACTCCATTCATTGTATTGAGGAAACTACCGAACAACCAGACCACCCAGGACTAAGTGTGCCTCCAATTACCGTTTGCAACAATGTTGCAAACGGGTAATTGGCAATCAGTGTAATGTATTCTTTGTCCTCTGGGTGGCCGCCATTCGGGAAACAAACACGTGGCGGCGGCCATCTTAAACTACCGAACAGCGGTGTTTTGCCGTCGAGTGTCTGGAACTAAAATCGGACACTTGACTAGGCAACCACCGCTGAGACCTCCATACTTCCAGAAATTCGTATACAAACTACCGAATGACCAGCCGTTCGGTAGAAAGAACCCCACAAACAAGGGAATTCATTCAAACCCTCTCCAGGCTCTATAACACAGGCAATTCGTCTGTTTTCATTCCCTTGTTTGTGACCGACCGCAGGGCCAAAATGCATGGAACTGTTTTCGGATACTTTACCCATGCGGTCGGTCAAATCTTTGGAACCTCATATCTCCCGAACCATTCATCCGAATGACCTGATTCTTGGATATGTTGTCCCCCTGAATAAGGGCTATCAGGGGATACCTGTTTTGGAGGTGTAGCATGTGTATTTGGGGTACATCCAGGAATTGGGGAAAAGGGTGTACGGTATAATTATGTTAAGTGCTAATCTAAGGGGAGGAAATGTGTGGGAGGTACATCCATGTGATTGGTTAAATTTTCCTCCCCCTGGGAGTGTCCTGTATGTACTTGTTTGTAATAAAAGCCAGACTGGGTGTCCCAGTCTAGAGTTCTTGCTTAACCCTCAAAGCGATGTGTCGTCTCGGTCTTTGGGGGAATGGGATTGTATGCTGACTGCCAAGAGTGTAAGCCGATGTCTGCTTTTCTTATTCAGCTGTTCCAGTGTTCGTGTGGTTCCAGTCGGGAGAATGGTGTTTGCAGTAGCTGCCTGTGCATCTGGAAAGGGGATTATCGCCTAAACTGGGTTTTATCCTCTTGTAAGTGAAACGGTCCGTTACAATTGGTGGCAGCGGTGGGATCGTTCCTACAACCAGAGGGACAGCTACAGACAACACCATTTCTGGATTACAAATTGAGGGCAACGCTAGTATCCGTACAGCGACCCTAACTACAAAGGAAATCAGGAAAATGGAAGGAGACAGAGTCGCAGCTGCTGCAGCACCTCCGAGGGAGGAGGAGGAATCCGAGTTTGCCAAGGAATATAGGAGCAGGATGGCTCTATTCTCACCAGCCCGAGCGGAGCGGATGGCAGACCGGGTCTACAACGATGTACAGGCGTACCTCATGCTGCGAACAACGCAGAGGAACCAGCAAGCTGCGGGATTGTTCCCACAGCCAGAAGGACAGCTACAGAACACCAATTCCTTGGAGTTACAAATTGAGGGCAACGTTAGCATTCGTGCAGCGCCCCTGGCAGCAGAGGTATCCAGCGACTTGGAGCAGACAAGTATGGAAGGCTCTGACGCTGAAGATGATTTTATGGCCAAGGTGAGGAAGCAAGTGGCCCAGTATGGGGGTTATATATCCATGGACACATTCCAGGGGATCTGGAACCAGGTCATGGCTGAGCAAAACTCAAAGATGGACGAAGAGTATGATGAGCAGGAAGAGTGGTACAGCAGCAGAGTAGAGGCTGCATCCGAGGAGGTTAGCCGCCCCCCCCCGAGGAGGCTGGAGGAACCCGAAGTAGGGGTCCTCATAGATTGGTCCTGTGAGGAACCACAACAGGCAGGTGGAGATGGGACCAAGGTCTCTCTACCGGCCCTACAGGGATGCTGGGCAGTCGGCCCAGATCCCCAGCGGCAGTGTGTAACCCAGGGAGCTGATGGTGTCGTCCATCCTCCCCAGCGGCAGAGTAAGTCCCAGGGAGCTAAAGGTGTCGTCCTTCCTCCCCAGCGGCAGATTGTATCTCAGGGAGCTGAAGGTGCCGTCCTTCCTCCCCAGCGGCAGTGTGTGTCCCAGGGAGATGAAGGTGTCGTCCTTCCTCCCCAGCGGCAGGCTGAGTTACAGGGGGCAGAGGTTGTTGTTCCTGCCCCCCAGCAGAAAAGTGATATGCCAGGAAGGCAGTGTGAAGTAAAGGGAGAAGAGAGCAGCGTCCTCCCTCCCCAGCGGCAGTGTGTGTCTCCGGGAGCTGATGGTGTCGTCCATCCTCCCCAGCGGCAGGCTGAGTTACAGGGGGCAGAGGTTGTTGTTCCTGCCCCCCAGCAGCAAAGTGATGTGCCAGGAAGGCAGTGTGAAGTGAAGGGAGAGGAGAGCAGCGTCCTCCCTCCCCAGCGGCAGTGTGTGTCTCCGGGAGCTGATGGTGTCGTCCATCCTCCCCAGCGGCAGGCTGAGTTACAGGGGGCAGAGGTTGTTGTTCCTGCCCCCCAGCAGCAAAGTGATGTGCCAGGAAGGCAGTGTGAAGTGAAGGGAGAGGAGAGCAGCGTCCTCCCTCCCCAGCGGCAGTGTGTGTCTCAGGGAGCAGAAGGTGCAGTCCTTCCTCCCCAGCGGCAGTGTGTACCCCAGGGAGCAGAAGGTGCCGTCCTTCCTCCCCAGCGGCAGTGTATCCTGCAGGGAGCAGAGACAGTCAGTCTCGCACCCCAACCGCAGGACAAGGGAATGAAAGGGGAAACAGCTGGTCTCCCTTTTCCCCAGCAGAGAGAGTGGCAGGGAGAGGAGCCTGCTAACCCCTCTCCCCAGCAGCAGTTCACCGTCCAGAGAGAGGAGCTTGTTATACCCTCTCTCCCACGGCAGCCTAACCCACCAAGGGGAGATGTTAAGCCCCACAACTGTGCAGATGGGAATGTAGTCTCTGCACTTACAGCACAAGGGATAGGGACGGTCGGTCCTGTTCCCCAGCCTCAGGGTGATGGATCCAAAGGGGAGACAGTCGGTCTCCCCCTCCGGCAGTCGAGCTGTGCACCTAAAGGGGAGACAGTCAGTCTCCAGCAACCAGGCGCCCACCAGACTACTCCCGTGGTAGTGCTGGCAACCGGACAGAGTACCGCTGGTCTCTGCCCCCTCAGCAACCCACCAAGGCAGCCTACCAGTCTCCCACCCAGCAGCGGTGAAACACCAGAACCTGGACAAAATTCTTCCTCACCCAGATGTAGTAACCGGTTAGTGTGGGTGGGCTGCTCTGTTATTTCTGTTTTGTGGGTGGGTTGCTGGACTAACCAGGGCACTGACTGGCAGAAAGTCAGGTACCCTGTTAGTCTAATTGGCAAAGGGGAGAAATGTGGCGAAACCAGCTTCGCCACTGTGAACTGGAGAGGCCTGGCTGCTAGCCTCCTGCCCTGCGACTATGGCCCCTGGACATATTGTACTGGAAAAACTATATTTGGGCATGTAATAATGTATATTACTGCTACTGGGCCTTTAAGGGCCATCCGTGGATCTATGGGGACTTTTGGGATACTGTACCTTTAAGACTGTGGAGCGTAGTACAGTAATCCTGCCTTTAATACTTTAATGTCATGTATGTATTTTTGTATGCAGTTTAACCTGGGATATGTATGCAGCATTCATCTGATTGTTCGGTAGAATCACTCCATTCATTGTATTGAGGAAACTACCGAACAACCAGACCACCCAGGACTAAGTGTGCCTCCAATTACCGTTTGCAACAATGTTGCAAACGGGTAATTGGCAATCAGTGTAATGTATTCTTTGTCCTCTGGGTGGCCGCCATTCGGGAAACAAACACGTGGCGGCGGCCATCTTAAACTACCGAACAGCGGTGTTTTGCCGTCGAGTGTCTGGAACTAAAATCGGACACTTGACTAGGCAACCACCGCTGAGACCTCCATACTTCCAGAAATTCATATACAAACTACCGAATGACCAGCCGTTCGGTAGAAAGAACCCCACAAACAAGGGAATTCATTCAAACCCTCTCCAGGCTCTATAACACAGGCAATTCGTCTGTTTTCATTCCCTTGTTTGTGACCGACCGCAGGGCCAAAATGCATGGAACTGTTTTCGGATACTTTACCCATGCGGTCGGTCAAATCTTTGGAACCTCATATCTCCCGAACCATTCATCCGAATGACCTGATTCTTGGATATGTTGTCCCCCTGAATAAGGGCTATCAGGGGATACCTGTTTTGGAGGTGTAGCATGTGTATTTGGGGTACATCCAGGAATTGGGGAAAAGGGTGTACGGTATAATTATGTTAAGTGCTAATCTAAGGGGAGGAAATGTGTGGGAGGTACATCCATGTGATTGGTTAAATTTTCCTCCCCCTGGGAGTGTCCTGTATGTACTTGTTTGTAATAAAAGCCAGACTGGGTGTCCCAGTCTAGAGTTCTTGCTTAACCCTCAAAGCGATGTGTCGTCTCGGTCTTTGGGGGAATGGGATTGTATGCTGACTGCCAAGAGTGTAAGCCGATGTCTGCTTTTCTTGTTCAGCTGTTCCAGTGTTCGTGTGGTTCCAGTCGGGAGAATGGTGTTTGCAGTAGCTGCCTGTGCATCTGGAAAGGGGATTATCGCCTAAACTGGGTTTTATCCTCTTGTAAGTGAAACGGTCCGTTACAGCCTGTAATTGTGGACTTCAGTTATCGTTTACTACTTAAAGCTACAGTGCCTGTAATTGTGGACTTCAGTTATCGTTTACTACTTAAAGCTACAGTGTCTGTAATTGTGGACTTCAGTTATCGTTTACTACTTAAAGCTACAGTGCCTGTAATTGTGGACTTCAGTTATCGTTTATTAATTAAAGCTACAGTACCTGTAATTGGACTTAAAGTCAATACCTTTTACTTTTGATAATAAATATTCAAACTATAAGAAATCTGCAGTTGTGTTCCTTCATAACAAATGTTTAGACGTGACATAAAGTCACTGGGTATTGCCACAACTACCACGACTGCAGTCTTCCCTTCCTTGTCTACCACCATGATGTCGGGTTGGTTGACCAGCACTTGCTTGTCTGTCTGGATCTTGAAGTCCCACAGGATCTTAGCCCTGTCATTCTCGACTACTCTTTGTTGTATCTCCTTAGGCAGGTTCAATCCCATATATATATAATTTCTATGTGTATATTTATGTATTATTTATTATTTTTACATAATTATGTGATCTTATTAATTATATATGCGGGACCTGCCTGACAGCCACAACTACAGAGAATTCATTTTGCAAGCCCTATATTTGACCCTGTAACTTTCCAAAACCCCATAAAACCTGTATATGGTGGGTACTGTTGTAATCATGAGACATCACTGAACACAAATATGAGTATTTTAGACGAGTAAAACATGTAATGATGATTAAATGATGATGATGAAAGGGCAATTTTTTTTTCTTTGTCAGACTTTCTTTTATTGAAATGTTAGCTAATTAAGCATGAAATCAGAATACATCAGCTTGGTAAACACAGTTAATGTACATTTCAAAACGTATAAAATCGGAATGAGAAAGACACCTCTTTTTTTTAGTTTTTAAATGAAAAATAAGGAACAGGTAAGATAAACATGTCTAGGTACCTACATCAAGTAAGACATTCTATCAGTGGATAAACACAGAATAGGGTGAGTATAAGACTACCATTTGTTCAGTAAAAACAAGCGCACACAAGCCGAAACTGACACCTTACTTCGGTGGCGAGGCAGGCTAACATCATTTCAATGGTGCAGTAAGACAAGCTAAAAATTCAAGAGGCTTAAAGATTAAACTCAATCGGGTTACTTGGTATTTAATATGGCAGCCACAAAAATAATAGACATGTCATAGAATAAACCACTGGGGCTAAGCAAATGGCTATGTTACTGTGTCATGTGGAGTAAATGTAAAAAGAAGCAATAACAATTGCGCTGACTTCAACTGACTTCCATGGATGAAAAAGACATGGGAAGACTGTGGGTCCATCCACAGAACGGATCCAAGTTGGGCCAACCTCCAGCCCCAGGCCTGTATGAACCTGGGTTTGGGGACTCTGAGAGACCAAGTCCTTCTCCCACTGGGGATGGCAAGAGAATCTAGTCATTGGTCACCTCACTCAGCACTCAGCGGGCAATCCTCCCTCTTGTGTGGACGGATTTGAAAGGCAAAGTCTCGGGTGGCTCTTGGCCTAGGTGTGTGAGTGGTAGGTTGAACAGGCATATTTTTAGAGATGTCAACCTCCATACCTTGCTTCTCCAATCTCCCCTCCGATGCTGAGGTCGATTGGCTGTTTCACTCTCTTGTATCCTTCACCCAGAAGCACTGAAAGACTGCAATCAGCTTCATCAGAAAGTCCTCTTTGGCATCACCATCTTGCAGCTTTTAGTTAGGAAAAGCTAAATGCTTAAGTCAAAGATTAAGCATAGCTAAAGCATTATTGAGCCAGCCAGTGGGGGCCGGGATAAACCCTACCAGTCCAGGGAGAGGGGATAGGAGTCGAGCGGGAATGCACAGCAAGCAGAATGCCTCTCCTCAGCTCCACTCCCAGTGGGCCCTGATAAAGCATCTCAGGCTCCCAGTGGTTGAAAGTCTCAAGTAAGGTAGCTGTCGAGTATCCAGGGCTTCTCCAGGATAGGTAGTGCACTGGAGTCGGTCTAGCAGCCCGATATTCAGGATTATTTTACAAATACCAGCAAATTACCCGGAAGCATTCGCACCCCATGTCTAGGCAGCTTGAAGATCAGGCTATGCCCCCCAAAAGGGCATTGAAAACTGCACAAAACAAATATAAACACTAACTTTGGCCACACTGGACATACCCCACGGATACCCTGAGTTGTCTACTTTTGTAATTGTATGCCATGATAGTGGTAATTTTCATTCTTGGGTTGCCATATGGTCTCATAGAAAACATAGACCCAGCAAATTTCTGTCAACGTGTAAAAACTGGAATTGACAAGCTCTTTCTTTAACTTTCTGTAACTTTCAAAAACACCATAAAACCTGCACAGGGGGGTCATTGTTGTACTCATGGGACATAACTGCATAAAAATATGTGTTTTATTGCAGTAAAAACTAACAGTACTGTGACATTCACAGTTAAATTGCCATTCAGAACCTGAAAAATAAAAAAAATGAATGTCTCTCACTTTTTTTTTGTTTTTCTTAATAATTTGTGTTCCATATATAAATATTTGATGTGAAATGAAAGCCCCATTTCTCCTGAACAAAATTATATATCATAAGTGTAAGTGCACTTAATATCAAATATGTAAATTATGGTTGAGCAAACATATAGCTCAATTTCTAGGTTTTCTTTTGTTTTTGTTTTGGTCAGAACTTGTACAATTGCCTCCATCCTTAAGGGGTTAAGATTAAAAAGATGAGTGTTTGTCATAAATGGATTTCTCAATCTATAAAAAACTATTCATAACTTTTCTAATACAAGTGACAGTAATAAATAATGATGAGTACACACCTTCGGTCTGACCACAAAGAAATAAGATCTTTTTGTATTTGAATTTCCAGGCAGAGCTTGTTGAGTATGTAATTGTAAAAGACGAATTGCATTTGGCAGTGAATAATTACTCTAAAATACAAACTTACTCTCCAGATGGTTTAATGCATTCAGTGCCACCAATGGTTTAATGCATTCAGTAACTGATGCAGAAGCTCTTCAAATTAATCTGATGCTTTATTTTCCTCTAAGGCAATATTATAGGTAGCTATATCTTAAAAAATCAGGCTACCTATTCCTTTCATTCACTTTCATTCACTTTCATTATGTGTCACAAAGATTACTGATTTTTTAGCAGAATATTAATCATAAATAAATAACCCCTTTCACAGTGACTCATCTTGTAAATGCCAGTGCCTAACCATCAATGCATACATTACATTACACTAATTACTCCTGTAACTTTATATTAGAATCTTGCAAATGATTGCCCTTTGGCCCAATTCAAGTTCAGAGTTCCATCATCTAAAAGTGTATTTTCAGTTATGTTTTACATGACAAGAATTCATCATCAAGTAGGAAATATTGTACATTTGCTTGTTCTTTGCCATTCCACACAGAACTCAGATCAATACATTACACTTTCAGTTATTCTCTAAAAATCAAGTTGTAAAAGAAGATAACTAAAGTGCAAGATAGAAATTAATTGTGTTCAAAGGGTGGTGACTTAAATTGGCTCAGTTGATATTGGATTGATAACAGTGGTAAAAGTTACACAATTTAGAAAAAAAAAATTGAAAAAACACAACATCGGTATACTTTTAAATACCACAAAAAAAAAAATTGTCATCAGAATACGCTTATTCTTTACCTGCTCAATGAGAAGGAGATAAGGTATTAAAGAGACATAGCAGGGATCTCCTACCTTTCTTTCCCTATTGTAAAAGGTTTCTCCTAACACCAATTGTCTACTTCTCTTTTCAAAACTCACTGCTTTCTCTATACTACAAAGTCGGATTACCCATTATACGACCAAGTAGGCTGCCTAGGTCTTTGACTCAGACAGTAGTCTTGTAGACCCTGTCTAGGGCAGGAGCTCTGACTCTGAGTAGGCCCTCCCTCCGCAAGCCAGCATGGAGATCAAATGTTCACACACCTCTCACACTCAGCCCCCATATATAGTCACCACCTCACTCACCCTGTGATTACTGCCACAGACAATCATCCTCCTCGCCCTGTCACACTCACTCCACCTCACCCTTTCACACTCAACCCCCAACCCTGACACACTCACCACCTATCACCCTGCCACACTAGCCCTATAACACTCACCCCTCAATCCTGCCACAATCACCAACTCTCATCCTGTTGACCTTGTCACACTCCCACTCCTAACTCTGTCATGCTTACCACTTAACCCTATCACGAATACAGCCCCTCAACCTGCCACAGTCACCCTCTACCCACCCAAACACAGTCACCTCCCCCCACACAATCTGCCACAGTTACTCCTGAAGATATTCATGTATACACACAGTCACCTCCCAAACATGAAACACAACACACAAAGATCACAAATGACCCCCTTACACTCAACACAAGCAACTACCCCACACATATACACTCCCATATACAGACATATACATGCTCACAGACAAAGAGACACAGAGTCACACTCAAGGATACTCAGACATATACACAGGTACACAATGTTAGAAACAACACTCCACACACACACCACTCAAAGAAACAGAGCCCAGGGCTCTATGAGGGGGGCCATATCTAACACCCTGCCTAGGGCCCTGGGCAACCTTAATCTGACTCTACTAAACTGGGCATTACACTACACTGCCCATCTAGAGATCATATTGCATGTTATACATTTTTATTTGACACGGTTTTGCTGTTTTGTAACGAATAATATTTACAGGCACATTAGTGACTGTGTATCTATGTTTTAACTTTAAGAGTAGTTGTCAAGTTTGTACTGAGTCACTGAGCGAGTGCTATTAACATATGTTACAGAAAATGAGCCATTAAGTGTCTCAGCCACTTACCCAGGAGAGTTGTGCTGGTGCCACTCAAGCTAAAAGTGTAGTCTCTTACAAGGCATGTGGTAATTAAATCATTCAAGACCTTTCTTCACACATGAAAAGAGTTCCATGGTGCCACAAATTGTAATAATTATATTACCTCTTCAGAAGAAGAGAGGGAGGATAGTGCTTAACTTCACATTGTCAGAAAAATAATCTTGAGAAATTGATTGTCAAAAGCAATGTGCTGACTAAATAGGCAAACAGAAGAAAATGGCAAACCATATTATCATAGTATAATAAAATACTTAACATTGTGATAACACAACAACTACTGTTTACCTTTAGTTCAAAGAGCAATATATACTTTATTTCAATATTCTTATTCTAGGAGCACACACCAGCACACCAGCATCCATTAAAAAAAAAAAGTCAACACACACCACACACTCACACGCATCAAAAATATATCAGCACTCACGGTTAGTTGTTAGTGAATTCGCTCATTTATTCCTTCATAATGAAGATGAAATTGTACTATCAATGTCTATGTCTATATTTCAGTTTGCAAATGGAACTTTCTTCAGACAAATAAAAATACTAATAATGTTTCACAGAATGTAATAGTGTTATTTAAAAACACCTCACGTAGGCAAAAATAAAAGGGGTATAGTTACAGTATATGATCATACATTACATAAGCCTGCCAAAACGATAATGCACCCTCTGTCCAGGTTCTACTCTATCAACCTAATGCTTGCTCTTATGAGATTAATCCACTTACTTGTAAAATGCTTCCTACTGCGGCTCTCTGCAGGTCAAGGCTAAATAGGGCCATGGGCTGATGCACCTGTCAGAGAGGGGTGAAAAACTGGGGAGTTGGTCTGGACTCCTAAGTGTATATAATATATATATATATATATATATACACACTGAACAACATTATAAACACAAAACTTTTTCTTTTTGCCCCCATTTTTCATGAGCTGAACTCAAAGATCTAAGACTCTTTCTATGTACACAAAAGGCCTATTTCTCTCAAATATTGTTCACAAATCTGTCTAAATCTGTGTTATTGAGCACTTCTCCTTTGCTGAGATAATCCATCCACCTGATTAGACAGCATGATTATTGCACAGGTGTGTCTTAGGCTGGCCCCAATAAGAGGACAATCAAAAATGTGTAGTTTTATCACACAGCAAAATGCCACAGCAAGTTTTGAGGGAGCATGCAATTGGCATGCTGACTGCAGGGATGTCCACCAGAGCTGTTGCCCATGAAACGAATGTTCATTTCTATACCATAAGCCGTCTCCAAAGGCGTTTCAGAGAATTTGGCAGTACATCCAACTGGCCTCACAACCACAGACCACGTGTAACCACACCAGCCCAGGACCTCCACATCCAGCATCTTCACCTGAGACCAGCCACCCGGACAGCTGCTGCAACAATCAGTTTGCATAACCAAATAAATTCTGCACAAACTGTCAGAAACAGTCTCAAGGAAGCTCATCTGCATGCTCGTCGTCCTCATCGGGGTCTCGACCTGACTGCAGTTCGTCATCGTAACTGACTTGAGTGGGCAAATGCTCAAACTCAATGGCGTCTGGCACTTTGGAGAGGTGTTCTCTTCATGGATGAATTCTGTGTTTTCACTGAACAGGGCAGATGGCAGACAGCGTGTATGGCATTGTGTAGGTGAGCAGTTTGCTGATGTCAACATTGTAGGGTTGGTGGCGGTGGGGTTATGGTATGGGCCGGCGTATGTAATGGACAACGAACACATGTGCATTTTATTGATGGCATTTTGAATGCACAGATATACCGTGACGAGATCCTGAGGCCCATTGTTGTGCCATTCATCCACGACCATCACCTCATGTTGCAGCATGATAATGCACAGCCCCATGTTGCAAGGATCGGTACACAATTCCTGGAAGCTGAAAATATCCCAGTTCTTGCATGGCCAGCATACTCACCGGCAGTGGCGTACACACAATCCACCCCCCTCCCTATTCCTCCCCACACAGACACACACACACACACATACATAGAGACACACACACATATATACATACACACCAACACACACACACATAAATAGGCAAACAGAAGAAAATGGCAAACCATATTATCATAGTTTAATAAAATACTTAACATTGTGATAACACAAAAACTACTGTTTACCTTTAGTTCACGGAGCAATATATACTTTATTTCTTTATTCTTATTCTAGTAGCACACAACAGCACACCAGCATCCATTTAAAGAGCAAACAACGAAGAATGAGCAGCTTCCAAGACAGGTGCTTCCCAATGCTGCTGGGTCTGGCCGCCAACTGAAGTATCTGGGCAATTGGGTGTTCCTCCTGTATGTGAATTGATCCAAATCCAGTGGCTCCCACAATTGACCCAGCCGCTGGAAGGTCGACCGGAGCAGGTGCCCATCTCCTGAATCCCGCAGGTATCTGAAGTTCCAATTCGCCTGCATGTTGTCCAGCCCCGGAATGTGCTCTGATACATTGTTGCAGAGGCAGAATTGCAAGAAGTATTTTGCCAGGTTCGCCAACTGTTTGGACTTCGTGTCTTCCAGGTGATTGATATACCGGACCGCAGACACATTGTCCATGCGGAGCAGTATACAACAATTTCTCATAGTTAGTGAGAGACTGCGAATGGTGAAGGATCCTGCTAGCAGCTCCAGCCTGGGTTTGTCCGTGGACCACCTGCCACCTGTGGAGACGTTCCCGCAACGTGCTCCCCAACAATGTAAGATGGCATCTGATTCAATGATCATATCCGGAGCGGTGCCGAATATTGCTCGACCGTTCCACACCTCTATGTGGTCCAGCCACCACGCCTGTTCCTCCCATGATTCCACGTCCAAACTCAGTTTGGATTCGTACGAATGACCCGACCTGAAGTGAGAGCCCTTTAATCGTTGCAGAGCACGGTAGTGTAAGGGTCCCGGAAAGATAGCCTGGAATGATGAGACCAGCAGTCCTAACCCAATTGTCGGATGGAGAGGGACGAAACCCAAGGCATGCGCCTGATCTCCTTCTTGATGGCTTTCAACTTCGCCTCCAGGAGGAACAGAAACTGAGTCGACTTCGAACCCTAGAAATTCTATTTTTTGCACCATGGATTTCTCCCAATTTATGAGGAAGCCCAAATCTTTGAGCAGTTGAACGGTCCACTGCGAGTAACATAGCAGCTGGTCGGGTGAAGAGGACATGATCAGTATGTCATCCAGGTAGATTATCATCCGAACACCTCGAGCCCTGAGGAATGCTACTACCGGCTTCATGATTTTGTGAAGCACCAGGGAGCCGAGGACAGTCCGAAGGGTAAACAGGTAAATCTCCATCGCCGTCCTCGCCACGTGAAATGTAACAAGTCCCAATGTTCCCTCACTATAGGGATCAGGGCCGCCATCAGGGGGTGACAACCATAACGGTTGTCACAGGCTCGGCAGCCCTGGGGGGCCCGGCCACCCGGGCCCTACGTGGTGGGGCCCATCAGGTGGGCCACACACTTAGGGCCACCCGATGGGCCCCCTCCTTCAGGGGCCCGGTCAGCACTGTGGCCGTGGTACAGTGCCACCGGGCCCCTTTTAAAAAAAATGCAGCCGCAAGTGTTCCTCCCAGCTCACTCCGCGCGCGAGGAGCGCACGCGCGCGCAAGTGAAGAGGGAGCCGCGCTGACTCCCATCATCCCCAGCCACCCTCCTGCAAAGAAAAGGTAAGAGACAGGAGGGTTTACACAGCTAAAACTATTCCGACACAACCCACACATATTTTTTCTAACAAAGTATTAAAAGGTTTTTTTCGATGTGGAAAGTGCTCTACATGTACTTTCCAAAAAAAAAACACTAATACATTCATAGGTACATATACACAACAAACATATTATTTTAAAAAATGTATTCAATGTTCCACTACCCATGTGGTTTACCTATTACAATGTGGTTGCGGAGCACAATATATTGGTCGGACTATCCGAAAACTCCATGTCAGACTATTAGAGCATTTCCAAAATATAAGAAATAAAAAATTAGACCATAGTGTATCTAAACATTGCACTTACTGTCCACATTTTCAATGGAATACATTTTTAGCAATTAGGATAGACAGGATAGAAAAACATTGGAGAGGAGGAAACATTGAGACCTCGTTAAATACCAAAGAGGCTCAGTGGATCTTCAATCTAAAGACTTTAAAATATGGTTTAAATCAAGAAATTGATCTAGCTGGACTTATTTGATTCATTTGATTTTTTTACATTTACGCATTTATCATTTATTTTTATTTTTATTTATATTTAGTTTTATTTTTATATTTATTTATTTTTATTTTTATATCTATATACATTCCTATATTTTATTTTTATTTTTACTTTTATTTTTATTATTTTTCATTTTATTCATTTATTTAAATATATCCGGATAGATGTTTATAATAGATGTAACTAATACTCATTTTTCTAATTACACACAGATCATTTAGCCCATTCCAATATATAAAAGGAATTCCCTATATTTTTGATATATTTTTTTTATATATATTTTTTGATCTGTATATATTTGTATTCCTATGTAAAGGTGTTGAGCATTATAACTACTTATTGCCTATATGTCATCCTCTATATGCATTTCCCTTATATACATGTATATTTTATATATATGTGCATATATGTGCTTTTTAGATGCATAAACTGATGGATTAGACCATATTTTCATTTTTTATTTTATTTTATTTTTAACCATTTTGAGCTATAGGACCATTAATAAAATCATTCTTTAAGAAGGCACAAATGCTCAATACCTATATGGTGTTCTGTTACAATATACTGCTATATGATTGATATGGTGTATACATGTCCCCCTGCTTTCAATGAAATATACATGATAGTGCTGTTAATAAGTATTGGATATTGAGCTTTCTCTGTCCAGTCCGTGAAACCGGAAGTGACACGAAGTTTCTGCTCGGTCTGTGAAACCGGAAGTGACGTCACCTGGAAATAATGAATGCGTTCCAAGCTGGAACGCACGCCATCATCTGCAAGCAATTTCTTCATCTGAAGGTGGATATAAAAACAGAATTTACTCAGATTCGAGTCATACATCCCTGAGGAAGTCCAGAAGAGGACGAAACCCGTTGGAGCTGCTTATTGGTTCATATGAACTTTTATTTTTATTTTATTTTATTATTGCTGCTGCTGTTTTTGCCATTTCCTGCTGTGATTGGGTTGGCTGAAATACGTGGATTCCACTTTGATGTGGAGACATGCTGTCTTTGATCTGACACATTGTGAGTGCAATATATTTAATAAATTGTTATTTTTATATACAATCTGCACTATCTATTTCTTTCCTTCTATTTTGAGTGGGCAAGAAGATCTGCTACTTCCTATCCAGAATTACATCGCTGGAGGTCCTTCACATTCCATTATTCCCTAATATTAAGGGAGATACGCCTGAATTCATCTTAATCTTGTGAGTTCTCTACCACCCCTACCCTTTATATGTATTAATGGTATAACACTATATACTTTTATATTTTTCCACATAGATATATATCTAAGGCAGAATATTCGTTATCCAGTTTGTGTAATTTTTTATTATTATCACTTTGTGGTGTACATACACAGTTTTTTCCTTTGGTTTTTTCTTTTCTTCTTTACTATTGTAATTTTAAGTGTCTATAAGGGAACACTTTAAAACCTTAGGTACTCTGTGTAATATAGCACTTATAGTTAACTTTCCTTTTTTGTAAGAGACAGGATGGTGGCTGGAAAATGAGCACTGTGTGTGTGTGTGTCTGTATGCATGTCTGTCTGTCTGTGTATGTCTATGTATGTGTCTGTCTGTCTGTATGTCTGTGTATGTATGTCTGTGTATGTATGTTTATGTCTGTCTTTGTATGTATGTCTGTCTGTATGCATGTCTATGTATTTATGTCTGTCTGTATGCATGTCTATGTTTATGTCTGTCTGTATGTCTGTCTGTATGTATTTATGTATGTCTGTCTGTCTGACTGCATGCATTTATGTATGTCTGTGTGTATGTATGTCTGTGTGTATGTATGTATGTCTGCATGAATGTATGTCTGCATGTCATTATGAACGTATGTCTGTGTGTATGTGTGTATGGATGTCTGTATGCATGTATTTCTGTCTGTATGTGTATGTATGTATGTATGCCTGTCTGTATGCATGTATGTATGTCTATGTATGTCTGTCTGGATGCATGCATGCATGTATGTATGTCTATGCATGTCTGTCTGGATGCATGCATGCATGTCTATGTCTGTATGTATGTCTGTGTGTATGTATGTCTCTATGCATGTATGTATATATGTATGTCTGTATGTCATTATATATGTATGTCTGTATGTCAGTATGAATGTATGTCTGTGTGTATGGATGTCTGTATGCATGTATGTCTGTCAGTAGGCCTGTATATATGCATGTATGTCAGTCTGTATGTATGAATGTATGTCTGTATGCCATTATGAATGTATGTGTGTATGGATGTCAGTGTCTGTATGTCTGTATGTATGAATGTGTGTATGTATGTCGGTGTCTGTATGTATGTTTCTTTATGTCCTCATGCATGTGTGTCTGTATGTATGTTAGTATGTGTCTGTCTTTTACTATGTATGCCTGTGTGTATGTCTCAGTATGTGTGTGTCAGTATGTATGCCTGTATGCGTGTATGTCTGTTTCAGTATGTGTGTCTGTTAGTATGTATCTGTGTCCTTTTGTATCAGTGTGTGTGTTTGTGTCTGTGTGTGTATTCCTGTGGGCGGTATTTGGAGGTGGACCCCTGGGGGCCCAGACCCTGAGCTGAGTTAGGGGCCCCAAAATTTCTGGTGGCGGCCCTGATAGGGATAGTCAGATACACGTCCTTGATACACGTCAATTTGACCATCCAATCTCCCGGTCGTAGATGATCCCTGAGGCAGTGAATGAGGAAGGTGTTGAGGTTTCGCAGGTTTATTACTGGCCAAACACCTCCGCCCTTTTTGACCACCAGCAACAAATTGCTGGTGAATCCCGGAGTGTCGTACTGCATCTCTTGGATCACCCGCTTGGAGCGAAGTTCTGCAATCTCTGTACAGATAAGGTCGGCTTGAGCTGTCGGAAAGGGGTAGAAATCAGGTCAGGGCTGAAGCCACTGATAGTGCGTAACACCCAAACATCTGTGGTGATCATACTCCATGCTTTTGTAAACAATGCCAGCCTTCCCCCCACGCTTAATAGGGAAGAAGGGTAATTTAGAGTACTCACCGTAAGGGTGTCTGTGAGAAGATTGTCCAGAACCTCCACGACTTTCCCAAGGGCTTCCTTGGGAAGGGAAGAAGGGCGCAGGCTTGTACTTCAGGTAGGTGTGGGAAGGAACCTCAGTGGGTCCTCGAGGGACCTCTAAATCCTCAGCCGGGTGGACGGCTCCTAGATCTCCCGGCCCCATAGAAAGCCTAGCTGTCACTGGTGGCAGTACGGAGACCGGGATTCCTGAGTGCCTGATGATGATGATGGAAGTCACAGCGTGGAAATAGACTATCAGGGTCTGGTGCAGGGTAACCGCACACCCCTGGTGTTGAGCACTAGCGTTTGTGCTGCCACATACCAAGGCCCTGATGCAGCTTCTGCGGATCCAAGAGCTAGGAGCTTGATGATATGCATACCTCCCAGGAACTGGATAGGGAGGCTCTGCAGCAAATATGTATCCAGTACGGAAACAAGGCATGACTAGGACAGGCACCTAACAAGAAAACAAGACAAGACTAGAAGAACCCAGAACCGGAGCAGGACAGAAAGCAGAACCCAGAACATGTACACAAGACATGAGGGAAACATGAACAGGGCATGACAGGACTGTACATGAACTGGGAATACAAGACAAAATAAAACACGACCAGAGATGCAAGGAAAAACAAGAGGAGACATAACTAAGTACTAATATATGCAATAAACATTGGAGATTTAGACATACATAAATGGCCAAGATGTATGCAGCCCACAACTGCGTCAAAGTACTCCAATTACGGTGGGTTCCTATCTGCCTAGATATGCATGACTAAATAAACAATAATAAAACACACACAGCACTTACCTGGAAGAAAGGGGCAGAGGGCTTGGAACAACTGCCTGCAGGAACCAACTGAAACAAAAGGATACATGGAAAAGGAAAGGGTGTGGCAACATAAAACAAACATATAAAGGAATCCAGGAGACTAGAAATTCCAGGAATGGAATAAAGGAATGAACCCAGAAAACCCAGCATAAAGAAAACCAGACACAGAATAGAAAACCAGAAAACCTAAGAAAATCTAAACAAGAATGGTAAAAAGAGTACTGGATACCAGAAGCCAAGGCCAGACATCTCCGCAGAACAGAACAGGATGTGACACTAGCTTCGGCTCAATTTTAAGCAGGATAGCCTTACGGCATTCCACTGACATTGCCATGTTCGCGTTGCCCAATAGGCATATCAATCTTTGCACCCAGCCAATGGCTTTGTCAAAATCCATGGGAACCTACCCCGCCTTAGCGGATTCTAGTAGCTCATAGAGCTTGGTAGCTGGCCCCAGGGTGTAAATGATCTTATCCTGACAATTGTGTAGGGAGAATTCTAGCCCCATTTTTAGGTTTCCACCCCGTCTTGGCCAGAAATTGGTCTCTTTTGCGCGCCATGAACAGCCATAGGCGAGTCAGTCAGGGCATGCACAACCTGCATCAGTGGGAGAGGGACGTATGCTTGGATTTAGTTCGTGCCTTGCAGGCCACAGGGGCCACTAGGTCAGTGTGGGTTGGATGCAACGGCGGTGAGCCATGGGGTTGCGTCAACGATTGGGAGATGGAGGAGGACACAGTACCCATCAAGAGAATGCATAATAGGAGCCTCCATGTCATTAATTAAATCATGACTTTAAGTCATGTTAATAGTAAAATCCTGGAATTTAGCCACAATTAGCTCATTTGTAACTGTAATAATGTCTCAGTAGAGTGGAGGGGCAGAAGCCAGATTAAAGAGGGTATATTCATACATACAATGGACAAGATACAATGTACAACATCCAGTGCACTTACTCGCTCACTAAATAGCAAATGCAAGTCTCACAGAATGTAATAATTAATATTAAAAAATATAGATAAAAATAATAGGAATGTGAGTGTGACAAGGTTGACAGGGTGAGAGTTGATGATTGTGATAGGATTGAGGAGTGAGTTTTATAGGGCTAGTGTGGCAGGGTGAGAGGTGGTGAGTGTGTCAGGGTTGGGGGTTGAGTGTCAAAGGGTGAGGTGGAGTGAGTGTGACAGGGCAAAGGGGGATGATTGTCTGTGGCAGTAAAAAATAAAAAATAATAGTAATAAAAATAGATTTAAAAAATAAAAATATATATACATATTTAAATTACTATAGATATAGTTTTTACTGTATATTATAGTACAATATAGTATATTGTATGTTGTATGGATTGGCCCTAGCAGCACACTTACAATGTATGCATGTTTGGGTGAGTGCAGTTCTCTTGAATTAATATGTATACATATTTGGGAGTCCAGGACAATTTCGCTATTCAATAACGCCTACTGGAATAGAAATTAACACTATGGAGATCAATAGAAACAGCTCATTTCTATTCACTAATTTTCTTTATTAGAATAGGTCTAAATTAAGTCTAAAAGGAATTAGAGACAGAAAAAGTAATCTATAAATATAGCTTCTATGTAGCTACACAATCAGTTTCCCTTCCAGTACACCCACCATTATAACAATAACATATCTGGCAAACCTTCTTCCTACTCATGGGAGGGATGGGGGGTTGAAAATCAAGATGAAGTCTTTAAAATATGCTCCCCCTGACATGTGTGAAAGGGTGGGAGTTAGAATAATTTAGTGATGTATGAGAAGTGATCTAAGAAACAACATATTGCATTTAAATGAATAATTCTCTCCTGAGACTGTCAAATCTTTTATTCACATCTATGGATAAAGCATAATAAAATCATATTGTTGCTAAGAAACACTTAATTTTAAAATGAATAAAAGTTCAGATGTCCTTACAATCGTATGTATTATTTTCACATTTTAAATTTAATTAAGGAAATAACACTCTCCAATTATTGCAACCTCCTCTCAACCTGTTAGGTTACCCTTCTGATCACCATGGGAACGGAAGGTATCAGAAAATGTAAACAATTTTGTTAGTGATAAAAATAAGAATAACGTAACAGCTTGCAACACTGAGAAATAAATGCCTTTAAAATAATTAGGTGCAATTTTTCTAGAAAAAAACCTTAGAATCTAAAGCAGAAGGTGCGGTGCTAGTGTCCTGAGAAGAAGTTGCATCATTAACAATATCCTCTCCATAATAGCTAAGCAATGGCATTTGGAGGCAATATCATCTCAAATGTTGCTTCTTGGGCTGCTCATAACTCTCATCAACACTACGAGAAAGAAAATATGTTACTTAATGTTTTTCCCCAGGTATCAGCAACTGGCTTCTCAGGCTGAGTAAACATTTGGTAAGACAGACTCATTGAAAGTAAACCACTTTCATTGATTATGTCCTGACTCAGGGAGGCCTACATCACACTCTCTCAGACGAGGATCTAAAGTCATTGGTCATTCAAGGAGACCTAAAAATCCTGCTTAAAGAGTTTGTAACAGTTGTGGCAAAAGTACTTATTTCCTTTGGTACCTTGTCCTGGGTTTAGGGTTTTACACAGTCTTTTCAAGCTTCAGGGACACTTCACATGCTGGATAAGGTAAAATTATTTTTGGATCCAAAATTCAACAGGGTAAAACAGAGAATAACAAAAGCAAAAAAAATCCATGTTCTACTGAACACTAACCAATATTGTAAACTGGGTTGGATGGATTGTCCATTTCCCAACATAAATATCCAATTTTCTGTTCCAGGTTCACTGGAAACAAAACAAAATGTAAACTCCTTCATGGCAGGGACTACTTAACAGCACTGGCAATGTATTATATTTTATGGGTAAGGTAAGCCAAAGTGATGGAACAATGAAACTGGACCCCTCAACTTTGGTCTCCTGGCAATCTCCAAAATGTGGACTGGAGCACTGGTCCACCCTATTCTCCAAATGCTCTGCTCCAGGGCCCAAACATACACTAATATAAAGTGCAATGTGTGTAAAAGATAACACATTTTCCTGAGGCTCATCTTCTGCATTACACCAAGTAGGAACCTTACAGAATTTGGGGAGATATATAGATTCCATCCAGCACAATCCCTTGCTTGTGTAAGTGGTGCTGGTTGCACTTACACTAGGATGAAGGCCTGATACTGGCTCTGGAGGGAGACATTATAGTGGAGATAAGCTTAGTATCTTACATGGAATCCCTCACTTCCCTACTTTAGAAATATTAGCAAATTAGATAGCAATGTTCAAATTGTAATGACACCAGAGGACGTCATAGAAATTACCATTGTTAGCACTTACTGTAACTTTAATACCATCATCAGAGACCTCAGAAGATGCTTATTTTGAAAACATCCTAAGCTCAAACAAGTAAAATATGGGATTTTTAGAGCTTGTTCAAACTTTATGTGGCAGCTCGGACTTTCCAAAGTCGAGTCTCTTCATTCTGGCCGTAAGTAGATATAGAAAACGAATGTAGGAAAGCAGCGCATTCACAAGTGTCCTTGACTCAATTAAAGATGGAACAATATGCAAAAAAAGAGATCAAATACAACGGAATATAGTATTTTTGATGCTGATAATTATAAATAAAATAAAGGAAATGCAATTACAATCTTCTGGAACTGGGATGGTACAATCCATGTCTGTGGATATGCTGAGCTTGGTTTCGGTCTTAATCTTATGTGGAATGGTATCCTTAGGCCGGTTAGCGGTGTGTGGTCGTGAGCGTTCGTAGAAGTACTCATTTTCAATATGCAGTTTTATCAGAGTGTATAAAATTAAAATTAAAACAGAAGATAGTGCTCTCCGTACAGCTAAATAATAATAAAATAATAAAAGGAAGTATACTCACAAACAGAACTGAGGTCGTATCTTCCCAACCTAGGAAATTGAAGTATGAATCCTCGAGGTAAAAATCTTCAGAGATAAAAACAGGAAGGTCCGAATTCGGTAAAAATCTTTTTATTTATAACCAAAATAATAAAACCAAAAGTATAATATAAAACACCAATAAAACACTAATGTGTTTCACCTTCACACAGACTTATTTTACACAGCTTGATCCTAAGCTGTCTTTTTAATTTTATTGGATTACTATGTGTGTTATTTTCTGATAGATGTACCCAATACGCATGCATATTGAACACATGTGACAGACAAGAGTGTTCCTTTGGCAAAATATTTTTTTTTAGGTTGTAAAAATAATATCTGTGTATGTCTACATACATACAGAATTTACACTTGTATGAATAAAATGCTGTTGGAGAGCCCCCTGTCCCTCCTCCCCCACTCCATGACTGCTATGTATTTGAGCTGTATCTGCTCACATACAGCAAGAGAAGAGGCTTGTATTTTTAGTTCCCCTGGATGCATCGATTAACTCAGGTAGAGAAACTTTTTTTCTCCACTGATTAAAGCCTAGAACTAGAACATAGAGGAGCATAAGTTGGAGTTATCTTGGTACATTTAGTCTTTGCATTACTTTTCAATACATAAGGAATTTGCGGGGTCAATACATATGGTTAGTAAAAAAAAATGGCTAAACATATTTAATATTACAGGGAAAAATACAGAATCTAGAAGCTGCTGGTCCCTAAATATGTAACTACCGGAGCCTAAATTCTACAAATATCTTATATTGTCAGTCATCTGTTTGCAGTGAAAATGCTAAAACTGTCATTTTAAGAAATCATTTTAGGAAAAAAACAAAATAACGTAATTATGAAAACAATGATTTATGTGCTTAATATAAAAGACTGATTGCTTTGATTCATCCTAAGCCAGGCTTCATTAACTCGTGGTCGTCATAGACAGAATTAGAGTTTTGGAGACATTTTATATTTCAAAATACACATTCTCACATATAATCCATCAAAATACATGAACTGAAAGCATATATTAGAAGGAAAACTTTGAATTTTGGGTGTGGGCTTCATTAAAAGTGAGAATTACTTTCAGTTCCAGCCAATAGCTCATGTTACATTAAATTGGGTAGATCAAAATCAGGAAACTGGTCACCCACAGGTCTGGTTAGTTTTGCATAAAAAAAACATTCCTCCCCCCCCCCCCCCCGCTCCCCGCTCCACCCCTGCCTGTCCCTTTCTGTTTTATTTTTTGCATGGTGTTTATTATTTGGTTTGGACACTATTACTTAAAGATTCACTATTTATGAACTATTTTGTTTATATCTTATGGAGGACAATGAGTGTGAACGTTTTAACCCCTTAAGGACACATGACATGTGTGACATGTCATGATTCCCTTTTATTCCAGAAGTTTGGTCCTTAAGGGGTTAAAGCAAGTAGGGTGATCAGGGCCCCCATTAGAAATTTTGGGGCCCCTAACACAGTTCAAGGTCTGAGCCCCTGGGGCCCACCCACGAGCTCTCCCACTTGCCCCACTCGTCGTGTTTGTTACAGCCTATTTGCATGCAATGGGTGTGACTGCATATCTAATCTGTGAATGTGAGCCTGTGTATAATGTGTCTATGTGACAGTGTGTGATATTGCATGGGGGAATGTGACAATGTGGAGGTATACGTAAGTGGGTGAGTATTACTAGCAGGAGAAAGGTATATGGCAGGGTGGGACAGTGTGGTGGATACTATGACAGTGTGTGCCATTGCACACAGTGGATTGAAGGAGGTGACTGCAGGTGAGGTGGTGAGTATATAATCTTATATGGCAGGGGTGGGTGTTATATGTCACTGGTGGGAACAATGGGATTGGTGTAATGGATCGCCTGGCACCCCGACTGGGTACCTCCGTTGACAGATGCTCCTAGTGCTTTCCGAGGGCTCCAAGAACTCCACTAGACACCATAACCACCGCAGACCCCAAAGTACAGAAAACACCCCAAAACATAACATATCCCCATAAATATAACATCTCCAGATAGTCCTGAGCTGGGTGAAAAACATATCCAAAATCACTCAGATCAGAGCAGGCGTTCAGGAAATTCCTGGAAGTCTCATTTGACCGACTGCATGCATGATTTCATGCCCAAAACAGTTCCAGGAAATTAGGCTGTGCGGCCGGTCTATTTTCAATGTCTAAGTGCAGTTCAACTCCCGTCGAAGAGTCAAAGTCCCGGAGAAGGTAAAATTCAGCGGTGTTCGTTACGTCGTGTGTCCGATTTGAGTTCCATGAACTCGACGACAAAACACTGCTGAACACGTTCGACTAAACAAGATGGTCGCCGCCATGTGTTCGACTATATGAACGGCGACCACCCAGCCATTCGTCACTTTGACTGTGGTTAACTCCCAGCCTGGGAGGTGAATAGGCTTCACACTCCACTTGTGTGTGGTCCGGCTGTTCGATGGTTCGAAGTTCCACTTTGACCACTTCGAAAGTTTAAAGGGGCATTGTGCCAAGTCACAATATGCACAAATAGTGTTTTTAAATGGCAATACATCCCAGGGGCCATAGTCACAGGGCAAGAGGTTGGCTCTCCAAATCCCAGTGACAAAGGTGCTTTCGTCACATGGGTGTTTTATGGAAGAGAGAGTATTATGTCAAGGCGGGGATGTATGGCAGGGTGAAGCTGATGATTTCAGCAATGATATTCAATATGTTCTATAATAATGGAACCAAAAATTATAATATTAGGCATTAGGCGCCTGTGTTGTCACTTATTCATTTAGGACATGTGGTAAATGGCATACATGTCAGCAATTAAACGCTTGTATGTTTCCATTAGTTTGGACCATAACATAGGTGCTGAATTCCGTTTCATCTTTCAAGAATACATTAATTTTGTATCGTATATAGCAACTGGTGATCGTTTTAAATGTATTCATGGTGGATGTGTATTTAGAGTCAGTGTAAAACAGAAAGCAGTACTTATAACTGAACAGAAACTGAGCTATTTTCAAAAATAAAATATTAAAATTAAATTGAAATAAAGAATTATATATTGCAAGACTAACTTAATTTTGCTTAGAATTGCTAGTGATGTACAATGCATACAAATCCAAAATACCAATGCTCATGAATAGTCAATTTAAGAGGGGGAATAAAAAAAAAAAAACACTTTATTGTGAGAAATGCATGTGTTATAATTAAAAGGCACAATCACCAGTGGAAAAATAAAAAAGTAAAAGTTTAAAAAAATTTTTCCATAGACAAATATATTAGGACATACCTTCTCATTTGATCAGTGAATAATATAAATATTTAGTGGGTGCCCCGTAAACATCAGTTATCTTTTTTTCCCATTAATCACATATTTTTTGTTGCCATGAACGGAACTCATGGAACAAACAAAATGTCTACTTCAATGTCCATTTTAGTTGCTTCCTAATTCGTTTACATGTATACTTAAAGGAACATATATTTCTGTTTACGTTAGAGTTTCCAGTTTGTGTTTGGATTCAGGGCACCACCCCATTTTTTTTTTTAAAGTGAAATTATTTTTTACCTGCTTAGCTGCTCCCCCTGTAATAAAGTTGTCAATAATCATGGCATTAGTCCGTGCAAGGTCGGCGTGGCTGATAGGTAAATTAGGCAGCTGTTGAGGGCACACCGGCCTGGGGGCGCAAAGTCTAGGTGACCAGCAGGAGGAGCCGGTCTCTGCATGTAGCGTGGCCGAGCAAGCCAGGATTGAGGGTCTTCTGGATCCTCCACCCCGTCTGACATTAAGTGCTCACTAAGAGCACAAAATAGCTTCCTGTTAGACCGCGTAAAGGAAACAGAAGATCCTCTACCACAGTCCCCTTGGCCATGCTACACAGGGTATCTAGTTATAGATAATACACATACTTCACATTTTGTATATATTGTTTTTGTATGTTAAAGTTAGGAGGATGAGGAGAACAATCATGGAACTAGCATCTCACCATGTTATACACAGTGTGAGAGGAGAACAGGAAGTATTTGCAGACCGCTACTTAATAAGGCTGGCCACCTATAACCCCTCACACATGAATCAGTGAGCATGGTTGAAGCCATGGAAAGTGATTCTGTCCTAGTTTAGCAGAGATTGCAAATTTTTTATGTTATTTTTTCATGTGCAAATGTTAAAGTATCCCTCTATTACTAATATTTTAAAATTAATTTTAACACAAACTTACTTTTTGATTTCTACACAACTGTAAATTCTGAGTGGTTTGGTCCAGTGATGTTATATAAATGCCCTTGTGAACTTAGTTGAAAACTCACAGTTTAGCGAATACAACTTAGACTAAACTATAATGTTTTCATTCACAGAAAAAAGGAGGGATGGAAGCATAAAGGGAAACACTCTAAAGTGGGGTTAACCCACCAAAAACTACCACGGTAGTAATAACAAAAAGAGGAACAATTGAGTGCCCTGATAAAAATTAACTTTTATTAAATAAATATTAAAAGAAATAAATACCTATACTATATACAAACCAAAAAGTGAATATAAACTTATATACAAGTGAGAATAGGGTATAATGGCCAAATTATTCCCACTATAAATTGGTAATGGATATAGCGTAATATAAGTATGTTAAACCTGTGTATGAACTAGGTACAGTTTTAGCAATAATGTAGCAGCATCGGAGATAAACTTATATACAAGTGAGAATAGGGTATAATGGCCAAATTATTCCCACTATGAATTGGTAATGGATATAGCGTAATATAAGTATGTTAAACCTGTGAATAAACTAGGTACAGTTTTAGCAATAATGTAGCAGAATCAGAGGACCTGTTCACAAGTTTTCAGTGTACCTCCGAGACTGCAGACCTGCAACAAGTCAATGTTGCAATTGTGGTCTGCTAGAGTAGAAGCTAACGATATGGCTAAACAAAATAAACTTAAACGTGGTCTAAAATCATGGAGGAAAAAACCTCTAAGTGTCGCCAAAACAGTATTAAGTGAACGGGATTCAACGGGTAGTAGGCATAAAAAACAGTCTTAAGCCCACACTGCAAGTTAGCACAGAATCACCGATGTCCCCTTAACATAAGTAGCATATACGTAGCAATAATGTAGCAAAATAGGAGGACCTGTTCACAAGTTTTCAGTGTACCTCCGAGATTGCAGACCTGCAACAAGACAATGTTGCAATTGTGGTCTGCTAGAGTAGAAGCTGACGAATTGGCTAAACCAAATTAACATAAACGTGGTCTAAAATCATGGAGGAAAAAACCTCTAAGTGTAGCCAAGCCAGTATTCAGTGAACGGGATTCAGAGGGTAGTAGGCGTACAAGCGGTCTTGAGCCCACACTGCAAGTTAGCACAGAATCACCGATGTCCCCTGACGCGCGCGTTTCGCCCACAACTCATCAGAGGGGAACCTGTTTTCATTCACAAGATAAAAATGTACTTGTATGAATTTATCTTGACGCTGTCCACTAATTAGTCCATTGGAATTTGCAAATATCTTATGACATTATCTTTCAGTTTTACAGAAGAACAAGTTATACATTATGTATTGCAGATTGACTGCCTTTTGTGTCAATAATTGTCTACTCAGTCCAGCAGTCATTGAAGCAGTCATGGCCTGTGTAGCAGAACATTTCCCAGGACAGCACTTAGTTTGTGTCTGCTGGTAAAAAAGTAAACTGTTCTGTGTGTTTTCCCAGATAAGCTGTAATTGACTTTCATATCTCCTGAGTGGGATTCATCCTGTACATACTGCAAGACCAGCAATACCTGCTAAAGTCATTTCTGCATATATCATAAGTATAACAAGGGGGGAATCAGAGTTTAACTAATTCTTATCTTTAAACAAGTACTAGTTCTATGGACAATGTCTGCCACAAAATGAACCATAACTGCGGTTCCAGATATACTAAAAATCAAAAACACACATCATGTGAGCCCAGTGTAGCTTATTTTGGCATTCTGCAGTTAAACATGCTGACTCTTTTGAATACAACAAACTACTTGAACTTTAAAGGAACACTATAGTCACCTAAATTACTTTAGCTAAATAAAGCAGTTTTAGTGGATATAGATCATTCCCCTGCAATTTCACTGCTCAATTCACTGTCATTTAGGAGTTAAATCACTGTTTCTGTTGATGCAGCCCTAGCCACACCTACCCTGGCTAGCCTGCATGAAAAAAAAACTGGTTTCACTTTCAAACAGATGTAATTTACCTTAAATAATTGTATCTCAATCTCTAAATTGAACTTTAATCACGTACAGGAGGCTCTTGCAGGGTCTAGCAAGCTATTAACATAGCAGGGGATAAGAAAATCTTAATTAATCAGAACATGCAATAAAGAAAGCCTAAATAGGGCTCTCTTTACAGGAAGTGTTTATGGAAGGCTGTGCAAGTCACATGCAGGGAGGTGTGACTAGGGTTCATAAACAAAGGGATTTAACTCCTAAATGGCAGAGGATTGAGCAGTGAGGCTGCAGGGGCATGTTCTATACACCAAAACTGCTTCATTAAGTTGTTCAGGTGACTATAGTGTCCCTTTAAATTGGTGCTCTTAGAACTCTCTACCTGTGTCAAACCATTGGCACAAAAGATAAAAAAATGTATACTTACCACTATGAAGTGTTGATTATAGATCTTTACTCTTCTCTCTTTGGCCATTAAAACTGGCCAAAATATATACCATTATATTCCAAACGCAGTTTATTTCAAATGTAAAAAAAATATTTAAGTTGCAACACCTCCATCCCCCCCCAAAATAAATAAATAAATAAAAATCCAATTCATTGAGCCACATAAAGTCACTGACTGGAATTCAAACTGTATACGCTTTTGATGTTTGATTGGTTGGAAAACCAACTAATCACTGCACTGAAGGTCAAGTATTTTACGAGTCTAAATAAATAAGAAAACAAATACGATAAAGGCGCTCAATGTGAATTGAATGAAACAACAATTAGCTGCAAAAACTCACTAAAAGCTGTTATTTCTACCAGCAATCAAATCAGTAGCATAAACAAAACAAAAGGTGCGGTTAAAAAGTAATACTTATCACTAATGTTCCGTATCTTGAGAAATTATAAATAAATCAAAAGCACCTTATTGTGCAAATTAAAACTATATAAACTTTTGATTTCTGTAAATTCAGTAACCTTTGATTGGTTGGCTTGGAAACCCATTGTATCACTGAACTGAAGGTCAAGTATTATCATATGAGTCTTGCCTGGAGTATGATCACACAGATTCAGTCTTATTTCATTGTTTATTTTGGGATTCAGGTATTTATTTTAAATTAGTTGTGGGTATGCCAGTATTAATGGCTAAAGAAAGAATATTGATGATTTTCAATCAATACTTCATATAACTGTAGGTAAGAATGATATCTATATATATATTTTTTTTTTTATTTTTTTTTTTTTAACATGCCCTAAAATGTATATGGCAGATGCAGCAAGCATGTGGATAAAGGTTTTTGAGTTTGATGACACTGAAATTAAGATACCATGTGTGGATAAAAGCCAACACGTCTTATCACCACAAGAACACCATGGCCATGGTGATACATTATGGTTGCAGCATCATGTTGTGTAACTAGAAAGAGATTGGAAAAGTGGGCAGGGATGAGGGCATTTTGAATGGAGCAAACTACAGGGCAATTCTAAAGGAAACCCTACTTCAGTCTACAAGACACTTGAGACTAGAATAGACCAAATTAACTCAGGGTTTTTTTCTGCACGTACAAGAGTGCTTTGGACAATAGCAAACCTGAGTAGGCCCTAAATTCAACATGGCCATACACCATATGGAAATTGGAAAAAAATAAAGTAGGCGAAATGTATGTAGTAGCCTTAAGTCATTATTACTAGGGCCGATCCTTGGTGGGAGCACATGGTGCACTGCGCCAGGCACCAGGGAGCTGAAGCACAAGAGGGGGTTCTGAGAGGAGCGGGCCATAGCGTAACTACAGGGGTCGCGAGTGCGAGTAGGCTCCTGTGTTTTGCCTATCATACGGGGCTTAAGTGGCCACCTTAGGTCCACCACGATCCAGGTAATTATTCACTAATAGTGATGTCGCGAACCCGAAATGGGCAGGCGAATTTTAAAACCAACAGGGACTCTTTCTGGCCACAAAAGTGATGGAAAAGTTGTTTCAAGGGGACTAACACCTGGACTGTGGCATGCCGGAGGGGGATCCATGGCAAAACTCCCATGGAAAATTACACAGTTGATGCAGAGTCTGGTTTTAATCCATAAAGGGCAGAAATCACCTAACATTCCTAAATCACAATGGATATGGATTGACACCTGACATATGACATATTGACACCTTGACATATGGATTGACACCTGTCCTCAGAGCCCCTGATGCACACGGACACAGAGCAGAATAGGGACTGTTCCCCCTACATAGGGTCACTTGGGAGATATGGATTGACACCTGTCCTCAGAGACCATGATACACACTGACACAGAGCAGAATAGAGACTATTCCCCCTACATAGGGTCACTTGGCAGGTATGGATTGACACCTGTCCTCAGGGACAATGATACACACTGACACAGAGCAGAATAGGGACTGTTCCCCCAACATAGGGTCACTTGGCAGATATGGATTGACACCTGTCCTCAAAGCCCCTGATACACACTGACACAGAGCAGAATAGAGACCGTTACCCCTACATAGGGTCACTTGGCAGATATGGATTGACACCTGTCCTCAAAGCCCCTGATACACAATGACACAGAGCAGAATAGAGACTGTTCCCCCTACATAGGGTCACTTGGCAGATATGGCATGGTCGTGGGAGGAGGATGACTTTCACCTCTTCCCCTGTTAGATTCCCGTTGTGCTGTGACATAACCCTTATACGCTGTTTAAAGCATACTTTTTAATTTATTTTGCAAATGCTGCATCCTTTCCGACTTGTAATTCGGTAACATTTCTGCCACTGTCTGCTTATACCAGGGGTCTAGTAGCGTGGACACCCAGAACAGGTCGTTCTCCTTCAGCCTTTTTATACGAGGGTCCCTCAACAGGCACGACAGCATGAAAGACCCCATTTGCACAAGGTTGGATGCCGAGCTACTCATTCCGTTCCTCCTCCTCACACAGAGCAGAATAGGGACTGTTCCCCCTACATAGGCTCACTTGACAGATATGGATTGACACCTGTCCTAAGGATCCCTGTATTGGGGAACATTGTCGCCCAAACTAATTTATATGCCCATCAATTCCAAGCTACAAATCCGTACTCTTTTTTGGCAAAGATACATACTGTGCCAGAATTTAAAAGATTCTGGGCATTGACTATGCTGATGGGCATCATAAAGAAGCCCTCCATCCGCTCCTACTGGAGCAGTAGCCCCATCTGCTCTACCCCCATTTACTCCCAATGTATGTCGAGGAAGAGGTATGAAATGATTATGCATTTCATGCACTTCAGCGACAACAGCCTGTGTCCCCCTAGGGAGCATCCCCAGTTTGACAGGCTGTATAAAATCCGCCCCCTGATTACCCACTCTGCTGCCAGGTTTGCAGAGGCTTATACACCTGGAAGGAATATATGCGTGGATGAATCCCTGATGAAGTATAAGGGAAGGCTGGGATTCAAGCAGTATGTTCCTTCCAAGCGCTCTAGGTATGGTGTAAAGATGTATAAGCTCTGTGATAGCGAGACTGGGTATACTCAGGCCTTCCGGGTGTACAAGGGGTAGAATAGCCACCTTGACCCTCCAGGTTGCCCAGAACATATGGGAACCAGTGGCAAGATTGTCTGGGACCTGATATTCACCCTGATGAACAAAGGGTACCACTTGTATACTGACAATTTTTATACAAGTGTCCCTTTGTTCAAGCTACTGTACTGTTTTGATACAGTAGCTTGCGGCACAATTAAAAAGAACAGCACAGGTTTCCCAGGACAACTTGCACGCACCCGGCTACGAAGGGGGGAGACCTCAGCTCTGCGCCAAGAGGAGCTGTTGGCAGTTAAGTACAGAGACAAGAAGGACGTCCTGTAAGCCTGTGTACTTATGCACATGTGTCAACTTGCCCAACTTCAATGACGCCAACAAATTTGTTCCGTTGTCACGAACCACTTTGCCAATCTCCAGTTGCTGCGGAGTCAGCCACTTTTCCACCTGTGCGTTCAGGGCAGACAGGTGTGCTTGTCCGGTGTGACTCTCTGCTTTCAAGCAATTTAAACACAAGACGGCGTGACACTGCCATATCCAGGATGTGGAATAGTACCTGGGGAGCTGGGGGGGTGCCGTTGATGTGGAGCAAGACGCAGCAGCAGAAGAGGACTCAGCCGAGGAGGTTATGGAAGAGGATGGAGTAGGAGTTGAGGAGGTGGCAGCAGGCCTGCCTGCAAGTCGTGGCGGTGTCACCAACTCCTCTGCAGAGCCACGCATTCCATGCTTGGCAGCCGTCAGCAGGTTTACCCAATGCGCAGTGTAGGTGATATACCTGCCCTGACCATGCTTTGCAGACCAGGTATCAGTGGTCAGATGGACCCTTGCCCCAACACTGTGTGCCAGACATGCCATTACTTCCTTTTGCACAATCGAGTACAGGTTGGGGATTGCCTTTTGTGAAAAGAAATTTCGGCCGGGTACCTTCCACTGCGGTGTCCCAATAGCTACAAATTTGTTGAACGCCTCAGACTCCACCAGCTTGTATGGTAAAAGCTGGCGGGCTAATAGTACAGACAAGCCAGCTGTCAGACGCCGGGCAAGGGGGTGACTTTCTGACATTGGCTTCTTACGCTCAAACATGTCCTTGACAGACACCTGACTGTGGGCAGATGAGCAGGCCTGACACACAGACGCTTGGAGACAACTAACTGCTATTCAATCTATAACAGTGAAAACATTTTTTTTTGTTTTTAAATGCAAGCTATTGGGACACCGTTCAAGCTGCTCTGGTTCCTTGATGAGCCAGCTGCCTGTGAGTTAACATGTCCCGTGGAGAAGCACTCTGTCCTGTAAAGCCTCACCCAAAAAAATTTAAATAAATAACAGCACTTGGAGTGGTGAGTTTAGTATTGTTCTGATCAGTTTAATACCTTCCGCGTCTCCTATCAGTGGACGTGTATATGGCAGCCATTTTAGGAACCGCACACATGGGACCCGAGCAAGGTCACCTCTTTCAACAGGCGACATGATTTGGCCCTGTAAAACTATCCTGGATATTCTCTACAATTTCTATGGATATGGAAGTGATTTCTGTAACAGGGAGATGGAAGAAGATGCTTGGTCGGTCCTCTTACTTGAAATTTGGGGCACTGCGCGGGCAAGCTAATGTGCCACCAGATAGGAGTGGTGAGTTTAGTATTGTTCTGATCAGTTTAATACCTTCCGCGTCTCCTATCAGTGGACGTGTATATGGCAGCCATTTTAGGAACCGCACACCTGGGACCCGAGCAAGGTCACCTCTTTCAACAGGCGACAAGATTTGGCCCTGTAAAACTATCCTGGATATTCTGTACAATTTCTATGGATATGGCAGTGATTTCTGTAACAGGGAGATGGAAGAAGATGCTTGGTCGGTCCTCTTACTTGAAATTTGGGGCACTGCGCGGGCAAGCTAATGTGCCATCAGATAGGAGTGGTGAGTTTAGTATTGTTCTGATCAGTTTAATACCTTCCGCGTCTCCTATCAGTGGACGTGTATATGGCAGCCATTTTAGGAAACGCACACCTGGGAGGCATGGCATAAGGATTTGAGTACAGTCTTCTCAGAAGAACAATGGAACCAAGCCTTCATAGCCCATAAAGGTAGATCCAGATGCGCATCCCACCTAGAGCTAATGTGCAAGATACAATATAGGTGGTACTTGGTACCGACTAGACTAGCGACCATATATCCCAACACTGTGAGACTTTGCTGGAGATGTTTAATAGAGTAGGGCACAATGCTCCACATCTGGTGGGCCTGCTCGGCCATCAGAGGATACTGGAAGGCAGTTGAGGGGGTGATACAAGGGGCACTGGTCACGAGAACCAACCTGAGACCAGAAAATGCCCTACTCTTCATCTCGATTGACCCATTCCCAAAAGCACATGCCGACCTAACATATCATATTTTGATTGCTGCCAACTTATTAATAGCCAGAGGGTGGAAACAACAACAGCCACCGGAGAGATCTAGCCTTCTCCAAAAGATGTCCCTAAACCTAGCATATGAAACAAAAACCTGCCAGCGGCTACACCCCCCACACCACATAGTGGAAGCCAGGAACATATGGGAGGCGTATCTGAGGAAGGAGGAGGAGGGGGTCGTGTTAGAACAATAACATATATCACACATATACAGGGAGTGCAGAATTATTAGGCAAGTTGTATTTTTGAGGATTCATTTTATTATTGAACAACAACCATGTTCTCAATGAACCCAAAACACTCATTAATATCAAAGCTGAATATTTTTGGAAGTAGTTTTTAGTTTGTTTTTAGTTATAGCTATTTTAGGGGGATATCTGTGTGTGCAGGTGACTATTACTGTGCATAATTATTAGGCAACTTAACAAAAAACAAATATATACCCATTTCAATTATTTATTTTTACCAGTGAAACCAATATAACATCTCAACATTCACAAATATACATTTCTGACATTCAAAAACATAACAAAAACAAATCAGTGACCAATATAGCCACCTTTCTTTGCAAGGACACTCAAAAGCCTGCCATCCATGGATTCTGTCAGTGTTTTGATCTGTTCACCATCAACATTGCGTGCAGCAGCAACCACAGCCTCCCAGACACTGTTCAGAGAGGTGTACTGTTTTCCCTCCTTGTAAATCTCACATTTGATGATGGACCACAGGTTCTCAATGGGGTTCAGATCAGGTGAACAAGGAGGCCATGTCATTAGATTTTCTTCTTTTATACCCTTTCTTGCCAGCCACGCTGTGGAGTACTTGGACGCGTGTGATGGAGCATTGTCCTGCATGAAAATCATGTTTTTCTTGAAGGATGCAGACTTCTTCCTGTACCACTGCTTGAAGAAGGTGTCTTCCAGAAACTGGGAGTTGAGCTTGACTCCATCCTCAACCCGAAAAGGCCCCACAAGCTCATCTTTGATGATACCAGCCCAAACCAGTACTCCACCTCCACCTTGCTGGCGTCTGAGTCGGACTGGAGCTCTCTGCCCTTTACCAATCCATCCATCTGGCCCATCAAGACTCACTCTCATTTCATCAGTCCATAAAACCTTAGAAAAATCAGTCTTGAGATATTTCTTGGCCCAGTCTTGACGTTTCAGCTTGTGTGTCTTGTTCAGTGGTGGTCGTCTTTCAGCCTTTCTTACCTTGGCCATGTCTCTGAGTATTGCACACCTTGTGCTTGTACTCCAGTGATGTTGCAGCTCTGAAATATGGCCAAACTAGTGGCAAGTGGCATCTTGGCAGCTGCACGCTTGACTTTTCTCAGTTCATGAGCAGTTATTTTGTGCCTTGGTTTCTCTTGCGACCCTGTTGACTATTTTGAATGAAACGCTTGATTGTTCGATGATCACGCTTCAGAAGCTTTGCAATTTTAAGAGTGCTGCATCCCTCTGCAAGATATCTCACTATTTTTGACTTTTCTGAGCCTGTCAAGTCCTTCTTTTGACCCATTTTGCCAAAGGAAAGGAAGTTGCCTAATAATTATGCACACCTGATATAGGGTGTTGATGTCATTAGACCACACCCCTTCGCATTACAGAGATGCACATCACCTAATATGCTTAATTGGTAGTAGGCTTTCGAGCCTATACAGCTTGGAGTAAGACAACATGCATAAAGAGGATGATGTGGTCAAAATACTCATTTGCCTAATAATTCTGCACACAGTGTATATATATATATATATATATATATATATATATATATATATATATATACAGGGAGTGCAGAATTATTAGGCAAGTTGTATTTTTGAGGATTAATTTTATTATTGAACAACAACCATGTTCTCAATGAACCCAAAAAAACTCATTAATATCAAAGCTGAATATTTTTGGAAGTAGTTTTTAGTTTGTTTTTAGTTTTAGCTATTTTAGGGGGATGTCTGTGTGTGCAGGTGACTATTACTGTGCATAATTATTAGGCAACTTAACAAAAAACAAATATATACCCATTTCAATTATTTATTTTTACCAGTGAAACCAATATAACATCTCAACATTCACAAATATACATTTCTGACATTCAAAAACAAAACAAAAACAAATCAGTGACCAATATAGCCACCTTTCTTTGCAAGGACACTCAAAAGCCTGCCATCCATGGATTCTGTCAGTGTTTTGATCTGTTCACCATCAACATTGCGTGCAGAAGCAACCACAGCCTCCCAGACACTGTTCAGAGAGGTGTACTCTTTTCCCTCCTTATAAATTTCACATTTGATGATGGACCACAGGTTCTCAATGGGGTTCAGATCAGGTTAACAAAGAGGCCATGTCATTAGATTTTGTTCTTTTATACCCTTTCTTGCCAGCCACGCTGTGGAGTACTTGGACACGTGTGATGGAGCATTGTCCTGCATGAAGATCATGTTTTTCTTGAAGGATGCAGACTTCTTCCTGTACCACTGCTTGAAGAAGGTGTCTTCCAGAAACTGGCAGTAGGACTGGGAGTTGAGCTTGACTCCATCCTCAACCCGAAAAGGCCCCACAAGCTCATCTTTGATGATACCAGCCCAAACCAGTAGAGGTGATGGAGGTGATCTTGCTGGCGTCTGAGTCGGACTGGAGCTCTCTGCCCTTTACCAATCCAGCCACGGGCCCATCCATCTGGCCCATCAAGACTCACTCTCATTTCATCAGTCCATAAAACCTTAGAAAAATCAGTCTTGAGATATTTCTTGGCCCAGTCTTGACGTTTCAGCTTGTGTGTCTTGTTCAGTGGTGGTCGTCTTTCAGCCTTTCTTACCTTGGCCATGTCTCTGAGTATTGCACACCTTGTGCTTTTGGGCACTCCAGTGATGTTGCAGCTCTGAAATATGGCCAAACTGGTGGCAAGTGGCATCTTGGCAGCTGCACGCTTGACTTTTCTCAGTTCATGGGCAGTTATTTTGCGCCTTGGTTTTTCCACACGCTTCTTGCGACCCTGTTGACTATTTTGAATGAAACGCTTGATTGTTCGATGATCACGCTTCAGAAGCTTTGCAATTTTAAGAGTGCTGCATCCCTCTGCAAGATATCTCACTATTTTTGACTTTTCTGAGCCTGTCAAGTCCTTCTTTTGACCCATTTTGCCAAAGGAAAGGAAGTTGCCTAATAATTATGCACACCTGATATAGGGTGTTGATGTCATTAGACCACACCCCTTCTCATTACAGAGATGCACATCACCTAATATGCTTAATTGGTAGTAGGCTTTCGAGCCTATACAGCTTGGAGTAAGACAACATGCATAAAGAGGATGATGTGGTCAAAATATTCATTTGCCTAATAATTCTGCACTCCCTGTATATACACGAAGGATGACGCAGAGAGACAACGACTCCAAACAACATGGTACAACAGCCAACAATGAGGTATACCAAGCTGAGGTTAAACAATCTACAGGGCATAACAGAACAAACACCCACATTGTACATAGTTAAGTAGTTAGATAAGGGAATAGACCCGGTGACCGCACACAGCGTGCTAACTAAGAAGGAGACAAAGGGAGATGAGGGGCTTCCAACGTCTATTTCCCCCATTCTTCTTCCCCTACTGTAGCCTGTCCCCAGGTTTACCCCTTCCCATACCCCGGACCAAACCCAGGTTTAGGAGAGAAAGACAACCCTGACATGGTACTAGACCGAAGGCACAAGGGCAGCGTAAAAACTCCCACGAGAATGAATAACCAGTTTGCTCTTGAATGTATAAGATGTGAATAAGATCGATGTACCTTAACCGCTTACCCTCCCTTTTTTCCTTTCTGTATCCCGAACAAGTTCTCTGATAAAATAAAAATTGTCAGATTGTGCCCCACAGTTCAAATTAACATTCAAATGACAATTCATGACAGATCACACAAGTGAATAGCCCTGCCAATGTCGTCAGATTTTTTTTGTTATCTAAGAAGAAATAGAAATGCAAGAGCAGAATAGAGACTGTTCCCCGTCCTCAGCGACCATGATACACACTGACACAGAGCAGAATAGGGACTGTTCCACCTACATAGGGTCACTATGTGCCTTTTTTTTTTTGGTTGGTTTTTGAAGCCACAGTGCTGCACCAGTGGTTCTAAAAAATAGGCATGTACACATGCCTGAAAAATGTGGTATTGTTGCAGCCGCTGCTGTAGCAGCGGCCAGAAAAATTGATGTTTGTTTCACAGGCAGAAAGTGCCCTAAAACATGGCGGCTTGAACCCTAGTTGGTGGCGGATAAGTCACGCAAGTCAACCGGCATTCAGAGCTAAAATACAGCAGCGAGTGGACCATTTTTAGCCCAAGGCAGCTCATCTCACCAGGCCTTTTTTAATCTAATGTATCGCCCAGTGTCAGTCCCTTCGGGATCCATCCTTTTAATCTAGACTTTTTTGACCTAGGCGACCTCTCTTCTCAGTGACAATACCTCCTGCTGCACTGAAGGTCCTTTCTGACAGGACACTTGAAGCAGGGCAGGCCAGAAGTTCTATCGCAAATTGGGATAGCTCAGGCCACAGGTCAAGCCTGCACACCCAGTAGTCAAGGGGTTCATCGCTCCTCAGAGTGTCGATATCTGCAGTTAAGGCGAGGTAGTCTGCTACCTGTCGGTCGATTCGTTCTCTGAGGGTGGACCCCGAAGGGCTGTGGCGATGCGTAGGACTTAAAAAGCTCTGCATGTCCTCCATCAACAACACGTCTTTAAAGCGTCCTGTCCTTGCCGGCGTGGTCGTGGGAGGAGGAGGATGACTTCCACCTCTCCCCCTGTTAGATTCCCGTTGTGCTGTGACATCACCCTTATACGCTGTGTAAAGCATACTTTTTAATTTATTTAGCAAATGCTGCATCCTTTCCGACTTGATGTAATTCGGTAACATTTCCGCCACTTTCTGCTTATACCGGGGGTCTAGTAGCGTGGACACCCATTACAGGTCGTTCTCCTTCAGCCTTTTTATACGAGGGTCCCTCAACAGGCAGGACAGCATGAAAGACCCCATTTGCACAAGGTTGGATGACGAGCTACTCATTTCCCGTTCCTCCTCCTCACTGATGTAATTGAAGGTATGTTCTTCCCCCCAGCCACGTACAACACCACGGGTACCAGATAGGTGACAACGAGCACCCTGGGATGCCTGTTGTGGTTGGTCTTCCTCCTCCTCCTCAAAGCCACATTCCTCCTCTGACTCCTCTTCCTCACAATCCTCTTCCAGCGTTGCCGCAGGTCCAGCAAGAGATGCTGATAAGGCTGTTTCCTCTTTCCTCTTCCTCTTCACGCTCATCTACGGCCTGATCCAGCACTCTTCGCAGGGCAAGCTCCAGGAAGAAAACAAATGGAATGATGTCGCTGATGGTGCCTTCGGTGCGACTGACTAGGTTTGTCACCTCCTCAAAAGGACGCATGAGCCTACAGGCATTGCGCATGAGCGTCCAGTAACGTGACAAAAAAATTCCCAGCTCCCCAGAGGCTGTCCTAGCACCCCGGTCATACAAATATTCATTAACAGCTTTTTCTTGTTGGAGCAGGCAGTCGAACATTAGGAGTGTTGAATTCCAACGTGTAGGGCTGTCGCAAATCAAGCGCCTCACTGGCATGTTGTTTCGCAGTTGGATATCGGCAAAGTGAGCCATGGCCGTGTAGGAACACCTGAAATGGCCACATACCTTCCTGGCCTGCTTCAGGACGTCCTGTAAGCCTGTGTACTTATGCACAAAGCGTTGTACGATCAGATTACACACATGCACGGCACATGTGTCAACTTGCCCAACTTCAATGCCGCTAACAAATTTGTTCCGTTGTCACAAACCACTTTGCCGATATCTAGTTGCTGCGGAGTCAGCCACTTTTCCACCTGTGCGTTCAGGGCGGACAGGAGTGCTTGTCCTGTGTGACTCTCTGCTTTCAAGCAAGTCAAACCTAAGACAGCGTGACACTGCCGTATCCGGGATGTGGAATAGTACCTGGGGAGCTGGGGGGGTGCCGTTGATGTGGAGCAAGACGCAGCAGCAGAAGAGGACTCAGCCGAGGAGGTTATGGAAGAGGATGGAGTAGGAGGAGTAGAGGAGGTGGCAGCAGGACTGCCTGCAAGTCGTGGCGGTGTCACCAACTCCTCTGCAATGCCACGCATTCCATGCTTGTCAGCCGTTAGCAGGTTTACCCAATGCGCAATGTAGGTGATATACCTGCCCTGACCATGCTTTGCAGACCAGGTATCAGTGGTCAGATGGACCCTTGCCCCAACACTGTGTGCCAGACATGCCATTACTTCCTTTTGCACAATCGAGTACAGGTTGGGGATTGCCTTTTGTGAAAAGAAATTTTGGCCGGGTACCTTCCACTGCGGTGTCCCAATAGCTACACGTTTTTTGAACGCCTCAGACTCCACCAGCTTGTATGGTAAAAGCTGGAGGGCTAATAGTTCAGACAAGCCAGCTGTCAGATGCCGGGCAAGGGGGTGACTTTGTGACATTGACTTCTTACGCTCAAACATGTCCTTGACAGACACCTGACTGTGGGCAGATGAGCGGGAACTGCTCAAGGCGGGAGACAGAGTGGCGGATGGTTGAGAGGGGGCAAGGAGGACAGCAGTGGTTGACGTGGCTGAAGATGCTGGACCAGGAGGAGGATGGCGGCTTAGAGTAGGCGTGCTGCTTGTACTCATGTGTTGATCCCATAGGCGTTTGTGATGTGAGATCATGTGCCTACGCAAAGCAATTGTACCTAGGTGGGTGTTGTACCTCCCACGACTCAGATTCCTTTGGCACAGGTTGCAAATGGCATCGCTGTTGTCAGAGGCAGACACACACAAAAAATGCCACACTGCTGAGCTCTGCAATGACGGCCTTCTGGTGGTGGACACAGCATGCGTTGATTGGCGTGCTGTCGGGCTGACCCCGGGTACCGATGCATGCTGTCTTGACTGTGCCACTAGCTCCTTGCGACGACCTCCCCCTGCTTCCAACTCGTCTCCTCCTCCTCTCTGTCTCCCCATCTGAACTTTCGCCCTGTTCTTCTTCTTGCCGAGCGGGCACCCACGTGACATCCATGGACGCATCGTCATCATCAACTGCTTCACTTGTATCTGACAACTCAGAAAAGGAAGCAGCAGCGGGTACAACATCATCATCATCACACCGTACCTCCATGTGTTTAATGCTGCCTGCCTGAGACATATCCCTGTTATCTATATCCTCTGGCAATAATGGTTGCGCACCACTCATTTCTTCAAACGGATGTGTGAATAACTCATCTGACATACCAAGTAAAGCATCTGTGGTGCTAGTTTTGGTGGTGGCGGCAGGTGGGTGAGTGGAATCTTGAGAGGTGCCTGAAGCTAAGCTGGAGGAGGATGGTGCGTCAAGGTTCCGAGCGGAGGCTGTAGAAGATTGGGTGTCCTGTGTTAGCCAGTCAACTATGTCCTCAGAACTTTTCAAGTTCAGGGTACTTGGCCTCTGAAAACTGGGCAATATTCTAGGGCCTGCGGGGTGGCCTGCCTCTGCCTGTCATTTTTGGGGGGATTAGTGGCACTATCCGTGCAAGCTACTGTGAGACCAGATATGAGTGTCAAACTGGCAATGTGCACTGCCACAGGTCTGCAGAGCACAGGCTGTAGGCCTGACACACCCGCATGAAGACAAGTAACTGCTATTCAATCTATAACAGTGAAAAAAAATATTTGGTTTTAAATGCACGCTATAGAGACACCAGATATGAGTGGCAATGTGCACTGGAACAGTTCTGCAGAGCACACACTGTAGGCCTGACAGAGCCGCTTGAAGGACACTGACTGGCTGCTATTAGCTTACACTAGAAACCTTTTTTCGTTGTAAATGCACGCTATAGAGACACCAGATATGAGTGGCAATGTGCACTGGAACAGTTCTGCAGAGCACACACTGTAGGAAGGCCTGACAGAGCCGCTTGAAGGACACTGACTGGCTGCTATTAGCTTACACTGGAAACCTTTTTTCCTTGTAAATGCACGCTATAGAGACACCAGATATGAGTGGCAATGTGCACTGGAACAGTTCTGCAGAGCACATGCTGAAGGAAGGCCTGACAGAGCCGCTTGAAGGACACTGACTGGCTGCTATTAGCTTACACTGGAAACCTTTTTTCTTTGTAAAAGCACGCTATAGAGACACCAGATATGAGTGGCAATGTGCACTGGAACAGTTCTGCAGAGCACACACTGTAGGCCTGACAGAGCCGCTTGAAGGACACTGACTGGCTGCTATTAGCTTACACTGGAAACCTTTTTCTTTGTAAAAGCACGCTACAGAGACACCAGATAACTGGCAATGTGCACTGGAACAGTTCTGCAGAGCCCACACTGTAGGCCTGACACAGCCGCTTGAAGGACACTGACTGGCTGCTATTAGCTTACACTGGAAACCTTTTTTCTTTGTAAAAGCACGCTACAGAGACAACAGATATGAGTGGCAATGTGCACTGGCACCGGTCTGCAGAGCACACACTGTAGGCCTGACAGAGCCGTTTGAAGGACACTGACTGGCTGCTATTAGCTTACACTGGAAACCTTTTTTCTTTGTAAATGCACGCTATAGAGACACCAGATATGAGTGGCAATGTGCACTGGCACCGGTCTGCAGAGCACACACTGTAGGCCTGACAGAGGCGCTAGAAGGACACTGACTGATTGCTATTAGCTTACACTGGAAACCTTTTTTCTTTGTAAAAGAACGCTACAAAGACAACAGATATGAGTGGCAATGTGCACTGGCACCGTTCTGCAGAGCACACACTGTAGGTCTGACAGAGCCGCTTGAAGGACACTGACTGGCTGCTATTAGCTTACACTGGAAACCTTTTTTCTTTGTAAAAGCACGCTACAGAGACAACAGATATGAGTGGCAATGTGCACTGGCACCGTTCTGCAGAGCACACACTGTAGGCCTGACAGAGCCGCTTGAAGGACACTGACTGGCTGCTATTAGCTTACACTGGAAACCTTTTTTCTTTGTAAAAGCACGCTAAAGAGACACCAGATAACTGGCAATGTGCACTGGAACAGTTCTGCAGAGCACACACTGTAGGCCTGACAGAGCCGCTTGAAGGACACTGACTGGCTGCTATTAGCTTACACTGGAAACCTTTTTTATTTGTAAAAGCACGCTACAGAGACAGATATGAGTGGCATTGTGCACTGGAACAGTTCTGCAGAGCACACACTGTAGGCCTGACACACCCGCTTGAAGACAAGTAACTGCTATTCAATCTATAACAGTGAAATAAAAAATTTGGTTTTAAATGCACGCTATAGAGACACCAGATATGAGTGGAAATGTGCACTGGCACCGGTCTGCAGAGCACACGCTGAAGGAAGGCCTGACAGAGCCGCTTGAAGGACACTGACTGGCTGCTATTAGCTTACACTGGAAACCTTTTTTCCTTGTAAATGCACGCTATAGAGACACCAGATATGAGTGGCAATGTGCACTGGAACAGTTCTGCAGAGCACATGCTGAAGGAAGGCCTGACAGAGCCGCTTGAAGGACACTGACTGGCTGCTATTAGCTTACACTGGAAACCTTTTTTCTTTGTAAAAGCACGCTATAGAGACACCAGATATGAGTGGCAATGTGCACTGGAACAGTTCTGCAGAGCACACACTGTAGGCCTGACAGAGCCGCTTGAAGGACACTGACTGGCTGCTATTAGCTTACACTGGAAACCTTTTTCTTTGTAAAAGCACGCTACAGAGACACCAGATAACTGGCAATGTGCACTGGAACAGTTCTGCAGAGCACACACTGTAGGCCTGACACAGCCGCTTGAAGGACACTGACTGGCTGCTATTAGCTTACACTGGAAACCTTTTTTCTTTGTAAAAGCACGCTACAGAGACAACAGATATGAGTGGCAATGTGCACTGGCACCGGTCTGCAGAGCACACACTGTAGGCCTGACAGAGCCGTTTGAAGGACACTGACTGGCTGCTATTAGCTTACACTGGAAACCTTTTTTCTTTGTAAATGCACGCTATAGAGACACCAGATATGAGTGGCAATGTGCACTGGCACCGGTCAGCAGAGCACACACTGTAGGCCTGACAGAGCCGCTAGAAGGACACTGACTGATTGCTATTAGCTTACACTGGAAACCTTTTTTCTTTGTAAAAGAACGCTACAAAGACAACAGATATGAGTGGCAATGTGCACTGGCACCGTTCTGCAGAGCACACACTGTAGGTCTGACAGAGCCGCTTGAGGGACACTGACTGGCTGCTATTAGCTTACACTGGAAACCTTTTTTCTTTGTAAAAGCACGCTACAGAGACAACAGATATGAGTGGCAACGTGCACTGGCACCGTTCTGCAGAGCACACACTGTAGGCCTGACAGAGCCGCTTGAAGGACACTGACTGGCTGCTATTAGCTTACACTGGAAACCTTTTTTCGTTGTAAATGCATGCTACAGAGACAACAGATATGAGTGGCAATGTGCACTGGAACAGTTCTGCAGAGCACACACTGTAGGCCAGACAGAGCCGCTTGAAGGACACTGACTGGCTGCTCTTAGCTTACACTGGAAACCTTTTTTATTTGTAAAAGCACGCTACAGAGACAACAGATATGAGTGGCAATGTGCACTGGAACAGTTCTGCAGAGCACACACTGTAGGCCTGACACACCCGCTTGAAGACAAGTAACCGCTATTCAATCTATAACAGTTAAAAAAAAAATTGGTTTTAAATGCACGCTATAGAGACACCAGATATGAGTGGCAATGTGCACTGGCACCGGTCTGCAGAGCACACGCTGAAGGAAGGCCTGACAGAGCCGCTTGAAGGACACTGACTGGCTGCTATTAGCTTACACTGGAAACCTTTTTTCTTTGTAAAAGCACGCTACAGAGACACCAGATAACTGGCAACGTGCACTGGAACAGTTCTGCAGAGCACACACTGTAGGCCTGACAGAGCCGCTTGAAGGACACTGATTGGCTGCTATTAGCTTACACTGGAAACCTTTTTTCTTTGTAAATGCACGCTATAGAGACACCAGATATGATTGTCAATGTGCACTGGCACAGTTCTGCAGAGCACACGCTGAAGGAAGGCCTGACAGAGCCGCTTGAAGGACACTGACTGGCTGATATTAGCTTACACTGGAAACCTTTTTTCTTTGTAAAAGCACGCTACAGAGACAACAGATATGAGTGGCAATGTGCACTGGCACCGGTCTGCAGAGCACACACTGTAGGCCTGACAGAGCCGCTTGAAGGTAACTGACTGGCTGCTATTAGCTTACACTGGAAACCTTTTCTCTTTGTAAAAGCACGCTACAGAGACAACAGATATGAGTGGCATTGTGCACTGGAACAGTTCTGCAGAGTACACACTGTAGGCCTGACAGAGCCGCTTGAAGGACACTGACTGGCTGCTATTAGCTTACACTGGAAACCTTTTTTCTTTGTAAAAGCACGCTAAAGAGACACCAGATAACTGGCAATGTGCACTGGAACAGTTCTGCAGAGCACAGACTGTAGGCCTGACAGAGCCGCTTGAAGGACACTGACTGGCTGCTATTAGCTTACACTGGAAACCTTTTTTCTTTGTTAAAGCACGCTACAGAGACAACAGATATGAGTGGCAATGTGCACTGGAACAGTTCTGCAGAGCACACACTGTAGGCCTGACACACCCGCTTGAAGACAAGTAACTGCTATTCAATCTATAACAGTGAAAAAAAATTTTGGTTTTCAATGCACGCTATAGAGACACCAGATATGAGTGGCAATGTGCACTGGAACAGTTCTGCAGAGCACACACTGTACGAAGGCCTGACAGAGCCGCTTGAAGGACACTGACTGGCTGCTCTTAGCTTACACTGGAAACCTTTTTTCTTTGTAAAAGCACGCTACAGAGACACCAGATAACTGGCATTGTGCACTGGAACAGTTCTGCAGAGCACACACTGTAGGCCTGACAGAGCCGCTTGAAGGACACTGACTGGCTGCTATTAGCTTACACTGGAAACCTTTTTTCTTTGTAAATGCACGCTATAGAGACACCAGATATGAGTGGCAATGGGCACTGCCACAGTTCGTCAGAGCACACGCTGAAAGAAGGCCTGACAGAGCCGCTTGAAGGACACTGACTGGCTGCTATTAGCTTACACTGGAAACCTTTTTTCTTTGTAAATGCACGCTATAGAGACACCAGATATGAGTGGCAATGGGCACTGGCACAGTTCGGCAGAGCACACGCTGAAAGAAGGCCTGACAGAGCCGCTTGAAGGACACTGACTTGCTGCTATTAGCTTACACTGGAATCCTTTTTTCTTTGTAAATGCACGCTATAGAGACACCAGATATGATTGTAAATGTGCACTGGAACAGTTCTGCAGAGCACACACTGTAGGCCAGACAGAGCCGCTTGAAGGACACTGATTGGCTGCTATTAGCTTACACTGGAAACCTTTTTTCTTTGTAAATGCACGCTATAGAGACACCAGATATGATTGTCAATGTGCACTGGAACAGTTCTGCAGAGCACACACTGTAGGCCTGACACACCCGCTTGAAGACAAGTAACTGCTATTCAATCTATAACAGTGAAAAAAAAATTTGGTTTTAAATGCACGCTATAGAGACACCAGATGAGTGGCAATGTGCACTGGCACCGGTCTGCAGAGCACACGCTGAAGGAAGGCCTGACAGAGCCGCTTGAAGGACACTGACTGGCTGATATTAGCTTACACTGGAAACCTTTTTCTTTGTAAAAGCACGCTACAGAGACAACAGATATGAGTGGCAATGTGCACTGGCACCGGTCTGCAGAGCACACACTGTAGGCCTGACAGAGCCGCTTGAAGGACACTGACTGGCTGCTATTAGCTTACACTGGAAACCTTTTTTCTTTGTAAAAGCACGCTACGGAGACAACAGATATGAGTGGCAATGTGCACTGGAACAGTTCTGCAGAGTACACACTGTAGGCCTGACAGAGCCGCTTGAAGGACACTGACTGGCTGCTATTAGCTTACACTGGAAACCTTTTTTCTTTGTAAAAGCACGCTAAAGAGACACCAGATAACTGGCAATGTGCACTGGAACAGTTCTGCAGAGCACACACTGTAGGCCTGACAGAGCCGCTTGAAGGACACTGACTGGCTGCTATTAGCTTACACTGGAAACCTTTTTTCTTTGTAAAAGCACGCTACAGAGACAACAGATATGAGTGGCAATGTGCACTGGAACAGTTCTGCAGAGCACACACTGTAGGCCTGACACACCCGCTTGAAGACAAGTAACTGCTATTCAATATATAACAGTGAAAAAAAATTTTTGGTTTTAAATGCACGCTATAGAGACACCAGATATGAGTGGCAATGTGCACTGGAACAGTTCTGCAGAGCACACACTGTAGGAAGGCCTGACAGAGCCGCTTGAAGGACACTGACTGGCTGTTATTAGCTTACACTGGAAACCTTTTTTCTTTGTAAAAGCACGCTACAGAGACACCAGATAACTAGCAATGTGCACTGGAACAGTTCTGCAGAGCACACACTGTAGGCCTGACAGAGCCGCTTGAAGGACATTGACTGGCTGCTATTAGCTTACACTGGAAACCTTTTTTCTTTGTAAATGCACGCTATAGAGACACCAGATATGAGTGGCAATGGGCACTGGCACAGTTCAGCAGAGCACACGCTGAAGGAAGGCCTGACAGAGCCGCTTGAAGGACACTGACTGGCTGCTATTAGCTTACACTGGAAACCTTTTTTCTTTGTAAAAGCACGCTACAGAGACAACAGATATGAGTGGCAATGTGCACTGGAACAGTTCTGCAGAGCACACACTGTAGGCCTGACACACCCGCTTGAAGACAAGTAACTGCTATTCAATATATAACAGTGAAAAAAATTTTTGGTTTTAAATGCACGCTATAGAGACACCAGATATGAGTGGCAATGTGCACTGGAACAGTTCTGCAGAGCACACACTGTAGGAAGGCCTGACAGAGCCGCTTGAAGGACACTGACTGGCTGCTATTAGCTTACACTGGAAACCTTTTTTCTTTGTAAAAGCACGCTATAGAGACACCAGATATGATTGGCAATCTGCACTTGAACAGTTCTGCAGAGCACACACTGTAGGCCTGACAGAGCCGCTTGAAGGACACTGACTGGCTGCTATTAGCTTACACTGGAAACCTTTTTTCTTTGTAAATGCACGCTATAGAGACACCAGATATGAGTGGCAATGGGCACTGGCACAGTTCGGCAGAGCACACGCTGAAGGAAGGCCTGACAGAGCCGCTTGAAGGACACCTACTTGCTGCTATTAGCTTACACTGGAAACCTTTTTTCTTTGTAAATGCACGCTATAGAGACACCAGATATGAGTGGCAATGTGCACTGGCACCGGTCTGCAGAGCACACGCTGAAGGAAGGCCTGACAGAGCCGCTTGAAGGACACTGACTGGCTGCTATTTGCTTACACTGGAAACCTTTTTTCTTTGTAAAAGCACGCTACAGAGACACCAGATATGATTGGCAACTGTCAAAGTACGCTGGCACAGGTCTGCAGAGCACACGCTGAAGGAGGCCTGACACCCAGACGCTTGCAGACAACTAACTGCTCTTCTATTACAGTGAAATCTTTTTTTTTTTTTTAAATGTAAAGATTAAGCTATTGTGACAACAGATATGAGTGGTGGCACTGACTGTGCAAATGGGCACAGCATCCAGCCTGACGCAGAAGATGGCAGGCAGGCAACTGCTCTTCTATTACAGTGACATTTTTTTTTTTTTTTTTTTTAATATAAAGCTTAAGCTATTGTAAAAACAGATATGAGTGGTGGCACTGACTGTGCAAATGGGCACAGCATCCAGCCTGACACAGAAGCTGGCAGGCAGGCAGGCAACTGCAATTACATTACACAGAAAAAAAAAAAAGCAGACTGATGTTCTAGCCTTAAAAACGGCTTTTTGGGGTGCTGTCCTTACAGCAGAGATCAGATGAGTCCTTCAGGATTGTAGTGGACACTGAATACCCTAGCCTAGCTATCAATTTCCCTATCTAATCAGCAGCAGCTAAACCTTCCCTCCTCTCACTAAGCATGCAGCTTCAGAATGAATCGAAAATGGATGCTGGGAGGGAGGTGGGAGGGTGTGGAAGGGAGGGTGTGCTGCTGATTGGCTGGAATGTGTCTGCTGACCGAGAGGCACAGGGTCAAAGTTTGCTCAATGATGACGATTAGGGGGCGGATCGAACCGCGCATGTGTCCGCCCGCCGTGGCGAACGCGAACACGCTATGTTCGCCGGGACTTATTCACCCGCGAACAGTTCGGTACATCACTATTCACTAAATCAGAGTAATTATTCTGCCAAAATATACCTGTGGGGATAGAGAAGGCAGGCAGCAGCAAGGGAGAGATGATATTCTTCCTCTTCCAGTTTCTCGATGCTCCCTCGTGCCATGTAGTGATAATGGGAGCCGGAATATGGAGTCACTAATTTGTATGAGATGGAGCAGTGAGGAAGAGCAGGAAGACTATAGAAGCCACTGGACCTTAAGGAAAAGATCCACACTAGACCTCAGGGAGAAAGGTAGGGAGACTGGATGGTCCTAAAAGAATAAAATAAAACCACAATAAATAAAATTAATTTGTGAGTGTGTGTGCAAGAGTGTGTAAATGTGTGAGTGTGTCTGTCATTGTGTGTCTGTCAGTAAATGTGTGTGTCTGTCAGATAGTGTATGCATCTGTTAGTGAGTTTAAAATCAGTGAGAGTGCATGTCTGTCATTGAGAGTTTGTGTCTGTGTGTCTGTTAGTCAGTGTCAAATCAGTGAGTGCATGATCGCAGGGGTCACAGCTGCGACCGGGCCTATCACTCCAGGCGGCCCGGCTTCCCAGCAGACCCCTGCGACCGCGGTGTCTGCCATCTATATAATGCAGCCCTGACCTGTGCGGTATACCCGCCGGGCCGCTCATTCAGAGGACTATCAGGTGGCCCATGTTGTTAGGGCCACCCGAAAATGAATATCCCGGAGGCCCAGTCAGCATTGAGGCGCTTTAACATCGCGACCGGGCCCCCTTTGATGATGTCAGAGCTGGGAGGAAGTGACTGCCTCGGTCACTTCCTCCCAACAATCACCGTGCCACAAGGGAGGAGGAAGGTGAGAAGGGATTCAGAGTGGGAACTCTGACACCCATCAGCCTGAGCCACTGGACCACAGGGAAAGTCACCTTCCTGCACCTAAAAGGTAGGAAACAGGAGGGTGACTAAAAAATTTTGCATGTGTGTCTGTATGTATGTGTTTGTATGTAAGTGTGTGTGTGTGTATGTGTGTCTGTTTGTATGTTTCTGTGTATGTGTGTCTGTATGTATGTGTCTCTGTATGTGTCTCTGTGTGTGTGTTTTTGTATGTATGTGTGTGTGTGTGTGTGTATGTATGTGTGTGTCTGTATGTGTGGGGGGCACGTATGGGAGGGGGATAGAAGTATGGGGGGAGGGAGTGGAGGGTAGACGTATGGCGGGGGCCCCAGGGCAATTTTCGCACCAGTTCCCCGAGGTTTCTAGTTACGCCTCTGAGTGAGTGTGTATTTGTCAGTGAGAATTTGGGACTGTCAGTGAGTGTGTGTGTCTGTCAGTGAGAGTGTGGGACTGTCAGTGATATCTCTAAAGAGGATGGAGCTTATAGATGGTGATGTGGAGTCATTGCCATAGGTTTGTACTAGAGATTGCAGGTTTGTACTAGAGATTTGTAAAGGGGAGGCATTAGTAGCGATCACTACGCCCCCCCCCTCCCCCTCACCCCCCCCCCCCCCCCCCCACCCCCGGAAAAAAAAATAATTCTGGACCTAGGTTTCTGTGACCCTAGGATTAGCTCTGATTATTATGTGTGTGTGACTGTCAATGAGGGTGTGGGACTGTCAGTGATATCTCTAAAAGGGATGAAGCTTATAGATGGTGAGGTTGAGTCAGTGCCATAGGGACATGCATGTCGGTAGTAGACATTTGTAAAGGGGAAGCATTAGTAGCGATCACTATGCCCCCCCAAAGATTCTGCACCTAGGTTTCTGTGACTCTAGGATCGGCTCTGATTATTATTTTAAGCCTTGATAATAATCCAATAATTTCATTTGTGTGGATGTATCACAGAGCAAGTAACAATAATAATTAAGGTACACTCTTTTGGTTGCATAAGGTAGCACATAGTTTATGAGTGTTAGACTATCCTTTTGTTTAATCCCTTCCTGACCAATGACGTACCAGGTACATCTGCCAAAAAATGGTCGGTAACGACCGAGGACGTACCTGGTATGTCATTTACTAAATCGCAACTTACTTGATAGCTGGTGATCCCCTGCCGGCAATCGCGATCCTGGAGTCTGCCTGGGAGCTCAGGCAGACCCCCACTGCCTGATCCGGCCCTCCCGGGCTATGTGATCACAGGGTCCTCGGGATCACATGGCCGGAATAGCAGGCTTGTGCAGTGCCTGCAGGGTGCCTGACTGAGTGTCAGGATCGGGACAGGGATCCAACACGCAGAGTACAAACAGGTGGTAGGTACGTATACCGGACCTTAGAATGGCCGGACTTAACGTAAGGAGTAAGTAGAGAATGGTCTAGGAACAAGCCGAGGTCGAGGGAACGAGAGGACAGGTAAGCGAGAGACAAGCCGAGTCAAAGGGTAACAGAGATAAACAGGGTAGTACAAACAAGCCGGGTCAGAACCAAAGAGACAACTAGAATACAAGAGCACTGAGTGACTAGACAGGCTAGAACTACGACAGGGCAATGAGCAGATGCCGAAAGCCTTACTTTATACCTTGATTCTAGAGGGTAATCACGCCCCCGACGAGTCCTGATTAGTGCTCGGGACTTGACTGACAGGTCGACCCGAGTTGGCGTCATGACGTCGACTACTGAGCGTCGCGTCATATAAGGAAGTGGATCCCTCGCGGTCGGCTTGTAAATGGCCGAGAGAACCGCGAGGAATGGAAGAAACAACCCCTCTGGGAGGATAAACGTCTAAGTCTCTCACCTCCTCTGAGGTAGAGACTACAGGTACCCTGACAGTACCCCCCCTCTCAGAAACGCCCACCGGGCGGAAGGAACCGGGACGAGATGGAAAACGGGAGTGAAAAGCCCTGCGGAGGCGAGGAGCATGTACATCCTCCTGAGGTACCCAAGTCCTTTCCTCAGGACCATATCCCTTCCAGTCAATAAGATATTGTAACTTCCCCCGGGAGATTCGAGAATCAATGATGGAGTTTGTAGCGGAGAGCCGATCTTGCACAGCTATTCTCCACTAGAGATCCCAGTGAGGCTCAGGAACAAGGTGATGATCAGTCCACAGGCAAGGTTTCCAGCAGGTAGAGTAATACAGCAATATCCCCATCGCAATCCCAATAACTGGACGACACACAGTTTCAGGAGTAGAACTGACAAGCTTTATTTCACAGTTCCTTATAAAGCCCTCTCCCATGCAAGGGAGGAGGTTCTATCACTTAAGACATTATCCAATCTACAAGCAGTAACCTCCCACAGATCTCCTCCCCTCCTCTAGCATCATAATCCCCTTAGCATGTACATAGTTTCCCCCGAGTTTTGGATGTACCCTAAATACTTGGGGTACATCCACAAATCTAATATCCCCAGATAGCTCTATTCTGGGGGACCAACCTACTTTAAAATCAGCCCATTCGGATAAAGCGTTCGGGAGTTATGGGACTTTGAAGTTTGGACCGACCGCAGAGGTAAAGTATCCGAAAACAGTTCCATGCATTTTGGCCCTGCGGTCGGTCACAAACAGGCGAATACAAATGGGTGAAATATTGCTGTTAAGTGGCCTGACGGGGAGTCGGATGAATCCCCTAGTTCGTGGGGTTCTTCCTACCGAACGGCGGGCCGTTCGGTAGTTTCCCCACGAAGTATTAGGAGTCTGGAGGTCTCAGCGGTGGTTGCCTAGTCAAGTGTCCGATTTCGGTTCCAGACACTCGACGGCAAAACACCGCTGTTCGGCAGTTTAAGATGGCCGCCGCCACGTGTTCGTATCCCGAATGGCGGCCACCCAGAGGACAAAGACCACACTGCACGAATAGGTAATTACCCGTTTGCAACAATGTTGCAAACGGTAATTGAAGGCACACTTTACACAGGGTGGTCTGGTTGTTCGGTAGTTTCATTCCCTGGTTTTATATGAATGATTCTACCGAACAACTAGAGGAATACAGTTCTTTACATACATTCAACTGTCCATATAACCGGATACCATGATTTTCTATACCTGTTCACACACATTAAACCAGCAATATGACCAAATACAATTATTCTCATACATGTCGTGGGACAGCCCGGTACCAATCCGCTACAGAGTTGATTTCATACTCCTCCTGACCCTCAACCTGAACAGAGCGAGGAGAGGATATAGTGGAGGAAAATCTGTTACAGACTAGCGGTTTCAGTAAAGAAACATGAAATGAGTTAGGAATGCGTAAGGCAGCTGGAAGAGCTAGGTGATACGCAACTGGGTTATTTCGAGTCAGAACCCTGTAAGGGCCAATGTAACGAGGAGCGAATTTCATAGAAGGAACCTTCAAACGAATGTTTCTAGTACTCAACCATACCCTATCACCTGGAACAAAAACCGGAGCCGCCCTTCTGTGCTTATCAGCGTGTTTCTTGAACAACATGGAATTATGTAGGAGAATTTGTCGAGTCTGATCCCACAACTTCCTCAAATTGGCAACATGAACATCAACCGACGGTACCCCTTGGGAAAGAGAAACCGAGGGAAGAATGGAAGGATGAAAGCCATAATTCATGAAGAAGGGACTGGAACGAGTAGAATCACAAACGAGATTATTGTGTGCAAACTCCGCCCAAGGAATCAAACCGACCCAATCGTCCTGGTGTTCAGAAACAAAACAACGCAAATATTGTTCAATCTTTTGATTGGTACATTCAGCAGCTCCGTTAGACTGAGGGAGATAGGCAGAAGAAAAATTCAATTTGATGCCTAGTTGAGAACAGAAGGATCTCCAAAAACGTGAAACAAATTGGGAACCTCTATCGGAAACAATTTCGGAAGGTATCCCATGTAAGCGAAAAATCTCTCTCGCGAATATCTCCGCCAATTCAGGAGAAGTCGGGAGTTTAGTTAAGGGCACAAAATAAACCTATCAACCACCGTGAGGATCAACCACCGTGAGGATCACAGTCTGTTTTTTAGAAACAGGCAAATCTACAATGAAGTCCATAGCCAAACAGGACCATGGTCTCTCTGGAATGTTCAAGGGATGTAACAACCCACATGGAAGCGTATGAGGTTGCTTAGTCTTCATACAGACCTCACATGCTCCGATGAAATCCCTAATATCCTTCCGTAAAGAAGGCCACCAGAAATCTTTAGAGATCAAGGAACATGTCTTGCAAATACCCGGATGCCCAGCCGCCTTACTGTTGTGAAAACACTGTAAGAGTTCCAGTTGGAGTTCAGGAGGAACGAAATGCCTTGCCCCAGGAGTCTGTCTAGGCGCCAGATGCTGCAACTTCATGATCTGAGCAAGCAACGGAGAGTGAATCTTAAGACTCGTGTTGGCGATAATATTGCACCTGGGTACTATAGAAGACAAAACCGGCTCAGATATCGCAGAAGGTTCATATTGTCGAGACAAAGCATCGGCTTTAGAATTCTTAGAACCAGGTCTATAAGTGAGCACGTAATTCAAATGCGTGAGGAATAAAGACCAACGAGCTTGCCTGGAGGACAAGCGCTTGGCCTCCCCAATATAGGACAGGTTCTTGTGGTCTGTCAAAATAGTAACAGGATGTAAGGTGCCCTCCAATAAATGTCTCCACTCCTTTAAAGCCATGATCACTGCTAGTAGTTCCCTGTCACCAATGTCATATCTGCTCTCAGGGCCTGATAGTTTCTTGGAAAAAAACCACATGGATGTAAGGGCTTATCCACACCTAACCTTTGGGACAGGATAGCACCTATACCTGTCTCTGAGGCGTCTACCTCGAGTAGGAAAGGCAGAGTCGTATCAGGGTGAACTAAAATTGGTGCAGAAGCAAACAGTTCCTTGAGTGTTTTGAAGGCAAGAAGGGCTTCAGTAGACCAGTTCTTAGTGTCAGCCCCCTGTCTGGTCATATTGGTAATAGGAGCTATAATTGAAGAGTAACCCTTAATGAAGCGCCTATAATAGTTGGAGAATCCAATAAACCTCTGAATGGCCTTGAGGCCCCTGGGTAAAGGCCAATCCAAAATGGACTGGAGCTTATCCGGGTCCATCTTAAACCCTTCCCCAGAAATCACATAACCAAGAAAGTTTATCTGGGATTGGTCAAAGCTGCATTTCTCCAATTTGCAGTACAGGCCATGTTGAAGAAGCTTGCGCAATACCCTTCTGACTTGTCTGTGGTGAGTCTCAATCTCTCTAGAGTGTATAAGTATATCATCCAGATATACAATAACGCAGTCATGTTGAAATTCCCTAAGAACTTCATTGATCAGGTCCTGAAATACTGCCGGTGCATTACAGAGGCCAAAAGGCATTACTGTGTATTCATAGTGCCCATAACGGTTATTGAACGCCGTCATCCACTCGTGTCCCTGCTGAATTCTCACCAAGTTATACGCCCCTCTGAGATCTAACTTGGTGAAAATCTTGGAGCCTTTTAGACGATCAAAGAGCTCGGTAATCAAAGGAATTGGGTAGGCATTTCTAATGGTTATTTTGTTCAAACCTCGATAATCAATGCAAGGTCTTAGTGTACCATCCTTCTTTTTAACAAAAAAAAACCCAGCCCCGGCAGGAGAGGAGGATCTCCTAATGAATCCTTTTTCAAGGTTCTCACGAATATACTCCTCTAAGACTAAGTTCTCTTTAGTGGACAAAGGATATACATTACCCCTGGGGGGCATAGTACCAGGTAGTAGATTAATCTTACAATCAAAAGACCTGTGTGGAGGTAAAGTATCAGCATTCTTTTTGTCAAATACTGCCTTTAAATCCAGGTACAGGGGCGGTATTTGTACCTCTGTAGAGTAGGTAGAATTAATCGGTGTGTTAACTGCGCAAAGCGGTGACACTGTCCGTAAGCACCTGTCCTGACAACCCTGACCCCATGAGATTATCTCCCCTAATTCCCAATCAATAATAGGGTTATGTTTTTTTAACCAAGGGTACCCCAGGACTATGGGAACAGAAGGAGAAGAAATAAGCAATAAAGATATGTCTTCCTCGTGTAAGATACCAACAGTTAATTTAACGGGTATGGTTTCACGGAAAATAACAGGCTCAACTAAAGGTCTACCATCTATGGCCTCAACGGCCAAGGGTGTCTCCCTTAACTGGGATGGGATAGCGTGTTTGGTAACAAAAACTTGGTCGATAAAGCTCTCAGCAGCTCCGGAATCTATCAATGCCATAGTTTCTAGTACTCCCTTCTCCCAAGTTAAAGAAACGGGTAGCAGAAGCCTGTGATCTTTATAATTAAGATTAGAGGACAAAATAGAAACACCCAAGGCCTGTCCTCTAGAGAAACTTAGGTGCGAGCGTTTCCCGAGCGATTAGGACAATTTAGGCGTAAATGACCTCTGACTCCACAGTACATACACAACCCCTCCCTTCTCCTGTACTGTCTCTCCTCTTCTGAGAGGCGAGTATTGCCTATCTGCATAGGTTCTGGAAAAAGTGAGGTTGTGGATTCAGAACTTTGAAATGAAGGAGCTAGTTTAAAGGAAGGTCTACGGTTTCTCTCTCGAGTGTTCTGCCTCTCTCTTAAACGTTCGTCAATGCGAGAAATAAAAGAAATTAAATCCTCCAAATTTTCAGGAAGCTCTCTAGTAGCAACCTCGTCAAGGATTATGTCTGATAACCCGTTTAAAAATACATCTATATAAGCCTGTTCATTCCACTTAACCTCTGCCGCCAAGGACCTGAACTCTAGTGCATAATCCACAAGTGTTCGGTTTTCTTGTCTAAGGCGCAACAGTAATCTAGCTGCATTGACCTTTCTACCTGGAGGGTCAAAAGTTCTTCTGAAAGCAGCTACAAAGGCATTATAATTATATACTAACGGATTATCATTTTCCCACAATGGATTGGCTCATCTCAAAGCTTTCTCAACAAGTAATGTGATAATAAATCCAACCTTCGCCCTATCTGTAGGATAGGAGCGGGGTTGTAATTCGAAATGGATACCTATTTGGTTTAAGAAACCACGACACTTCTCTGGAGAACCACCATAACGTACAGGTGGAGTGATACGGGAAGAAGCACCTACAGTGGCTACCTCTAGACCTGAACTCACAGGAGAGATAGAAGTATTACGCATCTCCTTTGGTTGATTACCAGAACGAGATAGTAACGCCTGTAGTGCTAGGGCCATCTGGTCCATTCTGTGATCCATGGCGTCGAACCTAGAGTCAGAAGGACCAACCTGAGTGTTTGTACCTGCAGGATCCATTGGCCCTGTCGTAATGTCAGGATCGGGACAGGGATCCAACACGCAGAGTACAAACAGGTGGTAGGTACGTATACCGGACCTTAGAATGGCCGGACTTAACGTAAGGAGTAAGTGGTCTAGGAACAAGCCGAGGTCGAGGGAACGAGAGGACAGGTAAGCGAGAGACAAGCTGAGTCAAAGGGTAACAGAGATAAACAGGGTAGTACAAACAAGCCGGGTCAGAACCAAAGAGACAACTAGAATACAAGAGCACTGAGTGACTAGACAGGCTAGAACCACGACAGGGCAATGAGCAGATGCCGAAAGCCTTACTTTATACCTTGATTCTAGAGGGTAATCACGCCCCCGACGAGTCCTGATTAGTGCTCGGGACTTGACTGACAGGTCGACCCGAGTTGGCGTCATGACGTCGACTACTGAGCGTCGCGTCATATAAGGAAGTGGATCCCTCGCGGTCGGCTTGTAAATGGCGAGAGAACCGCGAGGAACGGAAGAAACAACCCCTCTGGGAGGATAAACGTCTAAGTCTCTCACCTCCTCTGAGGTAGAGACTACAGGTACCCTGACACTGAGCTCTCAGGCAAGCCCCCTAGTGCAGGAAAAAAAGTTTTACAAAGTTAAAAAAAGTTAAAAGCTTATAAAGTGCATAAAAAGTACTTAATACACCAATACACCATTATTAAAAGTGTATTTTAATATTAAATGACCACTATAGGCACCCAGACCACTTCAGCTCAATGAAGTGGTCTGGGTGCCAGGTCCATCTAGGGTTCATACTTCCAACAAAAATATAGCTGGTGCTCAAGAACAAAAAATCTATCATGCTGCTACCTCACCCCAAGTATATTCTCACTCAACTATACTTGAAAAACATAAATAGAAAGACAGGTAAGGGTGATAAGCGCACACACAGAAATGAAAGGGGCAAATACCTCAAATATTGGTCTCCTCTTATAGTGTGTAACACAAAGTATCTTTTTACAGAAAAGTTTTTCTTTCAAAGGAAACAAAGTTTATCCTAGATGGTATACAAATAAAGATACACAGTGTAACCTGTAAGAAGTATATATAAAACTTAGTGGATACACTCACGCTTTGATGAGCCATTTAAAAGCAGGCTCTGGGCTTATGGTGCATGTTCTCTCCCATAGGAGATCACAGATGGAGTTGCAGATGATAACGTCTCCCACATGAACAGGAATCCACAGATATCACCAAAAAACAGGAACTCCTCGATATATATATATATATATATATGTATATGCAAACACATAAACACATGAACACAGATACATATACATACACATAACATATATACATACATGCACATGAACTCATATACAGAAATATAAATGCACAGTCACATATATAAGCATACATGCATAAGAGTATGGGAAAGCATAGGTCTATAGTACTTTGTATATTGATAGAATAAACATATTGGAATGCGTTTTGAAGTTTTGATACATATGACAGAACAGTAAGATAATGTTGGGGAGTGTTCATGTAAAGTGGTGATCCGCGAGTACATGCTCAGTGTTAAAGCAGAGTAGGCACCTGCTTTCCCCACATTGCAGGTGCCTACTCTGCTAAAATTTACCCGGCTGAGGAGGAGGGCCAGCGAAGGAGCTCAGTGTTCCTGCTCCTCACTGCTCCCTCGCGCGCCGGTGAAGCCGGGCGCCGGAATATGACGTCAAAAATTGGAAATTTGAAAACTGAAATTGACATTACATTACATAGTTACACAGTTACATAACTGAAAAGAGACATATGTCCATCAAGTTCACCCTTTCTCACATCTGTTTTTGCTGTTGATCCAAAAGAATGGCATGGCATTGATTGTATAACTTCTCAAAAATGTAGCAAAGGCCTACATGAGAAAACAGTAGCAGAATACAAATGTGTGGACACACATGGTCTGTGAAATTCCCTTGAAAATGAAATGTATGTGAAAACCACCAATATTAAATATAAGCAGCAGTTTTAGCTGACGATGGTGATAAAATTGTCAGTTGTGACAAAATACCCTTGGTTAATATCCTTGGTGGTTAATTTTCTAAAAATATGTAGATTTGATTAGCAGGTCAGGAATCTGTGACTGCTGTTTTTATTTCCACATACCCAATTTATTTAAGGTTTAGCATTACAACAAACTTAATTTACTGTGTAAAAACTATCAAAATGAATTGAAATGCTAGACATACGAGGGAATCGGTACTCATAAGTAAACCTTTTTTGAGTTATTTTGTTTAGTTGCACTGATTGTGTAGAAATGTTATCAGCAAAACTGATCCCCCCCGTTTTACTCATGTTTAAGTGTTTTATTCATCCTTAATGTTGTTTTATATGTAATCAAAATAAGTTAGATGTCTTTCCCTGCCTGTCCTTTAAAAAACAATTTGTAATGTAATATAAAAAGGTGTTCTTAAAGAGAAAGTGATAATTCTGAAAAAGGCCCTGAGCCACAATCGCCAGAATCCCCGAAAAACTTTAGTTACATAGGATTTAAATATATTTACAATAGGTGTGGAATATATGGCGCTGAATAATGAATGTGAACAATAAGTTGTAGCTGCTGTATACACTCTATTGGTACTCCTCAAAACCCACCATACAAAAAAAAAAAAACCACCAAGATACATAAAAGACTTCAGGCCCAATGGGTGTTACCACCCCTTGGGTCTTCTATCTTTAAGAGTGCAGCGCTGTATTGTATGTGAAAGCACAGTGAATTACCTGTGATTCAGAGACAATTATCCTTTGTATTCTCCAGTGCAGTGAACATACAAAAGAAAACAAAAATATATACAGATAATTGTGCAGTATGTTGGAAACTGTAGTGAGGACTTTGTGAGTAACAGATATTTCTACACTCACATTTTTTAGAGCCTTTTCAAGTAAATTAGGCTCTAAACTTCTGCACGTCTGTGTCTTTAAAGGTAGATCACACGACCCCTCTCTCCAGGTAGAGTGTGTTTTCCTCTCCTCAGCGTATATAAAAGACACAGAATTATCGAACTAAGTGTAGCATCTTTTGTGATACTTTTGTATATTTCAATAATGAGTTAAAGTGCTCACCTTGTTTAGAGCCTTTTGGTAACTGGCTCCAAGTATGTAGGCCTAGTGTCAATTTGTGGGGTGACACTGCCCCTTCCCTGGAATCACTGGTGCTGGATACAGTGGCTTGTATAAAAATAAAATAATTTATTACAGAGTATATTAAAACAGTATAAAAATATTTTCTAGAAAATAAAAAACAAATAAGAACAGAATATTGCAAGTATTAGTGGTTTGATAAAAAATAATGAGTCCACTTTAAAAGCCAATACATAGGATTTAACTTGCAAGATTTAACTTGCAAAATGCACAGACTCTTGGGCTACCAATCATAAAATAAAAGCACAGAGTCACATTTATCCACTTGCACTGTGGATGGCAGATATTTTAATCACCACATTCTTTGTTAAAGAGATGAAAGTAACAGGACAAACTTTTAGCTACTGAGCATATTAGTTAAACACAGATGCTGATTAGTTCGACATCTGGAAAAATAAAAAACCTCTAGCAAGTATTAATGGTCTTCAGCTCTGCCTTGTGTATGTAATATGTAGAAATCAAAAATAAGCATCTTCGTTTAACATCTTGGAAACCAGAAAACAACTTTAACTAGTCAGCAGAGAATAGGCATTAACTATTAATTTCCCACTGCCTAAAAAACCCTGGTGCATTTAATTCACTTGACTGTTGACCCATATAAAAACCACTGTTGGACACCTTTTTAGGTGGATAAGAGCAATGGCCACAGCTTTATTAAATCATAACATAATGTCCTTAAACTCTTTTAGCTGTTGGGTGAGAGCCCAACAGACAGTTCTCCATCTTATTCTCCAAGAGCCCAACACAGCCATCACTAGCCATCAGCCATGTGCCGACTGTAGTCTCCCCAAGTTGACAATGCTTCATACTCCTTCCTTCGACTGCGCTGTTCATGGAAATCCGCCACTGCGATGCCGTCATATGCTGCGCTGGCATTGCGCCCTGCGCTGGCATTGCGCCCTGCGCAACAGCGCAGCGTTGATGCCAGATTGCAACCCAACATTAAAGATATCGAGTACAATTGGCGTTAAATGGACCCTATCCTGTCGTATAACATTCAAGTTCTCCCCTTCCAGCTTGAAGTGCCTAACTACCATGCCGCCAAGCCTCCTGACAAAGCGCAAAATGGACATATTTATCATACGCCTGCAGTGCTCCAATACCTCGACAAGTGCTCCACATGGGGCGAGGTATTATTTCTGACCAGATCATAGTAAGATCACGAAACATGTCGCATTACATGAATAAGATCAACCGACCACCGGTGGCTGATATTATTTCTACCCGCATGCAAAATCAATGTAACTGGCCCTGAAATGCAGCAACTAAGCTGTTCGCACTCCAAATACAATTGGTCCCAACACAACCCACGTAACCCCCCCCCCACCGTACTCTAACCCCTTCGTACGGGAATCTCAAATTGCGTAGGCTCTCACTTCCGCCATCCTAGCTGCCAGGTACACATACAAATGACCCAAATCCAGACATAAGGACGAATATAGCTTACAAGACAAATGACAGCAGTTAGGGCATTAAGACACACATACAGAACATTACAGCAAGTGCAGCCACACATGGAGCTGAAAATGACCCAATTCCCAGTGACCCACATGCTTTAGCAGCTCTGACGGGAGCAAGCTGGCCTGAGTAGCTGCTCCTATTCGAAACAAATGCGTGGTATATTGCCTGGGGACCCCGCCCATCCTGATGAAACACTTTCGCATAACGCTGGAAAATTTAAATTGGCTCAAGGACGAACCATTTTGATGGAAAAGTAGAGAACCTCCTAACCCACCGCAGGCCAACAAATACTCCTGCAGCAAAAGACCTGGACAGAGAGAATCCCCAGTAAGGCCAATATGTACCCAAGCTCCTCTACCTACCTGATCCATCTATGAACGCCAAATAACCAACAGGATGCCCCATGAGGATACAGAGACATCGGAAGCAGCAGAGTTGCTGAAGAACTAGCCCTGGGTGCTACCAGCTCCCCAATACGTAGGTCACTGAAAAAAACATAAAGAAAACGCCACTCGAAACAGTAAAACCTCATAATCCAAAGAAACAAACCTGTGGCAGGAATTCCAACAGCTGTATAAGCATAGCACCAGAAATAGGCCGATGTCTGTTGGGGCACCAACCTTTTTTTTCATCCTTTTAAAACTCGAGAAATGCAAAACGCCGTAGTCACATTCAACCATCCTACAAAATGAAACAAAAAGGAGAAGGCAGACAAACACAGACTTACATGTAGCACACAAGGACTCCAATAAGAAAAGCGTATTTGCCAATCTACCCGAATCTGCTGAAAAGTCCTGGTCCTTACCCAGGGCCTACCAACGACCCCAGACCGCACTACAGGACTTCCACGTAGACTCTGACATAGACCCCCAGATCAAGCGTCTCAGATGTCTGAAACCAGGTTCCATAAATATGTCGGGCACAGGGTTCTCATATGGGCCGCCTCCGGTGCCGCCTCCAAAAAACAGTCCCACTGAAACATAGAAAGAGAGTCAGCAATGACATTGACCACACCCAGAACCTGCCTGGCTACCATCCACATATTACATTTTAGGCACCAGACGCCTGAGCAATGCCAAAACCGGAGGGGACCCAGACGTGGAAAGATTGATCACATGGACCACACTCATGTTGTCTGTGTGAGCAATCACTTTTCTGTTTGCAAAGTCCAAACCCCACAATTTTACAGTGACCACAATGGGGACTTACTTCAAAAACGTAAGATTACCCATCAGATCAGAGTCCTGCCGCAACGCTGCGGAACACCAACGCCCCTGGAATATGCACCAAACCCAACTGACCCTGATGCATCTGTAAACAGATCCAGCGCACACTCAAGAAGGAACTCCACATCTGAAATCTTACTTGTGTTGTTTAGAAATGTGTATAAAGTGGAACAGTTGCTTAACACCGACCGTGAAAAGGGACAAGTGACGACAGAAGGCTCTACCCATAGAAAGCACCCTGCAAGCAAAGTTCAAGTGGCCCAATAAAGACTGTAATTGACGCAACTGGACCTTTTTAGAGCCCTTAACCAGGTCAACCATCCGCAGTAACTGCCTGTGCTTACGCTCCGGCAGCCGAAAGACCATCTTGCTCAAGTCTATCTCAATGTCAAGATAAGACAACTTGTCCGCCGCCCCAATTGTCTTCCCTTCTGCTACCGAAAATTCAAACTCCGACATGACAATATGAGCAAATTGGCACAGTCCTCCTTATCTTGCGTGACATGTCATAGAAATAGGAACCCCCAAACTGACAGCTGGGAAGCAGTCCAAAACGAAACGCAGACTCGATATCCGACTTCGCAAGAAGTGCTCCCGACCCAGCATCCCGAACCATTTCCAAAGTTCTGTCAAAGGAGGCATGACGGACCCTCAAAACCTCCCTGTTGATATCCTCATTCACCAATGAAAAGCCCAAGGCTCCTTCTTGGGCACCAAACCCAAGGGGGACACCCACAAGTTATGAAGAGGAAGCTAGTTGAAAGGGCCTTCCATTGAAAGGGCCTTCCATGCGCCTCAAAGAAACCTCCTTGTCCAATTTCTGCACCAAGATCTCCTCCTTACCTGAAATTGACCGCAAATTAACTGAAAACGACAGCAACTCAGAATCAACAAAGGGAATCCAAAAACCGTGCAAAAACCCGTCGAACAAGATATGTGCTTCTCGCCAATAAGGATACCAGTCTAACCACGGGCGACTCTCCAGCTCCATCCCAACAGCCCTCAGTCATCGCTGCGGCCTGCTGCACTCCAGCCAGCACTTGTTCCAGGGAACTCTGGCCATGGGACTCCTGGTAAGCCCTCAGCAGCGTCACCAGATCATCCAGGGAGGGGTTGCCATGACAGGAACAAGTAGGATGTGTAGTTCTCACTCTGGGAATGAAAAGGCTGACTGTGTGATTTTCTTTTTAGGCCCAGGCAAAAACAGAACAGCAAAATTCAGTCAGGGTATTTCAACTGACCCTGCGAATGGTAAGCCCCTCCCCTCTGCTGCTCTTAAAACACCTCAATTTTCTGCAACATTGTTGCAACTTTTACTCCAGCCCACAATCCATGGGCAACAGTCATGCTCCCCCTTCCCCATCTGTCCAGGGGGAAACTAAAGCCTGAATGGCTCTGTACTTAATGGGGCATAACCATCTAGTGCTCTGCGGGACAGTAAAATCCCCAAATTGTTCACATGAGAGCAGGTTCCACACAAGACTGAAATTGTTTGTGAATAATGCAGGACCTCCGAATCTGGGCCCGAATTTTAAATATCTAGCCAGCCTCCACAATAAAAAAAACTAAATAAATGTAAAAAAATAAAGCATATGAAGTTCGATATGATCCCCCATATTAGCAGAAGCAATCCAGATGTTGTGGACTATGTCTCTGCTCTTATAGCCATAATGCTGGCAGAGCTTCAAGTGAAAAATCTGAAGTGCCAAAGGTTGGGATACCTCTTGTCTATGGGCAAGAGCCATGTTAGGCACAAGTTATCTCCAACTATTGTGCACCATGTATTTTTATTGAATGGTAAATATTTTTACTACTTGTACATTTTTACCACGTTTTATGCAGTGTTTCTTTTCTTTCAACCATCCCTTTTTCTGTGGAGGGTATACTGACCGGATTTCAATTTTTATAATCTTATTGTAAAAAAAAGTCTGTTCATTTTCCTGTTCTACCTGCTATGTGTGGCAGAGATAAACCATTTGTATGCTGTCATGGTTAGCCAGGAAATTGGGTTGGCAGCAAGGGAAATCAGGCTGCAATTTGGATACTGGGCATTTTTATCTTCTTCATTTCCATTTTGTAGAATAAATAGTAAAATCATTTTAATACAGACATAGTATGTTATCAGCCTCTTTTTATAGTGCTTTCAGATGCTGTGTTGTGGAGAGCTTTATTTTCCAATCTATAGGGATCTTCTTCCTGCAGAACATCTTTACAATTTAAAATGTTACATTGGATTAATCAACTGGAGAGAAAGAATAGTTATTTGCATTGTTTCATACAATGTTAAAAAGCAGATAGCTTCTTACAGATACAAAATGTATTTAATACATCCGAACTCACCTAAAACTTGCATAGAAAAGGTGAGACCTAAGTCCTTGTGTTACATTTCGCTAGACTCTTACGACCAACTGTTAAAGGGACACTATAAGCACCCAGACCACTTCAGCTTATTGAAGTGGTCTGGGTGCAGTACCTCTGTAACTTTAACCCTGCTATTGTAATTATTGTAGTTATTGATAAACTGCAATAAATACCTTGCAGGGTTAACTCCACTCTAGTGGCACCTAAAATCCCGTAGGAAAGTGCGTGAACATTAGGAGGAGGAGCAGAGGCAGAGCCTGACCAAGCTTCAAGGGACATAGGCACTGGATTCAGGCAAGTGACAGTAGGGTTTTTAACTCTTTCTACGCTGCGGAGGTTGGGGGGTACGCAAGCGAGGGAGCAACTATAGGGTAGAGCAGACATAGGCAATCTTTGGCACTGCAGATGTTTTGGACTACACCTCCCACGACACTTTGCCAGCATTATGTGTGTTAGAGCATTATGGGGGTTGTAGTCCACAACATCTGGAGTGCTGAAGGTTGCCTTTCCCTGGGGTAGAGTTTCCCTTTGAATGGCTATCAGCACATATATGGGTAACATATAAAAAAACACTCAAATATATGTGCAAGAAACAATTCTGCCCACACACAACAAACTAGAAGCCTTGCTAGAAGTATGTAAATACTGGAGAATTTACTAGCCATATATATATGCTAGTTGTGCTGAGACTTCCTTTTTTACATACACCACATTTCATATTGAATGTTGAACCATGTAAATAAACATGGCAAAAAATTTTTTACTTTTTTTTTTAATGTGGCGACTGGCTTGCAAGAGCTGGCCAGATGCCACATTATTAAAACTTCAGTCAGGGGTTTCTAGCTATTAACCAGTTAACTGCTAGCACTGCCAGTGGGATTTTTTATTGAAGTCTCCATCCCTGAATTTGCAGCATTCAGTCTAGAGTTTATGATTTGAATGACAAAATCTGGACATTGTTGAATTCCAGCAAATGGTTTTGTCCCATTCAGCATGGGCCCATTTGGACTATAGTGAATAGTTCCAAAAGTGCTCAAACAGGGTCGTGTTTAAAAGGGACAGCTGCCCCAGGACACATTATTCCTTGGGGCCCAAAGCAGCTGCCCCTTGAGCCCGCAACAATTTAATCAGTGCCCTTTATTATTGGCACTGTCATTTAATCCCTCATCCTCTCCGCCCGCGCGGGTCGCCCCTGGGCCCCTGTCATTTTGGTAAATTGTTTCCCAGCGGCTTACTGGGAGGAAGTTAGTTCACGTCACTTCCTCCCAGCAAACTGGACGTTGCGTGCGGAGGAAATGGAGGCGGCACACATGAAGGAGACGAGGCACTTCCATCATTCTTGGTCAGCAAGCTCCTACTGGACCACAGGGAATCCTTCTGAACCTAAAGTAAGTAAATAGGAGTGTGGCTTAGAGGGACACTGTAGGCACCCAGACCACTTTAGCTAATTAAAGTAGTCTGGGTGCTGTGATCCTTTTGCATCTAGTGCCACGAGAGGGCTTCCGGAATTCAAACAGACTTTTGGCCTGTTATCTGAAACTGGACATCCTCATGCACCTGCAGTGTCAGATTTTCCCATAGGAAAGCATTGAATAATGGTTTCCTATGGGGAGGTCTAATGCTCGCACGGTCATTGCCGCGCATGCGCATTAGGTCTCCCCCTCCTGCTGATGTTGGAGGGGAAGGAGCATGGGAGGAATCTGACCTAGCATCAAGGGACATCGGCGCTGTATTCAGGTAAGTGGCTGAAGGGATTTTAACCCCTTCAGCCCCACAGGAGGGGGCCCCAAGAGAGGGGGGCATTTAGGAGCCTATAGTGCCAGTAAAACGGGTTTATTTTCCTGACACTATAGGATCCCTTTAAATATATAAATAGTTTTTTATTTATGTGTGTACCTGGGTCTGTGTGTGTATATGACATTGTGCATATCTGTTTGTGTGTGTATGTCAGTATGTCTATGTACTTGTGTGTCAATTTGTACCTGTGTGTCCGTGTATGTGTACTTGTGTGTCAATATGTACCTATGTGAAATATAAATGTAGAAAGTAATCCAGGCACTCCAACGAATTCCAAAATATAGGCAATTTTATTAGAACCAGGAACTACACAGCAACGTTTCAACCCCTAAGGGTCTTTGTCAAGCTTGACAAAGACCCTTAGGGGTTGAAACGTTGCTGTGTAGTTCCTGGTTCTAATAAAATGGCCTATATTTTGGAATTCGTTGGAGTGCCTGGATTACTTTCTACATTTATATTTCATATTTGGTCCATCTTGTACTGGGACTTTTCCATTGGAGCACCCTGGATTCCAAGACAGATGGGTTGAGTGCACCTTCTATTGTATATCAATATGTACCTATGTGTCTGTTTATATGTACCTGTGTTTCTGTGTATGTGTACTCGTGTGTCAATGTTTACCTGTGTATCTGTGTATGTGCACCTGTGTGTCAATGTGTACATGTGTGTCTGTTTATGTGTACCTATATTTGTGTAAAAAGGTTAAAAAAATTAAATCTCTTTAGTTTGGAAAAACGGCGCCTGAGAGGGGATATGATAACATTATACAAATATATTCGGGGCCAGTACAAACCTTTATCTGTAAATCTATTCATAAACAGGGCTATACATAGGACACAAGGTCACACGTTTAGACTGGAAGAAAGAAAAGGTTTTTTTACAGTAAGAGCAATAAGGATATGGAATTCTCTGACTGAAGAGGTGGTTTTGTCAGAGTCTATACAGATATTTAAACTGCAATTGGATAAATACTTGCAAAAACATAACATTCAGGGATATAATTTCTAATTAGTGGGGTTATAGCCGCCTGATCCAAAGAGACATCCAAAGAGACATCTGACTGCTATTTTGGGTTCAAAAAGGAATATTTTCCTAGTTTGTTGCAAAATTGGAAGCGCTTCAGACTAGGTTTTTTGTCTTCTTTTGGATCAACAGCAAAAACAGATGTGAGGAAGGCTGAACTTGATGGACATAGCTATGTAACTATGTAACTATGTATCTATGTGTCTGTGTACCTGTGTGTCAGTGTATGTATAATTGTGTGTATGTGTACTTGTGTATTTGTATGCGTACCTGTATTTGTGTACCTATGTGTTTGTGTATGTTTACCTGTGTGTCAGGGCATGTGTTTCAATGTGTACCTGCGTGCCTGTGTATATGTACCTGTGTTTGTGTACCTGTGTGTATGTGTTCCAGTGTGTCTGTGTATCTATGTGTCAGAGTATATGTGTACCCGTGTGACAATGTGTACCAGTGTGTCTGTGTATGTGTACCTGTATTTGTGTACCTGTGTGTCTGTGTGCCTGTGCGTCAGTGTATGTGTACTTGTATTTACAATGTGTATACAATGTGTATCTGTCTGTTTGTATGTGTATTTGTGTGTCAATGTGTACCTGAGTGTATCTGTACTTGTGTGTCTGTGTACCTCTATTTGTGCACCTGTGTGTCCGTGTGCATGTGTACATTTGTGTCTGTGTACTTGTGGCATTGTGTATGAGTACCTATGTGCCTTTGTTCCTAGGTGCTTGTGTGTGTGCATACATGTGTGTGTAGCAGTGCTTACATCCCAGCATTTCAGTGCCAACACTGAACACAAATACACCACTGCATGTATACCTGTGTGTATCTGAGTGTATCTGTGTCAGTGTGTAAGTGTGTATCTGTGTGTGTGTGTGTCAATGCATGCACCCCTTGCATTTCAACACTGCACACAAATACACCTCTGCATTTCAATGCTAACTCTGCAAATAAATACACCCCTGCCACATCCACTCAGTGAAACCTCCCTCACACATACTGTCACCCCCCTCACAGTCTGTCACCCTCCGTCACATATACTGTCACCTCGCATACACTGTCATCCCCCTTCACCCTGCCACACTCACATTAACTCCCACAATCCTGTCACACATACCCATGCCACACTCATCTCTCATCGCTCTGCAACACTCACCCTATCACACTCACCCCAACCCTGCCACACTCATCTTCCATCACTCTGTCACACTAACCCCATTTCACCCTGCCACAATCACCCTATCACATTAATCCCTCCAATTCTGTCATACTCTTCCCCCAAACCATGCCACATTCACCCTGTCACATAAACCTTCTCAAATTGTTCCACGCTCACCTCACCTTGCCCTGTCACACTCTATTCTCCAACCTCATTCACCCCAATCCTGTAACACTCCCTCCCCAACAATGATACACCACCCTGTTGCATTAACCCCATTATCACACTTACCTCCCCTCACCCTGTCACATTCCCTCTTCCAGCCATGTCACACTCACTCTGTCACACTCACCGCCCAACCCTGTCGTATTCACCCCTCTGGCCCTGTCACAGTCACTCCCTGAAGACAGTTATCATACACACACAGTCATGAAACATAGTTTGCCATAAATGCAATGCACAAAGTCCACAGGCAATCCCTCATACACACTGCAAGCAGTTATCGCACACACATACAGCCCTAGACACAAACATGCACATGGTCACAGAAACATATATTCAAACACAAGGGGACACACTCTCAGGCACCTACTCATAAAGAAAATGCCAGACATACTGTAACCGCGGCTGGTTCCCTTATTTACCACTATAATGTCTTAAAGCATAGAACTTAGCAGGGCTAACCATACAGATATTTAAGCCATAACTTTATATAGTTAGTAAGAGATTTTCTATTTAACATATATAAGTAAATGAGAATACAATATAAAATAAGAATTGCCTTGGAAGCAATAAAGTTTTGTCTTTTTAGATATTTATTTTATATAAATATAAAAATAGAAATATAAAATCCGTTACAATAATTCATAGTAGAGTTTATAAGATTAAACTAAATGCTTGCAAATATCAATAATAGATTAACACACGCTCCTGAACATGTCATCATGTCAGCCTCTCTGTCATTTTAAGATGAAGCAGCGTCTGTCTCCAAATCTCTCATCTGTCTGTGTCTTAACATTTAAAAGTACATCTATTTATACCTTAGGTGTCTTCATTTTAGGGTCACCGTAGTTCATATATGAAAAAGTAACTTCTTTTACTTTTATTCATTTTAGGACCTCCCTTAACATGGCAAAAATACAAGGCCATAACGAAAGGGTGTACACGTCATGGAAATTTTCCTGACTTAGGTCAAGATGGCATTTTAAAGTCTGAAGATCTTTATCTACTTAGGGTTACCACAGTATATTATGTACTGAAAGACTCGTAGCATAGCCTTGAAGCTTGTTTATGCATTATTGTTATTGTAATTCGGCTAGGACAAAATGCCGTAAATATAATATGCACTGAAGGTAAGTAAGAAGTTAAATGCACAAACAAAAAAGACTGTGTATACCTAATTCCAACAAGTGGAATAGGAACACAGAGGTCAGTACGGTGGCACCAGATCCACCAAACGGGTTTGAACTCAATACATTTAATTTAAAATAGAACCAAAACAAATTGAGTCCCTATAGAGAGCAGGACTCAATGCTGTTTTTTATAGAAACAGGGGAAGAATACTTTAACAAGTAACATATGGCTTAGAGTTAAGGTAAGTGGGGAAAATATACCAGAGTTCTCAGCAATATGTAATTCCAAAGTATCCAAAAAATAAATGCTTTATTGATATAAGCAATACACAAAAGCGATACAAATGGAAAAACTGCTGAGCAACAAAATTATACATAAATCACAAAAGAGTCATGCATCTAAGATAATAGCCATAATCCTAATGAAAAAGGGGGGAGGCTGGTAGATTATTGGCCATTCAAAATAAGGCAATGCAATCAACCTCAATGATGGCTTCTAAACCCAAGAAAAAGTGAATACAAACTGCCAGGGAAGGTCCACTAAGTAGTGGATTGACTGATACATATAGAACTTGGGAGGTCAGTAGTAATGGCAGAGATAGACTGCTATTTACATAGGGACAGGCAGGTAGGCTAAAGGGCAGCAGTAGCATCTATAATAAAGATGCATATAGAGTAGAAAAACAAATTCCCATAATAGGGAGCAAAGAATAAACATAAATGCTAAGTTATCCCCTAGGATTCGGTAATGTCGCTAGAATCAGTATACAGCAAATCTGCAGTAGCTCTACCTACTCAACCCTACTGCTTCTAAAGCAACACCTTCAAGGGTGTCCTATGCTTGTCCCTAGAATCTGTGTAGTACAAACTGAAGCCTTCCACACCACCCCACAAAGCCAAAACTCTAAGCAAGAGTAATAAATTAAGTGCTAAACACCATGTGCCTCCATAAGTGGATTAAAATAATGATTCAAGAGAAACCCTACTCTATATGCATCTTTATTATAGCCTACCTGCCTGGCCAATAATCTACCAGCCTCCCCCCTTCTTCATTAGGATTATGGCTATTATCTTAGATACATGACTGTTTTGTGATTTATGTATAATTAAGTTGCTCAGCAGTTTTTCCATTTGTATCGCTTTTGTGTATTGCTTATATCAGTAAAATATTTTTTTTTTGATACTTTGGAATTATATACTGGTAACTCTGGTATCTTTTCCCCACTTACCTTAACTCTACGCCATCTGTTACTTGTTACAGTCTTCATTTTTCACTCTTCCCCTGTTTCTATAAAAAACAGCATTGAGTCCCGTTCTCCATAGGGACTTAATTTGTTTAGGTTCTATTTTAAATTAAGTAAGAAGTTACTGCTTAAAGAAACATGTATGAAAAACAATATGTTCCATTTTTAACACCTATTCAGTTTGCAATATATCTTAAAGGCAAAGTACACAGTTTGAGGTATACAATATTTGCATTTGCCCATAACAATACTCAGAAATACAGAAAGCCCAAAACACATTGTGACTGCATGTAGTATTTGTCCATGTGCGTGTCTGTGTATCAGTTTGATATTTATAAATCAGCACACTGACTGTGGTATTTATTAATGGGAAAACTTACTGTGGTATTTATTAATTAATGTATTTATTGTAAAAGGTGTGCCTTTGGTGATAAAAGGTTGGGGAGCACTGATATTTGATTTTTTTTGTGTTTTTCTTTTCTTTTTGTATGTTGGGATGGAGGGTGTGATTGCATGCTAGGGTGTGGGAGGCCCCAAGCAAATGCTTGCCCAGGGTCCATTCAGTATTAAAGATGGCCCTGGTTCTGAAAAGTGAAGGTTAAATTGTGACCTAATTGGTCTAAAAAGTAATGGTTTTCATGAGCGGGGTGTGTCATGATGTAAGACGCTGAGTGGGCAGAGCATCTGAGAAACCAGCAGGTGCAGAAGCTTCCCTCGAGCAAGCTAGCAGAAGCCCCCGAGAGAAAGCCAGCAAACGGAGTCGGCATATCCTTAACTGGTGCCCCAGACCAGTGAGATGGTAAAGAGGTCGGAGGAGGAAGAGCCTGACAGGCTTAGAACAGTACATGCAGAAAGGGGAGAGTTAACTATAAGTGCTATCTTACACAGAGTAAAAGAATGAGGGATGGGTCTGCGCCACTGTGTACAACAGATAATGATATTAAGTCCAATACGATCTATATCGTTGTGTCCAAAGTTCTACTTTATACGATATCCAGAAGATGTCAGTGGCATAGAGGATAATCCAATTTTGTAAAAATAAAAGAGTTCTTACTTACAGTTGACAGAGCTTAATCCAGCTCTGGTGTGAATGGCTTGCAGCGGTATTATCCCCGCTTACAGGATATACGGCAAGTGTCCTCTTCTATGTGGTAACAGGTAACCAAGTTGGAAATAAAAATGGAAACAATAATGGTGCAGTATGTTCCACACATGCGATAAAAGATATAAAATATAATAGATACACTCACATTCGATAGAGCTTCAGCTAGCTCTAGTTTGTTAGGCGTGCAGCGGTATAATCCCCGCTTGAAGGATTTGGGATGAGTGATCTTGACACGAATATCAGTAGCTGGGAGAGAAGATAAAACAGCGATAGTGCTCTCAAAAAAATCTTAAGTGATAAGATAAAATAATAAAATATACTCACAATATATAGGGCAGACTAACTGCTCTATGTAACAGCGTAGGTGGTATAATCCCCACCTAGGATTCTTTGGAGTATGTTATCCAAGGAGTAAAAATAATAAAAGAAGTATGCAGTATAACATATATATAAAAGCCAGGTAATAGTAAAAGATGATGGTTCCAACGTAAAAATGACCAAAATCTTTTATTAACAGTATATAAAAAACAGTACAAATATCCAATATCCACTTGTTTGGGACTGCTGCCTTCCTGATTAGCGCTGACTCTACTCCTTGTTTTTTTATCTTACACAGAGTGCCTAGGGTTTTTAAAGTGTTCCCTTATAAACACTCAAAATACAAAAGTAAAAACAAAGAGAAAAAAAACCAAGAGGAAAAAACTGTGTATGTACACCATAAAGTGATAATAATAAAAAATTATACAAACTGAATATCGTAGATATATTCTGTCTTAGATATAAATCTATATGGAAAAATATAGAAGCATATAGTGTAATACTATTAACACATATAAAGGGTGGGGTGGTAGAGAACTCACAGGATTTTAGATGAATTCAAGCGTATCTCCCTTAATATCAGGGAATCGTGAAATGTGAGGAACCTCCAGCGATGTAATTCTGGATAGAAGGTAACAGATCTTCTTGCTCACTCAAATAGAAGGGAAAAAAATAGATAGTGCAGATTGTATATAAAAATCAGGGCCGGCCTTAGGGGTGTGCGAGCTGTGCGGCCGCACAGGGCGCCATGGTGCAGGAGGCGCCCTGCGGCCGCATAGCTCACACGGCATGTCTGTTAGCCGCAATGCTAACAAGACATTTTCTTGGGCGGCATTTTCCAGGGGGCGGCAAAAAAAGCCGCCCCCAAATGCCCAAGGCAAATGTCTTGTTAGCCTTGCAGCTAACAGACATGCCTGGCTGTTGGGCAGTCGGGCGGCTGGCGAGGGAGCACTTCCTCTGAGCTGTATGCTCAGTTCACTCGCGCGCCGCAGAGTGAGGCTGGGAGCCGGAATATGACGTCATATTCCGGCTCCCAGCCTCACTCTGCAGCGCGCGAGGGAGCTGAGCATACAGCTCAGAGGAAGTGCTCCCTCGCCAGCCACCCGCCCGCCCAGCCCAGCCCAGCCCAGCCCAGCAGCTACTGGACCACCAGGGAGGAAGAGACCCCCCCCGCCCAGCATTCCCAAAGGTAAGGAGGCTGGGGGGGTCTAAATAAATGTTAAAAAATGTGTTAATGTGGGTGTGTGTGTGTGTATGTTAGTGTGTGTGTATGTTAGTGTCTGTGTGTGTGTGTGTATGTTAGTGTGTGTCTGTGTCTGTTAGTGTGTATGTTAGTGTGTGTCTGTGTCTGTTAGTGTGTGTGTGTGTGTGTATGTTAGTGTGTGTCTGTTAGTGTGTGTCTGTGTCTTAGTGTGTGTGTGTGTGTGTGTGTGTGTATGTTAGTGTGTGTCTGTGTCTGTTAGTGTGTGTCTGTGTCTTAGTGTGTGTCTGTGTCTGTTAGTGTGTGTCTGTGAGTGTGTTTGTCTGTTAGTGAGTGTGTGTGTCTGACTGTGTGTGTGTGTGGCTGTCTGCCTGTGTGTGTCTGTTTGCCTGTGTGTGTGTGTGTGTGTGTGAGACTGTCTGCGCGTGTGTGTGACTGTCTGCGTGTGTGTGTGACAGGGTGTGTGGGAAGGGGTAAGGAGTGGGGGAGGAGGGGACGGGAAGGGGGGGTGCTGTGAAGATTTTTTGCACAGGGCGCCCAAATGCCTAAGGCCGGCCCTGATAAAAATACACAGCTTAGCAAACGGACGCTGAGGTTTGGCACTCGGGTAACCGTGAGTACAGCCCTGAAAGGGGATCTCCAAGCAGAGGCTGCTGTGTGGTTTAAAGGGAAAAAACGAAAGCAGAAAAGGATAAGTGAAGAAAGGGAAAGGATAAGGGAAAATAAAACATATAAGAAAAAGAGTGGAAAAAGAGATTTAAAAGGATTGAAAAGGGAAGAAAAGGGGAAGGGAAATGAAAAAAGGGAAAGAAAGGGGGGGAATGAAAAAAAGGAGAAAAGAGAAAAAGAAAGAGGGAGGGGAAGAAAGGAAGGGGGGAAGAGAAAGGAAAACGAGAACACCTTGATATTAAACAGAAAGAGGTACCCTCAGAACTCCCTCTATCTGCTCGCCTTCCCATTATATGTCTATATTCTGCTATATATACATATATAGCACTGTGTTTCCACAGGGTGTTTAAATAGGCTGCAAAAGTAAAAATAAAAAAAGTAAACGGCGAACGCGAACTTCCGCAAATGTTCGCGAATGGGCGAACCCGGCGAACCGCCATAGACTTCAATAGGCAGGCGAATTTTAAAACCCACAGGGACTCTTTCTGGCCACAATAGTGATGGAAAAGTTGTTTCAAGGGGACTAACACCTGGACTGTGGCATGCCGGAGGGGGATCCATGGCAAAACTCCCATGGAAAATTACATAGTTGATGCAGAGTCTGGTTTTAATCCATGAAGGGCATAAATCACCTAACATTCCTAAATTGTTTGGAATAACATGCTTTAAAACATCAGGTATGATGTTGTATCGATCAGGTAGTGTTAGGGTTACGCCCACTTCACAGTGACAGACCAAACTCCCCGTTTAACGCACCGCAAACAACCGCAAACAGTCCATTTGCTCAACCGCAAACTCCCCATTTGCACAAGGTTGGATACCAAGCTAGCCATGTCCCGTTCCTTGTCCTCACTGATGTCATTGAAGGTCTCTTCCTCCACCCAGCCACGTACAACACCAATGACAACAAGCCCCCTGTATTTCTTTTTAAATGTACACTACTGTTACACCAGATATGAGTTGCATTGGTGTGACACTGTGCCCTGGCAGGCCCTGAAACGCACACGTGTGAAGGAAACTGACTGCTATTATATTACAGTCAAAAACGTTTAGTTTTTTTAAAATGCAAGCTATTGTGACACCAGATATGAGTGGTGGCACTGGGCAAGTGGGCACAGTATACGCTGTGAGCCTGATACACACGCTGGCAGGCAGGCAACTGCAATTAGATTACACAGAAAAAAAAAAAGCAGACTGATGTTCTAGCCCTAAAAAGGGCTTTTTGGGGTGCTGTCCTTACAGCAGAGATCAGATGAGTCCTTCAGGACTGTAGTGGACACTGAATACACTACCCTAGCTATCGATTTCCCTATTAAATCAGCAGCAGCTACACTTTCCCTCCTCTCACTAAGAATGCAGCTTCCGGGGGGCGGGGCCTAACTGTCATGGAGGAAAGATGCACTTCGTGTGAGCTCCCTCAATATCTCACTTTAAGCAGCTATCAACAAGCGAATTCACCCCAGAAGGGCATGACCCAGCAATGTTGCTCCTACCTGACCGACCCGACATGCTTAATAGCGGTCAGCAACTCGACAGAGTCTTACTTACCTCCGCGTGGCAAGTGTGGCCTGGTGCTCACCGGGCGGGAGAGGCGGCCGATCTCCCGATCCTGGGATGCCCAGGAGCAGCTACTTCCCGGCAGGAGCTCCGTTACCCCCCCCTCGGACCGGTGGGTGTTATCCCGGTCCACCCCTGAGAGGCTGTCTGGAGCTAATGGACGCACAGAGCACAGCCGCCCAGGCTGACATACTCATCTGCGACTCTCCCAATATGGTGGCAGCCGCGTGTCCTCCTGGTACCAGCAAAGCATGGCAGGATATTTAGTCTAAGCTGGACAGACTCTTTAATCAATTTTGGAAGCAAATAACAAGCAGGAAGCCCCAACAAGCTCCACCACAGCCCCAACAAGCTCCACCACAGCTAAGCGAAGCAGTCCCCATTAAAATCCACCAACGCAAAAGGCGTCGAAGACAGGACCGGAGGCACAAACAGAAATGCAGAGCCTGCCCCACGTCAAGCACTCGCCTCCACCTTAAGCCACCACAATCCTGCACCGGACGTGAAGAACCACCGGGACAGATCCGACCACCTGACAAAACAAGCTTCCACCATCTCAAGCCGCGAACCCGGCACTCAGCCAGAGACTTGCCTTTGTTGTTCCCGGTATCAGGGACTCCCAGGGTCTGCACCTGGTGCCCAGAAGGGATCGGATGAGCACAAGCAGTAAACAGCAGCCTGCCAAGCATGTCCCACTATAGCCGATCCTCCACACCATGCCTTTGATCACATGAACTGCTCTCTGCACATTAACTAATCGTAAAGTAGCAAGCGTTTAAACATGTCATTATTTCACCTCCTAAAGAGTTTATTGTCGTAGTTCCTTACATGCCTTTACCTTAACCGTTCATGTATTATGTTATTCACTAGTCTCATCTCATGGGGCGACTCACACTTGATTTATAACCAGTGGTGGAGCTGCTGATATGAATACACACTTGATAACGTGCAACAGAGGCGGCTCTAGACTTTATGAGGCCTTAGGCGAAACTCAAACATGAGGCCCCACTAATAAAAATGTGTCACATATACACAGAGGCGGCTCTAGACTTTATGAGGCCTTAGGCGAAACGCAAACATGAGGCCCCACTAACAAAAAAGTGTCACATATACACATTGATGCACTGTCTACCTGTGTATGTGCCTGAGAGTGTGTCTGACAGAGAGTATCCTTGTGTGTGTGAATGTATGTCTCTGTGAGCATGTTTGCGTTTTTGTCTGAGACCCTGTGTATGGGGTAGCTGCTTGAAGTGTGTTGTGTGTATGGGGGGGGGGGGGTGATGGTGAGAGGCGGGTGATGTGAGAGGCGGGTGATGTGAGAGGCGGGTGATGTGAAAGGCGGGTGATGGTGAAAGGCGGGTGATGGTGAAAGGCGGGTGATGGTGAAAGGCGGGTGATGGTGAAAGGCGGGTGATGGTGAGAGGGAGCGGGGGGTGATGGTGAGAGGGAGCGGGGGGTGATGGTGAGAGGGAGCGGGGGGTGTGATGGTGAGAGGGAGCGGGGGGTGATGGTAATGTGACAGGGAGCGGGGGGTGATGGTAATGTGAGAGTGAGGGGGGTAATGTAAAAGTGAGGGGGGTAATGTAAGAGTGAGGGGGGTAATGTGAGAGTGAGGGGGGTAATGTGAGAGTGAGGGGGGTAATGTGAGAGTGAGGGGGGTAATGTGAGAGTGAGGGGGGCTAATGTGAGAGTGGGGGGGGCTAATGTGAGAGTAAGGGGGCTAATGAGAGAGTAAGGGGGCTAATGAGAGAGTGAGGGGGTAATGTGAGAGTGAGAGGGGGTAATGTGAGAGGGGGGTGATGTGAGAGTGAGAGGGGGGATGGTGAGTGGGGTGAGGCTGAGGGTGTTGACAGAGGGCTTTGCTGAGGGTGGTGGGGGGTGAGGCTGAGGGTGGTGAGGGGGGTGATGCTGAGGGTGGTGGGGGGAGTGATGCTGAGGGTGGTGGGGGGTGGTGGTGATGATGAGGGTGGTGGGGGGGTGGTGATGATGAGGGTGGTGGGGGGGTGGTGATGATGAGGGTGGTGGGGGGGTGGTGAGGCTGAGGGTGGTGGGGGGTGAGGCTGAGGGTGGTGGGGGGTGAGGCTGAGGGTGGTGGGGGGTGAGGCTGAGGGTGGTGGGGGGTAAAGCTGAGGGTGGTGGGGGTAAAGCTGAAGGTGGTGGGGGTGATGGTGGTGGGGGTGATGGTGAGGGTGGGGAGGGGTGATGGTGGTAGGGGGTGAGGCTGAGGGTGGTGGGGGGTGAGGCTGAGGGTGGTGGGGGGTGATGGTGAGGGTGGGGAGGGGTGATGGTGGTGGGGGGTGAGGCTGAGGGTGCTGGGGGGTGATGGTGAGAGTGGTGGTGGGTGATGGTGAGGGTGGGGAGGGGGTGAGGCTGAGGGTGGTGAGGGGTGAGGCTGAGGGTGGTGGGGGTGATGGTGGTGGGGGGTGAGGCGTGAGGCTGAGGGTGGTGGGGGTGAGGCTGAGGGTGCTGGGGGTGATGGTGAGGGTGGGGAGGGGTGATGGTGGGGGGTGAGGCTGAGGGTGGTGGGGGTGAGGCTGAGGGTGGTGGGGGGTGATGGTGGTGGGGGGTGAGGCTGAGGGTGGTGGGGGTGAGGCTGAGGGTGGTGGGGGGGATGGTTGGGGGGTGAGGCTGAGGGTGGGGGAGGCTGAGGGTGGTGGGGGTGGGGGTGAGTCTGAGGGTGGTGGGGGGGTGATGGTGGTGGGGGGTGAGAGTGGTGGGGGGTGAGGCTGAGGGTGGTGGGGGGTGAGGCTGAGGGTGGTGGGGGGTGATGGTGGTGGGGGGTGAGGCTGAGGGTGGTGGGGGTGAGGCTGAGGGTGGTGGGGGGGATGGGGGGGGGTGAGGCTGAGGGTGGGGGAGGCTGAGGGTGGTGGGGGTGGGGGTGAGTCTGAGGGTGGTGGGGGGGTGATGGTGATGGTGGTGGGGGGTGAGAGTGGTGGGGGGTGAGGCTGAGTGTGGTGGGGAGGGAGAGCCTACCTTTCCCTGGTGGTCCAGTGGGTTCCCTGTTGGTCCGGTTGCCACTGCTTCTGGTCTGCAGCTCCGCATAGCTGCAGACCATGTAATCTCGCGAGATTTCAGAGCGTTGCCGTGGTAACCCGCGGCAACGCTCTGATTGGCCAATTCTCGCGAGTCACATGGTCTGCAGCTCTGCACACTGCGGAGCTGCAGACCAGTGTCTGCGATGGTGGCCGGGCAGACAGGAGGGGCCTCGCACCCGGCGGCATACCGGGCAAGCCGCCGGGCCCCCTCCTGGTGTCAGGTCCTCGGTCACTGACCGAGGACCTGACACACTCTGCCCACAGGTGGTTTAGGCGGCCGCGAGGCCCCCGCCAGCGCGAGGCCTTAGGCGGCCGCCTAAACCGCCTAATTAGAGAGCCGCCTCTGCATATACACATTGATGCACAGTTTACCTGTGTATGTGCCTGATAGTGTGTCTGACAGAGAGTATCCTTGTGTGTGAGAATGTATATCTCTGTGAGCATGATTGCGTTTTTGTCTGAGACTGAAGTGTGTTGTGTGTATGGCGGATGATGGTGTGAGGGGGGTGATGGTGAGAGGGAAAGGGGGTGATGGTGAGAGGGAGAGCGGGGTGATGGTGAGAGTGAGCGGGGGTGATGTGAGAAGGAGGGGGTTGATGTGAGGGGGGTTGATGTGAGAGTGAGGGGGGGTGATGTGAGAGTGAGGGGGGTGATGTGATGTGAGAAGGAGGGGGGTGATGTGAGAAGGAGGGTGGTGAGGGGGTGAGGCTGAGGGTGGTGAGGGGGTGAGGCTGAGGGGGGTGAGGCTGAGGGTGGTGAGGGGTGAGGCTGAGGGGGGTGGGGGGTGATGCTGAGGATGGTGAGGGGGTGATGCTGTGGGTGGTTGGGGTGGGGGGGTGATGCTGAGGGTGGTGAGGATGGTGAGGGGGGTTATGCTGAGGGTGGTGAGGGTGGTGATGCTGAAGGTGGTGATGCTGAGGGTGGTGAGGGAGGGTGATGCTGAGTGTGGTGAGGGAGGGTGATGCTGGGGGTGGTGGGGTGGTGAGGCTGAGGGTGGCGGGGGTGGTCAGGCTGAGGGTGATGGTGAGGCTGAGGGTTCTGAGGCTTAGGGTGGTGGGGGGTGCTGAGGCTGGTGGGGTGGTGAGGCTGAGGGTGGTGAGGGGGTGAGGCTGAGGGTGGTGGGGAGGGTGGGGAGGCTGAGGGTATTGGGGTGGGTGGGGAGGCTGAGGGTGCTGGGGGTGGGGGGTGCTGAGGCTGAGGGTGGTGGGGGGTGCTGAGGGTTGTAGGGTGCTGAGGGTGGTAGGTGTGGGGAGGGTGGTGAGGCTGAGGGTGGTGGGGAGGGTGGTGAGGCTGAAGGTGGTGGGGAGGGTGGTGAGGCTGAAGGTGGTAGGGAGGCTGAGGGTGGTGAGGCTGAGGGTGGTAGGGAGGCTGAGGGTGGTGGGGAGGGTGGTGAAGCTGAAGGTGGTAGGGAGGGTGAGGAGGCTGAGGCTGGTAGGGAGGGTGATGAGGCTGACGGTGGTGGGGAAGGTGGTGAGGCTGAGGGTGGTGGGGAGGGTGGTGAGGCTGAAGGTGGTGGGGAGGGTGGGGAGGCTGAAGGTGGTAGGGAGGGTGGTGAGGCTGAAGGTGGTAGGGAGGCTGAGGGTGGTGAGGCTGAGGGTGGTGGGGAGGGTGGTGAGGCTGAGGGTGGTAGGGAGGCTGAGGGTGGTGGGGAGGGTGGTGAGGCTGAAGGTGGTAGGGAGGGTGAGGAGGCTGAGGTTGGTAGGGAGGGTGATGAGGCTGACGGTGGTGGGGAAGGTGGTGAGGATGGCTGAGGGTGGTGGGGAGGGTGGGGAGGCTGAGGGTGGTAGGGAGAGTGAGGAGGCTGAGGGTGGTAGGGAGGGTGATGAGGCTGAGGGTGGTGGGGAGGGTGGGGAGGCTGAGGGTGGTAGGGAGAGTGAGGAGGCTGAGGGTGGTAGGGAGGGTGATGAGGCTGAGGGTGGTGGGGAGGGTGGTAGGGAGGCTGAGTGTGGTGGGGGGTGAGAGAGCCTACCTTTAGTCCCTGGTGGTCCAGTGGGCTCCCTGGTGGTCCGGTGGCCACTGCGCCCGGTCTGCAGCTCCGCAGAGCTGCAAACCATGTAATCTCGCGAGACCATCAGAGCGTTGCCGTGGTAAGCCGCGGCAACACTCTGATTGGCCGGTTTTCGCGAGACACATGGTCTGCAGCTCTGCTCACTGCGGAGCTGCAGACCGGTGTCTGCGGTGGCTGGCCGGGCAGCCAGTAGGGGCCTCGCATCCGGCGGCATACCGGGCAAGCCACCGGGCCCCCTCCTGGTGTCAGGTCTTCGGTCAGTGACCGAGGACCTGACACAGTCTGCCCACAGGCGGTTTAGGCGGCCGCGATGCCCCAGCCAGCGCGAGGCCTTAGGCAGCCGCCTAAACCACCTAATTAGAGAGCCGCCTCTGACGTGCAAGCTACACCCTAAACATGACAGCCATCTTTCACAACAATGTACTGCTATATACTCATACCCTCAGTGCAACTAGCCACGATATACGCACGTTCAGCCTAGCATGCTCAAATATAACACACTTCTGTCTAAAAAAAATAAAAATAAAATAATAATACAAAAAAAAAAAAAGAATGCAGCTTCAGAATTAATCTAAATTGTATGCTGTCTAGGAGGTGGGAGGGTCTGGGAGGGAGGGTCTGCTGCTGATTGGCTGGAATGTGTCTGCTGACTGTGAGGTACAGGGTCAAAGTTTACTCAATGATGACAAATAGGGGGCGGACCAAACATCGCATATGTTCGAACGCGAACAAGCTATGTTCACTAGTAAGTACTAACAGCTAAGTAGCAAAGAGTACATACAGAGAAAATATGACTACAAAAAAGGAAACAATAGAGTTGAAATTAAGTACAAAAAAAGAGAAAAAAACAGAAGTAGATCAAAAGCAAAAGTTAACCTCTATTTTCTCCCCACAAAACTAAAAAAAGAAAAAGAAATAAAAAGTAATGGTTTTCTTCATGCAAAAAATGTCTAAATTCAGAAAACCGACACTTTTATAGTGGAGGGAAAATTCTGCCACTTTTCTTTCAGAAGTAGTGACAGAAATATTTATGAACCCACTGCACTGGCAAACAATGGTGCATGTTGAAAAATGACAGGTTACAAAAAAGTAACACATTTTAAAAATCCGACCAATTTATAAATTCAAAAAAAAAAAAATTAACAACAGAGAATTAGTTGGGAACTTTGATAAACCTCCCCCCATTATGTCTGATTGGATTATTTGCTATAAATCTATTTTCTTGTGTTTGCAAATGTAAAGTCTTTATTGAGGTATCTTTCCATCTACTTTCTAATACCCAGCACACGCTTTGAAATATAATAAATATCATGCAGTTTGTTTCTGAATATATACTAGTGAAGGAAAAAAAGTGTTTGATCCCCTGCTCATTTTGAACATTTGTCCACTGACAAAGAAACAATCAGTCCATAATTTTAATGGTAGGTGTATTTTAACAGTGAGAGACAAAATAACAAAAGAAAAATCCTAAAAAAATGCATGCCAAAAATTTTATAAATTGATTTGCATGTCAATGAGTGAAATAAGTATTTGATCCCCTATCAATCAGCAAGATTTCTGGCTCCTAGGTGTCTTTTATACAGGTAAAGAGCTGAGATTAGGAGCACTCTCTTAAATGGAGTGCTCCTAATCTTAGCACGTTACCTTTATAAGAGACACCTGTCCAAAGAAGCAATCAATCAGATTCCAAACTCTCCATCATGGCCAAGACCATATAGCTGTCCAAGGATGTCAGTGACAAGATTGTTGATCTACACAAGGCTGGAATGGGCTACAAGACCATCGCCAGGCAGCTTGATGAGAAGGTGACAAAAGTTGGTGTGATTATTCGCAAATGGAAGAAACACAAAATAACTGTCAGCCTCCCTCGGTCTGGTGCTCTGTGCAAGATCTCACCTCGTAGAGTTTCAATGATCATGAGAACGGTGAGGAATCAGCACAGAACTACACGGGGAGTTCTTGTTAATGATCTCAAGGCAGCTGGGACCATAGTCACCAAGAAAACAATTGGTAACATAGCGCCCGCAAGGTTCCCCTGCTCAATAAAGCACATGTACAGGCCTGTCTGAAGTCTGCCAATGAAGATCTGAATGATTTAGAGGAGAAAATCAAGCTCTTTGGCATCAACTCAACTCGCCGTGTTTGGAGGAGGAGGAATGCTGCCTATGACCCCAAAAACACCATCCCCACTGTCAAACATGGAGGTGAAAACATTATGCTTTGGGGGTGTTTTTCAGCTAAGGAGACAAGACAACTGCACCGCATCAAAGGGACGATGGACGGGGGCCATGTACCATCAAATCTTGGGTGAGAACCTAATTCCCTCATCCAGGGCATTGAAAATGGATGGGTATTCCAGCATGACAATGACCCAAAACACACAGCCAAGGCAACAAAGGAATGGCCCAAGAAGAAGTACTTTAAGGTTCTTGAGTGGCCTAGCCAGTCTCCAGATCTTAATCCCATAGAAAATCTGTGGAGGGAGCTGAAGGTTCGAGTTGCCAAACGTCAGCCTCGAAACTTTAATGACTTGGAGAGGATCTGCAAAAAAGAGTGGGAAAAAATCCCTCCTGAGATGTGTGCAAACCTGCTGGCCAACTACAGGAATCGTCTGACCTCTGTGATTGCCAACAAGGGTTTTGCCACCAAGTACTAAGTTGAAGGGGTAATAATACTTAGGGGAAATAATACTTATTTCACTCACATGCAAATCAAATTATAACTTTTTTGACATGCGGTTTTCTGGACTTTTTTTTGTTATTCTGTTTCTCACTGTTAAAATACGCGTACCATTAAAATTAGAGACTGATCAATTCGTTGTCAGTGGGCAAACGTTCAAAATCAGCAGGGGATAAAATACTTTTTTTCCCTCACTGTACAGTTAAAGAGTACTGATAGAATGTAGAAAAAAAATTATATTTATTTAATACATATTATATTCCTCTAAAGGTTATGCTTCTGTAGGGACTAAATATGTGCAAAGATGGAAAATGAAATATGGAATTTAGGAAGCAAAAAAAAATTGCTAAGTGAAAAGCACAGGTTTATTTATAATTTTGAGATCTTAGTAAGTAAATATCTCCATGATGAAGCCAAGATCCTGGGGAATATCGTAAATGAAGGGACCCCTTGGTGTGATAGCAGGAAGAGTAGATAATGAACCAAAAAAAAACAAAACAAAAAAACAGATATCTGCACACATATCAGAGATATGAATAACTAAGATCAGATAATAAGAATGTGCAGTTTAGCTGATTTGCTGAATTAAGGCTCAATTTGTCTATAAAATTACAGCTGCTTGGTTGAGGTCACCCACACGCGAACAGTAACCTGTTTTTGATTGTGGCCTCTCTGTGTGGGCTAAGAAGTAACAAACAGGGGAGGATGGCAATGACATATAAAACGCTCTAATCACCCACATTCTGCCATGGGGTCAATTTGTGGGAACACAGCAGATGTAATATATTAAGTGTGTGTGTGGGAGGGGGTCTATTCTGTTAGGGGAGAGAGTTACTGATTGACTTGCCCGATGCAGCAGGAAAAAATAATTAATATTAACACCCAAAATGCAGGCTTTAAGCACAAGTGAAAATATAATTTTTTTTATTAACTACTAATTTCTCAGGCTAATATTACAAGAATATTGTTTGAAAATGGTTAACTACAGGCTGGTCACAGATTTATCTGTAAATTATATCATTCGAAGTAGCGTTTACAAATGTGATGTTAAATGAATTATATTGCTGCATGTAAAACTCTGAATGACATTACATTTAGCTGTTTATTATTAATATGCTTATATTGCCTCAGCAAACCATATCTAGATGTACGTCAATATACTATTCTGCATGCTCTAGTAAGCAGACAGAGCTGATATTATGTTGCATATGTTACCCCCCTCTAAACCCCCTTACACATATTAAATCTCTCAACGTTTCACTTATTCACTGACTGCTATGTTATTTTGTGCAAGTTGTACAGATCATAAATCACTTGTGAAAACAGTACAATTATATAGTCTTCTGTAAACAGCGACAGATACTTTGACGTGTTTGTTTGGAAAAAAATTTTACCATCCAATGCCTCAGACATACTCAGGCGTGTCTCTTTAAAATCATTTCTCTGTCAGAGTTACATATTTAGGAGGGACAGTCCCTATTTTGGGCTCAAATCCCTCTGTCCCTCTTTTCTATCATTAAGGAGCTCCATTTTATTGGTGTCTGGATGTATGACAGAGCTCCACAGCAATAATACTCCCAGTGTCTTTAAACTACAATAAATGTGTTTTAGAAATCAGTATGTGTGAATAAGATACACTGTTCTTGTTCTAAATTACATTTAGTTACATTATTAGTTATTAGTAAATCACCTAAAATTTCTCAGAACAGACACTCCCCTGGCCACATCCCCACTTACACCTCTAAAATTAAAGTGTCCGTCTTTGTCCATGCAAAATTTTGGGAGGATGTGCTATTAATTTTGTTTCTAAAGAACTTGCCTGTCCCAGAGTGTTTTTCTTTAGAAACATGGCTTACACTGGCCATCAGACAAATGTCTGGTGGGCTGCAATAGGCATGGGCCGAAGCCGACAGGGTAGATGAGAGGATCTCCCATGCTGATCCATGCAGAGTCGGCACTATCCAAGTGCAAGCCCTGCTTTAAACAATGAGAGCTGGTGGGGAGACCATGACTGTGGTAGCTGACAAAGAAAGGAGAGACACAGGGAGCTCTAACCAGCATATCTGCGTGGTTCCTGTTGTGAGGTCAGAGCTTTATGGCGATTACCAAGGCTTACAGTGCTCCAAGCCCAAATCTCGCAGGAGTAAACTATAGCAAGGGGGAGCTGCACACTCACCACCGGACCAGGGCTTACAAGAAATACAAAGAGGCTAACAAGGCATTTGCCTTGGGCGGCACTGGCAAATGCCTTGTTAGCCTCTTTCATGGGGGACCCGAGAGCTGGCACCTTGAGGCGTTCAGCTGCTAATATTAGGGGCGGGCGGTGAGGGAGCACTGTCCTCTGAGCTTTTCCTGCTCAACTCCCTCGCACGCACCACAGTGATGCCAGGAGCCGGAATATGACATCACTCTGGCTCCCAGCATCACTCAGCAGCGCGAGGTAGCTGAAAAGGAAGATCACAGCTCCCTCACCTCTTGCATTTGCTGACTGACTGGCAGCCTGTGTCTGACCAGCAGCAGCCAACCCCACTGGACCCCAGGGAAGAATTCACTCTTACAAATCCACTTAATTTGTAAGTGTGTGTGAGTGTGTCAGTATCAAGGTGTCAGTAAGGGAGTTAGTGAATGAATGTGTGTGTGTGAGTCTGTCAGTATGTGTCTGTGAGTGAGTGAGTGAGTGTGTACGTGTCTGTAAGTGAGTGAATGTGTGTGTGTCGGTCAGTATGTGTCTGTGAGTGAGTAAATATCTGTGTGTGCCTGTCAGTGTGTGTCTGTGAGAGAGTAAATGTCTTTGTGCCTGTCAGTGTGTGTCTGTGAGTGAGTGAGTGAATGTGTGTGTGTATGTCAGTGTGTGTCTGTGAGTGTATGTCTGTGAGTGAATGCATGTGTCTGTAAGTGCGTGAATGTCTGTGTCTGTGAGTGAATGTGTGTGTATGTGTGTGTCTGTCAGTGTGTGTCTGTGAATAAATGTGTGTGCGTGTATCTATCACTGTTTGTCTGTGAGTGAGTGTGTATGTTAGTGAGTGTATGTGTGTGTGTCTGTTAGTGAGTGAATGTGCCTGTCAGTGAGTGTCTTTGAGTGAGTGAATGTGTGTGTCTGTCAGTGAGTGCCTGTGAGTGAATGTGTGTGTCTGTGAGTGAATGTGTGCGTCTGTCAGTGTGTGCATGTGAGTGCATGTGTGCATCTCTCAGTGTGTGCCTGTTGGTGAATGAGTGTGTGTCTGTCAGTGTGTGCCTGTTTGTGAATGTGTATGTCTGTGAGTGTGTATCTGTTAGTGAGTGTATGTGTCTGTCAGAGTATGCCTATGAGTGTGCGTCTGTTAGTAAATGTGTGTGTCAGTGAGTGTGTATGTCTGTCAGTGAATGTATGTCATTGTATGTGTATCTGAGAGTGGGTCCCTGTCAAACTGCGTGTTCGTGTTAAACATGAAGAGGTGTGGCCTTGACATGAATGGGCAGGGCAAAATTACATCTTTCGTCATGCCTAGGGCAGCACAAATCTAAAATACACCACTGACTACATCATGACATTATGGAAGGGTATAAACATTTACTGTATATATTATATAGTATCTTCTCTAATGATCCCTCCACAAGGGTTGTTGCCTATCCCTGCAGAGTCGGCAGAGCCGATCCATGCAGAGTTGGCACTATCCAAGTGCAAGCCCTGCTTTGAGCCAAGAGGGCTGGTGGGGAGACCACAGACCCCCCCCCCCCTTTACCAGCCCACAGGCACTTTACTGTGGTAGCTGACAAAGGAAGGAGAGACACAGGGAGTTCTAACCAGCATATCTGCTTGGTTCCTATTGTGAGGTCAAAGCTTTACGGCGATTTTAGGGGAAGGGAAGATTTAAATGATGATATATGTTTAGGACACGGCATCTGATCACATCCACCATGTCTACAATGTTATTGTTTATTATTGTAGGATGTTTACGAATATTCACTTTGGGTAGTCACTAAAGCAGTAGTTTCTAAACCAGTCCTCAATGCACTCCTACCAGTTCAGGATTTAGGCATTATCCAGTTGTGTCAAGGTGTTTTTTTTTTCTTTCTTTCTAAAAACACCTTAGACAATTGGGTAATCCTTAAATCCTGGACTAATAGGCCTCGAGGACAGGTTTGGAAACCACTGCACTAGAGAGTGCCAAACTGCATAGGGCAGAGATGACTGAAGTTGGACTTCCATCAGTGTGTGATGTTTCAGAGAAGCTTGTTTTTATCTTTTTTTAGTTACATACATGAAATCTGTTATTTTTATATGCCCTGTACTATTTTCGAAAAAACTAAAACCCAGGCGCAGAAATATACAATGCTGGTTTCCAATATCTAATAAATGCAGTACAAACAACAAAGTGATACAGTTTGGGCAGCAGCCCTTTTTCAATTTACAAAATTGGATGGCAATAAAAATGGTTTTCAAATTAAAATTCAAGTCTTTTCAAAAACGATACGGAAGTTTAGTAACTTTTTTCTTTTGGGAAAAGCACCATATCCGCTGCAGCCTGGCTTCCATTTGTGATATATATATATCAAAGGCAGAGGTTCTCCTTTCATAGCAATAATTTCACAATAATTGTATTATTTAATTTATATTTGGGTGGATTTCATTGACTGAGATTGTCATCTGACTTTCTCAGTCAATGAATTCTGTCCATTTCTGTGCAAACCGTTGCAGACTGGACATCACTACTGTAGAAAGCTGAAGTGGTTATGCTGCCTAGAGTGGATAGATAGAGTCAGGACTTTGAAATATCTCATAGAAAATAATTAAATCATCCTCTCTGACTGATCTCATTTTTACCTGGAGAGCACCTATCTGCATGTTAAGACTGAGAATGTATTTAGAATGGGTAACATTAAATGTAGTGTTCCTTTTAATCGTCTATTATTTTGAATGGTTGCTTTTTCATCTAGTTTTAAAATGTGAAATAGCTACAATTCATTAAAAAGGATGATTCACTTGCGGCCTGGAGTGTCTTTTCAAATTAAGAAATAGCACTATGTATACAGACCGAGATTTACGTCGAACCCCCACAAAGGCAAGCAGAGAGGAAATCGCCTGCGGACACAGGGCCTGCAGCTGATTTTGTTGGCACTGGGCTTGAAGATCGGCACTATTATTTGGGACTGTGTCATACCCATAATGAGCATAGGCTGACCGACATGTGGAGACTCCTGATACTTATTACCTCACAGATTGCTTGTCCTTATCGCTGCATCCTCTTTTTCCTAATTAACATCAGTATGATTATAATGATGCTGTACTTCACTAGGTCAAAACACAAGTTAGACGCACCTTTTATTTTGTTTATGCCTCTGGGCCTTTATAGGGTGGAAAATCCTGTTGTTTTGTAATCTTTAACACATCTACCTATACTTCATTGTTTACATGCTTAGTTTGAGTCTACTGCTTAGACATGTAGACTTAGCCTGATTCTAGTCCTAAAAAAAAATGCATCTTTTGACCTCTCATGCTTCTATATATTGTTTTTATATCTCAAATCGTCTGTCAATACTATGGCATATATTTATCAAATAATGAAACAAAAAAACGAACTATGCTCAAAATTGACTTGGCCTGCAAGAACAAAAATCAAAATGTCCCAGGAACCCAAAGAGTTAAGGCAACACCAAAGGGACTACTACAATGGGCTACCTACACTCGTGTGTTCCATGTAAAGGTTGAACTTGGAAAGAAAAGGGGGGGGAGAGGGCGGAGGGGGAGAACACATTTCCTCTTAGGGCAGCATAGGATTTTTTTCTTTAAAAAAAAAAAAAAAAAACCCTGATTTCATCAATTTACTAATTTAGTCTCCCCCCACGTGACTGATGAAAAACAAAAGTAGATGATACTCTATTAATTTCCTGTCGAGAGGTAGCACTTATTTTCATGAATATTTCTTTCTTTGCTGCAATACAGTTGAAAGGCTTTCTTCTCAGATTTCCTACCTGTATAATTATGTTGCTTTATATGTAATTAGTTTCCACAGGCGCATAGAACAAAATCTTCCCGTAATTGCTACTTGGGTCCCCATGATGAAGTCCACTGAAGTGTTATATTTTGGAAATCAATTAACCCCCTGTCTCCTGTAACCATTCTCCCATTATCTGTATTCTATATTTGTGATACAGTTATCCCTTGCCCCATGTGTCCAGAATGAGATGCTTATTCGCCAGGGCTTTGCTTGACTTCTGGTGGCTCTGCCCCTTATCCGCCTCCTTGAAAGTCTCAGCCAACCATTGTGTTTGGCTCAGAACAATGCTTCTGATGATGTTAGCCAAGCAAGCAGATCAGGGGCAGAGCCAGCAGCTGTAAACTTGAATGAAAGGGAGATGTTACTTTATTTAGGAGGGCAAGAGGGGGCTTTTAACACTGCAGGGTCAGGAATATATGTTTGTGTTCCTGACCTTATAGTGTTCTTTTAAGCTTGCATATCTGCCTGCCCATTAGAGATCAGAAAATACTAAACTACACTATGACATTCAGGATAAATAATCACGGTTACATTGAAAATCTGATAGACAGAACATTTTGTAATACAAAAGATAAAACTTAATCTATAGGAATGTTTGCAAAATAAAAAATAGTACAGACAACCTTAATTTTTTACATTATATGTAAATATAAGTCTGTTTATGAATCTGAATATAAAATATGTTTATGAATATGTGTACATGGATATTAGTGTTTTTTGTGTGCATATTTGTATAGTATGTATATGACTGTGAGTGTGTGAATATTTGTTTGGTATGTATATGACTGTGAGTGTGTGAATATGTGTGTGCGTATTATTGTTTGTGTATGTGAAATGTTTGTGTGAGAAGGGTTAAATCCCCAGACTGACAGATGAGTTGCATGCAGTGCTAAAACTGTGGTGCATATAGCTTTCTAAATTTGGATTTACATCCCCATATACAGCAAGGCCTAAATCTGAATACCTGGGTCTCCCCTCTGTCGCTTGGGACCTATTTCAGTGGCCCCAGACTGAAAGTCAGCTCTGCATACAGCTCTTTAAGTCTATTGATAACACTGCGACTGTCAGGATCCTATACTGACAACCAAAGTTATGTTTCATTTTTTTTCTGTTTTATTTCTATAAATTCCAGTTTTCCACCACTAGTGGCCTCCCTAACCACTAGTCTAATCCACAGTTTCTCTCACCTGCCGAGCGTGTTTGCTAAATCTGCTAAAGCTATAAGAGGCTGAACAAATGGCCTTTGCATTGAATGAAGTTGATGTTCAACTTGACTATACTTCTGATCCTGGCTCCTACAGAGGAAACTTGCTTTATCCTGAATAGCATTTAACCCAACCTGATTTATGCTATCAATCTGCTTTCTACTAATAAGCTTGGGGACAAACCTGATCTACAATACCTACCTGCTTAATACCACACCGGACTTCGATACCTTCTTGCTTTATGTTTCAAACCTACTTTGCACCTACCTTAATCTACGGTACCAATCTAAATAATACCAGCAATCTCTAATTTATACCACCTTATCTACGCAACCAACCTACCTGCATAATACAAACATTCCTGTTATTTTGTAACTATCCTGAATGACCCTGTTACAATTCATTTAAATCTGTAGTACTTTATCAAAACCAAAGAGGCTGAGCCACCTAAATGTCTGAATATACTGTATTTCTGAAACCTTTATATTATGTTTAGTTTTATCTTGTTATATTTGTTTAACTGTAACCTATATTTTCATTTATAGGTTTTCCTTCACTAGATTTAAGTATAATCTCACTTATGGGTTCTCCTACTACCTGTTACCTATCATCTCACGTTTAGGTTATCCTACTATCTGTTACCCATAATATCACGTTTAGGTTCTCCTACTACCTGTTACCTATAATCTCACGTATAGGTTCTCCTACTACCTGTTACCTATAATCTCACGTTTAGATCCTACTACCTTTTAGAAACCTTTATATTCTGTTTGATTCTTTCTTGTTATATTTGTTTATCTGTAACCTATATTTTCATTGATAGGTTTTCCTTTACTTTATTTACCTATAATCTCGCTTATAGGTGCTCCTACTTCCTGTTATCTATAATCTCACGTATAGGTTTTCCTGCAACCTAATAACCTGTCTGGGACATATTGCCTAATTCTCTATTTTTGTAATCCCTCTATATACTTGCCAATAATCTCTCTTATATGTTCTACTTTTTCCCTTTATCCTATATTTTCATTTTTTGGCGTTATTTCCTAAGTAACCTGTCTGGGGCATATTTCCTAACTCTCTATTTAATATACTCCTTTTTACTTTCATTCCTCTATATTACTTCCAGTTCATTTTAAGTCCTGCTCCACTTATTGTTACTAGAAAACCATGTCAAAGATTACAAATAAAGAGCCTAAAGTTAACCCCGGTATAAGTCTCTCATGTGACCTGCTTAAGAACCTGATAGCGGCGGAGTAATCGCGCTCTGCCACAATGACTCTAGGAATCTGGAATGAACACAAGTGGTGGCTTGGATAGATAGTAAGAAATGGTAGTATTAATTTGTATATACATCTGTCAGCAGTGCAAAGGGAAGAACAAGTGCAAGAGAACAGTCATATAGTCCACTATTTACATTAATTAAATATCCAATCACTATGTATCCCATTCGTTTTGCGCTTGGCAACCTACCACACTAGGTGTATTATATGTGTCATGTGCAGTCATACTCAATTTTCATTATAGATCCAGGTTGCTTTTTAAGATTTTATAATTTTATCTAATATCTAATTTTTATCAATAGCCCAGCATGTATATGTAATGTGCCAGGGCTCTAAAGCTACATAGGTAAGTAGATCTATATGATTTAAGTATATTGTTTTTTATTATTATTATTATTATTATTATTATTTTTATTATTTTTAGGAAACAGAATATACTTACAATTCTTTTATTTATTTTTATTTATAGGCCTTTGGACAAAACACTAACAATAAAGAAAAAGCATTTGAGCACATCCTTTCAAACAATGTCCCTTTATTTAAGTGCCCAGAGTGAACACAGCAACGTTTCAACCACTGCAACGGTCTTTGTCAAGTTTGAAACGTTGCTGATGTGTACACTTTGGGCACTTAAAAAAGTGACATTGTTTGAAAGGACGTGCTGCAACGCTATTTCTTTGTTGTGAGTTTTTGTACTGGCTAGGGCAGAGATGGATTCTGTGCACTCTGTGTGGTAGGTGCTCTTCCTCTTACTTTGGATTAATTTGGACAAAAAACAACAGAGAAAATAATAATTAAACAGTGTGTTTATGCTAGTTTCATTTCAAGATGTATTTTATTGAGTTTTTACCCATAGATTCCTGTAGGAAAATGTGTTCTTGCAATGAATTATACATATGTTCTTTACTAGCGTAGTAACAGATTTAATTGGGGAAGTTTCCTCATCATCAAACCCTATATTATTCAGTTTTAGTAACGAGGAAACTAGACAGAGAATTGCATCAAAGGTGTCTCTGTTTCTTACTAGTCAGTTGACAGCATCTGGCGTTAAACAGTTTAGATGTGCTATATAATTGCCCAGCAAGCTGGAATATCCTCTGTCCCTCTGTGACTTATCTTTCATTAAAGAAATGCTAGCTTGGTATTGCAGAATTCACAGCAAAAGGTTCTGTGGTATTAGTGACAATTTTTCATTCTTCAGATGTTGGTTTGCAATTATCAATAAAACAAAGAAAAGTGTTCCTGAGGCGAGGATACAGCACACTAATCTCAGAAGTGCGTGAAGTCACATCATTAATTTGCAGCAACATAAACTCAGTGATGCTCTGTCATCTTGAAATATATCTGGTGTTCATTTACATGTCTAGATCTCTCATAATATTGTAATTTAGTAACTGTTCTACATGCAGGGATGAACACATTTCATAGCATGCTCTCCAGTTAGAACCTTAGAATATCTGTTTTAGGAGTCTTCTGTTTCTAATTTGTTAGTTTTTTTGGGAAACCCTGATTAAAGGACCACTATAGTGCCAGGAAAACAAACTCGTTTTCCTTGCACTATAGTGCCCTGAGGGTGCCCCCACCCTCAGGGTCCCACTCCTGTGGCGCTGAAGGGGGAGGAAGGGGTTAATCCCTTACCTTTTCTCCAGCGCCGGGCTCCCTTGGCGCTGGGACTCTCCTCCCTCTTCTTACAAGAGCCGCGCGCGCATTCAGCCAGTCTCATAGGAAAGCATTATCAATGCTTTCCTATGGACGCTGGCGTCTTCTCACTGTGAAAATCACAGTGAGAAGCATGGAAGCGCCTCTAGGGGCTGTCAATGAGACAGCCACTAGAGGCTGGATTAACCCATAGGTAAACATAGCAGTTTCTCTGAAACTGCTATGTTTACAGCATAAAGGGTTAAACCTAGATGGACCTGGCACCCAGACCACGTCATTAATTAACCCCTTAAGGACCAAACTTCTTGAATAAAAGGGAATCATGACATGTCACACATGTCATGTGTCCTTAAGGTGTTAAGCTGAAGTGGTCTGGGTGCCTATAGTGGTCCTTTAAACTGGTTTTCATGAAATGTTATTATTTTTAGGGAGCCCTGTCTTGGGGGCAAGCTTTGCGCCTTTTACCACCTACTACATTTATATTCTTATTACTGCATTATAATACTTTACAGCGGATTTTCACCATTAACAATGTATATGGACTAAAGAGACCAAACCAAAACAGCTACTTACATTGAGCTAGTCAACTGAGGATCTAGATAGTTACAGGACAACAACGAAACTTGTGTAACTTTGTAACAGCAGCTGGTTCCCTTATTTACCACTATAATGTCTTAAAGCATAGAACTTAGCAGGGCTAACCATACAGATATTCTAGCCATAATTTTATATAGTTAGTGTAAGAGATCCTCTATTTAACTTGTATAAATAATTGAGAATACAATATAAAATAAGGATTGTCTTGAAAGCAATAATGTTTTGTCTTTCAGATATTTATTATATAAAAATATAAATATAGACATATATAAATCCATTACAATAATCTATAGCAGAGTTTATAAGATTAAATGAAATGCTTGCAAATATCATTAATAGATTAACATCTAACACCCTCCTGAATATGTCATCATGTCAGCCTCTCTGTCATTATAAGATGGAGCAGCGTCTGTCTCCAAATCTCTCCTCTGTCTGTGCCTTAACATTTAAAAGTACAGTACACCTATTTATACCGTAGGTGTTTTCATTTTAGGGTCACCGTAGTTCATATATGAAAAAGTAACTTCTTTTACTTTTATTCATTTTAGGACCTCCCTTAACTTGGCAAAAATTACAAGGCCATAACTAAAGGGTGCACACGTCATGGAAATTTCCCTGACTTAAGTCAAGATGGCATCTTAAAGTCTGAACATCTTTATCTACTTAGGGTTATTGCAGTATATTATGTACTGAAAGAGTCGTAGCATAGCCTTGAAGTTTGTTTATGCATTATTGTTATTGTATTTCGTCTGGGGGAAAATGGCGTAAACATATTATGCACTGAAGGTGTTCACAATGGTATGTAAAATTACATTCTCTTTAAATGTTAAAAATACTCCTTTATTCAAAATATCTCAATCTATTCAGAATAGTTGATAATTGGAAACATGGCATTATTCATCTTTCTTTGACCTGTTAGGGAGAAGACAACGTATTTCCCAAGTTACAATTAGTAAATATAATAACTACAGTTATTAGTGGCTTAAAATACGAGAAACACCCAAGATCTGACAACCATTGTGGAAAGTCATGTTTGTGAGATTGGATGCTTAACAATGTGAATCTTAATTGTCTAAGTATATTTTCCAGTGGCTGTTGGGTGTAGCTTAAGATGATTTGAATATTTATTATTTTTTAAAAGTGAGTGAAGAAAGTACTGAGATAATATAGTGAAGGTATTTATATTTAACTCTACCTTTGTATAAGTGGTCTTAACATTTCCATAACAATAGATATCAGAATCTGTTTTAACTATAACTGGTTGAAGTAGGGGTATGTTACAATCAGAATATGAATTAATAATCATATATATGATGTACTGATTAAACAATCAATAGATGTGGCAGGATCATTACTACAAGGTATATGTACCTTTAATCATCACAAACCAAATAACATTTTCTTGGTATTTAAAAAACAGATAACATATTTGATCACATGTGTTTTAATATACATATATAAAGTGGCATGGATGTGAAATTTATATTTTTGACATCTTTTCACCTGTTTGCAACAGGTGATCTAAGTTATCAATTTCCAAATTCATTCTGTATATCACCTGGAAGGGTTAATCCATAATACTCTTTTACCTCCCATTGACTGACCTTAGCTCTGGCAGACTGAACATGTTTATCATTATAAATAAAGGTTTGTGATAAGTGAAGTAAAGTTCCTGCCTGTTTTTCTGTTAAATATTAACTGTTGAAGTACTTCACTTATATTAATTAGATTATATTAATCATACCACTCTTCAAACTTAAACGAATATCGAGTAGTTTCTGACTAAATAAAAACATTTTACATTTTCTTTTAAGGTTAAAACATTACTCATTATTGCAGTTGTTATTGTAATCATATGATCTTTAACTATCATGATTCAATTATGTAAAGATAAATTTTTAAAATCAGATAATCTGGCCACTGCTTGGATTTACTCTACAAGTAAATGCCCAGTAGATATAAAGGAATCTGCATTGTTTAGCTATTTCCTTTTGCTGCAAGACACAGGCATTAATGTACATTCACTTGGATAATCAGCTGTTTTTTTTCTTTATTTCTAATATATTTGTTTGTAGGCCAGACTGCAGCTGCATATGGCATTTTAGCAATAATTTTCAATTACATTTCAGATACTCACAAAGTCTATCCACCTTTGCAATTAACACATTATGCGTTATTTTATACCATTAATTATAGTAACTGTATTATATTACGTATTGTCACTGACACATTTCTGATACAGGGAAAAAAAATAGCATGATTGCTTTAGTAATTATAATTTTTCGTCCATGCACCACATTCCAGGAAGTCCAGAATATAGCAAGAATCCTTTGTCGTTTGATTGGTATAGTTATTCCAAAAGAGCAAGGAGTATATCGGTAGATCACATCTGCAATAAAATCATTATATTCCTTGTTGTATGTCTCTGTGTTTATGTTTACAGGAGTTCCTTGCTCTGAAGGTATGTACATAATATGTAGAGTTTAAGAAATGCTGCAAATCATGCTTTAGTACAAGTGTCCCATGATGTCAAGTTTTTGAAAGGTTTTGCTGGCCTTTTATTTTTCTTTTTTTGACAATCTTTATTTTGATTTACAGATTACAGGTGTCGTAAAACGCCAATGTACATAACATCAGTAACGAGAGAGGTTAGTGCGATTATACAACGAGCTCGTCAACAAGCAAATAAGCAGAAGATGTAGGGAACCTCTTATACAATATAATAGAGAGCGAATAGTCTTTAAAGTTTGTTCAACTGTAGTTATCAACTTTCACGAATGAGTAACCTTAACCTCACTATGCCAGGGGGAAACGAGGTACATCGAACTAGAGGGGTAAATAATAATATTTCTTTACATGTTACACTATCGAACAGTGATCTGGGTACAAGTTATGATATGTAGAAGGGATTGCTCGCCTACGTGGCTGCATAGGGTAAAGAAGGTGTGTTCGGGGCATTTCAGTGAGTATGGGCAGGTCGTGCTTAAGAGGAGAAACCAGTCGGTAGCCGCGGGGCAAAGGGTCGGATTACTCTGCTGAAGAAAGTCTGGGCGTGTGCATCAGTCTTCTGTGCTACGGGTCACGTCAGGGTGTGGTTCCTGTGGTAGGGTCGGTGTGCATCAGACACAGAGATCGGTTCTGGGTGGCGGCAGGGTCAGTAGCCCGGTAACCTGGGTCCTGCAGGTCGTGTAGGTGCGTGTGGTCACGGGTGATGGGGTCCGGGTGGGCAGGGACGTGTGGAGTCGTAACAGGGAGGTTCTGGTGTATGTGGCCCTTCGGTTTGGTGGATCTGACGACTACCTATCTGGGGGCTGGCTCGTGAGAGTCATTATGGGGCCAATCCTAAGAGGGCGGATGTCAGAGGGTTGGGGATGGTCAGAACTCGAGCAATGGTTTATCCGTCCTTCTGGTCAGTTGGGTGGGGGGGAGGGAGGGAGGGGGAGGGAGGGAGGGTAAGGGGGGGAGTTGGGGGCCCTCGGTTCCCCGCCCCGTCCATCGTGAGGTACCATAGCCATGGCGTCCAAGTGCGGTTGCATTTCTCTTGTCTGTCATGCAGTGCTGCCGTGAGTGATTCCAAGTGGTATATCTCTCCCACCTTGTCCAACCACTCCCGGAGTGTGGGCGCATCCTTTTGTTTCCACCTAGTTGGGATTATTGCAATGGCCGCAGTCAGTAGGTGTTTAAGTAGGGATTTTTTGTATGCGGAGATAGACATGTCTGTGTGATGTAGGAGCATGGTGAGGGGATGGAGCGGGAAGGTGATGTCTGTTATGAGTCGGATGGACTCTCTAATCATTGTCCAGAAGGGAGCGATGTCAGGGCAGCTCTACCAGGTGTGGATGAAGGAGCCGTCGGGGGCTCCGCATCTCCAGCATTCGTCTGGTATCTCTGGATCTATACGGTGCAGGACATCTGGTGTACTATACTAGTGTGTGAGAATCTTAAAGCCTGTCTCCTGGAGTTTGGAGCTGATGGAGTCAATATATGTGTCAATATAAAGATCTTATCCCATTCCTGGTCTGTGAGCGTGGTCCCTGTCTCTTTCTCCCATCTAGTTACATATCTGGGGTGTGTCAGGTGCTCGCTGTTTAGGAGGGTTGCATATAGCAAGGAGACTCCTTTTTCCGGGTGAGTTCAGGTTGTGCACAGGGTTTCGAACTGCGTGGGGGGTCTGTGAAGGCACTGTTTGTTTGGGAAGGTCGCATAGTATGCCCGTATTTGAATATAGTGGAAGTGATCTAGGCCCGTGGGTGTCCTGTCTCCCAGGATGTCCGTCAAGGATTTGAGTCGGTTCCCCTGCAGCAGCTGTTGGAAGCTAAGCCAGTCGGTGTCAATATATGAGTGTAAGTATATGAGGAGATTGGGGAATGAGATCGCGGGGTTGTCCAGGAAAAATAACATGTCGTCCGCGTATGCGGCAACTTTATGTACCGTGTGGTGGTGCTTATACCCCGTGATACCCTAGTCCCGTCTGACCACCTCTAGGAAGGGTTCTTGAGTGAGGGCAAACAGGAGGGGGGACGGGGGCAGCCTTGCCTGGTTCCGTTGCGGATGGGGAAGGGTGCAGAGAGAGCGCCGTTGATCCGAATGCGAGCAGTCGGGGTAGTGTATAGGGCGAGGATCCAGGAACGAATGTGGGGTCCGAATTGCATGTGACGGAGGGTGGCCTCGAGGTACTGCCAGTCCACCCGGTCAAAATCCTTTTCCGCGTCTGCGGAAACCAGGACTAGGTTCCTGTTCGTCGACCGGGCGGAATGGATCATGTGCAGGGCTCGAATGGTGTTGTCTTGAGCCTCTCTTCCTGGGATGAATCCAACCTGATCCGGGTGGACAAGGGTGGGGAGTACTTGCTGGCCTTTTATATTCCATTCTCTTAGCATGGCATTTGCTCTTAGTAGGCCGGTCTTGTTATTATTTATTAATTGCATCAAGGTTTCTTTCGTTAATGTGTTTCTTCCAAATTAAAATTCACATGCCACCAAATGTCATTGTAAAGTTCATTATCACATAATATGGTTCCAGTATGTTTTTTAATCTAAGCTCACTTTAACCATAGGGCAATACATGATTCCAAGTTAGCCAATTTTAATATAGGACAACACTTATGGGGCCTACAAGCTTGAGCCTTGGAATCAAGGTGCATTCCTTTACAGTCAATCAGGTATTCTCAGTACTATGTTCCATCTTGATTAATAGCTGGGTGTTGACAGTTATCAGCCTTTTTCTCTTTATTTCTTTTTCCGGTCATCTTCTGTCTAGAAACATAATAACAATATCCAGAATTAGCATAGCACTTCTTTTCAACATAAGAAGGCAGTTTGCGGTAGTCATTCAATGATAACCTATATGACAAAATCTTTTCTGGCATCACCTTCATAGGTGCATCCAAAGTCTTTCACAAGCATCTCTCCCGTCTTTTTTCTGATTCCAGCATGCTTTGCCATCATAGTTGAGTCCATTATTAGGATTTGAAATAGTCCAATCACATCTTTCTCATGTATAATCGTTTTTTGTTGTTCTTCAATAGGTTCCTTGTGAAATACCAGTGTAGGTCACATTAGCAATCATTTCACTGTGAGCTGTGTCTCTCCTTTTGAGATGGTTCTTGGAGGTTGTCCTCACAATCATAGAACTTGGAATATGTTCAGTCCACTTCAGTTCAGGTTCTTCTTGCTTGTTAACATAATCCCAATGCAGTTTTAAAACGACAGCAAGGGTTGATGTTATGATAATGCTGCAGATTGTAAGAAGGAGACACCATAACCAATTTTCTGGCATCCTTTTGCTTTCATCTTTGCATTTCATTCTTACTGTATAAGATAATTCAGGCATAGTGATGTCCCGAACTGTTCGCCAGGAACCGTTCGCTGGCGAACATAGCTTGTTCGTGGTGAACGCAGCGGGCGAACATATGCGATGGTCGGTCCGCCCCCTATTCGTCATGGAGGTGGGAGGGTCTGCTGCTGATTGGCTGGAATGTGTCTGCTGACTGTGAGGTACCGGGTCAAAGTTTACTCAATGATGATGAATAGGGGGCGGACCGACCATCGCATATGTTCGCCCGCCGCGTTCGCCACGAACAAGCTATGTTTGCCGGCGAACAGTTCGGGACATCACTATTCAGGTACAGTCTCTTTTCTCCAGAGTCTTTCTGATAATGATGTTGATGATTCATTTTTCATATATTCCATGTTGACTGTGACTGTATCACGTCTGTCTGTTAATCCTTCTCCTTCACATTTGCAGTTTCAAATGTCAGATCATGATTCAGTCTGTTATTTGGCTATGATTCTGGTGGCTGTGCTCAGGTGGCATGTCTGTCGTCCTCTGTTTGTTTTATCTTGCCTTCTTTAACAGCATTCATTTTGTCAGTTAATGGTTCTGTGAACATCCTGGAAGTATTTAGCAGGTTTTAAAATATCAAAACTTACTTTTCTCTGTTGGCTCTGATTGTTGTCTGTAGTAAAAGTTCTTGGAGTCACCCTCTCCAGGACAAACTGGCCAACAGTAGGAAATAGGTGGTGGTGCATGGCTCTAAGCTCTCCCTGGTGTAGAAATATGATTGTCAGTGAAAAATGTGTAATATTGCATATGGTGTCTCACTATGTATATGATCAGGTATGTTGTTAATACTCATCTGTGCCATCAGAATAAGTAGATACCACTGTGTGGGGGCAAGCAACTAGTAACTTGGTTAATAGTCATTTAACCTCAGCATTTTTTCCGGACCACAACCCCACTACATTGGGGGTGGTTGGGCGCACTGAATTCCCAAAGTAACGCAAATGTGGTTGCCCAGTTTTGGGTTTCCTTTGCAGTAACTGCAGGACCACCATCTATGTGGATGGTCCTCGGATTACCAAATGCATACTAAGGAAGTGAGACCAGCAAATGGGGTATCAGAGGTTGCACTTCGCAAAGGATATATCCAAGTAAACCTGGTACATGCATCAACACATACAAAAACATATTTATAACCATGAGATGTTGGCAAACTTACAATATATAGTAATTAAAAAAGTATGTTAGATATTAATATTTCAATAAACAGTACATCAGTAATGTGGCAATAAGCAAATGCTTACGATAACTAAACACATGAAGTACAGTATTTACCATATTGGGCCACCAATATTCCTTTTCAGGAGTTAGAAGTAAATTACCTCTATTTACATGAGCTTGTCCTAGCCCTGCATAGGGCAAGCCTCTCTTTCCTTTACAGGAAGAACAACCAACATATTACCTTCAATGGTTATTATATAATTAACCCCTCTAACTGATAGGGCTATTTATTTGAATAACCAGGTGTATTAGGTCTGGTTATCCTTGCAAGCATAAACTCTGCATCATGACTGAGAGATAGGATATGTTTTTGTGATCCAGTGACCACAGAAAAGAGTTGGTAGAGACGTTGCATCAAAGTGCCTGCTAATGACCAACTATGTGAGGAGCTTTGTTTTAAGCATGTCCATACACTTATTACAATACCAGGCTTTCAATTTGTTTCCACAAAGCAATATGCAGTTTTGGATATTAAACTCACGACGTATCGTAAGAAAAACTGTTTGAACACCAGACTGAGACTCGAGAGATCAGTGAACAGTGGACCAAAATAGATAAATGAAATATTTTACAATTAATATTCTTTCTTTAAATTACTTTAGTTCCTGTATCAACAATAGAATTTTAAAGTAAAACAATGTGAATCTAAGAGCCAATTTTTGTAGTGTGCATATTAATCACAAGGCCATTCATAACGAGAGACAAATAGAACAGCTTTTTCACTTGCAAAAAAAAAAAAACCTTTTCTTTTTTTTTCTTTAGTAAATTAATTAAACGTAGTTAGAACCTCCCTCAAAGTCCCGATGACTTTGCAAGAAACATGTTGTTCCTAAATACTGGGTAAGTCTATTAAACAGTGAAATAGCATTTGTACCCTGTATATTATTTTGTCACAGCTATAATGTGCAGTATTACTATTTTTTAAGTGTTGTGCCAACTGTTCATTATAAGCTAGTGGTCTAGCGAGCTATAGAATATTTATTTATTTATTCTTTAGAGCTCTGACCTCAATCGGCAAAACAATATTCTAATGGTGTCCATTGCAATGTTCTGTCTTTACTTGTTAGATAAAAAAAAGTTCTGCTTTTCCAAAAAAAATTGAATATGTTCAGAGATTTCTTGGGCAATAATCAAGGCAAAAGAATCCTTTGCATTTATACTAAACCTGCCTGTTGTTAACGGATTCTGTATATTTCTTGTTATAAGTACTTGTACTTAAAACTGTAACAAAGCTGTTTATATTGTGGTAAAAAATAAAAAAGGTAAAAAAAAATTTTTTTTACATTGATTTACCTTTAAAGATACCTGCATTTTTAATTAAATATCCTTTAAATGTCTTTAACGCATAAATGATCTGCATATTAAGATTATATGCAAACATGCATTTTCTGGGTGTTCCCATGATTCATTTTCTATATATTTTTTTTTCTTTAAGTCTGGAATCAGATTCCTTTTGGGATGAGCACCCCTCTCAGCCCCTCAGTTTCAGAGGCTTCTTTGGAGGTGACCACAGAAAAGTATAGATTCTCTAAAATAGATGTGAGGGGGCTTTGGAAAGTAAAGTCACCTTAATTATACATTTCATATAGCAGATATGTGATAGGCATACGTGATTAATATATCAGAGCATTATCACTTTAATTGGCACTGCGTTTTCTTTTATGCATTATTCTTTATGCATTATTCTTTATTTTCTCTTAAATTTTAATGTCTGTTTAGAATATTGCAGGCTTTGCAATATCACATTAATGTTGCATTATATATATATTCACAATGCTTTGACAACATATTAAAATTAGCCTCTTTCAGCATTAGCACAATCTCCCACTGGAATTCAAGTAGAATGCACCAATATTGGGGTACTGTAGAATATGTCGTGGAACTGAATCCCCATATATGAGATTTGGAACTGTATTGTTATTTCTACGCTGTTCCCTAATCTGTATTTATATACACAATTGCGGCAGCATATAGCTTTATAACAGCAATTATTTTATCAATCATGTGGTTGTGGTTTACCCATCACTGTGGGCTTCTCTCTAGATTTCTAAACCTCTTCTTTTATTCTTTATAAATCAGTTCCTGGCTCTGAGACAGCAGGCTGCTGAATGCATGTAAATGCTCTTTATTGCCTAGTCTATATATATTGATTTATAAACAACATTGATATATTTATGTATAAACAACATTGATATAGTTACATTGGGATAATACCACTGATTTAAGTAAGCTTTCCCTTTTAAAATTGGTGGACTTTACTCCTTCTGCCATTTCAATAGACTAAAGTCTGTACCTGAGTAAGCAAGGTCATTATGTGCAGGAATTGGGCACTTTAAATAGTAGAATACGTATGCTATTCTAGTGAATTGGGCTGGCTGCTTAGCACATCATTTATCTTTTGGTTACATTTAAAGCTGTAAATGTATATAACATTTCATTTAAATAAACCTTTCAACAATTTCAGTTTCAAAAGTTATCAGAGAAACTGTATATTTGCAATTCTACTTTGGCCTGATTTATCTTATATATATATATAATATTTCTAATTATTTTATAAATATTTATTTTTGCAGAGCATTTAGAGAAGCAAAGGATGTATAACAATCTGTTGCCCTTCTGTTATATTTTTGTTTTTATATTAACAGATTTTCTAGGAGGGTAGTATAATTTCAACTCTGTTTAGGAAAAAATATAAGCCAGTTAGCATATATTATATCAAATATATGCTGCAGTGTACTGCATTGTACTTGTACATGTACATGTTTTTTTAAAAAGCCATGTCTCTCTCTATGGCTGTATGTAAAAAAGTTGTTCATAATTTGGAATATAAAAAAAATAAAAATTCTCAATTCCTTGGAATGGAAGCAATGTTTAGATGTCTCTGTATCTCCACAACCTTGGCTAGAAACTTCAGACCCCAAAAATAGTTATGCAGTTATAGACATTCGAAATCTATTAGTAATATAATAGTAAGTCTTTCATCGCTTTGTCTTATCACTTTTCTTTTGACAAAATTTTTCTTTGCATGCAAACTAAGCAGCTACAAAGAGAACATGGCCCGCTGCCTACAACCCACTGTCCTGGAACTAATGGACTATGCTGTGCTGGTGTATTAGGCATATTTGGGAGTTTAACCAAATATTTATATATGTTCTCTTATGATATTAATTAAGATCCACAATTTCAGCATTGAATGCTAATTACAATGTACCTGGCACCTGAACTCGAAGTGCCTTGTACAAGTTCACATTAAAATCATCTCTAATGATGAAGATCTCTCTCTGAATCTGGGCTACAAATAGCTCATTAAATTCTTGACTTGTGCCATGACAAAGTATTGTGTCTTCTCTTACGTATAAGAGGTTACAAATGTATATATATATTATTTTATAGTTAAAGCTACAATCCCCATGTTGGGCGCCAATTGTAACCGTGGCTGGTTCCGTTATTTACCACTATAATGTCTTAAAGCATAGAACTTAACAGGGCTAACCATACAGATATCTTAGCCATAATTTTATATAGTTAGTAAGAGATCCTCTATTTAACATATATAAATAATTGAGAATACAATATAATATAAGGATTGTCTTGGAAGCAATAAAGTTTTGTCTTTTTAGATATTTATTTTATAAAAAATATAGATATAGACATATAAAATCCATTACAATAATTTATAGCAGAGTTTATAAGATTAAACTAAATGCTTGCAAATATCATTAATAGATTAACATACCCTCCTGAACATGTCATCATGTCAGCCTCGCTGTCATTATAAAATGGAGCAGCGTCTGTCTCCAAATCTCTCCTTTGTCTGTGCCTTAACATTTAAAAGTACACCTATTTACAGGTGATACTTGAAAAATTAGAATATCGTGCAAAAGTACATTTATTTCAGTAATGCAACGTAAAAGGGTAAACTAATATATGAGATAGACGCATTACATGCAAAGCAAGATAGTTCAAGCTGTGATTTGTCATAAGTGCGATGATTATGGCTTGCAGCTCATGAAAACCCCAAATCCACAATCTCAGTAAAATAGAATATGACGTGCAATAAATAAAACAAGGAGTGTACATAGAACAATATCGGACCTCTTAAAAGTATAAGCATGCATATGGACTCAGTACTTTGTTTGGGCCCCTTTTGCAGCAATTACTGCCTCAATGCGGCATGGCATGGAAGCTATCAGCCTGTGGCACTGCTGAGGTGTTATGGAAGACCAGGATACTTCAATAGCGGCCTTCAGCTCTTCTGCATTGTTCGATCTCATGTCTCTCTTCTTTCTTTTGGCAATGCCCCATAGAGAATTCAGGTCAGGCGAGTTTGCTGGCCAATCAAGCACAGTAATCCCATGGTCATTAAACCAGGCTTTGATGCTTTTGACAGTGTGGGCAGGTGCCAAGTCCTGCTGGAAAATGAAGTCAGCATCCCCGTAAAGCATCCCCCATAAAGCTCGTCTGCAGAAATAAGCATGAAGTGATCCCAAATCTCCTGGTAGACAGCTGTGTTGACCCTGGACTTAATAAAGCACAGTGGACCAACACCAGCAGATGACATGGCTTCCCAAATCAACACAGACTGTGGAAACTTCACACTGGACTTCAAGCATCTTGCAGTGTGTGCCTCTCCATTCTTCCTCCATACTCTGGGTCCTTGGTTTCCAAATGAGATGCAAAAGTTGCTCTCATCAGAAAAGAGGAATTTGGACCACTGAGCAACAGACCAGGTCTGTTTTTCTTTAGCCCAGGTAAGACGCTTTTCACGTTGTTTGTTGTTCAGGAGCGGCTTGACAAGAGGAATACGACATCTGAAGCCCATGTCCAGGATCCGTCTGTGTGTGGTGGCTCTTGATGCACTCACTCCAGCCTCAGTCCACTCCTTGTGAAAGTCCCCAACACTTTTGAACGACCATTTCCTGACAATCCTCTCCAGGCTGCGGTCATCCCTGCTGCTTGTGCACCTTTTTCTTCCACACTTTTCCCTTCCACATAACTTTCTATTAATGTGCTTTGATACAGCACTTTGGGAACATCCAACTTCCTTTGCAATTATCTTTTGAGGCTTTCCCTCCTTATGGAGGGTGTCAATTATGGTTTTCTGCACAACTGTCAGGTCAGCAGTCTTCCCCATGATTGTGATTCCTACTGAACCAGACTGTAGGCATGTGCATGGGAAACATTTTTGGTTCGGTTCGGCATTCCGAAATTCAGGACTTTGGCAATTCGGCACTTCGACACTTCGGAACTTTGGCAACTTCGGAACTTCGGGACTTCGGAATTTCGGAACTTCTCTTGCAGCCGCTTGCTAGAAAACTCCCTAACTCCCACGATATTAGGGAGTTATCTACCAAAAGGCTGAAAGTCCAATTTTAGTAAAGATTACTTAGTATTAGTAAATGATGCCTCTACTCGCTATACCTCGAATAGGGACATCTCTGCTCACTGTTAAAAAAAAAGGGTCCCCCCTCCCAAGCCCCCACTTGCGACGCATGAGTGGGGGCTTTTAAACTAAAGGGGGTCCTATTGCCCCCCACCCGGCCCCCACCCCTGAGCGGTGGGTGGGTGCCCTAAATTAGAATGAGGGGGGGACCTAATGTCCTCCCCCTGGCCCCCACCCCTGAGCGGTGGGTGGGGGCCCTGAAAACTAATTGGGGGGGGACCGAATGTCCTCCGACCTAGCCCCCACCGCTGAGCGGTAGGTGGGCGCCCTACATTAGAATGAGGGGGGGACCTAATGTCCTCCCCCCCTGGAACCCACCCCTGAGTGGTGGGTGGGGGCCATACATAAGAATGAGGTGGGGGACCTAATGTCCTCCCCCCTGGCCCCCACCCCTGAGCGGGGGGTGGAGGCCCTACATTAGAATGAGCGGGGGGACCGAGTGTCCTCCCCCCTGGCTCCCACCCCTGAGCGGTGGGTGGGGGCCCTACATTAGAATGAGGGGGGAGACCTAGTATCCTCCCCCTGGCCCCCACCCCTGAGCGGTGGGTGGGGGCCCCTAAATACTAATTAGGGGGGGCCTAATGTTCTCCCCCATGGCCCCCACCCCTGAGCGGTGGGTGGGGGCCCTAAATTAGAATGAGGGGGGACCTAATGTCCTCCCCCTGGCCCCCACCCCTGAGCGGTGGGTGGGGGCCCTAAATACCAATAGGGGGGACCTATTGTCCTCCCACCCCGGCCCCCACTCCAGAGCGGCGTTGGGGCCTAAATAAAAAGTTTACTCTCTCTCTCCAGGTGACTAGGGGTCCACTAACCCCTAGTCACCCCCCTCCACCAAAAAAATTAACCCCTACCTACCCCCCACCCTAAAAATAGTGAGGAGGGCCCATTAGCTAAACCTGTTAAAAAATAAAATAAAACTTACCATTTGATGTTTTCTTTCTTCTAAAATCTTCTTCTTCCAGCCCCAAAAAAGGCCAAAATAAAAAACCATAATAACCGACGCACTTTAAAAAAAAAAAAAAACAGAGTGCAAAACAAAATGATCCATCTTCACCCGGCGAGGGCTCTGCGTAGACTGAGCTCCGCAGGGCGGGGGAAGGCTTATAAAGAGTGCTCTGTGTCATTTTACACAGCGTGGGAAAGTTCTTTGGAACTCTAAGGGAGGGGGGGGGTGGAGGAGAGACCACTAGGGGAGGGGGGGGTAAGAAGAGACCACTAGGAGAGGTGGAGAGGAGAGACCATTAAGGGTGGGGGGGAGGGAGAAGAGACCACTAGGGGAGGGGAGGGGAGAAGAAGAGGAGAGACCACTAAGGGTGGGGGGAGGGAGGAGAGACCACTAATGGAAAGGGGAGGGGAGGAGAGACCACTAAATAGAAAGGGGGGCAGATGAGAGCAGAGACCACTAAGGGGGAGATGAGACACCACTAATGCAAAGTCGGGAAGAAAAGGAGAGACCACTAAGGGGGGGGGGGAGTATTGAGACCACTAAGGGACAGGGTAGGAGAAGAGAGACCACTAAGGGGCAGAGGAGAGCTCTAAGGGATGGAAGGGCGAGCTCTATAGGAAAGAGGGCAAGCCAGGGAGCTTTTTCACACTACGCACACACACACACAATGCATCCCTATACATACACAGAAACACGTGAATGAAAAGTGGTTAGATTCCCGATAAACGGGATCTATGGTGTGTCCACAGAACCTTATGTAGGGGTTAACCCTTAGATATGTAACAAATATGTGGACTGGAGGTGGTCACAAGCCCAAATAGGCTCAGGAGCACCAAGAAAAGATTCTGTGAGTCTACCCTTGATGGACAAAATAAAAAACACCTTTATTATAGGGTATAAATTCCCCAGAAAAATAAAGGAAACTTATAAGTAATTAACACATCTAATAAAATATGAATTATAAAAGTGGGGGAGATAGTAGTATATCAATATGAGATAGGAGTGGGCAATTAAATAGTTCACAGTTCAGTCCTAGTCACCATAATGTCATGGGTTCCTTTAAGTATCCATATGATCTATATGAGAGGTAAGCAATACCTACTGATCATAATGAAGACTAAGGACCCTGCATAGAATGGCGATAGATAGTATCCCTTATAAATAGAGCCGTTACTTAATCTGCTGTAGTATTAGAGATTGATACAGTTGGGACACTGACGTTATGGACAAAGTGTCAATTATATTCAGGAACCTCCAAGTCCTATCTGTAGGTAGTAGGCTTAAAAAGGGGGTACCCAGGACATACTATCTTTAGGGGGCTGATTGTTCCAAGATGCTTGTAGTCTATAGCATAATATTGCTTGCTAATAGACACTAAAGGCTTGCTGACCAGAAAATATCTAGGACTTACTGTCTATCAAATATAGATCACTCCAAGAGTTCTGTAGCTTAGCCTTAAAATAAGTATCTATTGTAATACTCCTGTTGACAAGACTGTTAAAGAGTCGCTTAATCTGGTGTAGGATTAGAGATTGATACAGTAGGGACACTGAAGTCATAGACAGAGTGTCAATTCCATACAAAAACCTCCAAATCCTATCTGTAAATAGTAAGCTTTAACAGAGTATCTAGGACGTTCTCTCATTAGAGGGCTGATTGCTCAAAAAAAAAATTGTAACCTGCAGTATACTGCTGCTTGCTAATAGACACTGCAGGCTTACTGTACAGAAAATATCTAGGACGTACTATCTATCAAATATAGATCGTTCTAAAAGTTCTGTAGCTTGGCCTTAAAACAGGTATCTATTATAACAAACACAGGAAATGCTGCTGCTGACACTGTTGCAGAGTTACTAAATAGAGAGTTCACCACTGTACTGACTGTTTGAACAAAAAAAGCTCCAACCTGATGTGAATATCAATCTCCTATATGTCTCATCTATCTCCCCCCACCTAGTGAACACACAAAGTGTTAGTGATTAAAAGCATAACCTAACGCACGTTTCGGCGCTATGCAAGCGCCTTTTTCAAAGGTAAATGTGACACTGACACTGGCTCGTATTTTATATCCTGCTACCTTAGTTAGATGTCCAATCGGAGGGCGCATCCCATTGCCCTCTCTTGCGCCAAAATCTTGGATGGGCGGACTATGCTGCTTAGTTCCGCCCCTCCGCGTCATCTTGGGGGCGTGTTTACATATGAGCGCATATGTGGTACTGGCTTGTGCCCCAATGTTTTGCACAATGGCCAGATGATATCTAGAGTTACAAATAGTTTTCTTTCGTACAGTACATATAGCCAGAAAATGGTTTATTTATTTGAGACACAGTATATTACAAAGATCATGGAAGGCAAACATATGTTTATCTGTTGTTTCCAAGAATTAGTATTATATGTGTCAAAAGTATAAATAATGGTTATAACCATTTAAAGAGATATACAGTAACCTCCAAAAAAGGGGGGTATATACAGAGCCAACATAGGGTTATGCAATACTAAGTAGTGCTTTATATTGTTATGTTGTACTCATGTTTAACCCTTTCCTTATTATCAAATAGATGGATAGAAGAAACACCTCTATTCTGTCTGGTCTTAATAGAATGTACATAATGCCATCGTACAGTTTATATAGATCCCCTTATAAACTCATGTATATCTGTAGTATGTAGGTGAGCCGTGGAGTCAATGTCTTAGAAAAGTGTCACATAATGTGTTAGCCTATGTAAGTATTATATCCCTATTACATTACCGGTGTCAAAACAGAAAATTTGGTCACAGGTAGACAAACTCTTATATATATACATATTTACAATTATGGGATTCCTTAACCAATGAAGGGAGTGAATGTAAACCCTTCATTGAGTCCTTTTGGTGATAAGGTGTCCAACTTGTGGATCCAGTAGCATTACCTTTTTTTAAGGGCCTGGTCCAAATCACCTCCTCTCCTACCCATCTGGATCTTCTCAAATTTAATACAGCGGGGTGTATCCATGTGTTGAGACCTAATGTGTCTTGCGACTGGGGTGTCTCTGTTTGACGTCACTGAGTGGACGTGTTCCATTATTCGTTTTTTGAATGGACGTATGGTTTTTCCAACATATTTTATGCCACACTTACATGTTAGTAGATAGACCATGCCAGATGTATTGCAGTTAAAAAAACTGCTTTATGGGGATTGTAGTAGTGTCAGTGGAATCTGTGATTGTCTTAGACCCTTTGGCGATAAAACTACACGCTACACACCTCCCACATTGATATGTGCCCTGCACCGTGATCCAATTCTTAGATGTATTCTTAGATGTAGATAGATGACTGGGTACTAGTATATCTTTTATGTTTTTTCCTCTTCTGGCTGTGACGGACACTCTAGAAGAAATAGTATCCTTTAGGTGTGGGTCTTGTGTCAATAATGGCCAGAATCGGTTTAAGATTCTTTTCGCTTCCTCCCAGCCTGCATCATAGTTAGCTATACATCTGATTTGTTTGTCTGTATCTGGTTTGTCATTCTGCAAAAGGGTTTCACGGTCACTGTCCAGTGCCCTTTGGTAAGCTTGTTTCAGGCATCTAATTGGGTACCCTCTTTCTCTAAATCTTTGTCTTAATTCCCTGGCTTTAGTCCTGAAATCCTCAGTTGATGAGCAATTTCTTCTTAGCCTAAGATATTGCCCCACTGGAATACCCCTTTTGAGGGGGATAGGGTGATAGCTCTCCCATCTAAGCATATTGTTTGTTGATGTGGGCTTACGAAAGAGGGTAGTTTTAATCTCCAAGGTTTCGGTTATTGTGAGCGTACAGTCAAGGAAATTGAGAGCTTGATCCCCAAATTCCATAGTGAATTTCAAATTTATGTTATTCACATTTCGTGTTGCTACAAACTCCTCAAAAAATTCCCTGGTGCCTGTCCATATCACTAGGATATCATCTATGTACCGTTTCCATACATAGATGAAATCCGTATATCGTGAATTTTGTTCAGAGAACACCACCTTGCTTTCCCACCATCCCAGGTGCAGGTTAGCGTAAGCCGGGGCACAAGATGTCCCCATAGCGGTCCCCTGCACCTGGTGGTAGTACTTGTTCTTAAATAGAAAAAAGTTGTGGGTAAGAATGAAACGTAATAGCTTCAACACAAACTTTGTATGGATGTGATGTTCTGGACCTCTTTTTTCCAGAAAGTAACCAACATGGTCTAGCCCGCTTGAATGGGGGATAGATGAGTATAGGGCTTCTACATCCAAGCTACCGAGTACTGACCCTCTTGGTACCTTCAATGATTTCAAGCACTTCAGGGTATCTTTTGTATCCTTGAGGTAAGATGGTAGAGTTTCCACGTACGGTCGTAATATCCTGTCCACATATGTGCTTCCCTTGCTAGTGAAGTTATTGGACCCTGAAACAATGGGTCTAGCTGTAAGTATTTCATATTGTTTATGGATTTTCGGGAGGCTATAAAATGTAGAGGTTGTTGGGTATTTTATGAAGATGCTACAATATTCATCTTTAGTCAGGATTCCATCATCATATGCTTGGTCTAGGAGCGTTTTATACTCCATTTGATACTTGGTTGATGGGTCATTGGTAAGTACTCTATAGGTCTTTTTATCAAGGAGAATGTTCTCTATTACTTGTACGTAATGTGCTCTGTTCATTATCACGATATTACCGCCTTTGTCCGCCGGCTTGACGATAATATCATCATTATCCTTTAAGCTGCAGAGTGCTTTCCATTCTGTCTTAGACAGGTTACCTTTGGGTTTCATAGTGAGCATATCTGTATTGATCGTTTTTATCATGTTGGTGGTGGACTCAACAAACATGTCAATATTCTTGAACTCTCTTAGGTTGGGGGTGAATTTACTCTTAGGGCGCAGGTTTGTATATGGAGTGGCTGTAGCCGTATTGTCATTATCCTCTAAAAGGGTAACCAATTCCTGTAGGCATTGATATTCTCTTAGATTGAAGCCCAGTTCTTTAGCCTTTTTTTCATCTCTTATTTTAAAGAATGTATGTAGGGCCAATCTTCTGCCAAACAAATTAATGTCTTTAATCCATTCAAAATGGTTGAATGGAGGAATCGAAACAAAAGATAGTCCTTTCATCAGGACCTCTATTTGAATGGTCTTAGTATGTTTACTATGTTTGACAAAAAGGCCTAGCTACATTTTGTCAAGTCCCCAGCCATCACCAGTAACAGCTGAGGGAGGAAAGGCTTTGTCAGTGGAGGGTTGAATTTTGGTGACAATGCTGAGTGGGATATGTTGTCAACGTCTGCTGTTTTTTTAAAGTAAACAATAATTTGCTTGGGAGGGATAATTTAGGGAACGCTATTATAGTTATATTTGGATAAATACTTATGCATTATAATTCCAAGATTAAAGTCTCTAAACAACACTGTTTTGATTTTTAATATTAATGAATATAGTTGAATATTGTTGACATTGGTTTGCATGTATGCCATCCTTTTTCACTGAAAAGGTTTGTTTTGTGCGGTTCAGGGCAAGCAGGTGGTAATTCCATGAATAAAATAACCTCAGGGGCAGAGGTCTTTGCAAAAATTCATATTGAATGTATAGGAACACTTTTCATAATAGGTCCCAATAGCTTAATCTCTTGGTGTGTTCCACTGATTAACTAGACTTTTCAAACATGAATGCGCTATCTCTCATGCATTCCTGACCCTATAGCGTTCAAACCACCATTTAGGTAGCTTGCCCCCTTCTTGCCCCCTCACAGATAGGGTTGAAACGTACCTCTTTTTCAGCTCTCCACGGGGCTGCAGGCGTTGCCCCTCCACCCCCCACCCCCTGATCGGCCTCTTTGGCTGACATCATCAGAATTGATGATCTCAGCCAATCCAATGCTTTCCCACAGGAAAAGCATTATATTGGTTGACATTGTCAAGAATGCAAGGTGGAGGTGGTGCCAAATGCTGCCCTGGACAATCAGCATCTCCTCATAGAGATGTATTGAATTAATGTATCTCTGTGAGGAAAATTCAGTGTCTCCATGCAGAGGGTGGAGACACTGAATGGCAGGGATGCATTGCCCCAGCAAGCACCTCCAGTGGCCATCTGAGGAGTGGCCACTGAAGGTGTTCCTAGGCGGTAATGTAAACACTTTGAAAAGACAGTGTTTACAATAAAAAGCCTGCAGGGACTGACTATACGCACTAGAAAAGCATCTTTGTAGCGATGGTCTCAGGAGCTCTCAAAGGAATTGATTTTGTCCTACAAGAAGAAGCGGTGAGAAGAGATCATAACTGTCTGTTTAGTGGGTAGAGGACAAGACCGTTCCCTGAAGAATCATGGTTGAACCTGGTGCCAGTGGAGAAGGGAGGAATGATGTAGTGGGACATGTCGGGATCCCAAGCTACCCTTTTCCCATTACACTTTTAATAAAAAACACAGCCAATTAGTTCAGACAGTTTTGTCAAGTATTTTTCTAAATTTAAAAAAAAAAAAGTTAATCCTCAGATTTCAGGCTTAATTACAGTGTTGGCACATTGAGCTAAATACATTGGTTTTGTGCTGTAATTTGGGCACTTGGTCTCAAAAAGGCCTGCCATCCCTGGTCTAGCATAAGGAATCATTGAGCTCTGATAGCATAGAACCCAATTGGCATACAAGGATTATAGGAAGAGCTGAAACCAGCAAGATTGCTGGCAGCGATACAAATTTTTATACACACATATATTTTAGCATATTTAAATAGAACGTGTCTATAAATGTATCTTGGGAAATGTTAGCCAAATATAAAGACTTCAAAGCAGGCAGTGAAAAATAAAAGACAAAGAACTCGTTGCCTGAAGAGATCCACAGATAGATTAATAGAGAGACATAGAAGTAGATGAAACAGATATTGTGAAAGGCAATAACTGAGAGATAGACAGCAGAGTAATTACAATCAAACAATGATGCTTTTTGAATATGAATTCCTCATAATCATAAGCTTTTTGTCATCTAGTTGCCTGTTTCATGTGTTTATTTAAATGCAATGTATCAGCTCTTGAACCGTGACGGCAAAGCGAGACTAGCTGGTGTATAAAGCCTGCAGACACTGTGACAGTCAGATAGTGTGTCACAGGCCAGATGGCAAATAGCTGTGAATATCAGCTTTGTGGAATAGAATAAAACACAAATATATAAGAACTCAGTGTTGATCAATAAACTAAAGTGGCTATCGGTTTTATTCACAGAGCGAGAGATCTTTACTACACAGTATATAATAGCAGTTCTTGGTCACTCCTCAAGGTTCGCTAACAATATCATATTTGTTATATGTTTTATAAATTAGTTTAATATTTTCTAGTATATTTCTTTGTAAACAATATTTTTTTCATATACATGGAAATAAAGTCACACACCAAGCTGGTGTTTATTTTCACTTTTTTATGCTCTCAGAATATTTTACCTTTTTTTTTTTTTACTTGTCGTGTAAAAGAAAATATCAGATTGTGCCCCATTTACTCTGAAGTGATTACATCTCTGTGATGATGTGCATCATTGACCTGCTGAGTAGGATGTTAATAGGGATAGCAATCACTCGATTCATGAGGATATATTTGATTATGGTATATAGTTGCTAACTGTACACATGAGAAATGTGTGTGTTTGTTTTTAAAGAATTAAAATATGCCTATCAAACAGGAGGCACATTTACCTGACATTAGCATCTAGATTAGGGGGTAGACGACCTTCTTTACTCCAAACATTGTGGACTACATCTCCCATAATGCTTTTGCATTCAAATCATCAGCGGAGATGTAGTTTACAACATCTGGAGTGCCAAGTGTTGCAAACCCCCTAACGTAGAGTAAGAAGGCTACATTCAACAAAAAGATATACAGATAGAGATTGCTCATATTCTAATTTAAAGTGCATTCTAGGCACCCTCATATGTGTAGTACAAACTATTAGTTAGGAGAAAAATAGTTATGCTTGGTGTTTTTATATATATATATTTTTTTTTTTACATATAACAATTAGTTTTACCACACACATTCATCTCTCTATGAATAATCTGTGTCTCCCTTCTTCCTCCCAAAATACTGCTTTACATTAAATGTGAATATCTGTTTTTTATTCTATTTTTTATTTGCTTATTTTGCATTTTCTGTTAGTTTTCTATATAATGCATAAAAAGAACTATGGGTCAATATTTTTAGGGTGCTCAGTATTGTAAATCTGATACCAACCATGTTTGTACATTTACTTAAAACAATAAAATGCTTGAGAAAAAAAGCATTGTGTTGTAGCACACATCTGTGCATTGTCTATTTAAATATGTAGATAATGAGATTGAGAAAAGTCATTGAAAAGGGGGTATAGGATCAGCGCTAGGTGGTCTAAAGGAGAAGAGACAGGAAAGAAGCTGCAACCTATGGGTATGAGGTTCCCTCTAATGTCCTCAATAAAGAATATGGAAAAAACAAAATAATAGGTCGCGCTGTACAGAAATAGTACAATTTAAGGATAAAATGAGAGATAAAAAATAAATAAAATGTTACTCACATATAAATATACAATAAAATAAATATAAGGATAAGCGTAATAGTCCCAATATGTAGTGGATTCCAATAGACTGATGGAAACTTGATACTGTAGTCAAATAAAACGCTGGATCTTCTATGGTATAGGCAATCTTGACTCAATGATGACCATGCAAATAGAAAGACAGGGAGACTCCAATAGTGCAGACTGTATTGGCATAAATAAAATAAAATAAAATGGGTGTAGGGGAGGTATTTCCCTCACCTATGCAAGAGCATGTACTTGCTCAAGTGTAATCAGCATTCAGTGGCGTTTATCCCCCACTGGCGGGACATAGATGTGGGTAATTCCTCGAAGTAAAGGAAAAATAAAATATAGTGCTCACTGTATATAAAATATAAGAGTAAGGCTTAAAAAATAGAGAACGTACTCACATTTGAATGAGCAGGATATACTGCTCACTATGATGGCGTGGGTGGTATAATCCCCACCTAGGATTCTTTAGACAATAGTCAGCTCCAAAATGACGTGTAACCAGGTTAAGAGAGAAAAAAGTAATATAATATAAAATATAAAGATAAAATAAAAATAAAAATAAAAGGCATATGGCAAATGTATGGTGAAAAAAGCCAATATTCCTTTATTAGTACAAATATAAAATATATATATAAAATTAGCCAAAACGCGTTTCGCCACACAGGGCTTTATCAACTGGCAATAATGTACAATAACCTGGTAAAATGAAGCTTATATAGACTTGAAGAATACATGATAGTTTGAATTATGGCGCCAAAATGACGTCATCAATACAATGAGAGAAATACAGAAATGTTAAAAAGCATAAACATAACTTAAAAATAACAAGAGTATTGATTAATAATAGAATTTTTAACTGGATGCTATAAAAATCAATTAAAAACGAGTGGTTATAATGTTGAAAAAGAGTGAAATAGATGGTCATGTGATCGCGAGCTTCCGCGATCACATGGTACGTCCCAATGCTTATTGGGACATGTAGTACGTGTGATGGTGAGCTGGGGAGACCGGAAGGGTAAGGGACACGTGACCGCGATCGCGCGCGGTCACGTGATATAACATGGGACTTAGAGAGGGTGTGACGTCTGGACGGAGGCTGGCTTGTGAGGGCACACCTCCGTCCAATGGTAGCCGGTAGGGAGGTGGGACACGTGATCGCGAACGCGCGCGGTCACGTGTTGTGACACAAGGCATTATGGGAAATGTAGTGTCCAGAGATACAACCCTTGATTAAAGTAAAAACGGTCAAAAAAGTATATATAATATCTTAATGGAAAAGAAAAAGAGATATAATATGGTAAGGGAAAAAAAAGGGAAAAGATATGTATATAAAGTGAAAAAAAGGGGGCTCAATGCTGAATAGCTAAAAATTTTTTGTTGGGAATAAAACCAAAAAGAAAGGAACTATACACATGTAAAAATAAAAGGGGACAAAAAATATAAAAGAGAGAGGAGTATAGGGTACAAATAATAATAATAATGGGTAAAAATAAATAAAAATGAATAGAGTAAAGGAAGGAATGGAACAGGGCAATCTAATATAAAACGAAGGTATCTGATATATATAATAAAAAGGGGAAGGGAGATAATGAGATGAAAATATATATATATATATATATATGGAAAAAAAACACTAAGATATATTTACTTAATTTAAAGGGGCAGAGGTGATACAAATAGTAATAAAAAATCAATTGTTATAAAAAGTTAAAAAGATCAAATTCAGCATTAAGTCCTTTTGGGGAGAGGGTTTTTAATTGAAAAACCCAATACATTTCCCTTTTCCCTAAAACATTTGTGATATCTCCACCTCTCCAAGGAAGGGTAACTTGTTCAATACCAATAGCTTTTAAAAGAGTCGGATCTTTGTTATGATTTATGAAGTGTTTGGAGACTGAGTGATTTTCATAGCCTCTTTTAATGTTACGGCAATGTTCTGCCAGTCTCACTTTCAAACATCTTTTGGTCATGCCCACGTACTGTAATCCACATAGGCATTCCAAGAGGTATATGACCCCTTTTGTGTTACATCCAATAAAGTCTTTTATGGGGTAGGAGATTTTAGTGGCGGTGGAAGAAAAATGGGTAGATTTGGAATTTGTAGTGTTATTTGTAGTTCTACATACAATACATTTATTGCATTTAAAAAACCCTTTAGGCCTAGATAAAAAATGTTCTTTTTGATGTCCATTTACTTTAGTATAGTTTTTGGTCAAGATTGATCTAAAATTAGGGGCTCCTCTGAATATGACATTAGGTCTGTCTGGAACATGGTCTTTTAAAAGGTCATCCTGTTTAAGAATGTGCCAGTGTTTATTTATGATTTTTTTTAAAATTTTATTCTTATTGTTAAAATCTAAAATAATAGGGAGTTGTGGGGGATCTGTTTTTTTAGCCTTATATTTTAGGAGTTCCGTTCTTTCCTTCTCTTTTACCACCTCCAAGGCTCTATTTAGTTTTTCAGCTTTGTAGTTTTTTTCTAAAAACATGTCTTTTAGTGAAGTAGATTGGATGTTAAAGTCAGCTGTTGATGAGCAATTTCGGTGGAGGCGAAGAAATTGGCTTTTTGGGATGCCATCCAACCAAGGTTTATGGTGACGTCACCATAAACCTTGGTTGGATGGCATCCCAAAAAGCCAATTTCTTCGCCTCCACCGAAATTGCTCATCAACAGCTGACTTTAACATCCAATCTACTTCACTAAAAGACATGTTTTTAGAAAAAAACTACAAAGCTGAAAAACTAAATAGAGCCTTGGAGGTGGTAAAAGAGAAGGAAAGAACGGAACTCCTAAAATATAAGGCTAAAAAAACAGATCCCCCACAACTCCCTATTATTTTAGATTTTAACAATAAGAATACAATTTTAAAAAAAATCATAAATAAACACTGGCACATTCTTAAACAGGATGACCTTTTAAAAGACCATGTTCCAGACAGACCTAATGTCATATTCAGAGGAGCCCCTAATTTTAGATCAATCTTGACCAAAAACTATACTAAAGTAAATGGACATCAAAAAGAAAAATTTTTATCTAGGCCTAAAGGGTTTTTTAAATGCAATAAATGTATTGTATGTAGAACTACAAATAACACTACAAATTCCAAATCTACCCATTTTTCTTCCACCGCCACTAAAATCTCCTACCCCATAAAAGACTTTATTGGATGTAACACAAAAGGGGTCATATACCTCTTGGAATGCCTATGTGGATTACAGTACGTGGGCATGACCAAAAGATGTTTGAAAGTGAGACTGGCAGAACATTGCCGTAACATTAAAAGAGGCTATGAAAATCACTCAGTCTCCAAACACTTCATAAATCATAACAAAGATCCGACTCTTTTAAAAGCTATTGGTATTGAACAAGTTACCCTTCCTTGGAGAGGTGGAGATATCACAAATGTTTTAGGGAAAAGGGAAATGTATTGGGTTTTTCAATTAAAAACCCTCTCCCCAAAAGGACTTAATGCTGAATTTGATCTTTTTAACTTTTTATAACAATTGATTTTTTATTACTATTTGTATCACCTCTGCCCCTTTAAATTAAGTAAATATATCTTAGGGTTTTTTTTCCATATATATATATATATATTTTCATCTCATTATCTCCCTTCCCCTTTTTATTATATATATCAGATACCTTCGTTTTATATTAGATTGCCCTGTTCCATTCCTTCCTTTACTCTATTCATTTTTATTTATTTTTACCCATTATTATTATTATTTGTACCCTATACTCCTCTCTCTTTTATATTTTTTGTCCCCTTTTATTTTTACATGTGTATAGTTCCTTTCTTTTTGGTTTTATTCCCAACAAAAAATTTTTAGCTATTCAGCATTGAGCCCCCTTTTTTTCCCTTTATATACATATCTTTTCCCTTTTTTTTCCCCTTACCATATTATATCTCTTTTTCTTTTCCATTAAGATATTATATATACTTTTTTGACCGTTTTTACTTTAATCAAGGGTTGTATCTCTGGACACTACATTTCCCATAATGCCTTGTGTCACAACACGTGACCGCGCGCGTTCGCGATCACGTGTCCCACCTCCCTACCGGCTACCATTGGACGGAGGTGTGCCCTCACAAGCCAGCCTCCGTCCAGACGTCACACCCTCTCTAAGTCCCATGTTATATCACGTGACCGCGAGCGATCGCGGTCACGTGTCCCTTACCCTTCCGGTCTCCCCAGCTCACCATCACACGTACTACATGTCCCAATAAGCATTGGGACGTACCATGTGATCGCGGAAGCTCGCGATCACATGACCATCTATTTCACTCTTTTTCAACATTATAACCACTCGTTTTTAATTGATTTTTATAGCATCCAGTTAAAAATTCTATTATTAATCAATACTCTTGTTATTTTTAAGTTATGTTTATGCTTTTTAACATTTCTGTATTTCTCTCATTGTATTGATGACGTCATTTTGGCGCCATAATTCAAACTATCATGTATTCTTCAAGTCTATATAAGCTTCATTTTACCAGGTTATTGTATATTATTGCCAGTTGATAAAGCCCTGTGTGGCGAAACGCGTTTTGGCTAATTTTATATATATATTTTATATTTGTACTAATAAAGGAATATTGGCTTTTTTCACCATACATTTGCCATATACCTTTTATTTTTATTTTTATTTTATCTTTATATTTTATATTATATTACTTTTTTCTCTCTTAACCTGGTTACACGTCATTTTGGAGCTGACTATTGTCTAAAGAATCCTAGGTGGGGATTATACCACCCACGCCATCATAGTGAGCAGTATATCCTGCTCATTCAAATGTGAGTACGTTCTCTATTTTTTAAGCCTTACTCTTATATTTTATATACAGTGAGCACTATATTTTATTTTTCCTTTACTTCGAGGAATTACCCACATCTATGTCCCGCCAGTGGGGGATAAACGCCACTGAATGCTGATTACACTTGAGCAAGTACATGCTCTTGCATAGGTGAGTGAAATACCTCCCCTACACCCATTTTATTTTATTTTATTTATGCCAATACAGTCTGCACTATTGGAGTCTCCCTGTCTTTCTATTTGCATGGTCATCATTGAGTCAAGATTGCCTATACCATAGAAGATCCAGCGTTTTATTTGACTACAGTATCAAGTTTCCATCAGTCTATTGGAATCCACTACATATTGGGACTATTACGCTTATCCTTATATTTATTTTATTGTATATTTATATGTGAGTAAATTTTTATTTATTTTTTATCTCTCATTTTATCCTTAAATTGTACTATTTCTGTACAGCGCGACCTATTATTTTGTTTGAGAAAAGTCATTGACTGATCTCAGTAAATTTGTGACATAAAATCACACACATACAAAAACACAGTTACTGTCATATTTACTATCGTATTTTAAAACAAAATGAGTGAAGATTTACATATGAGTTTGAAAGGAAGTTCTATGTTATTCTACGAATCCTGCATACCAGCTCAAAACAATTCTCAGTAAAATAAGTTTATCTTCTAATTTTTCAATATTTAAATCACACATAAGCACTCTCAAGTGCCTGAGTATATACACCAGCTTCAATGTTAACGGGTCACTCTGAGTACCATAACAACTTTGCATTATTGCAAAACTGATGATACATTGATCACCCTATTTTCCTCTCTGAGAATGGCTAAGAACTGCTGCAATTTAAAAAAAAAAACATGCATCCCAAAATGAAGTTTTGGTTTGCCGTGTTAAATCTGTCATGTACATATGTAACATATTCTATATTTTGGAAATGTCTCTTATATGCATTTCACACTGAGGTGTAATTGATCTTGAGTGACATGAACAGATGACAATAAGTGTTGTAAGCCCTTCTCTATTTCTGAGTGTCCATGGAACATGGGATGACCTAATAGGGTTATTATAATTGCCAACAAGCATATTGTATCTATAGCATTGACTTGTAATGCTTACTCAGCCAGTTTGGTGGTATGTATGTAGAATGTATTATCTGTGTCAGAGGGTGTCTATGAGACTGAGACACAGACACTGAGACACGGAACATCAAGGCAGAGTGTCTTCCCACTCTGAATGTCCAGCATGTACCATCAGCTGTTGACTTATTTAACATCAATGATAGGAAAGTCTGATTGCTTTATATTTTTAAGTGACACAGAAGAATTATAATATGCATGATACAAGGCGAGCCACCCAGCAATAAGAAAGAAGAATATACATACATATATAAATGGCAATAATAATAATAATAATAACAATAATAAGCATCAAGCAGAACAATTATTTTGAGTGTTTACTTTTTCTACAACATACCACATACACAACTTGGATTGAGCTACCTCATTGGGAGCTAATGCATTGGCACCAAATTTTCAGACAGTGGCTCTCCTGATAGCTGCCCATAACCGAGTTGACTAAACAGTGTGGGTCTTTGTTGGTAACCCTTCAGCCATGCTGTGTGTAAACTTATAGCAGCCGTGATAAGGCAACTCTCAATATGATTTGGAGATACCCCTCAGTAAACATAATTTGATAACTCTCCACCCAAAAGCTCACTGGGTGTAGAAAGAGGTAGGGGTTACCCATTAGGCCCATAGGAAGCATTGTTTCCCTCCATCCTCTTGTGCATCAAGTGGAAGAAGAGGTTACATGCACATCAGTTGAACAGGTTAACTAATGTGGTGCTCAATTTGTGAGTCCTTATGTCTGGTCTCACAAAGCATAGTATTTATGGTAAAAAAAAATAGCCTTTTCTGTCCAGAAAATTTTACTGCAACAAAATCAATCTATAGGAAACTATAGAAATTGCTAAACCATTTGCTATTTACTAAGGAAGTTACAACAAAAGACTGCAGTTGGTAAATAGAATTTCTAGTATAACTTTGCCAAAATGCAATTTTTTTATGGTATCAGGCTCGAGGAAATCACCTGTTCTGCTTGGAGTAAGAACACTGCTATAGCAAATTAGTTTGAGGAGATAACAATTAGACTGCTTGTGTATATTTAAATTTTTAATTACTGATTACTAATTGTTGGTTGGTTAAAACTACATTTCTAAGTAGCAAAGATCAGCAAATAGTAAGGAAGGTTGTACAGAAGATAAATTGTGTAGCATAGAATGCATTTGACCAATTAACTATAATTATATTTCTCATTCTAATTATAGCAACTCTTAATTGTTTCATCCTGTGGACAGATTCATTGTTTAGCAAAACAAACCTTATAGGAGTGCAATTGCGCTGCGTGCAATTAATGATAATGCTTGGTTGTTTCAGCTTGTTCATTATTGATAGGTGTTACAACCTTTTTACTGCTTGTGTAACCCATTTCACTTCTAGAGGAGGCTTTATCATGACTTGAGCTCTCTCTGTAATTCCCAAATATAATGTTTTCTGACAAATTTTTATTAAATGATCAACAACAGTTACATACATTGTATGGTTAAAAAAAAAAAAAAAAAAAAGCAGATTTTCCTAATAAGCAGGTCGGTGTCGTGGGTATGCTGCCATAGATTGCCATATTGTGTGTGGGGGGTGCTGTGTGTGTGGGGGGGGGTGCTGTGTGTGTGTGGAGGGGTGCTGTGTGTGTGGGGGGGTGCTGTGTGTGTGGGGGGTGCTGTGTGTGGGGGGGGTGCTGTGTGTGTGGGGGGGTGCTGTGTGGGGGTAGGCTTCTGGGTGGGGGTAAGGGTGCTTTGGGGGGGTAGGGGTGCTGCTGGGGGGTAGGGGTACTGCTGGGGGGTAGGGATACTGCTGGGGGGGTAGGGGTACTGCTGGGGGGGTAGGGGTACTGCTGTGGGGGGTAGGGGTACTGCTGGGGGGTAGGGGTACTGTGTGTGGGGGTAGGGGTACTGTGTGGGGGGGTAGGGGTACTGTGTGGGGGGTAGGGGTACTTCTGGGGGGGTAGGGGTACTGCTGTGTGGATAGTGGTGCTGGGGGGTAGAGGTACTGCTGTGGGGGAGTAGGAGTACTGCTGTGGGGGGAAGGGGTACTTCTGGGGGGTAGGGGTACTTCTGGGGGGGTTGGGGTACTTCTGGGGGGATAGGGGTACTGCTGTGGGGGAGTAGGGGTACTGTTGTGGGGGGAAGGGGTACTGCTGGGGGGGTAGGGATAATGCTGGGGGTGGTAGGGGTACTGCTGGGGGGTTGTAGGGGTACTGCTGGGGGGATAGGGGTACTGTTGTGGGGGGATAGGGGTACTGTTGTGGGGGTAGGGGTACTGCTGTGGGGGGAAGGGGTTCTGCTGGGGGGGTAGGGGTGCTGTGTGTCAGTACCCCCCTCCTCTTCCCTCTTCCCTCCTCCCTCCTTCTTACCTTTAATGAAGTGGGGGGGGACGGCGGCACAGCAATCCCTGGTGGTCCGGTGGTGGTAAGCACTGTAGGGGGAGGGATCTGTGAATCAGCTCCCCTGTTGTCCCGCGCGATGCTGTGTGGAGCATTGCCATGGTAACGCTCGGCAACGCTCCACACAGCATCGCGCGGGAGGACAGGGGAGCTGCATCACAGATCCCTCCCCCTGCCTCCCGACCCGGAAGCAGAGTAGGCGCCTGCCGTTTCGGGCAGGCAGGTGCCTACTCTGCATTGATGGTGAACCTATGGCCGCGTGCCCACAGAGAGGGCCCGGCGGGCCATAGGTTCGCCATCACTGCTATAGGGCAATTAGCTCTTTCTGTGGAGGATCCTGCTGTCTTGTGTGATCACCCTTAGACCTCAATGCTGTACTCTTGCACATGTGTGAGAATATAGCGCTGATGTCGGATCCTTGAAGCTGACATGTCAGGAGCTAAAGAAGAGCATCAAGAAGAGGCTGGCTGCTCCTATGAGGAACAAGTTCAGGCAAGTAAATGCCTACGAGGGACATTTGCCTTCCCCTCCGGCCACTAGACACCGAGTGTCGATGTAACCATCAGAGGGCTTTGCAAATTTTGCAGACCCCAGACGGTAAGAGTTCTGCTTTACATAAATGGTAATGTTACAATTTTTAAGTAAGTCATAAGAGGGGGAAAAGTAATGCACTGAAAATATCAGCAGAAAAATGCAGATCGTCTTTTGAGCAACACTTAAATGTTCATGAGTGCAATGTTCATAAGAGAGCCGTGTCATCTGAGTGCCATTATATCAAGGGGTCCTGCAGCATACACCACTCTATAATAATGCTTGCTCTTATCTGTATGCAACTATAATGCTGCCACACTTTACTGAGTGTGATGATATTATTACTTCACTATAGTCACATTCAACGTCTTAAAGTCAACATTTTTAAAAGTGAATTGTTAAAGAAAGTACTGCTTCATTCACTTAATAGTATGAATAAACTTTGAAAAGGCTATAAGTGTACTGCTCTTACTGAGACTGTAGGTATCAGTTTTCCAGAAATAATCAAACAGGATAAAATTGACTTCATTTATTAAAATTCTTTAATTTTGTAGGCATTTTCTGTACTTTCCTTCTTCCTACAAAATCAATACCAATTATAAACTGGTGCCAAAAAAACAGAATTTATATTTTAATTGAGATTTCACTAATGCATTGTAAGTGGTAAAATGGTTCTCCTGGCATCAATGGAAATATTGTGTATGATAATATTCAATATGTTTTAGTTTTTTTAATTTGTAGCATCAATTTGACCATTGAAGGCTACGGATAGGCGATGGACGGACTATATAGAAGGAGATTGTGCGAGTTAGTAGGATGTTAAAGTGACAGTAGATATTCATATTATAACAACAGAATGGTCCACAAATGGTCTACAAATAAAATCAAGCTAGATTGCTGAACAGGAAGAGGTGTGACGAACCATTGATTTGATTAGAATTTAATTTAAACATTATATGAAGCCCTATGTTTCCTATGAGCATCTAGAGAGATCTCTATTGTATCCATGGCAGTCATTAAAAATGCCCGTAAAACGAATGTGAATCAGCTGCTCTTGTTCTTTTTGGACAACTCGGCAGTTCCTAGATGGCCGTTTCCTGTCTGGTCCATGTCCTTATATCTTCTAGTATTTCTTTTTTTCAGTTATATGATATTTGGCTAGCTCCTAATTATCTGTGTATTTTGACAGCCCTGACATTTGTACTAGTTTGACTTGAATTTTCCTTTGATCCCTTGCATAGGACAATCCTGGCACTTATATTTGTTCCATTCCTCTAGGAGCGTCTCTCACCATATGGATGAGTTTCTACTTTCTGTAACTGAGCTCAAGTATTAAAACCTCAGTCTCCAGAGTAGGTTATTCAAATTAGAACAACTTTACATGAAATATGTAAAAAATAGACACTCAATTCAAATAGATTTGTGCAGTTTTGCTCAAAGTCAACTTTTTGACCTTGGACTTCTCTGCTCTGTTCATCGTTATTGAGTTGTTGTTTTTTTTGTTTGTTTGTTTGTTACATTTGTATTTGCGAGGCATTTTCTTTTCCTTATTTCTGTAGATGATTAAGAGTGCTTTGGGTTCTTAATTTCCTGCAGAATATTTTTTTCTCGAGTAAAAGTTTATGTCTGCAATTTAAAATGTATTTTTTTTAAGTTTGGTGTGACATAACTTATCGCATATAAGACATCTTACAATGCAATGCAACAGTAAGAACAGTAACAATACTGGAGAACAGTAAACAAATATTTGAAACTGCAGCCGCCTTAGGGCGCCAGAGCAGGGGAGCACAAAAATCCGAATCCCCTGCCTCTGGATTCGGATTTTTCTAATTACTTGTCTCCCTGCAGCCTGCAGCCATAACACAGCAGCAATTGAAGTTGGCCGGCACTCCAGCGGATGGGAGAAGAGCAGTGGAAGTCACGCCCTCTCCTCCTGCCGTCATCAGAAAAGGGCGGCCAACTTAAATTGCTGCTATGTGATGCCTGCAAGCTACAGCTCCTCACTCACCCCTCCCTGGCCCAAGGTAAGCCTCAGGAAGGGGGGATAAAAATGATATTTGTTTTTTCTTAATCCATTTTTTTTGGGCAGTCCCTGTCCACTCCCTTCCCCCCCCACCCCGTCCCTCCGTCCCCCCGTCCCCCCGTCCCCCCATCTCCCACCACGGCCCCTGTGTCCCCTTCCAGTGCTCCTGTGCGCCCATATAGCCACTGCTCTTATCACCTTCTAGAGCTCCTGTACTCCCTCTCTCAATCCCTGTGCCTCCTCCTCACCACAGCCCCCCACTCCAGCTTCTGCCCCACCTTTCCAGCTCTTGTCCCCCCTCTCCAGCTCCTGTTTAACCCCTCTCCAGCTCCTGTACCCCCTCCAGCTCCTGCCCCCCCTTTTCTAGCTCCTGCCCCCCCTTCTCAAGCTCCTGCCTCCCCCTCCTCTTCAGATCCTGGATCCAGCCCCCCCCTCTACAGCTCCTGTGTCCCCCTTTTACAGTTCCTGTATCACTCCTCTACAGCTCTTGTGTCCCCGCGCCCCTCACCACAGCCCCTGTGCCCCCCACAACAGCCCCTCTAGAGCTCTTGCCCATCTCACCACAGGTACTTTCTCCAGCTCCTGCATCCTCCCCTCTCCAGCCCCTGCTTCGCCCCCTCTCCAGTTCCTGTCCCCCCACCCTTTCCAGCTCCTGTCCCCCCACCCTTTCCAGATCCTGCACCCCCCAGCCTCTCCAGACCCTGTGTCCCCTAACCCTTTCCAGCTCCTGTCCCCCCACCCTTCCAGACCCTGTGTCCCCCTCTCAGGGCCTGCACCCCTTACCACAGCCCCTGACTCCCCTACCACACATCCCTCCAACTACAGCCTCTATCCCCCAAGTGCATCCCTAACCTACTTTTACACCCCGTACTCCCACAACAGACCCTATTCCATAACTAAAGTCCCATATCATCCCCTCTCCCCCAAGTACAATACATATCACCCACACCACAGCCCCTTTCCCAAATTGTAGCCATCAACCTACTTCAGTGCCTATCCCTGCCACTACATTCCCTAACCCCCCAATTCCAGCCCATACCCTTGACTACAGCCTACTACAAGCCCTGTAGCCACCTCTAGAGACCCTGTGCCCCCCACCACAACACATGTGCACCCCCAGAGCTACTACACCCCTCCACAGCTTCTGTCCCCCTCTCAGCCCCCATGCTCACACCACAGCTCCTGTCCACCTCAATCTCCAGCTCCAGTCCACACCCTCTCCAGTTCCTGCCCACCGCCATAGCTCCTGTGGCCCCCCCCCCCCCCCCTCCATCTCCGGTCTCATCCCCCTCTTCAGCCCCTGTGTCCCCCTTTCAGCCCTGTGTCACCCCTTCTCAGGGCCTGTGTCCCTCACCACAGCCCCTACCCCCCCCCCCCTCCGGTCCCCTCTCTCAGCCCATGTAACTTGATTTTTTTCCCCCCACCACAGCCCCTGTCAACCCTTCTCATCAGCCCCTGGGGGAAAGAGACACACAAAGGGGCTGAAATACACAAGGGGAGTTGTAAGAGACACACAAGTCGGTGTAAGACATAGTATAGGGGGGATGTGTGTATACAGTGGTAGCAAAATATAGATCCCTTGCTATAAGACTGGCCAAGTATCTTGGGAGTTATAGCCCTTTAACAGCTGTTATGTATGTGCCAACTTTTCATTGTGTGATGAAAAGAGCAGCAAATGAATTATTATACATGTAGCAGAGCATAATCTTAAATTAGTCACATACAACACATGTGTTAGTGGCTTATTGCTCTGTAGTATAGTTAATAACACCACACACTCGCTAAATGTCAATGTGCCATTTTATGTGACTTGGAACCTCCAGCTCATGTTAGATTTGTTACAATTAATCAATAAATACACAGTGGAAAATAATGAGTGCTTCACACAAAACTGACCTTACTGGGAGATGTCACAAGCTACCAAGCCTTCACACTTCAAGAACATGGCCCACTTTAACTAAATTGCGCTAATCCCGAAGCTGTATAGCACAATGCATTTACAAATTCTAGAAGGTACCCAATGGTTTTAAACCAACTAACAACTTGTGTGACTTTTAACAGGTTAACTGCTGCCTGTCAGCAGTCCTTCACAACTGAGTTACTATTTTGTGCTCCGCTGTGGTCAAGCATAAGATAACATCATTCAGTGCAGGCAGCCGTTGTTACACTAGAATATACTGCTAGGTATCTTGCAGAAAAAATGAAGCCAGGTCAGCAACCCCTTATTTTACACTTTACTGCTTGACAGCAACTTTTAATTTATTATCAATACGCTGCTATGATCTAGGCAGCTTTTGTGATATTTAAAGGAACACTATAGTCACCTAAATTGCTTTAGCTAAATAAAGCAGTTTTAGTGTATAGATCATTCCCCTGCAATTGCACTGCTCAATTCACTGTCATTTAGGAGTTAAATCACTTTGTTTCTGTTTATGCAGCCCTAGCCACACCTCCCCTGGCTATGATTGACAGAGCCTGCATGAAAAAAAAACTGGTTTCACTTTCAAACAATGTAATTTACCTTAAATAATTGTATCTCAATCTCTAAATTGAACTTTAATCACATACAGGAGGCTCTTGCAGGGTCTAGCAAGCTATTAACATAGCAGGGGATAAGAAAATCTTAATTAAACAGAACTTGCAATAAAGAAAGCCTAAATAGGGCTCTCTTTACAGGAAGTGTTTATGGAAGGCTGTGCAAGTCACATGCAGGGAGGTGTGACTAAGGTTCATAAACAAAGGGATTTAACTCCTAAATGGCAGAGGATTGAGCAGTGAGGCTACAGGGGCATGTTCTATACACCAAAACTGCTTCATTAAGCTAAAGTTATTCAGGTGACTATAGTGTCCCTTTAACTGGCTAATCGCCGTCTGTCAGAAATCTGTCTTAGCTGAACCATTATCTTTGATCTTTCTGAGGTTAAGCACCATAGAACATTATCAATTATTGTATGTGGAGTTAACCCATGTCGTTAGTTGTACTATCATGTAGGGATTTACTTATCCATAAATCTTTTAACTATTGACAGCACTGGTTTAGCAGTCGTCTTATCTCCCCCCTCTTGTTACAGCTATTAGTGATATATAATACAGTATCACCTCTATTACTTGGGAATACACTGATGTTATATTGTAGCTAGTGTTGTCGCGAACCCGGAATTTTCGGTTCTCGAACGGCGAACGCGAACTTCCGCAAATGTTCGCGAACCAGCGAACCGCGCGAACCGCCATTGACTTCAATGGGCAGGCGAATTTTAAAAACAACAGGGACTCTTTCTGGCCACAATAGTGATGGAAAAGTTGTTTCAAGGGGACTAACACCTGGACTGTGGCATGCCAGAGGGGGATCCATGGCAAAACTCCCATGGAAAATTGCACAGTTGATGCAGAGTCTGCTTTTAATCCATAAAGGGCAGAAATCACCTAACATTGACACCTGTCCTCAAAGCCCAGCCCTGATACACACTGACACAGAGCAGAATAGAGACTGTTCCCCCTACATAGGGTCACTTGGCAGATATGGATTTACACCTGTCTTCAAAACCCCTGATACACACTGACACAGAGCAGAATAGGGACTGTTCCCCCTACATAGGGTCCCTTGGCAGATATGGATTGACACCTGTCCTCAAAACCCCTGATACACACTGACACAGAGCAGAATAGAGACTGTTCCCCCTACATAGGGTCACTTGGCAGATATGGATTGACACCTGTCCTCAAAACCCCTGATACACACTGACACAGAGCAGAATAGGGACTGTTCCCCCTACATAGGGTCACTTGGCAGATATGGATTGACACCTATCCTAATGATCCCTGATACACACTGACACAGAGCAGAATAGGGACTGTTCCTCCTACATAGGGTCACTTGGCAGATATGGATTGACACCTATCCTAATGATCCCTGATACACACTGACACAGAGCAGAATAGAGACTGTTCCCCCTACATAGGGTCACTTGGCAGATATGGATTGACACCTATCCTAATGATCCCTGTGTCAGGATCGGGACAGGGATCCAACATGCAGAGTACAAACAGGTACAGGGTACGTATACCGGACCTTAGAATGGCCGGACTAACGTAAGTAGTAAGTAAAGAATGGTCTAGAGACAAGCCGAGGTCAAGGGAACGAGAGAGCAGGTAAGCGAGAGACAAGCCGAGTCAAAGGGTAATAGAGGTAAACAAGGTAGAACAGACAAGCCGGGTCAAAACCAAAGAAACTAACAGAATACAAGAGCACTGAGTGACTAGACAAGCTAGAACCACGACAGGGCAATGAACAAATGTAGAAAGCCCTATTTTATACCCTGGTTCCAAACAGGTAATCACGCCCCCGACGAATCCTCATTCGTGCTTGGGGCTTGATTGACAGATCGGGTTGGGTTGTCGTCATGACTTCGGCTACTGAACGCCGCGTCATAAAAGGAAGTGGATCCCTCGCGGCCGGCGTGTAAACGACCGAGGGAACCGCGAGGAACGAGTGATTCAACCCTTTTGCGAGGAAGAACGTCCAAGTGTCTCACCTCCACAGAGGTAGAGACAACAGGTACCCTGACAGTACCCCCCCCTCAGAAACGCCCACCGGGCGGAAGGAACCGGGACGAGATGGAAAACGGGAGTGAAAAGCCCTGCGGAGGCGAGGCGCATGCACATCCTCCTGAGGTATCCAAGACCTCTCCTCAGGACCATATCCCTTCCAATCAACCAGATATTGTAACTTCCCCCGGGAGATACGAGAATCGATGATGGTATTGATTTCATACTCCTCTTGTCCCTCAACCTGAACAGAGCGAGGAGAGGATGCAGTGGAGGAAAACTTGTTACATATTAGGGGTTTTAACAAGGAAACATGAAAGGAGTTAGGAATGCGTAAGGCAGATGGAAGAGCCAGACGATACGCAACTGGGTTAATTCGAGTCAGGACCTTGTAAGGTCCAATGTAACGAGGAGCGAATTTCATAGAAGGAACCTTCAAGCGAATGTTTTTGGTACTCAACCATACCCTGTCCCCTGGAACAAAGACTGGAGCCGCCCTTCAATGTTTATCAGCGTGTTTCTTGAACAACATGGAATTATGCAGAAGAATTTGTCGAGTCTGATCCCACAACTTCCTCAAATTGGCAACATGAACATCAACCGACGGTACTCCTTGGGAAGGAGAAACCGAGGGAAGAATGGAGGGATGAAAGCCATAATTCATGAAAAAGGGGCTAGAACGAGTAGAATCACAAACGAGATTGTTGTGTGCGAACTCTGCCCAAGGAATCAGACCAACCCAATCGTCCTGGTGTTCGGAAACGAAACAACGCAAATATTGTTCGATCTTTTGATTAGTGCGTTCAGCAGCTCCGTTAGACTGGGGATGATAGGCAGAAGAGAAATTCAACTTTATACCCATTTGAGAGCAGAATGACTTCCAAAAACGGGAAACAAATTGGGAACCTCTATCAAAAAAATTTCGGAAGGTATCCCATGTAAACGAAATATCTCTTTAGCGAATATCTCAGCCAATTCAGGAGAAGATGGAAGTTTAGGTAAGGGCACGAAATGAGCCATCTTAGTAAACCTGTCAACCACCGTGAGAATCACAGTCTGTTTTTAATAAACAGGTAAATCGACAATGAAGTCCATAGCTAAACAGGTCCATGGTTTCTCGGGAATTTCCAACGGATGCAAAAGCCCACATGGAAGCGTCTGAGGTCGTTTAGTCTTCATACAGACCTCACATGCTTCGACGAAATCCCTAATATCTTTACGTAAGGAGGGCCACCAGAAATCTTTGGCTATTAAGGAGCATGTCTTACGAATGCCAGGATGCCCAGCCACCTTACTATTGTGAAAGCATTGTAGCAGTTCTAGTTGGAGTTCAGCAGGAACAAAATACCGTGACTCAGGACTTTGTCTAGGAGCCAGATGTTGTAGCTTCATAATCTCGGCAAGCAACGGAGAATGAATCCTGAGGCTAGTGTTGGCGATAATATTGCACTTGGGAACTATAGAAGACAAAACCGTCTCAGATATAGTAGAAGGTTCATGTTGGCGAGACAAAGCATCGGCCTTAGAGTTCTTAGAACCAGGTCTATAAGTGAGCACGTAATTGAAATGGGTGAGGAACAAGGACCAACGAGCTTGTCTGGCGGATAAGCGCTTGGCCTCCCCAATATAAGACAAGTTCTTGTGATCCGTCAGAATAGTAACAGGATGCAAGGTCCCCTCCAATAAATGTCTCCACTCCTTTAAAGCCATGATAACAGCTAGTAGTTCCCTGTCACCAATATCATATCTGCTTTCAGTCCCAGATAGTTTCTTGGAAAAAAAACCACATGGATGTAATGGTTTATCTACGCCTAACCTTTGAGACAAGATGGCACCTATACCTGTCTCTGAGGCGTCTACCTCGAGTAGGAAAGGTAAAGTTGTATCGGGGTGAACTAAAATTGGTGCAGAAGCAAAAAGTTCCTTAAGTGTCTTGAAGGCAACGAGAGCTTCAGTAGACCAAGTCTTAGTGTCAGCCCCCTGTCTGGTCATATTGGTAATAGGAGCAATAATGGAAGAGTATCCTTTAATGAAGCGCCTATAATAATTGGAGAATCCAATAAACCTCTGAATGGCCTTGAGACCCCTGGGTACTGGCCAATCTAAAATAGACTGGAGTTTATCCGGATCCATTTTAAAGCCTTCCCCAGAAATCACGTAACCAAGAAAGTTTATCTGAGATTGGTCAAAACTACATTTCTCCAATTTGCAGTACAACCCATGTTGTAGGAGTTTGCGCGATACCCTTCTGACTTGTCTGTGGTGGGTCTCAATTTCTCTAGAGTGTATTAGTATATCATCCAAATATACAATAACACAATCCTGTTGAAATTCCCTAAGAACTTCATTGATCAGATCCTGAAATACTGCCGGTGCATTACAGAGCCCAAAAGGCATTACCGTGTACTCATAGTGCCCATATCGAGTATTGAACGCTGTTTTCCACTCGTCTCCCTGCTGAATTCTCACCAAGTTATACGCCCCTCTGAGATCTAACTTGGTGAAAATCTTGGAACCCTTTAAACGATCAAAGAGCTCAGTAATCAAAGGGATTGGGAAAGCATTTCTGATAGTTATTTTATTCAAACCTCGGTAATCAATGCAAGGCCTTAACGTGCCATCCTTCTTATTCACAAAAAAAAAACCGGCCCCGGCAGGCGAGGATGATCTCCTAATGAATCCCTTGTCTAGATTCTCACGGATATACTCCTCTAAGACTAAGTTCTCCTTAGTGGATAAAGGATATACATTGCCCCTTGGAGGCATAGTACCAGGTAGGAGATTAATCTTGCAATCAAAGGACCTGTGTGGAGGTAAAGTATCAGCATTCTTCTTGTCAAAGACTGCCTTTAAATCTATATACCGAGACGGTATTTGTAAGTCTGTAGACTGGGTGGGGTTAACCGGTGTATTACCTACGCAAAGTGGTGAGACTTTCTGTAAACACCTGTCCTGGCAACCCTGACCCCATGAAGTTATCTCCCCTAGCTCCCAATCAATAATAGGGTTATGTTTCTTTAACCATGGATACCCCAGAACTATAGGAACAGAAGGGGACGAGATAAGCATAAGGGATATACCTTCCTCGTGTAAGATACCAACAGTCAAAATAACAGGTATAGTCTCATGAGAAATCACAGGTTCAGATAATGGTCTACCATCTATGGCCTCAACGGCCAAGGGGGTGTCTCTTAGCTGAGATGGGATAGTGTGTTTAGAAACAAAAACTTGGTCAATAAAGCTCTCAGCAGCTCCGGAGTCTATCAATGCCATAGTCTTTATTACTCCCTTCTCCCATGCTAAAGAAACAGGTAGCAGAAGCCTGTGATCTTTATAATTGTGTATAGAGGACAAAATAGAAACACCCAAGGCCTGTCCTCTAGAGAAACTTAGGTGCGAGCGTTTCCCGGACGATTAGGACAATTTAGGCGAAGGTGCCCTCTTACTCCACAATACATACACAACCCCTCCTTTCTCCTGTACTGTCTCTCTTCTTCTGAGAGGCAAGTATTGCCTATCTGCATAGGTTCAGAAAAAACTGGGATAGTGGTTTGAGGACTTTGAAATAAAGGAGCTAGTTTAAAGGAAGGTCTACGAATATTATCTCGAGTGTTCTGTCTCTCTCTTAAACGTTTGTCAATACGAGAAATAAAAGAAATTAAATCCTCCAAATTTTCAGGAAGCTCTCTAGTAGCCACCTCGTCTAGAATTACATCAGATAATCCGTTTACAAATACGTCTATATAGGCCTGTTCATTCCACTTAACTTCTGCCGCCAAAGACCTGAACTCTAGTGCATAATCCACAAGGGTTTGGTTATCTTGTCTAAGGCGCAATAGTAATCTAGCTGCATTGACCTTTCTACCTGGAGGGTCAAAAGTTCTTCTAAAAGCAGCGACAAAGGCATTATAATTATAGACTAACGGGTTATCATTCTCCCACAGAGGATTGGCCCATCTCAGAGCCTTATCAATGAGGAGTGTGATAATGAATCCAACCTTTGCCCTATCTGTAGGGTAAGAGCGAGGTTGTAATTCAAAATGAATACCAATTTGGTTTAAGAAACCACGGCACTTCTCCGGAGAACCACCATAACGTACAGGAGGTGTAATACGGGAAGAAGCACCTACAGTGGCTACTTCTAGACCTGAACTTACAGAGGAGATGGACGTGGCTCGCATCTCTTCTGGTGGATTACTAGATCGAGATAATAAAGCTTGCAGCGCTAGAGCCATCTGGTCCATTCTGTGATCCATGGCATCAAATCTAGAATCGGAAGGACCAACCTGAGTGTTTGTACCTGCAGGATCCATTGGCCCTGTCGTAATGTCAGGATCGGGACAGGGATCCAACACGCAGAGTACAAACAGGTACAGGGTACGTATACCGGACCTTAGAATGGCCGGACTAACGTAAGTAGTAAGTAAAGAATGGTCTAGAGACAAGCCGAGGTCGAGGGAACGAGAGAGCAGGTAAGCGAGAGACAAGCCGAGTCAAAGGGTAATAGAGGTAAACAAGGTAGAACAGACAAGCCAAGTCAAAACCAAAGAAACTAACAGAATACAAGAGCACTGAGTGACTAGACAAGCTAGAACCACGACAGGGCAATGAACAAATGTAGAAAGCCCTATTTTATACCCTGGTTCCAAACAGGTAATCACGCCCCCGACGAATCCTCATTCGTGCTTGGGGCTTGATTGACAGATCGGGTTGGGTTGTCGTCATGACGTCGGCTACTGAACGCCGCGTCATAAAAGGAAGTGGATCCCTCGCGGACGGCGTGTAAACGACCGAGGAACCGCGAAGAACGAGTGATTCAACCCTTTTGCGAGGAAGAACGTCCAAGTGTCTCACCTCCACAGAGGTAGAGACAACAGGTACCCTGACACCCTGATACACACTGACACAGAGCAGAATAGAGACTGTTCCCCCTACATAGGGTCACTTGGCAGATATGGATTGACACCTGTCCTCAAAACCCCTGATACACACTGACACAGAGCAGAATAGAGACTGTTCCCCCTACATAGGGTCACTTGGCAGATATGGATTGACACCTGTCCTCAAAACCCCTGATACACACTGACACAGAGCAGAATAGAGACTGTTCCCCCTACATAGGGTCACTTGGCAGATATGGATTGACACCTGTCCTCAAAACCCCTGATACACACTGACACAGAGCAGAATAGGGACTGTTCCCCCTACATAGGGTCACTTGGCAGATATGGATTGACACCTATCCTAATGATCCCTGATACACAGTGACACAGAGCAGAATAGGGACTGTTCCTCCTACATAGGGTCACTTGGCAGATATGGATTGACACCTATCCTAATGATCCCTGATACACACTGACACAGAGCAGAATAGAGACTGTTCCCCCTACATAGGGTCACTTGGCAGATATGGATTGACACCTGTCCTCAAAACCCCTGATACACACTGACACAGAGCAGAATAGAGACTGTTCCCCCTACATAGGGTCACTTGGCAGATATGGATTGACACCTGTCCTCCAAACCCCTGATACACACTGACACAGAGCAGAATAGGGACTGTTCCCCCTACATAGGGTCACTTGGCAGATATGGATTGACACCTGTCCTCAAAACCCCTGATACACACTGACACAGAGCAGAATAGGGACTGTTCCCCCTACATAGGGTGACTTGGCAGATATGGATTGACACCTATCCTAATGATCCCTGATACACAGTGACACAGAGCAGAATAGGGACTGTTCCTCCTACATAGGGTCACTTGGCAGATATGGATTGACACCTATCCTAATGATCCCTGATACACACTGACACAGAGCAGAATAGAGACTGTTCCCCCTACATAGGGTCACTTGGCAGATATGGATTGACACCTGTCCTCAAAACCCCTGATACACACTGACACAGAGCAGAATAGAGACTGTTCCCCCTACATAGGGTCACTTGGCAGATATGGATTGACACCTGTCCTCCAAACCCCTGATACACACTGACACAGAGCAGAATAGGGACTGTTCCCCCTACATAGGGTCACTTGGCAGATATGGATTGACACCTGTCCTCAAAACCCCTGATACACACTGACACAGAGCAGAATAGGGACTGTTCCCCCTACATAGGGTCACTTGGCAGATATGGATTGACACCTATCCTAATGATCCCTGATACACAGTGACACAGAGCAGAATAGGGACTGTTCCTCCTACATAGGGTCACTTGGCAGATATGGATTGACACCTATCCTAATGATCCCTGATACACACTGACACAGAGCAGAATAGAGACTGTTCCCCCTACATAGGGTCACTTGGCAGATATGGATTGACACCTGTCCTCAAAACCCCTGATACACACTGACACAGAGCAGAATAGAGACTGTTCCCCCTACATAGGGTCACTTGGCAGATATGGATTGACACCTGTCCTCAAAACCCCTGATACACACTGACACAGAGCAGAATAGAGACTGTTCCCCCTACATTGGGTCACTTGGCAGATATGGATTGACACCTGTCCTCAAAACCCCTGATACACACTGACACAGAGCAGAATAGGGACTGTTCCCCCTACATAGGGTCACTTGGCAGATATGGATTGACACCTATCCTAATGATCCCTGATACACAGTGACACAGAGCAGAATAGGGACTGTTCCTCCTACATAGGGTCACTTGGCAGATATGGATTGACACCTATCCTAATGATCCCTGATACACAGTGACACAGAGCAGAATAGGGACTGTTCCTCCTACATAGGGTCACTTGGCAAATATGGATTGACACCTATCCTAATGATCCCTGATACACAGTGACACAGAGCAGAATAGGGACTGTTCCTCCTACATAGGGTCACTTGGCAGATATGGATTGACACCTATCCTAATGATCCCTGATACACACTGACACAGAGCAGAATAGAGACTGTTCCCCCTACATAGGGTCACTTGGCAGATATGGATTGACACCTATCCTAATGATCCATGATACACACTGACACAGAGCAGAATAGAGACTGTTCCCCCTGCATAGGGTCACTTGGCAGATATGGATTGACAAATCCCTGACAAACAGCTACCACATGCAAGGAAGGCAGCAGGGGCGCAAATGACCCACTCCCGACGCGGGAAGGTAGTGACGACAAATAACAATACAGGACTCTTTAGAGGCCCTGTAATTGTAATCAGTCCACTTGAAATCCTTTAACTTTGATCAATTGGAGGGAAGTCTGGTGCAGAGCCACTGACCCATGCGCAGGGCCAGCCTTAGGCCTTTGGGCGCCCTGTGCAAGAAATCTTCACCCTGTCACACCCATGTGCAAGAAATCTTCACCCTGTCATAGGGTCACTTGGCAGATATGGATTGACAAATCCCTGACAAACAGCTACCACATGTAAGGAAGGCAGCAGGGGCGCAAATGACCCACTCCCGACGCGGGAAGGTAGTGACGACAAATAACAATACAGGACTCTTTAGAGGCCCTGTAATTGTAATCAGTCCACTTGAAATCCTTTAACTTTGATCAATTGGAGGGAAGTCTGGTGCAGAGCCACTGACCCATGCGCAGGGCCAGCCTTAGGCCTTTGGGCGCCCTGTGCAAGAAATCTTCACCCTGTCACACACACACACACAGGCAGACAGCCATACACACGCACACACACAACTGCGACTGACTAGGTTTGTCACCTCCTCAAAAGGACGCATGAGCCTACAGGCATTGCGCATGAGCGTCCAGTAATGTGGCAAAAAAATTCCCAGCTCCCCAGAGGCTGTCCTAGCACCCCGGTCATACAAATATTCATTAACAGCTTTTTCTTGTTGGAGCAGGCGGTCGAACATTAGGAGTGTTGAATTCCAACGTGTAGGGCTGTCGCAAATCAAGCGCCTCACTGGCATGTTGTTTCGACGCTGGATATCGGCAAAGTGAGCCATGGCCGTGTAGGAACGCCTGAAATGGCCACACACCTTCCTGGCCTGCTTCAGGACATCCTGTAAGCCTGTGTACTTATGCACAAAGCGTTGTACGATCAGATTACACACATGTGCCATGCACGGCACATGTGTCAACTTGCCCAACTTCAATGCCGCTATAAAAATTTTTCCGTTGTCACACACCACTTTGCCGATATCCAGTTGCTGCGGAGTCAGCCACTTTTCCACCTGTGCGTTCAGGGCGGACAGGAGTGCTTGTCCGGTGTGACTCTCTGCTTTCAAGCAAGTCAAACCCAAGACGGCGTGACACTGCCGTATCCGGGATGTGGAATAGTACCTGGGGAGCTGGGGGGGTGCCGTTGATGTGGAGCAAGAAGCAGCGGCACAAGAGGACTCAGCCGAGGAGGTTATGGAAGAGGATGGAGTAGGAGGAGTAGAGGAGGTGGCAGCAGGACTGCCTGCAATTCGTGGCGGTGTCACCAACTCCTCTGCAATGCCACGCATTCCTTGCTTGTCAGCCGTCAGCAGGTTTACCCAATGCGCAGTGTAGGTGATATACCTGCCCTGACCATGCTTTGCAGACCAGGTATCAGTGGTCAGATGGACCCTTGCCCCAACACTGTGTGCCAGACATGCCATGACTTCCTTTTGCACAATCGAGTACAAGTTGGGGATTGCCTTTTGTGAAAAGAAATTCCGGCCGGGTACCTTCCACTGCGGTGTCCCAATAGCTACAAATTTTTTGAACGCCTCAGACTCAACCAGATTGTATGGTAAAAGCTGGCGGGCTAATAGTTCGGACAAGCCAGCTGTCAGACGCTGGGCAAGGGGGTGACTTGGTGACATTGGCTTCTTACGCTCAAACATGTCCTTGACAGAAACACATGACTGTGGGCAGATGAGCGGGAACTGCTCAAGGCGGGAGACGGAGTGGCGGATGGTTGAGAGGGGGCAAGAAGGACAGCAGTGGTTGACGTGGCTGAAGATGCTGGACCAGGAGGAGGATGGCGGCTTAGAGTAGGCGTGCTGCTTGTACTCATGTGTTGATCCCATAGGCGTTTGTGATGTGAGATCATGTGCCTACGCAAAGCAGTTGTACCTAGGTGGGTGTTGGACCTCCCACGGCTCAGTTTCCTTTGGCACAGGTTGCAAATGGCATCGCTGTTGTCAGAGGCAGACACACAAAAAAAATGCCACACTGCTGAGCTCTGCAATGACGGCATTCTGGTGGTGGACACAGCATGCGTTGATTGGCGTGCTGTCGGGCTGACCCCGGGTGCCGATGCATGCTGTCTGACTGTGCATCACTCATTTCTTCAAACGGGTGTGTGAATAACTCCTCTGACATACCAAGTAAAGCGGCTGTGGTGCTAGTTTTGGTGGTGGCGGCAGGCGGGTGAGTGCTATCTTGAGAGGTGCCTGAAGCTAAGCTGGAGGAGGATGGTGCGTCAAGGTTCCGAGCGGAGGCTGTACAAGATTGGGTGTCCTGTGTTAGCCAGTCAACTAAGTCCTCAGAACTTTTCAAGTTCAGGGTACGTGGCTTCTGAAAACTGGGCATTATTCTAGGGCAAAAGGGAATCACAGCACCACGACCACGACGGCCCCTGCGGGGTGGCCTGCCTCTGCCTGTCATTTTTTGGGGGATTTGTGGTACTATGCGTGCAAGCTACTGTGAGACCAGATATGATTGGCAATGTGCACTGGAACAGTTCTGCAGAGCACACACGGTAGGCCTGAGACACCCGCTTGAAGACAAGTAACTGCTATTCAATCTATAACAGTGAAAAACAAATTTTGGTTTTAAAAGCACGCTATAGAGACACCAGATATGATTGGCAATGTGCACTGGAACAGTGCTGCAGAGCACACACTGTAGGCCTGAGACACCCGCTTGAAGACAAGTAACTGCTATTCAATATATAACAGTGAAAAACAAATTTTGGTTGTAAAAGCACGCTATAGAGACACAAGATATGAGTGCCAACTGTCAAAGCACGCTGGCACAGGTCTGCAGAGCACACGCTGAAGTAGGCCTGACACCAAGATGCTTGCAGACAACTAACTGATCTTCTATTACAGTGAAAAAAAATTATTTCTTTTAAATCGAAAGCTTAACCAATTGTTAAAACAGATATGAGTGGTGGCACTGGGCAAATAGGCACAGTATCCAATGTGAACCTCACACAGAAGCTGGCAGGCAGGCAACTGCTCTTCTATTACAGTGGAAACAAAATTTTGGTTGTAAAAGCACGCTAAAGAGACACCAGATATGATTGGCAACTGTCAAAGCACGCTGGCACAGGTCTGCAGAGCACACGCTGAAGTAGGCCTGAAACACAGACGCTTGCAGACAACTAACTGCTCTTCTATTACAGTGAAAAAAAAAAAATTATTTTAAATCGAAAGCTTAACCTATTGTTAAAACAGATATGAGTGGTGGCACTGGGCAAATAGGCACAGTATCCAATGTGAACCTCACACAGAAGCTGGCAGGCAGGCAACTGCTCTTCTATTACAGTGGAAACAAAATTTTGGTTGTAAAAGCACGCTAAAGAGACACCAGATATGATTGGCAACTGTCAAAGCACGCTGGCACAGGTCTGCAGAGCACACGCTGAAGTAGGCCTGAAACACAGACGCTTGCAGACAACTAACTGCTCTTCTATTACAGTGAAAAAAAAATATTTATTTTAAATAGAAAGCTTAACCTATTGTTAAAACAGATATGAGTGGTGGCACTGGGCAAATAGGCACAGTATCCAATGTGAACCTCACACAGAAGCTGGCAGGCAGGCAACTGCTCTTCTATTACAGTGAAAAAAAAATATTTATTTTAAATGTAAAGCTTAACCTATTGTTAAAACAGATATGAGTGGTGGCACTGGGCAAATAGGCACAGTATCCAATGTGAACCTCACACAGAAGCTGGCAGGCAGGCAGGCAACTGCTCTTCTATTACAGTGAAAAAAAAATATTTATTTTAAATGTAAAGCTTAACCTATTGTTAAAACAGATATGAGTGGTGGCACTGGGCAAATAGGCACAGTATCCAATGTGAACCTCACACAGAAGCTGGCAGGCAGGCAACTGCTCTTCTATTACAGTGAAAAAAAAATATTTATTTTAAATGTAAAGCTTAACCTATTGTTAAAACAGATATGAGTGGTGGCACTGGGCAAATAGGCGCAGTATCCAATGTGAACCTCACACAGAAGCTGGCAGGCAGGCACCTGCAATTACATTACACAGGAAAAAAAAAGCAGCCTGATGTTATAGCCCTAAAAAGGGCTTTTTGGGGTGCTGTCCTTACAGCAGAGATCAGATGAGTCCTTCAGGATTGTAGTGGACACTGAATACCCTAGCCTAGCTATCAATTTCCCTATGTAATCAGCAGCAGCTAAACTTTCCCTCCTCTCACTAAGCATGCATCTTCCGAATGAATCGAAAATGGATGCTGGGAGGGAGGTTGGAGGGTGTGGAAGGGAGTGCTGCTGATTGGCTGTAATGTGTCTGCTGACCGAGAGGCACAGGGTCAAAGTTTGCCCAATGATGACGAATAGGGGGCGGATCGAACTGCGCATGTGTCCGCCCGCCGCGGCGAACGCGAACACGCTAATTTCGCCAGGAACTGTTCGCCGGCGGACAGTTCGGTACATCACTAATTGTAGCAAAACAGTATTGCTTCAGCATTCGTGTTATGTTTACACTTTTACAGCTTGTATACGTAGTCAGAGTTTTACTCGCTGTATAGTCTCCACTCACTCCTGCTGTTCATATTATTTTTATTCTCTATATTTTTCTTTTAGATTTATTTATTAAAAGTTACTTTTTAAGCCTATAATCTTCTCACTAAATCATACACAGGTAGAATGGCATTTTTTTCTTCTTTTTTTGTTTATTCTCTAGGACAACTAACAAATATATTGCGACATTATGTTGTAATGAGTCATTAAATATCTTGTTAATTAAATAAATACATTGATTTCTTACACGAGGTGTAAAAGATCAACAGGATGCCTGTTACTACCCTCAAAATAACACAGTAGTCTTCATATGATGAATAATGGCTATAAATTTTGTTCGTACTTTCACTTGTCAGACACTGAATGAGTCATCATGTCCTGATGACGGATGTAAATATTGTTTGAACAAAATGCTCCTGCCAGGGTTACAGTTAATCCACACTGTACTTTCCACTATTAGTAGAAAGAGGAGCTCTTTCAGTGAAAAATATGACCTGCACACAACACAAGCGGCAGGGTGAGCAGGTCAAGCTAATACAAAATCTTTACGTGATAATACTATTAGATCTGGAATATGTCCAAGAGAAAAAAAATGATACAGTTACAGTTGCTCTATAAGGTTAGAACCTT